>NC_135234.1:415796203-416421203 GCF_051348905.1 Ranitomeya variabilis
CACTTGAAATAGATCACTCTGTTTGTAATGATGCTATATAATATATGATTTTCACTTTTTGTATTGAAGAACTGAAATAAATTAACTTTTTGATGATATTCTAATTTAGTGAGAAGCACTTGTATATCTGTATGTATTGTATTATATATATTGTTTTTATATTAGTTAGAAAACCATCTTGAAATGACATAGAGAATTAGGGTACGTGTCCACGGTCAGTAAACGCTGCTTGTTTGACGCTGCGCAGAGCTGCAGCGTCAAACACGCAGCGTCCAGATGTTCCAGCATAGTGGAGGGGATTTTTTGAAATCCCGTGTCCACTATGCGTGGAAACACGCATGCGTCGGCCCTGCGACTCCGGACATGCTGCGCGTCTTTTCAGATCGCAGCATGTCCGTGTTACCTGCGGCGACGCTGCGTCGCCGCAAGGAATATCACAGGGCGCTATGCGAGGGTGCAATGATCCCGGATGTGTACAGTTAACACATCCGGCATCATCGCGTCCCAGAAAGGGGACGGGGCTTAGCGCCGAGCGGCTTCGCCGCTACGGCGATACCACCGGCCATCCTGAACGTGGACACATACCCTTACTGTATGTAAAAGCTGAGGTTAAAAACAAATTGCATTCGCATGTCATACAGATGCTAGGTGAGGAAAATAGTATACACTTGCATAGACTCACATGGCATGTGGATGCTAGGTGAGAAAAAAAATGTATGACACTCGCCTGACACTCTCCAACTTTTCTGGCTGATAATCTCAGCTACTTTATATACACAGATGTGAGCGAACCGTAAGCCTATGGAGTGGCTGAACCATGACCCTCAGGCTTTCATTGTAAGACCTCATTTCCAATAGCATGTAAAAAATCGCTCTGATATTGATCCAGAAAAGAAGGACGTGTGCCATGCGAGTGTCATGCGAGTACAATGCTATTTTTCTCACAAAGCACCTGTATGACATCCGTATGCAATGCTTTTTTTTCTTTTTTTTTGTATTATTCTACAATCATTTGCAGGACTGTTTACAGTGTTCTATACTACATAATAGTAATGTATCCAGAAGAATTGGACAGCATACGAATGGTCCATGTGCTGTTTGTTTTCTTTTCTCGCACCCATTGACTTGCATGCTGTGATTTTTATCCTCTGTACGATTTCAGCTGAGGAAAAAGATGCAGATGAGCACTGACTTATTGAATAATATTGGTGCATGTGCAATGTGAATTTTTTATCTCATTCAGTTACCGAGTTTATACACAAGTGGGAACGAGGCCTAACAGACTTCCGGCTCACGCATAGAGCTAGGCGGCTAGTCGCAATTGCTGTGACGTCACTGAGAACAGCAGGAGATCGGCGCTGGACACCGGAGAGAGCGGCGGTAGTGCAACACCTGCTAGGACCGTGGGGTACTCGGAGCCGGGTCAGACGGTTCTTAAAGGGGTGGTCACGGCAGCAGTGAGCTGGTCCATGGCCCAGGGTGCGCAATTAAAAGGGATGAGGGAATGTTTTCTAGGCGATTGTTCGTGACGCCACCTGTGGTATTCGGCTATAGATGGCCGACACTGTTTAAAGGGACCACTGGGGCCGATGGTGATGCAGCTAGGATGGTCCTGCTCCCCACAGGTGGAGCAGGGCCCCAGGGATACCAGTCTATGAGGGGTTGTGGACGTTGGGGTGCAGGAATGATTGGAGGACACAGGGACTGTAGTTTCTTTACCTTTAATTGTAGGTGCAGTCCAGAGAACTGGTACAGGTGGTATTGGAGATCTAGGCAGCCTGGAAGCAGGTCAGAATCCCCCTAGCCAGGTGGGGTTGGAAGCCTCCCTAGTGCACTGTTTAGGTTCTTTAGGTTCTTGATGCCTTAAGCTGTCTTCAAGTCCCTCTCTCAGTCTGTCCTTTTAGTGGAACCCTACCCTCATGGCAGGCAGCTTGAGCCTGTTCCAGGTGTCACTTCCTCGTGGTGACTCCGGGCTCTAGTTTGCTGCTGTGTCTTCGGGTAGCTGTGGCCAGGAGACCTGCAATCTCCTGTTCTCTGGATTCAGTTGCTGGGCATGCAGTTCCCACACATCCACGGACTCCAGTGTCCGGTCTGTTGTGCTCAATCCTGGGGTGAGCTCAGTCGCAGCTCCTATCCCCAGCTTCTCCTCACTTGCTTCCTCTTCCACAGACTAGCTCTGACTGACTGACTAACCCCGCCTCCAGACCCGAACTTATCAGGGAAGTTCCCCTGAAACTGGGTTTAGAGCTCCCCCTTCTGGTCTGGAGTCAGGAATGTGTTGCATGCTAGAGTTACTTGTTAAAGGGATCCCTTCTTGCTTCCAGGCATGGCATCACCCCCTGTGAGGGAGGCATTGCCACTGTGGCATCTGGACTCCTGGGGTGCCACATTCCCCACAGAGAAATTCAGTACTCCCGGACTGAGGGAACATAAAACAAACAAACATTATTAACAAATGAACAGTTATGGCTATTACAAGATTTCAAAAATGAAAAATTACAAAAACCTCAAAAACGGTAACAATTGACAATTAAGTTCCTGAGGGCAACACTGGTCCATTTGCTTTACCCTAAGGACTTTTGAGTTTCCTCGGTGGGCACTGCCCTAACCCACCTTTGCTTCATTTCCAGGCGTGGCTACGGGACTCCAGACCTGACTTTACCTGGCTCTTCGGCCACGCCGATGGTTTATGTTTACGCCATGTCGGGGAAATATACACAATGAAGGTCCTGACCACACATAGTCCTGTGGCCCAATTGTCCTTCAACAGGTAAAATAGAGTGGTTCAAAAGTTCTTACAGAGTCTCTGTAGGTTCATACGCTTAGTGGTTGCAGTTATATACATTTCAACTTATTTACATCATTATTCATTAACATTTTAGTCCCTATATCGGGCTGGGATCTGACCTTTGGTACTACGGGTGGATATACGCAGTACAGGTACCTCTGATGACCTAGTCTGGTCTGATGTGTCTGCTGTTGCTGTTGTGGATCCACTAGTGTCTGTGCTACTAGTAGGCCTGCATTGTAATGGAAAACTGGGCAACCATCTGCGACTTCTTAGACTCACCATGGGTCTGACAGATACACCGTTAGCAGGAGGTAGATTTTCTTGCTTCGCTGCTGGTGTGGCATCTGCTGCTTGAGCCGATGGATCTAGAGTCTCTGCTGCTTCAGGTGCAGTAGGTTGGGAAAAGATCAAGACAGGTACTATGATGGCTTGGTTTACCTGTGTCCATGACTGGGGAAAGTCTCCAAGAATGGTATGGTTTTTCTATTCCTGTTCTATGGGTTAAGGGGAATCTTGATCTTTTTCTTTGTTTTTCAATTGGTCAGGGCATAATTTCACATGATCCCTTGATACTGCTGCTGAGGATTCTCCTTCATCTTTACTGATGAGGCACACCTTGGTGTTATCAAACTTTGAAGGCATGACGGTGTATGGTTCAGCCTCCCACTGATCATCTAGTTTGTGCTCTCGTCTCTTCCTTTTGAGTACTTGTTCTCCAGGTGACAAGGGAACTACATGCTGATTATAGTTTCTCTCCTGCCTCTGTCTTGCCTGGGACAAACTTTTCTCCACACATTCTTGCACTTTGCGGTATTGCTGCTGCCGCTCTGTATCCCAGTCTGCATCTGGTGATGTGATTTCAGGTGTTAGGACTCCCATGACCAAGTCAATAGGTAACTTGCCAGGCCTCGCTCTCATTAGATAGGCGCGTGTACAGTTGGTGGAGTTCACCGGGATATGGTTGTATAGATCTACTAAGTCTGGCAACTTTTCTGGCCACTGGTTTCTCTCTTCCAGGGGCAAGATCTTCTACAAGTCAATTACCACTTGGTTCATCTTCTCGCACATGCCATTTGTCTGTGGATGGTACGACAATCTCCTGATCTTCTTACAGCCGTACAGATTACAGAACTCCTGGAACACTTCTGCTTCAAAGGCTGGTCCTTAGCCAGTGAGCACTTGTTCAGGGTAACCATGCGGTCGAAAAAATGTTCTTGGAACGCTTTGGCTGCCATCTTTGCTGTTTGGTCTTTAACAGGCACGACTACCTGGAACCTTGAGTAATGGCTTACTATAGTGAGGGTTCAGACATAGCCTGAACGGCTTGGGATCAGCTTCACGTGGTCCAAGGCTACCAGTTCAAGCGGCTGTTTGGTGATTATTGGCTGTAATGGGGCTTGCTGGCTGTTGCGGTCTTTCCTGCACAGGTTGCAGGGGCTACATTCTCGGCACCACTTCTCAATGACTGTCCTCATGCCAATCCAGTAGAATCTTTCACAAAGAAGGACCTCCAACCTCTTCTACTCGAAGTTTCTATTGTGATATGCCTCTAAGATCATTGGCTCATCCCGCTTCAGGACTACCACCTGCCAGATCAGTTCATGAGTGCGTGGGTTGATGTTCCCTCGACACAGCTTACCCTCATAGATGAACAGCTTACCCTTCTCCTTCCACAACTGCTGCGCTTCCTGTGGACCATCTGGATCAGGGTGTGAGTCAACTTGTCGCAGTAGATGCTTTACTAGGCAGACTGCTGGATCACTATCTTGCATTTCTGCCATCTCGTGGTGGGCCAATGGGTTTAACATGGCCTCTTGCACAATGCAGCGCTTGTTCCTCACCTCCTGGGAGCGTTGGGCCGCAACTGGGTGGTGGAAGGCTGATAACTCGATTTCTTCGTATGCCTCCAGATCTTCTCTCTCGTCTGGTAAATTGGGCCTTCTGGACAGCGCAACAGCATTAGCGTTCTTATGTCTTGCTTGGTACTTGATGGTAAATTCGTAGTTTGACAGCCGGGCCATCCATCGCTGTTCCAGTGCACCCAGCTTTGCGGTTTCAAGGTGGGTTAGCAGATTATTGTCCGTATAGATAGTAAACTTCGCCGAAGCCAGGTAGTGCTTTAAGTATTCCGTTACTGCCCAGACTATGGCGAAAAACTCCAGTTTAAAGAAACTGTAGTTGTTGGGGTTCCTTTCAGTGGGGCAAAGCTTCCTGCTAGCGTAGTCAATCACTCTCTCTGCCTTTCTGCACTTGTGACAGCATGGCTCCTAATCCCACGTTGCTGGCATCTGTGTATAGTAAAAATGGTTGGTCATAGTCAGGATAGGCCATAACTTCAACTCCTGTGAGAGCCAGCTTCATCCAAGTGAAGGATTCTTCTAGCCTGTCATTCCACTTGAACGGAGGACTCTTGTTCTTAGCCTTCTTGGATTGGCCCACTAGTAAGTCTTGCAGAGGTGCGGCTATCTTGGTGAAGCCCCCATGAATCTCCGGTAATAGCCTACCAACCGGAGGAACTGCCATACTTCATGAATGTTGTTGGGTTTTGGGCAATCCCTGATACGTGACTTTGTCAGCGTCTGGTGCCACACCTTCGGCGCTTACCACGTGACCTAGGTACTGCACCTTGGGCTTTAGCAGTTGGCAATTGGATGGCTTCACTTTCAGGCCAAAGTTGGACAGGGCTTCGAACACCTCGGCCAGGTGCTTCAAGTGGTCTTCATAGGTGCGCTGAAGTACAGTACAGACCAAAGGTTTGGACACACCTTATCATTTAAAGATTTTTCTGTACTTTCATGACCATGAAAATTGTAAATTCACACTGAAGGCATCAAAACTATGAATTAACACATGTGGAATTATATACTTAACAAAAAAGTGTGAAACAACTGAAAATTTGTCTTATATTCTACAGTAGGTTGTTTAAAGTATCCACCTTTTGCTTTGATGACTGCTTTGCACACTCTTGGCATTCTCTTGATGAGCTTCAAGAGGTAGTCACCGGAAATGGTTTTCACTTCACAGGTGTGCCCTGTCAGGTTTAATAAGTGGGATTTCTTGCCTTATAAATGGGGTTGGGACCATCAGTTATGTGGAGCAGAAGTCTGGTGGATACACAGCTGATAGTCCTACCGAATAGACAGTTAGAATTTGTATTGTGGCAAGAAAAAAACAGCTAAGTAAAGAAAAACGAGTGGCCATCATTACTTTAAGAAATGAAGGTCAGTCAGTCCAAAAAATTGGGCAAACTTTGAAAGTGTCCCCAAGTACAGTTGCAAAAACTATCAAGCGCTACAAAGAAACTGGCTCACATGAGGACCACCCCAGAAAAGGAAGACCAAGAGTCACCTCTGCTTCTGAGGATAAGTTTATCCGAGTCACCAGCCTCAGAAATCGCAGGTTAACAGCAGCTCAGATTAGAAACCAGGCCAATGCCACACAGAGTTCTAGCAGCAGACACATCTCTACAACAACTGTTAAGAGGAGACTTTGTGCAGCAGGCCTTCATGGTAAAATAGCTGCTAGGAAACCACTACTAAGGACAGGCAACAAGCAGAAGAGACTTGTTTGGGCTAAAGAATACAAGGAATGGACATTAGACCAGTGGAAATCTGTGCTTTGGTCTGATGAGTCCAAATTTGAGATCTTTGGTTCCAACCACCGTGTCTTTGTGTGACGCAGAAAAGGTGAACGGATGAACTCTACATGCCTGGTTCCCAACGTGAAGCATGGAGGAGGAGGCGGCGTTATGGTGTAGGGGTGCTTTGCTGGTGACACTGTTGGGGATTTATTCAAAATTGAAGACATACTGAACCAGCATGGCAATGACAGCATCTTGCAGCGGCATGCTATTCCATCCGGTTTGCGTTTAGTTGGACCATCATTTATTTTTCAACAAGACAATGACCCCAAACACACCTCCAGGCTGTGTAAGGGCTATTTGGCCAAGAACGGGAGTGATGGGGTGCTACGCCAGGATACATGGCCTCCACAGTCACCAGACCTAAACCCAATCGAGATGGTTTGGGGTGAGCTGGACCGCAGAGTGAAGGCAAAAGGGCCAACAAGTGATAAGCATCTCTGGGAACTCCTTCAAGATTGTTGGAAGACCATTTCCGGTGACTACCTCTTGAAGCTCATCAAGAGAATGCCAAGAGTGTGCAAAGCAGTCATCAAAGCAAAAGGTGGCTTGTCATGATCTCTGCAGGCAGAGATCATAGCAAGCCTATAGAGGGACAAGCTCTCGGAAGATGGAACTATACTGACCATGAACTAAGCCTGCCGCGCAACTAGAAATAGCCAGGTAGCATTTCCTATTTATTGCTAGATGCCCAGCTCTGGCCTAAGACCTAAATAGCTAGCAGAGGGAAATATAAGACCTGGCTCACCTCTAGAGAAATATTCCAAAGAAGACAGTAGCTCCCCACATATAATGACGGTGAGTTCAGATGAAACAACAAACGCAGCAGGAAAATAGTCTTAGCAAATTTGAGGTCCGCTTACTAGATAGCAGAAGACAGATAGTATACTTTCATGGTCAGCAGAAAAACACTAACAAAACACCATCCAGAGATTACCTTAAACTCTGGCATTAACTCATAACACCAGAGTAGCAATCCCTGATCAACGAGAGCTTTCCAGACACAGTAACAAAACTTCAGCTGTGAACTGGAACAAATAGGCAAAACGAAACATGGACAAAAGTCCAACTTATCTAGTAGTTGTCAGAAGCAGGAACAAGCACTGAGAGGCATCAGATAACATTGTTGACCGGCAAGAAACCACCAGAGAAATGAGCTTAAATAGCGACACCCACTACTGATGGAAACAGGTGAAACAGGAAAGAGGATGACAAGTCCAATTCCACAAGCGGCCACCGGGGGAGCCCAGAATCCAAATTCACAACAGTACCCCCCCCTCAAGGAGGGGGCACCGAACCCTCACCAGATCCACCAGGGCGACCAGGATGAGCCCTATGGAAGGCACGAACAAGATCAGAAGCATGAACATCAGATGCATTGACCCAAGAATTATCCTCCTGGCCGTAACCCTTCCAATTGACCAGATACTGGAGTCTCCGTCTGGAAACACGAGAGTCCAAAATTTTCTCCACAACGTACTCCAACTCACCCTCAACCAACACCGGAGCAGGAGGCTCAACTGAAGGTACAACAGGTACCTCATACCTGCGTAATAACGACCGATGAAAAACGTTATGAATGGAAAAGGACGCAGGGAGGTCCAAACGGAAAGAAACAGGATTAAGAATCTCCAATATTCTATAAGGGCCGATGAACCGAGGTTTAAACTTAGGAGAAGAGACCCTCATAGGGACAAAACGAGAAGACAACCACACCAAATCTCCAACACAAAGCCGAGAACCAACACGACGATGACGGTTGGCAAAACGCTGAGTCTTCTCCTGGGACAACTTCAAATTGTCCATAACCTGCCCCCAGATGTGATGCAATCTCTCCACCACCGCATCCACTCCAGGACAATCCGAGGATTCCACCTGACCGGAGGAAAATCGAGGGTGAAACCCCGAATTACAGAAAAACGGGGACACCAAGGTGGAAGAGCTGGCCCGATTATTGAGGGCGAACTCTGCCAATGGCAAAAAAGCAACCCAATCATCCTGGTCAGCAGAGACAAAACACCTCAGATATGTCTCCAGGGTCTGATTAGTCCGCTCGGTCTGGCCATTAGTCTGAGGGTGAAAAGCAGATGAAAAAGACAAATCTATGCCCATCCTAGCACAGAATGCCCGCCAAAATCTAGACACAAATTGGGTACCTCTGTCAGAAACAATATTCTCAGGAATACCGTGCAATCGGACAACATTCTGAAAAAACAGAGGAACCAACTCAGAAGAAGAAGGCAACTTGGGCAGAGAAACCAAATGGACCATTTTAGAGAAACGGTCACAGACCACCCAGATGACAGACATCTTCTGGGAAACAGGCAGATCTGAAATAAAATCCATCGAGATGTGTGTCCAAGGCCTCTTAGGAATAGGCAAGGGCAACAGCAGTCCGCTAGCCCGAGAACTACAAGACTTGGCCCGAGCACAAATGTCACATGACTGCACAAAGACTCGCACATCTCGTGACAGGGAAGGCCACCAGAAGGATCTTGCCACCAAATCCCTGGTACCAAAAATTCCGGGATGACCTGCCAATGCAGAAGAATGTACCTCAGAGATGACTCTACTGGTCCAATCATCCGGAACAAACAGTCTATCAGGCGGACAACGATCCGGTCTATCCGCCTGAAACTCTTGCAAGGACCGCCGCAGATCAGGAGAAACGGCCGACAAAATTACTCCCTCCCTAAGGATACCTGTGGGTTCAGCATTACCAGGAGAGTCCGGGTCAAAACTCCTAGAAAGGGCATCTGCCTTAACATTCTTAGAACCCGGTAGGTATGACACCACAAAATTAAAGCGAGAAAAAAATAAAGACCAGCGCGCCTGTCTAGGATTCAGGCGCCTGGCAGTCTCAAGATAAATCAAATTTTTGTGGTCAGTCAATACCACCACCCGATGCTTAGCCCCCTCTAGCCAATGGCGCCACTCCTCAAACGCCCACTTCATGGCCAAAAGCTCCCTATTCCCAACATCATAATTCCGCTCTGCGGGCGAAAATTTGCGAGAAAAGAAGGCACAAGGCCTAATGACGGAGCAGTCGGAACCTTTCTGCGACAACACTGCCCCAGCTCCGATCTCCGAAGCGTCAACCTCAACCTGAAAAGGCAGATTCACATCAGGCTGACGTAACACAGGGGCAGAGGCAAAACGGTGCTTAAGCTCCTGAAAGGCCTCTACAGCATGAGGGGACCAATTAGCAACATCAGCGCCATGTCTGGTCAAATCAGTCAGTGGTTTAACGACATCCGAAAAACCAGCAATAAATCGGCGGTAAAAGTTGGCAAAGCCCAAAAATCTCTGAAGACCCTTAAGAGAGGAGGGCTGAGTCCAGTCACAAATAGCTTGCACCTTGACGGGATCCATCTCAATGGAAGAGGGAGAAAAAATATACCCCAAAAAGGAAATTTTCTGGACCCCAAAAACGCACTTAGACCCCTTCACACATAAAGAATTAGACCGCAGAACCTGAAAAACTCTCCTGACCTGCTGGACATGAGAGTCCCAGTCATCAGAAAAAATCAGAATATCATCCAGATATATTATCATAAATTTATCCAGAAAATCGCGGAAAATATCATGCATAAAAGACTGGAAAACTGAAGGGGCATTAGAAAGACCAAAAGGCATGACCAAATACTCAAAGTGGCCCTCGGGCGTATTAAATGCGGTCTTCCACTCATCCCCCTGCCTGATCCGCACCAAATTATACGCCCCACGAAGATCAATTTTAGAGAACCACTTAGCACCCTCTATACGAGCAAACAAATCAGTAAGCAATGGCAATGGGTATTGGTACTTAACAGTGATCTTATTCAGAAGCCGATAATCAATACATGGTCTCAAAGAGCCGTCCTTTTTTGAGACAAAGAAAAACCCAGCTCCCAAGGGAGAAGAAGATGGACGAATATGTCCCTTTTCCAAAGACTCCTTTATATATTCCCGCATAGCAGCATGTTCCGGCACAGACAGATTAAACAAACGACCCTTTGGATATTTGCAACCCGGTATCAAATCTATGGCACAATCGCACTCACGGTGCGGAGGTAACGACCCAAGCTTGGGTTCGTCAAAGACGTCTTGATAATCTGAGAGGAACTCAGGGACTTCAGAGGGAATGGACGACGAAATAGAAACCAAAGGTAAGTCCCCATGAATACCCTTACATCCCCAGCTCAACACAGACATTGCTCTCCAGTCCAAGACTGGATTGTGAGACTGCAACCATGGCAATCCCAGCACCAAATCGTCATGTAAATTATACAGCACCAGGAAACGAATAATCTCCTGGTGATCCGGATTGATACGCATGGTTACTTGTGTCCAGTATTGTGGTTTATTATTAGCCAATGGGGTGGAGTCAATCCCCTTCAGAGGAATAAGAGTCTCCAAAGGCTCTAAATCAAAACCACAACGATTGGCAAAGGACCAATCCATAAGACTCAGAGCGGCGCCAGAGTCAACATAGGCGTCCGTGGCAATGGATGACAAAGAGCAAATCAGGGTTACAGACAAAATAAACTTAGACTGAATGGTGCCAATGGAAACAGACTTATCAAGCTTCTTTGTACGCCTAGAGCATGCTGATATAACATGAGTAGAATCCCCACAATAGAAGCACAATCCATTCTTCCGTCTAAAATTCTGTCGCTCGCTCCTGGACAGAATTCTATCACACTGCATACTTTCTGGCGTCTTTTCCATAGACACCGCCAGATGGTGCACCGGTTTGCGCTCCCGCAGACGCCTATCAATCTGAATAGCCATTGTCATGGACTCATTCAGACCTGCAGGCACAGGGAACCCCACCATAACATCCTTAACGGCATCAGAGAGACCTTCTCTGAAAGTTGCCGCCAAGGCGCACTCATTCCACTGAGTAAGCACAGACCATTTACGGAATTTTTGGCAGTAAACCTCAGCTTCGTCTTGCCCCTGAGATAGTGCCATCAAAGTTTTTTCTGCCTGAAGTTCCAAATGAGGTTCCTCATAAAGCAAGCCCAAGGCCAGAAAAAACGCATCCACATCGCGCAACGCAGGATCCCCTGCTGGCAATGAGAAGGCCCAATCTTGAGGGTCACCCCTGAGCAAGGAAATCACAATCCTAACCTGCTGAGCAGGGTCTCCAGCTGAACGAGACTTCAGGGACAAATAAAGCTTACAATTATTTCGGAAATTCTGGAAGCTAGCTCTATTCCCTGTGAAGAACTCCGGCAAAGGAATTCTCGGCTCAGATACTGGAGCATGTACCACAAAATCTTGTAAATTTTGTACTTTCGTGATGAGATTATTCAAACCCGCAGTTACACTCTGAAGATCCATTATTGTCAGGTGCACACAGAGCCATACAGAGATTAGGAGGAGAGAGAGAAAAAAGACTGCAGCAAGGCAAACTGGAGGAAAAAAAAAAAAAAAAAAAAAAAAAAAAAAAAAAAAAACAATTCCAGCAGACTTCTTATAACTCTCCTTTCTCAACCTGGGTCTTTAACACTTTATTGGTCCGGTCAAACTGTCATGATCTCTGCAGGCAGAGATCATAGCAAGCCTATAGAGGGACAAGCTCTCGGAAGATGGAACTATACTGACCATGAACTAAGCCTGCCGCGCAACTAGAAATAGCCAGGTAGCATTTCCTATTTATTGCTAGATGCCCAGCTCTGGCCTAAGACCTAAATAGCTAGCAGAGGGAAATATAAGACCTGGCTCACCTCTAGAGAAATATTCCAAAGAAGACAGTAGCTCCCCACATATAATGACGGTGAGTTCAGATGAAACAACAAACGCAGCAGGAAAATAGTCTTAGCAAATTTGAGGTCCGCTTACTAGATAGCAGAAGACAGATAGTATACTTTCATGGTCAGCAGAAAAACACTAACAAAACACCATCCAGAGATTACCTTAAACTCTGGCATTAACTCATAACACCAGAGTAGCAATCCCTGATCAACGAGAGCTTTCCAGACACAGTAACAAAACTTCAGCTGTGAACTGGAACAAATAGGCAAAACGAAACATGGACAAAAGTCCAACTTATCTAGTAGTTGTCAGAAGCAGGAACAAGCACTGAGAGGCATCAGATAACATTGTTGACCGGCAAGAAACCACCAGAGAAATGAGCTTAAATAGCGACACCCACTACTGATGGAAACAGGTGAAACAGGAAAGAGGATGACAAGTCCAATTCCACAAGCGGCCACCGGGGGAGCCCAGAATCCAAATTCACAACAGTGGCTACTTTGAAAAACCTAGAATATAAGACATATTTTCAGTTGTTTCACACTTTTTGTTAAGTATATAATTCCACATGTGTTAATTCATAGTTTTGATGCCTTCAGTGTGAATTTACAATTTTCATAGTCATGAAAATACAGAAACATCTTTCAATGAGAAGGTGTGTCCAAACTTTTGATCTGTACTGTATGTATATATATACTGTATATGTGTGCAGTGAACTATGTATAGGTTTATTGTGTGACTAGTGATAATGTAACATCTGTCCTGAAGGCTGGTCTCCCTCAGGTGTTAATGTGTATTTTCCTGAGACAGCAGACTTCTGTCTCCAAATCTCACCAGGGGGGTCGTGCTGTGATCCAAGAAGAAAGGGAACATTTGACACCTCTTAGCTCTTTGGAAAAGAGATGTCACTTACAGTCTGACACTATCTGTGGGAAGCTTTACAGGAAGAATCTCAGAGAAATAATATATTCATTGGGGGCGCGGCCGTGGTCCAATCAAAAACAAGCAATTAGAATATCAACTTGAGGGGCTGGTCTAGAAATCTGACCTCCAGGTTGACTCTCTAAATTTGGCTTGTATACATGCAAAAATTGTTCACATGTGAGGGCAGCCGAAGCTGATGTGTTCCACCAACTCCATATACAACCCCCCTCAGGGAGCAGAAGCAGACTACAAGTTAGCTATTTCTGTAAGTTTTCTCCTATTTATTTTGTACTGTTTTGCATAGTTGTATGTCTTTTTATTATCATATTTTTATACCTTTTTCTTACTGTAAGCACTGAAACTTTTTTGTATTAAAGCATAAAACTTTAACAAGTTGAACATTGAATGTTCTAAAAGAATCCATAGCTTTAAACTGTATGATCCGTATGAGTGGTAGACAGTATTAGTACTATTTCCGGGACTCGTTGCCCGTGTATTCGATGAATGGTGGCAGCGTGTATAAGCGGGTGTGTGGCCTGGGTCGGTGTGTGATTTATGCTCCCATTACAGCATAGGACAGAGGTTGAATGCTGGACTGAGAGTGGGGAGATAGATTAACCTTTGCAGGCACAACCCCAAGTCACGTGCTGAGAGCGGGTACGTGACGAATTAGTGAAACCACGGAGTGGGATCCGTGACAATAGGTTTTGGAGAAGACGATGATGTCATCCAAGTACAACAGAACGATTTCAAAGTTCTAGTGTCCAAGGCAACACTCCATCATCCTCTGGAATGTCCCTGGTGCGTTGCAAAGCCCGACTGGCATGTAGTTGAACTTGAGATCTAAGGTGGAGAAATAGTTAGCGGATCTCAGTACAGCTAGTGACTCCTCAATTCTAGGTAATGGGTAGGCATCCTTGTGTGTAATGCTGTTAATTCGCCTGTAGTCAACACACAGTCCCAGGGGCTACAACTGTCTCTGATCACCCCAGCCTCCTTTATCTCCCTTAACATATCCTTAGTATAAAAAAAATTGGGATATAAGGGTAGATTCTTCTCTGAGCCGTTTGAAAAATTAGAAGTCCAGATGGGTAATCCAATGAAAAGTGGCTTTATTCAATGCGTTTCGGAGCACCAGGTCTCCTTCATCAGGATCCCACACAGAATGTACATAGATACATGTTTGGCAGTTCTTAGATACATCCAAAATTCAAAAAACCGTGCAAGCATTGTCACATGACATGTCAAATGTAAAATTGTGACAATGTTGGCGCCGTTTTTTGAATTTTGGTTGTATTTAAGAACTGCCAAACACGTATCTATGTACATTCTGTGTGGAATCCTGATGAAGGAGCCCTGGTGCTCCGAAATGCGTTGAATAAAGCCACTTTTTCATTGGATTACCCATCTGGACTTCTAATTTTTCAAGCGGCGCAGAGAAGAATCTACCCATATATCCCATTTTTTTTTAGTTTGCTTGGTCATGAGGAGACCGGTGGATCTGCAGCAGCTTACATTTCTTTGAGCCTGTGTAAGGGCTGGATCTGGTGAGTAAATTTGAATAGAATATATCTCCTTATACCCAGATAAGACCCTATTGCGCTTACATTTTCTTCCAGTCGTTTACTGCACCATATCCTTGGCACATTGATAGTGAGCTGGGGGTACAGGCCGTTACCTTTCTTTAATGGGTGGATGATTTCCAGTGGGGATATGGTGTTGAACCCCTTTTACCTGCCCAAAGTCTACTGGGTGTTTACTGAATTCTCGCTCATGTTCCAGGACTACTTGGTAAGCCCCATGCTTTTGGTGCACAGGAGTAGAGTCAATGCCTACGTGCAATTTCTGACACCAATCCTCCAGTTGTTCTACAGAGACATTGTCCTCTGCCTGGTCAAACGGGACCAAGGGTTCTGCTGTTTGTATTGCATTGGTACTGACAGTGAAAAACTTTGCAAGGGTGGCATTTCGGGGTAAATGGACCTCTTTTTTCCCCACAATTCAGGATGCGTATTGGTACTCTCCCCTTGCGGATATCGACTACCCCCTGGCTGTCAGGACAATGGGCCTACTATCAGAGTACACTGGTTCTATCAGGACCTGATAATCTTGGCCCCTGAGGCCTATTGCTGCCCAACACCAAATGAACATTTTACTCCTTGGGGGTACAGCAATGGGGAATGGATCACTCACTCTAACACTTCCGACTTCTCCACCAGACAGCTCTACCTGTTGTCTCTGCATCAGTGCTTTGATTTCCTTTTGCAGGACCCACTGCTCACTGGAACAAGCAGGCTACCTGTTGCAACACAACAATAACCTTGCCAAGACTGTTTTCTATCACATTAGTACCTAAGGTCATTGGGTTACATTCTCGTCAATCAATGTCTACAATTATCAGACCTTGGGCTTTCATTTCTACTCGCCCCACATTGATGGTCACCTCCTTATACCCCACTTGTGGCAAAGGCTGACTATTGCTAGTGACTACTGTCAGATCATTTTCTGGGCCACGGGCAATATCAGAGTCAGCCCAGTACCGTTTGTAAAGAATATATGGCAGAGTCGCCACCTGAGAGCCGTAATCCAGTAAAGTGTTCATCGGGATGCTGTCAATCACAACTGGTAGGATCGGTCGTCCTCCGACCTACTTGATCGCCAGCTTTGTGGGCCTGGTCATCCTACTCCTGGGGGTTACCCCTCTGCCCCAGAGGTTGCCCGTTTAAATTGCGGAATCTTGCGATGTGTCCCACCTTGCTGCAGCGGCGACAAATGGGTCGTCCATCCTGGTCGTAGCAGTCGTTGTCTCTCCCTCTGGTCAGTGGGATCCTCTTCTGCCGTCGCCACGGGACTTCATCTGGACTGGAAGTCAGCTGGATCTTCTCTTTTGGGGACACTTGCATGGACTGCACAGTTTTGGCTAGTGCATCCGGACTCCTGGGGTGCCACAGTAGGTGAGTATATTAATACACTCATACTACATGACATATTATTATCATTTATTTATATAGCATCATTGATTCCATGGTGCTGTACATGAAAAACATGTATATACATCATTTAAACAAGAAAAATATTAGTGAGAGTGCTTCTTTAATTACTGGTAAGTAAAGCGCAATTGTGAGTAGTTGTAAAACTCAAGAAGTGTAATTCACAAAGAAAGATTTACAGTGGTGATAGTGAGACATGCAAGAACCTGTCTAAATATACTGCAAGCGCTGTGATCATTAATCTAGTATTGTGCATATGTTTCTGTTCTCATGGAAGGTAGCTCAAAACATAGATCAGAACAAAGGTCTGTAGACCATTACTGGAGAATTTCTGGTGTTTGGCATGGTATTCACATTTTCTTCATAAAATTATTACATTTGAATCCCCAAGTATAGAAATGTATGTTTTTGGATCATTTCTGAAAAACATATACATTACATTAGATATGCAAAGGGCCTCATTTATCTGAAAGAAAAACTGGTTTTGTTGCCCATAACAACCAAGCAGAGCCCATATTTATTTTTGTAACCACTTAACGAGCATTAAAAAGGCGGTCATCAAGGGGGCTTATTCTTCATCACCATTTTAAAACGGTGGTGAGAAATAAATGAATAGTTCCCTCTCCGTGGCAAAAATCCTGTGAGTGACAGTTGTTCCCCTGCAGCATTGACTCTGGCCGATTTTGGAACTGATTGTGGCATTTAAGTGGTTAAAAGGGGGTTAAAACACCCCCTTTAACTTTATCGGCCCTCATAATTGCAATCATGGGTGCCAATAGTTGTCATCGCACCCTGAGATCATCTGATGACAACAGGGTACGGTGGCCTGTTAGGTCCTGCTATAAGCAGGGTCTAATAGGCTGAGTCAGGGAAGCAGTGATAGGTTTCAGGCATTGCAGTACACGAGTACTGCAATGCACAATACCAATAATCAAAGTAACAATTATTTATGTCTCACAGTGGGACTAAGGCTACTTTCACACTAGCGTCGTACGACGCACGATGAATTGCGTCGTTGCGACGTACCGACACAAGCAGTGAAAGCGCCGCACAACGGGGCAGCGGATGCTGTTTTTCAACGCATCCGCTGCCCCATTGTGATGTGCGGGGAGGCAGGGGCGGAGTTCCGGCCGCGCATGCGCGGTCGGAAAAGACGGTCACAACACACCAAAAAACGTTACATGCAACGTTTTTTGGTGGCGACGGACCGATGCAACACGACGCAACCATCGCACGACGGTTGCGACGTGTGGCAATGCATCTCACTGCGTCGCTAATGCAAGTCTATGGAGAAAAAACGCATCCTGCAAGCACTTTCGCAGGATGCGTTTTTTTACAAAACGACGCATAGCGACGTGCAGTGCACGACACTAGTGTGAAAGTAGCCTAAGTGAAAAAGTAAAAAAAACATGGAAAATACACACAAAAATCTGTTTTGCCACTAAAAATGAAGCCTTTATGTTCAAGCAAAAATAAACAAAAAAAGTACACACAATTGGTATCACCCTGTCCAGAATGACCCAAACTATAAAACCGTCATGTTATTTATTCCATACAGTGTACACTGTAAAAAAGAAATAGTAAAAAACACGTAAAAAATGCAGCCTTTTCATCATGCTGACACAAAAATTTAATAAAAATATATCAAAAAGATATACATTAAAAATATGGTATAAATGAAAATGCCATATTGTCCCGCCAAAACCAATCCCTAATTTGGCTCATTCGGCAAAAAAATACAAAAGTTATAGCTCTCAGAATATGGTGATGCAAAAACAAATTCATTTTTGCAAAATACCGTTTTTAGTCTGTAAAAGTAGCAAAGCATAAAAAACATAAATCTGGTATCCCTGTAATCGTACCGACCTAAGGAACAAATTGGTCTTATCACTTTTACTACAAAAAAAATTTATAAAGTTAATAACTAAATTGCTGGATTTTATTCATTTTCCATCTCAAAAATCTGAATGAAAAGCGATCAAAAAATATTATGTACCCCAAAATGATGCTAAACAAATCTTCATTTTACCTTGCAAAAAGTAAGTTCTCAGTTCTGTTCTCCAAAAAATAAGACAGTTGCAGCTCTCTGAATATGGCAGCGAAAAAAGTATTTTTTTAATACAAAGCATTTTTATTGTGACAGTAGCAAAAACATAAAAAAACTATATAAATCTGGTATCGCTGTAATCGCACCGACCCGAAGAATAAATCCGTCTTATTATTTATACCGCACGGTGAACCACACAGACATAAAAATAAGACCTATTCTTGTACTGTGCTCCGGGCCAAGAAAAAAAAAATCCTCCTCAAAGATGGTGCTGCCAGTGCCTGCACATTGGCGATCGCCTTTAGCTGCTACTGCACAGGCACTGGCGGAGGATTTTCATTCTCTAGCAAGATGGCGCCACCGGAGACTGCGCAGTAGCAGCTATCTGATCACTAATAGCTGCTGCTGCTCAGGCGCGGCGGGTGCCATTTTCAATTTTTTTTTTTGTAATATCAGGATAGCATCAAACATATTAATTATATACACAGTACATATGCGATTATGCTGCAGCGTAGGTGCCACGGCCATCATCTGCCTGCAGAAAAGGTTTTGTTTTTTTTTCCAATATATAATATTCACTATGTAAATTAGGGGGCAGGCGACTGAGGGATCAGTGACCCGTCAGCAGTCTTCATTATGAATACGTAAAACAGAGCACCACATGCAGACTCCCCACAGGCCGCCCCGGAGCACGAGCATATCATTAACTCAAAACTGAAAATAAACATTAAACAACAACTGCAAGACAATTTTCATCAACTAAGGTATCATTTTGATCACTATAGCGCCGCTGACCTGACAATGCCTGTAGGTTACTGTGCACAATCCTGCTGATAGCTTCCCTTTAACCCCTTCCCGACATTTGACGTACTATCCCGTCGAGGTGGGGTGGGCCCGTATGACCGCCGACGGGATAGTACGTCATCACCGATCAGCGGCGCTCACGGGGGGAGCGCGGCCGATCGCGGCCGGGTGTCAGCTGCATATCGCAGCTGACATCCGGCACTATGTGCCAGGAGCGGTCACGGACCGCCCCCGGCACATTAACCCCCGGCATACCGCGATCAAACATGATCGCGGTGTAACGGCGGTATAGGGAAGCATCGCGCAGGGAGGGGGCTCCCTGCGGGCTTCCCTGAGACCCCCGGAGCAACGCGATGTGATCGCGTTGCTCTGAGGGTCTCCTACCTCCCTCCTCGCCGCAGGTCCCGGATCCAAGATGGCCGCGGCATCCGGGTCCTGCAGGGAGGGAGGTGGCTTACCGAGTGTCTGCTCAGAGCAGACACTTGGTAAGCTTGCAGCCCTGCACAGCAGATCGCAGATCTGGCAGAGTGCTGTGCACACTGCCAGATCAATGATCTGTGATGTTCCCCCCTGGGACAAAGTAAAAAAGTAAAAAAAAATTCCCCACATGTGTGTAAAAAAAAAAAAAAAAAAATATCCTAAATAAAGAAAAAAAATATATATATTATTCCCATAAATACATTTCTTTAGCTAAATAAAATAAAAAAAACAATAAAAGTACACATATTTAGTATCGCCGCGTCCGTAATGACCCAACCTATAAAACTGCCCCACTAGTTAACCCCTTCAGTAAACACCGTAAGAAAAAAAAAAAAACGAGGCAAAAAACAACGCTTTATTATCATACCGCCAAACAAAAAGTGGAATAACACGCGATCAAAAAGACTGATATAAATAACCATGGTACCGCTGAAAACGTCATCTTGTCCCGCAAAAAACGAGCCGCCATACAGCATCATCAGCAAAAAAATAAAAAAGTTATAGTCCTGAGAATAAAGCAATACCAAAATAATTATTTTTTCTATAAAATAGTTTTTATCGTATAAAAGCGCCAAAACATAAAAAAAATGATATAAATGAGATATCGCTGTAATCGTACTGACCCGACGAATAAAACTGCTTTATCAATTTTACCAAACGCGGAACGGTATAAACGCCTCCCCCAAAAGAAATTCATGAATAGCTGGTTTTTGATCACTCTGCCTCACAAAAATCGGAATAAAAAGCGATCAAAAAATGTCACGTGTCCGAAAATGTTACCAGTAAAAACGTCAACTCGTCCCGCAAAAAACAAGATCTCACATGACTCTGTGGACTCAAATATGGAAAAATTACAGCTCTCAAAATGTGGTAACGCAAAAAATATTTTTTGCAATGAAAAGCGTCTTTCAGTGTGTGACAGCTGCCAATCATAAAAATCCGCTAAATAACCCGCTATAAAAGTAAATCAAACCCCCCTTCATCACCCCCTTAGTTAGGGAAAAATAAAAAAATTAAAAAATGTATTTATTTCCATTTTCCCATTAGGGTTAGGGTTAGGGCTAGAGTTAGGACTAGAGTTAGGGCTAGGGTTAGGGTTAGGGCTAGGGTTAGGGCTAGGGTTAGGGTTAGGGTTGGGGCTAGGGTTAGGGCTAGGGTTAGGGCTAGGGTTGGGGCTAGGGTTAGGGCTATGGTTAGGGTTGGGGCTAGGGTTGGGGCTAGGGCTAGGGTTAGGGCTAGGGTTAGGGCTAGGGTTAGGGCTAGTGTTACGGCTAGTGTTAGGGCTAGTGATAGGGCTAGGGTTATTGCTAGGGTTAGGGTTAGGGTTAGGGCTAGGGTTGGGGCTAGGGTTGGGGCTACAGTTAGGGTTGGGGCTAAAGATAGGGTTAGGGTTTGGATTACATTTACGGTTGGGAATAGGGTTGGGTGTGTCTGGGTTAGAGGAGTGGTTAGGGTTACTGTTGGGATTAGGGTAAGGGGTGTGTTTGGATTAGGGTTTCAGTTATAATTGGGGGGTTTCCACTGTTTAGGCACATCAGGGGCTCTCCAAACGGGACATGGCATCCGATCTGAATTCCAGCCAATTCTGCGTTGAAAAAGGAAAACAGTGCTCCTTCCCTTCAGAGCTCTCCCGTGTGCCCAAACGGGTTTACCCCAACATATGGGGTATCAGCGTACTCAGGACAAATTGGACATCATCTTTTGGGGTCCAATTTATCCTGCTACCCTTGGGAAAATACAAAACTGGGGGCCAAAAAATAAGTTTTGTGGGAAAAAAAAGATTTTTTATTTTCACGGCTCTGCGTTGTAAACTGTAGTGAAACACTTGGGGGTTCAAAGTTCTCACAACACATCTAGATAAGTTCCTTGGGGGGTCTAGTTTCCAATATGGGGTCACTTGTGGGGGGTTTGTACTGTTTGGGTACATCAGGGGCTCTGCAAATGCAACGTGACGCCTGCAGACCAATCCATTTAAGTCTGCATTCCAAATGGCGCTCCTTCCCTTCCGAGCTCTGTCATGCGCCTAAACAGTGATTCCCCCCCACATATGGGGTATCAGCGTACTCAGGTCAAATTGAACAACAACTTTTGGGGTCCAATTTATCCTGATACCCTTGTGAAAATACAAAACTGGGGGCTAAAAAATCATTTTTGTGAAAAAAAAAAGAAATTTTATTTTCACGGCTCTGCGTTATAAACTGTAGTGAAACACTTGGGGGTTCAAAGCTATCAAAACACATCTAGATAAGTTCCTTAGGGGGTCTACTTTCCAAAATGGTGTCACTTGTGGGGGTTTTTAATGTTTAGGCACATCAGGGGCTCTCCAAACGCAACATGGCATCCCATCTTAATTCCAGTCAATTTTGCATTGAAAAGTAAAATAGCGCTCCTTCCCTTCCGAGCTCTGCTATGCACCCAAACAGTGGTTTACCCCCACATATGGGGTATCGTCGTACTCAGGACAAATTGCACAACAACTTTTGTGGTCTAATTTCTTCTCTTACCCTTGGGGAAATAAAAAAATGGGGGCGAAAAGATCATTTTTGTGAAAAAATATGATTTTTTATTTTTACGGCTCTGCATTATAAACTTCTGTGAAGCACTTGTTGGGTCAAAGTGCTCAACACACATCTAGATAAGTTCCATAAGGGGTCTACTTTCCAAAATGGTGTCACTTGTGGGGGGTTTCAATGTTTAGGCACATCAGGGTCTCTCCAAACGCAACATGGCGTCCCATCTCAATTCCAGTCAATTTTGCATTGAAAAGTCAAATGGCGCTCCTTCCCTTCCGAGCTCTGCC
Source organism: Ranitomeya variabilis (assembly GCF_051348905.1). NCBI lineage: Eukaryota > Metazoa > Chordata > Amphibia > Anura > Dendrobatidae > Ranitomeya > Ranitomeya variabilis. Next base: position 415,818,422 of record NC_135234.1, read on the forward strand.
CTGCACCCAAACAATGGTTTACACCCACATATGGGGTATCAGCGTACTCAGGACAAATTGCACAACAATTTTTGGGGGCCAATTTCTTCTCTTACCCTTGGGAAAATAAAAAATTGGGGGCGAAAAGATCATTTTTGTGAAAAAATATGATTTTTTATTTTTACGGCTCTGCATTATAAACTTCTGTGAAGCACTTGTTGGGTCAAAGTGCTCACCACACATCTAGATAAGATCCTTAGGGGGTCTACTTTCCAAAATGGTGTCACTTGTGGGGGTTTCAATGTTTAGGCACATCAGGGGCTCTCCAAATGCAACATGGCGTCCCATCTCAATTCCAGTCAATTTTGCATTGAAAAGTCAAATGGCGCTCCTTCCCTTCCGAGCTCTGCCCTGCGCCCAAACAATGGTTTACACCCACATATGGGGTATCAGTGTACTCAGGACAAATTGCACAACAATTTTTGGGGGCCAATTTCTTCTCTTACCCTTGGGAAAATAAAAAATTGGGGGCGAAAAATCATTTTTGTGAAAAAATATGATTTTTTATTTTTACGCTCTGCATTATAAACTTCTGTGAAGCACTTGAACCACATTTGGGGTATCAGCGTACTCAGGACAAATTGTACAACAAATTTTGGGGTCTATTTTCTCCTGTTACCCTTGGTAAAATAAAACAAATTGGAGCTGAAATAAATTTTGTGTGAAAAAAAGTTAAATGTTTATTTTTATTTAAACATTCCAAAAATTCCTGTGAAACACCTGAAGGGTTAATAAACTTCTTGAAAGTGGTTTTGAGTACCTTGAGGGGTGCAGTTTTTAGAATGGTGTCACACTTGGGTATTTTCTATCATATAGACCCCTCAAAATGACTTCAAATGAGATGTGGTCCCTAAAGAAAAATGGTGTTGTAAAAATGAGAAATTGCTGGTCAACTTTTAACCCTTATAACTCCATCACAAAAAAAAATTTTGGTTCCAAAATTGTGCTGATGTAAAGTAGACATGTGGGAAATGTTACTTATTAAGTATTTTGCGTGACATATGTCTGTGATTTAAGGGCATAAAAATTCAAAGTTGGAAAATTGCGAAATTTTCAAAATTTTCGCCAAATATTCGTTTTTTTCACAAATAAATGCAAGTTATATCGAAGAAATTTTACCACTATCATGAAGTACAATATGTCTCGAGAAAACAATGTCAGAATCACCAAGATCCGTTGAAGCGTTCCAGAGTTATAACCTCATAAAGGGACAGTGGTCAGAATTGTAAAAATTGGCCCGGTCATTAACGTGCAAACCACCCTTGGGGGTGAAGGGGTTAAGGATATAAAAATTGAAAGTTCGAAAATTGCGAATATCAAATAAATTGCGAATTAATGCAAAACACATCGACTGAAATGTATCACTAACATAAAGTACAATGTGTCGTGAGAAAAGAATCTCAAATTTACTGGGATACGTTGAAGCGTTCCAGAGTTATTACCACATGAAGTGACACTGGTCAGATTTGAACAATGTGGTCATTAAGGCCAAAATTGACTCAATCACAACTCTAGAATTTTTTTTTTATTTCACCACTGGACTGATGCAACTAATCTAATGTCTCTTACCCTAGTAATATACTCACCAGCCACTCTCTTCTGCTCTTCCTAGTGCCAGTCTGATTGTACACCCCCATTTTGTGACTGAAATGTCTGACTGACCGGAAGTCAGAGGTAATGGTCACATGTTCTCAATGGAAGAGTATGAGAACAGGGACCTGGTCCTCATAGACTTACATTGAGTTGTGACTGTCGGATCGGCCGGTAACCACTGGAACAATCCATGGAGGTCACAGCCTGCAGAAGCTGACCGAAATGAGGCAGATATGATGAAGACAGTGGCTGGTAAGTATAATAGTAGGGGCAGGGAACGTAGATTAGTTGCATCACTCCACGCTGCAGGAAAAAAATAACACTGGAGTGATGCTTTGAGATTCTCTGTAGCTACCTTGACCCTGTTGATCACAGCCTCAGAACAAAGAGGGGAATATCATTGGATGGCATTAGTTGAAAAAGCAGATACTACTGTATATACATGTACTAGTGCATTGGCGTATCATAAGCTCATCCATATGTTCATGTTGTTGATGGAACAGTAAGTATCAAAAGACCAGGGTCCAGGTCCCATCTCAAACCCTTGTAATAAAGAGGATGACTATTTAAAAAAAAAGTAATGATATGAATTTGGATTTTTTTTTTGTAATGAGAGATACACTTTAAAAGTTATGGCATCGAGATAAGCATGCCAAGTTATAAAAATGAGCTTCAACTTTCTAAAGGAATATTAGTCTCACAGCCATATTTTTTATAATACAGTAAGAGTTTGCCAATGTTCAGCTTCTATGACCATTATGTGTTTTTTTGCTTCTTCCAGAGATTGTATAGTGTGAGCAGATTCCCAATAAACTAACCTAAACTGAATTTTTCTCTCGGGGTGGTATTTCAAGTTTTAAAGGAGTTGTATAGGACAACCCCTCTTTTTACTTAACTCCTATTAGCTAGAGCAAAGTCCTGCTACAAAGAAATGACCATTGTTTGCAGAAGCCAGCTTATCCATGCATTACATAAATGGCTCATTTCTGCAGAGGAAATTAGCACTTAAACCACTATATAAAGGGCACTAATCATTGGGCTTCCTCATGTGTCGTTATTGCAAAACTATTATGGAAGCACAATAGTTGTCCTTGCGGGAGATCAGGGTTAGTATTTTGGGATAGGACATACAGTATGTAAGCAAATAGTTTTTGGAAATCTTTGTAAATAGTTGCTATGGTACTGTGAACCTCTAGCAGATACTGTTCATATAACTAAGGTTGTTACGTTCTGTTGGAATTAGTGAAAGACCATCAGGTTAATTTGAGCACTGATAAGTTTTTTCCTTATCCTGATCCTTTTGCTGCTTCTTGAGTACAGCTGGAATGTAAATCTCTTAGTGGCCTAATTTCTGTATCTAATCCTTTTCACGATGCTTGTAGAAAATCAATTTTCTTTTTTTTCTGAAGTGGAATTTGTTGAGGTGATTTTCTAATGCCAAACTTGAGCTCACTCCAGATGGCATACCTTTAGTCACTGCCATCCTTACTAATAGAATTAATAGAAGATTATTCTATCAGTGTCACTGACATTTATATACTACTGTTTCCTTGCAAATCTTATATGCCATATGCAATAAAAAAAAGGATGGAGCTATTACATGAAGGTGTGATGCAGGTAAAATGCTTGTGATGGCTTGTGTACAATGACTGCAACAAGTACCGTATGTTGCAAAACCCCACCCAGCCACATAGCCCTCTATTTCCAGTAGATGGACCCACAGCTCCCCTATTTACAGTATAATGGCAACATAGCCTCTAATATAGAGTAGGATGGCCCCCTTTGTACAGTATGATGGTCCCCACAACCATTATATACAGTTTGATTGCCCCACATTCCCCTATGTACATTATTATGGCCCCATAGCATCTCTATACACAGTATGATGGTCCCCACAGGCCCTGTATATAGTAAGATGGTCTCACAGCTGCTCTATATACAGGATGATTGGCCCCATTGCTTTTATATGCAGTATGATGTTCGAACAGCTCCGTATATTCAGTATTATGGTCTCAAAGTCCCCCATATACAGTACGATGACCCCAAAGCTCCTCTATATACATTAGTATTGCCTTTCTGGCCCCTAATACAGTATGATTGCCCACAGCCCCCTATTTACAGTGTGATGTCCTCTACAACTCCTTGTGCACAGAATGAGGCTGCCACAGCAGCCTATATACAGTATGATGACCCAAAAAACCTATTTAGAGCATGATGACCCCATAGCCTCCATATACAGTTAGGTGGCCCTACAGCTTCCCGATGTACAGTATGATTTTCACATAGATGCACTAAATACAGTATGATGGTCACAGCCACACTATATACAGTATGAGGCCAACACAACTCCTAATATACAGTATGAAGCTGCTATAGCACCTATATACAGTATGACCACGTAATCTACTTGGATACATTATGATGCCACCAGAGTTCTCTATAAAGTGTGATGGCCCAAAAATCAACCCATATACAGTACTATGTCTCCATAGCCAGCAACATTGCTATTACCTTCTCCCAAGCGGCTTATCTCCTGTCCGGGCTGTTGTGAATTCCGCTCTTGGGCTCCCTCCGGTGGTTGTAAGTAGCACTTTTGTGAATTCTGCTCTTGGGCTCCCTCCTGTGGTTTTGAGTGGTATAGCTGCTTCTTGGATTTAGCATGAGCAGCTGCTTCCACTGATCATCTTTCTGGCTCGGCTATTTTAGTCTGGCCTTATTCCTCAATCAATGCCAGTTGTCAATTGTTCCTGCTTGGAGCCACTGCTCTTTTGGATTTCCCTGACACTCTGTCCAGTTCAGCAAACATAAGTCCTTGCTTGTCCTTTTGCAGTCCACTTGTTGTGGACTTGATTGTTCAGCACATTCTATGTTTTGCTCATTTGTCCAGCTTATCAGTATGGATCTATTCAGCTAAGCTGGAAGCTCTGGGCTGCAGATTTTGCCCTCCACACCTTTAGTCAGGTGTGGAGATTTTTGCATATCTCTGCGGTGGACTTTTTCTAGTTTTTATTACTGACCGCACAGTGTTCTTTCCTTTCTATCTATTTAACTAGAAGTGGCCTCCTTTGCTAAATCTTGTTTCATACTATGTATGTCATTTCCTTCTCCTCTCACAGTCAATATTTGTGGGGGGCTGTCCTATCCTTTGGGAATTTTCTCTGAGGCAAGATAGCTTTCCTGTTTCTACCTTTAGGGGTAGCTAGTTCTCCGGCTGTGACGAGGTGTCCAGGGAGTGACAGGAACATCCCACGGCTACTGCTAGTGTTGTGTTAAGATCAGGAACTGCGGTCTGTATAGTTACCACCTGCTCAGAGCTAGTCGCATGTCGCTCCTAAATTACCAGTCCATAACAGTACAACTGGCCAAAAATGAGTTGAATGCATCTCAAAAGAAGGAAAAGAAAAAGAGTTCTGAGCCATTTTTTTTTCTTTAGTCTGTTTTGTCTTTTTCCTTCCTCTTAATCTCTGGGTGGATTTAGGTGCGGACATGGATGTTCAGGGTTTGTTTTCTCGTGTGGATCAGCTTGCTGCAACAGTTCAGAGTATCCAAGATTATGTTGTTCAGACTCCAGCCTTAGAGCCTAGAATTCCTACTCCAGATTTGTTTTACGGGGATAGATCTAAGTTTTTGAACTTTAAAAATAACTGCAAATTATTTTTTGCTCTGAAACCCCGTTCCTCTGGTGACCCCATTCAGCAAGTTAAAATAGTTATTTCTCTGCTGCGTGGTGACCCTCAGGACTGGGCATTCTCCCTTGAGTCAGGGGATCTGGCATTGCTTAATGTAGATGCATTTTTTCAATCGCTCGGATTATTGTATGACAAACCTAACTCTGTGGATCATGCGGAAAAAACCTTGTTGGCTCTGTGCCAGGGTCAGGAAGCGGCAGAATTATACTGCCAGAAATTTAGAAAATGGTCTGTGCTCACTAAATGGAATGAGGACGCTCTGGAAGCAATTTTCAGAAAGGGTCTTTCTGAAGCCCTTAAAGATGTTATGGTGGGGTTCCCCACACCTGTTGGTCTGAGCGAATCTATGTCTTTAGCCATTCAGATTGATCGGCGCCTGCGCGAGCGCAAAGTGGTGCACCATATGGCAGCATCCTCTGAACAGAGTCCTGAGCCTATGCAATGTGATAGGATTCTGACTAGAGCGGAACAGAGGGGATACTGTCATGAATCCCCAATGGCTAGGGATAGCACAGGACAAGCAAAGTACAAATAGATAACGGACGAGCTCTAGGGTGATGGAACCTGGGCTGACCGCTGCCCTACGCCTGACAAACGCAACTAGAGATAGCCAGGGAGCGTGCCTACGTTGGTTCTAGACGCCACGCACCAGCCTAAGAGCTAACTAGTACTGCAGAGAAAATAAAGACCTCACTTGCCTCCAGAGGAATGAACCCCAAAAGATATAGTTGCCCCCTCACATGTATTGACGGTGAAATGAGAGGAAGGCACACACATAGAGATGATATATATAGTTTTAGCAAATTGAGGCCCGCTGTAAACTAGAAAGCAGAACGATACAAAAGGGGACTGAGCGGTCAGCAAAAAACCCTAATCAAAAAAACCATCCTGAGATTACAAGAACCCATGTGCCAACTCATGGCACATGGGGAGAACCTCAGTCCACTAGAGCTACCAGCTAGCATAGAGACATAATAAGCAAGCTGGACAAAAAACCAAACAACTGAAAATCAGCACTTAGCTTATCCTGAAAAATCTGGGAGCAGGTAGGCAGGAACCAAACAGAGCACATCTGAATACATTGATAGCCGGCAAGGGAATGACAGAAAGGCCAGGTAAAATAGGAAACACCCAGCCTCTGATGGACAGGTGGAAGCCAAAGGCCACAACCCACCAAAGTCACCCAGTACCAGCAGTAACCACCAGAGGGAGCCCACAAACAGAATCCACAACAGTACCCCCCCCCTTGAGGAGGGGTCACCGAACCCTCACGAGAACCCCCAGGGCGATCAGGGTGAGCTCTATGGAAGGCGCGGACCAAATCAGTCGCATGAACATCGGAGGCGACCACCCAGGAATTATCCTCCTGACCATAACCCTTCCACTTAACCAAATACTGGAGTTTGCGTCTGGAAACACGAGAATCCAAGATCTTCTCAACAACATACTCCAATTCTCCCTCCACCAGCAGCGGAGCAGGAGGCTCAACCGAAGGAACAACGGGCACCTCATACCTCCGCAACAATGACCGATGGAACACATTATGAATAGCAAACGATGCTGGGAGATCCAAACGAAAAGATACAGGGTTAAGAATCTCCGAGATCCTATAAGGACCGATGAACCGAGGCTTGAACTTAGGAGAAGAGACCTTCATAGGGACAAAACGAGAAGACAACCACACCAAATCCCCAACAAGAAGTCGGGGACCCACGCGGCGACGGCGATTAGCAAACTGCTGAGTCTTCTCCTGAGATAACTTCAAATTGTCCACCACCTGATTCCAAATCTGATGTAGCCTGTCCACCACCACGTCCACTCCAGGACAATCCGAAGACTCCACCTGACCAGAGGAAAAACGAGGATGAAACCCCGAATTACAAAAAAAAGGAGAGACCAACGTGGCAGAACTAGCCCGATTATTAAGAGCAAATTCGGCCAGTGGCAAAAAAGCAACCCAGTCATCTTGATCAGCAGAAACAAAACACCTCAAATAAGTTTCCAAGGTCTGATTAGTTCGCTCCGTCTGGCCATTCGTCTGAGGATGGAATGCAGACGAGAAAGACAAATCAATGCCCATCTTGGCACAAAACGTCCGCCAAAATCTAGACACAAACTGGGATCCCCTGTCAGAAACGATATTCTCCGGAATCCCATGCAAACGGACCACGTTCTGAAAAAATAAAGGGACCAACTCAGAGGAGGAGGGCAACTTAGGCAAGGGCACCAAATGAACCATCTTAGAAAAGCGGTCACACACAACCCAGATAACGGACATTTTCTGTGAAACCGGAAGATCAGAAATAAAATCCATGGAAATGTGCGTCCAAGGCCTCTTCGGGATGGGCAAGGACAACAACAACCCACTGGCCCGAGAACAGCAAGGCTTAGCTCGAGCACACACTTCACAAGACTGCACAAAGGTACGCACATCCCTAGACAAGGAAGGCCACCAAAAAGACCTGGCCACCAAGTCTCTAGTACCAAATATTCCAGGATGACCAGCCAACACAGAAGAATGGACCTCGGAGATGACTCTACTGGTCCAATCATCCGGAACAAACAGTCTTTCTGGTGGACAACGATCCGGTTTATCCACCTGAAACTCCTGCAATGCACGTCGCAAGTCTGGGGATACGGCGGACAATATTACCCCATCCCTAAGGATACCAGTAGGCCCAGAGTCTCCAGGAGAGTCAGGCACAAAACTCCTGGAAAGAGCATCTGCCTTCACATTCTTTGAACCTGGCAGGTATGAAACCACGAAATTGAAACGAGAAAAAAACAACGACCAACGAGCCTGTCTAGGATTCAAACGCCTGGCAGACTCAAGGTAAATGAGATTCTTGTGATCAGTCAAGACCACCACACGATGTTTAGCACCCTCAAGCCAATGACGCCACTCCTCAAATGCCCACTTCATGGCCAAAAGCTCCCGATTACCCACATCATAATTGCGCTCGGCGGGCGAGAATTTTCTAGAGAAGAATGCACATGGCTTCATCACCGAGCCATTAGAACTTCTCTGTGACAAAACCGCCCCCGCTCCAATCTCGGAAGCATCAACCTCAACCTGAAAAGGAAGTGAAACATCTGGTTGACACAACACAGGAGCAGAAGAAAACCGGCGCTTAAGTTCCTGAAAGGCCTCCACGGCCGCAGGAGACCAATCAGCAACATCAGCACCCTTTTTAGTCAAATCAGTCAATGGTTTGACAATACTGGAAAAATTAGCAATGAACCGACGATAAAAATTAGCAAACCCCAAGAACTTCTGAAGGCTCTTAACAGATGTAGGTTGTGTCCAGTCACAAATAGCCTGAACCTTGACGGGATCCATCTCAATAGTAGAAGGAGAAAAAATGTACCCCAAAAAAGAAATCTTCTGGACTCCGAAGAGACACTTTGAACCCTTCACAAACAGAGAATTGGCCCGCAGAACCTGAAACACCTTCCTGACCTGTAGAACATGAGACTCCCAGTCATCAGAAAACACCAAAATATCATCCAAATACACAATCATAAACTTATCCAGATATTCACGGAAAATATTGTGCATAAAGGACTGAAAGACTGACGGAGCATTGGAGAGTCCAAAAGGCATTACCAAATACTCAAAATGGCCCTCAGGCATATTAAATGCGGTTTTCCACTCATCACCCTGTTTTATCCGCACCAGATTATACGCACCGCGAAGATCTATCTTAGTGAACCACCTAGCCCCCTTAATGCGAGCAAACAAATCAGTCAATAATGGCAATGGATACTGGTATTTGACCGTAATCTTATTCAGAAGGCGATAATCTATACAAGGCCTCAGGGAACCATCTTTTTTAGCCACGAAAAAGAAACCTGCTCCCAGAGGGGACGAAGATGGACGAATATGTCCCTTTTCCAAGGACTCCTTAATATAATTCCGCATAGCAGTATGCTCTGGCAGTGACAGATTAAATAAACGACCCTTAGGGAAATTACTGCCAGGAATCAATTCTATAGCACAGTCACACTCTCTATGAGGAGGCAGCGAATTGAGCTTAGGCTCCTCAAAAACATCCCTATAGTCAGACAAAAACGCAGGGATCTCAGAAGGAGTAGATGAAGCGATTGAAATCGGAGGTGCATAATCATGAACCCCCTGACATCCCCAGCTTAACACAGACATTGTTTTCCAGTCCAGGACAGGATTATGAGTTTGTAACCATGGCAGACCAAGCACTAGTACATCATGTAAATTATACAGTACAAGGAAGCGAATCACCTCCTGATGAACGGGAGTCATGCGCATGGTCACTTGTGTCCAATACTGCGGTTTATTCATAGCCAATGGTGTAGAGTCAATTCCCTTCAGAGGAATAGGAACTTTCAGAGGCTCCAGACTAAAACCGCAGCGTTTAGCAAATGACCAATCCATAAGACTCAGGGCAGCGCCCGAATCCACATAGGCATCGACGGAAAGGGAAGACAGTGAAAAAATCAGAGTCACAGACAAAATGAACTTAGGCTGCAGAGTACCAATGGCAAAAGATTTATCAACCCTTTTTGTGCGTTTAGAGCATGCTGATATAACATGAGCTGAATCACCACAATAAAAACACAATCCATTTTTCCGCCTATAATTTTGCCGTTCACTTCTGGACTGAATTCTATCACATTGCATAGTCTCAGGTGCCTGTTCAGAAGACACCGCCAACTGGTGCACGGGTTTGCGCTCCCGTAAACGCCGATCAATCTGAATGGCCATAGCCATAGACTCATTCAGACCTGTAGGCGTAGGGAACCCCACCATAATATCCTTAATGGCCTCAGAAAGACCATTTCTGAAGTTTGCAGCCAGGGCGCACTCATTCCACTGAGTAAGCACCGACCATTTCCGAAATTTTTGACAATATATTTCCGCTTCATCATGCCCCTGAGAGAGGGCTAATAAAGCCTTTTCAGCCTGAATCTCTAGGTTAGGTTCCTCATAGAGCAATCCCAATGCCAGAAAAAACGCATCCACACTGAGCAATGCAGGATCCCCTGGTGCCAATGCAAATGCCCAATTCTGAGGGTCGCCCCGTAGGAAAGATATTACAATCTTGACCTGTTGAGCAGGGTCTCCAGAGGAGCGAGATTTTAAAGAAAGAAACAATTTACAATTGTTCCTGAAATTCAGGAAGGTAGATCTATCTCCAGAAAAGAACTCTGGAATAGGAATTCTAGGTTCAGACATGGGAGTGTGAACAACAAAATCCTGTATGTTTTGAACTTTTGCCGCGAGATTACTCAGGCTGGAAGCCAAACTCTGGACATCCATGTTAAACAGCTAAGATCAGAGCCATTCAAGGGTTAAGAGGAGGTAAGAAGCAGCTAGACAGCAATTAAGGGCTAGGCAGCAAAACTCTGAAGGGAAAAAAAAAAAAAAAAAATTTCCCTTAAACACTTCTTTTTCTCCTGCTTCAGCCCAAACAATTAACACTTTGTGGGCCGGCTATACTGTCATGAATCCCCAATGGCTAGGGATAGCACAGGACAAGCAAAGTACAAATAGATAACGGACGAGCTCTAGGGTGATGGAACCTGGGCTGACCGCTGCCCTACGCCTGACAAACGCAACTAGAGATAGCCAGGGAGCGTGCCTACGTTGGTTCTAGACGCCACGCACCAGCCTAAGAGCTAACTAGTACTGCAGAGAAAATAAAGACCTCACTTGCCTTCAGAGGAATGAACCCCAAAAGATATAGTTGCCCCCTCACATGTATTGACGGTGAAATGAGAGGAAGGCACACACATAGAGATGATATATATAGTTTTAGCAAATTGAGGCCCGCTGTAAACTAGAAAGCAGAACGATACAAAAGGGGACTGAGCGGTCAGCAAAAAACCCTAATCAAAAAAACCATCCTGAGATTACAAGAACCCATGTGCCAACTCATGGCACATGGGGAGAACCTCAGTCCACTAGAGCTACCAGCTAGCATAGAGACATAATAAGCAAGCTGGACAAAAAACCAAACAACTGAAAATCAGCACTTAGCTTATCCTGAAAGATCTGGGAGCAGGTAGGCAGGAACCAAACAGAGCACATCTGAATACATTGATAGCCGGCAAGGGAATGACAGAAAGGCCAGGTAAAATAGGAAACACCCAGCCTCTGATGGACAGGTGGAAACCAAAGGCCACAACCCACCAAAGTCACCCAGTACCAGCAGTAACCACCAGAGGGAGCCCACAAACAGAATCCACAACAGGATACAGACGTCAGAATGGGCTGTGTTTTTACTGTGGTGATTCAGCTCATACTATCTCTGATTGCCCTAAGCGTATTAACAGGGTCGCTAGATCTGTTACCATTAGTACTGTACAGCCTAAGTTTCTCCTGTCTGTGACCCTGATTTGCTCATTGTCATCTTTCTCTGTCATGGCATTTGTGGATTCAGGCGCTGCCCTGAACTTAATGGACTTAGAATTTGCCAGGCACTGTGGTTTTTCTTTGCAGCCTTTGCAGAGCCCTATTACTTTGAGGGGGATTGATGCTACACCGTTGGCCAAGAATAAACCTCAGTATTGGACTCAGCTGACTATGTGCATGGCTCCAGCACATCAGGAAGATTGTCGTTTTCTGGTGTTGCATAATTTACATGATGTTGTTGTACTGGGTTTTCCATGGTTACAAGTACACAATCCAGTGTTGGATTGTAAATCGATGTCTGTGACTAGTTGGGGTTGTCAAGGGGTACATAGTGACGTTCCTTTAATGTCAATTTCCTCTTCCCCCTCTTCTGATGTTCCTGAATTTTTGTCAGATTTCCAGGATGTATTCGATGAGCCCAAGTCCAGTTCCCTTCCTCCACATAGGGACTGTGATTGTGCTATTGACTGGATTCCAGGCTCTAAGTTCCCTAAGGGCCGACTTTTCAACCTGTCTGTGCCAGAACATACCGCTATGCGGAGCTATGTTAAGGAGTCCTTGGAGAAGGGGCATATTCGGCTGTCTTTGTCACCATTGGGAGCGGGATTCTTTTTTGTTGCCAAGAAGGATGGCTCCTTGAGACCCTGTATTGATTATCGCCTTCTTAATAAGATCACGGTCAAATTCCAATACCCTTTACCTTTACTCTCTGATTTGTTTGCTCGGATTAAGGGGGCTAGTTGGTTTACCAAGATTGACCTTCGAGGGGCATATAATCTTGTTCGTATTAAACAGGGTGACGAATGGAAAACTGCATTTAATACGCCCGAAGGCCATTTTGAATACCTGGTGATGCCTTTCGGGCTTTCTAATGCTCCTTCTGTATTTCAGTCCTTCATGCATGACATTTTCCACAATTATCTTGATAAATTCTTGATTGTGTATTTGGATATTTTGATTTTTTCCAATGATTGGGAGTCTCATGTGAAGCAGGTCAGGATGGTATTCCAGATCCTTCGTGATAATGCTCTATTTGTGAAGGGGTCTAAGTGCTTATTTGGAGTTCAGAAGGTCTCTTTTTTGGGGTTTATTTTTTCTCCTTCGTCTATAGAAATGGATCCTGTTAAGGTCCAAGCCATTCATGACTGGATTTAACCCACATCTGTGAAGAGCCTTCAGAAATTTTTGGGCTTTGCTAATTTTTATCGCCGTTTCATTGCTAACTTTTCCAGTGTGGTTAAGCCCCTGACCGATTTGATGAAGAAAGGCGCTGATGTGATGAATTGGTCCTCTGCGGCTGTTGAGGCCTTTCAGGAACTTAAACGTCGTTTTACTTCTGCCCCTGTATTGCGTCAGCCGGATGTGTCTCTTCCTTTTCAGGTTGAGGTTGACGCTTCTGAGATTGGGGCAGGGGCCGTTTTGTCTCAGAGAAGTTCTGATGGTTCTTTGATGAAACCGTGTGCCTTCTTCTCCAGAAAGTTTTCGCCTGCGGAATGCAATTATGATGTCGGCAATCGGGAGTTGTTGGCTATGAAGTGGGCATTTGAGGAGTGGCGACATTGGCTTGAGGGAGGCAAGCACCGCGTTGTGGTCTTGACCGATCATAAGAATTTGATTTACCTCGAGTCTGCCAAGCGGCTGAACCCTAGACAGGCTCGATGGTCCCTGTTTTTCTCCCGTTTCGATTTTGTGGTTTCATATCTTCCGGGATCTAAGAATGTTAAGCCCTCTCTAGGAGTTTTTTGCCTGATTCTCCTGGAGGTCTTGAGCCGGTTGGCATTCTTAGGGAAGGGGTGATTCTTTCTGCCATCTCCCCTGATTTACGGCGGGTGCTTCAGGAATTTCAGGCTGATAAACCTGACCGTTGTCCTGTGGGGAAGCTGTTTGTTCCTGATAGATGGACAAGTAAGGTAATTTCTGAGGTCCATTGTTCGGTGTTGGCCGGTCATCCTGGGATTTTTGGTACCAGAGATTTGGTGGCTAGGTCCTTTTGGTGGCCTTCCTTGTCGCGGGATGTGCGTTCTTTTGTGCAGTCCTGTGGGACTTGTGCCCGGGCTAAGCCTTGCTGTTCCCACGCTAGTGGGTTGCTTTTGCCTTTGCCTGTCCCTGAGAGGCCCTGGATGCATATTTCCATGGATTTTATTTCGGATCTTCCTGTGTCCCAGAGGATGTCTGTTATCTCGGTGGTTTGTGACCAGTTCTCTAAAATGGTCCATTTGGTACCTTTGCCTAAATTGCCTTCCTCCTCTGATTTGGTTCCATTGTTTTTTTCAGCATGTGGTTCATTTGCATGGCATTCCGGAAAATATTGTGTCTGACAGAGGTTCCCAGTTTGTTTCCTGGTTTTGGCGGGCCTTTTGTGCTAGGATGGGCATTAATTTGTCTTTTTCTTCGGCGTTCCATCCTCAGACAAATGGCCAAACTGAGCGAACTAATCAAACCTTGGAAACCTATTTGAGATGCTTTGTGTCTGCTGATCAGGATGATTGGGTGGCTTTCTTGCCGTTGGCCGAGTTTGCCCTTAATAATCGGGCCAGTTCGGCTACTTTGGTTTCGCCTTTTTTTTGTAATTTTGGTTTCCATCCTCGTTTTTCTTCAGGGCAGGTTGAGCCTTCTGATTGTCCTGGTGTACATTCTGTGATGGACAGGTTACAGCAGATTTGGACTCATGTGGTAGACAATTTGACGTTGTCTCAGGAAAAGGCTCAGCGTTTTGCTAACCGCCGTCGGTGTGTTGGTCCTCGGCTTCGTGTGGGGGATTTAGTCTGGTTATCTTCTCGTCATGTTCCTATGAATGTTTCTTCCCCTAAGTTCAAACCTCGCTTTATTGGTCCTTATAAGATCTCTGAGATTATCAATCCAGTGTCTTTTCGTTTGGCCCTTCCAGCCTCTTTTGCCATCCACAATGTTTTCCATAGATCTTTGTTGCGGAGATGTGTGGTACCCGTTGTTCCCTCTGTTGATCCTCCTTCCCCGGTGTTGGTTGAGGGGGAGTTGGAATATGTGGTTGAGAAAATTTTGGATTCTCATTTTTCGAGGCGGAGGCTTCAGTATCTTGTTAAGTGGAAGGGTTATGGCCAGGAGGATAATTCTTGGGTGGTTGCCTCCGATGTCCATGCTGCCGATTTGGTTCGTGCTTTTCACTTGGCTCGTCCTGATCGGCCTGGGGGCTCTGGTGAGGGTTCGGTGACCCCTCCTCAAGGGGGGGGGGGTACTGTTGTGAATTCCGCTCTTGGGCTCCCTCCCGTGGTTGTAAGTAGCACTTTTGTGAATTCTGCTCTTGGGCTCCCTCCTGTGGTTTTGAGTGGTATAGCTGCTTCTTGGATTTAGCATGAGCAGCTGCTTCCACTGATCATCTTTCTGGCTCGGCTATTTTAGTCTGGCCTTATTCCTCAATCAATGCCAGTTGTCAATTGTTCCTGCCTGGAGCCACTGCTCTTTTGGATTTCCCTGACACTCTGTCCAGCTCAGCAAAGATACGTCCTTGCTTGTCCTTTTGCAGTCCACTTGTTGTGGACTTGATTGTTCAGCACATTCTATGTTTTGCTCATTTATCCAGCTTATCAGTATGGATCTATTCAGCTAAGCTGGAAGCTCTGGGCTGCAGATTTTGCCCTCCACACCTTTAGTCAGGTGTGGAGATTTTTGCATATCTCTGCGGTGGACTTTTTCTAGTTTTTATTACTGACCGCACAGTGTTCTTTCCTTACTATCTATTTAACTAGAAGTGGCCTCCTTTGCTAAATCTTGTTTCATACTATGTATGTCATTTCCTTCTCCTCTCACAGTCAATATTTGTGGGGGGCTGTCCTATCCTTTGGGAATTTTCTCTGAGGCAAGATAGCTTTCCTGTTTCTACCTTTAGGGGTAGCTAGTTCTCCGGCTGTGACGAGGTGTCCAGGGAGTGACAGGAACATCCCACGGCTACTGCTAGTGTTGTGTTAAGATCAGGAACTGCGGTCTGTATAGTTACCACCTGCTCAGAGCTAGTCGCATGTCTCTCCTAAATTACCAGTCCATAACACCGGGCCCATTGCTTGCAAATCCTCTCCAGCTGGTGTCCTGGTATCGGCAGCACCAGAAGCGCTGTGTGACGTCATTCAGAAGACTGTTCTGTGACATGGTTGGGTTGGAGCTCAACACATTTAAGGACATAATGCCAGGCCTACCTATAGGCCCTTGGATGGCCCTGAACAGCTTCTGGAGGACCGGCCTCAGGGCCACATGAAATTTCCCCATGGGCCATATATTTGAGACCACTGATATTCACATTCTATCCATGCCTTTGGCACATAAAATGTATTCTGATCTAACTTTCCTACTTCATTGTTCCACATGAGCATCATGACAGGATAGGGATTTAAGGAATTTTTGCGCAAAAGTGGTTTATTATATTTTAGTATTGAATTTCTGTAGTATTTACTTAATATATTTTGAAGTCTGGTAAAATTCGACTCATCCATTTAAAGAGGAACTGTCATCAGGATTCTGTTACCTTATCTGAGAGCAGCATAATGTAAAGATGGAGACCCTGATTCAAGCCAACGATGTGTAACTTATTAGGCTGCATAGTGTAATTTTGAAAAAAATCACAGTTTATCTTTAGGAGGCTATAACTTAAGGACTAGAAATCATGCTGCTATGTAGTCCTCCTGTTTCATGAGCACTGTATAATACTGCCCCTACCAATAATTATTGGTAGCTTTCTGCCTATACGCAGTGTACATAGAAACCAGTTAATCGGTGTGGGATGGATTACACAGACAATGACAGAATGCAGCTCAGTAAGTGATACATCACTGGTATCTGTCACTAAATCATGCGGTGCTCAGATGGGAAAGCAAAAACCTGGTAACATATTCCCTTTAAATGGAACCTGTCATGTGAAAACGATAGTAACCTGCAGATATGGGGTTGATCTGCAGGTTAATAGCATTTTGACACCATGTAGCGCCTACACTAAGAGACCCGTTGCCGGAAGGAAATTTTATTTATTTCTCCCGGCAGGCTCAGTCTTTCAGTCAAACGGGTGGCAAAGGCACAGTTTTAGTCACCACTCTGTGCATAGGGAGCATCGGCTGTAACCGCCCCGGCACTGACTGACAGCCGGCCCTAATGCTGAGCTGCTGCCTGCAAGAAATAATGTACCTCTAGTATCTGGACTTTATTTCCCTGGTGCAGGCAGACTCTTAAATCAGCATACTGTTTCCTTTTAAAATTGTGATAATATTTTGAACAATGGCAAAGCTTTGGTCTTCTGTGATGTATGAGGTCAGTATGGGGAGTGGATTGCACTGTCAGGAACACAAACATAAATATTCCTCAGTAGGAAGGAAGCTGCTATAAAAAGGTTATCCCAAAAGATCAGACTGCACCTGGTACTTTTATTAGCAGCTGGTCACATTGTCTTGCTGTGTAAATATTATGTAAGGTTGCAGAATTGTGTTCTGTCTAGCTGGAGATTCGGCCATCTTGGGGACTTGGATATGTCCCAAAAATATCTTTCTGGTTTTATATAGACAACAAAAGAGGCTCTTGGGCAACCACTTTACTTTAAATTCTTCCTCCTTGCCTTCCAAAAGCTAAAACTGTTATTTTTAGGTTGGATGAGCTGTAGTTTACCATCTAGTGGTCCATGCGACAATTCTGATCTTCAACATAACCAAAAAAGTAATTCTGACATTTCAATGGTCAAGCTATGGAATAAATATAATATACTATTAACAGTATAGTATTTTATTAGTTATGAATGCAATGATACCAAGTCGGGGGGGGGGGGGGGTTGGCAATTTTACTTCGCTTGGATTTTTTTCTCCCATTTTTCAGTAAACAGTGTGATAAAATGGATGGTGTCATTCAAAAGTACAACTAGTCCCTGAAAAAAAAGAAGCCCTCACCTGACTTTGTCTGCAGACAAATAAAAAAAGTGTTGGAAGAAGAGGAGGGAAAAATGAAATAGCAAAACAGAAAAATTGTTCTGTCCTTAAGAGGTTAAATTTTACATTTCCAATGTTTGTATGATGCTGCAAGCAATGCACTGTGCTGCTTTATTTATCTGGTGCATTGCTTAGTTCTGACCCCAGCCAAAGCAGTATTAAGTTGACCAATGTGGGACCCCCACCAGTCTCTTATTGAGATAGGTTAGCAATTGTTAAGCCCTGAGCAACATGTTTAACAACTTATGTGGTGCATGTTTCCAGAAGTACAAGCTGAGCACTATGTATTGGCCACTGCAATAGCATCTTTGCAATTTTCACACTGCAACATCCACTTTGTGATTTTTTTTCTGGAATACGCCAGAGGTCAATATAGTCTCTACACCTGTAGAATAATTCCCTAAGCGTAATTACTAAAATGGGGGAACTCTTTGGGGATTTTTGATGTTTTGTCACTGTGCCCCAAAAGCCAAATATGTCTGAAAATCTAGAGTCATTACTGTGGAATATAACTTTGCTCCCTTGATTCCGTGTGTCCTCTGCATACATCAGTGTATGGTTTCCTATGTGTCAGATGGTTATGTCTCCCTATGCCTTTTTATACAATAAAGATGTTATCACTCTCTAAACTATTGGACTCAATGATCGTCTTTTGTTTTTTTTCCCCCTCACTTTTTCATAGTATATCTGGTGATCGGTCCTAATTTATTCCAATCTATACATTGGCATTTGTTAGTATGTGTTATTCATTATCTTAATATATACTTACCTTGTAATGTCTTCACATCCTGTTCCGTCCAGATGTGTCCGGATCCCAGAATTCCAAGTGGTGGAAGTTCTCCGACCTCCATATTGGGACACCCAAGTCATGGGTGCCTCAATATGAAAACTGCTGGTGGTACCAGCCTCTTGCGCGATACCACCAGCAGAACACCGTTGCACCACACACGCATACACACTGTATACGCCGTACGCACCACACACACACAAACAAACACTGTATATGCCGTATGCACCACACA
Source organism: Ranitomeya variabilis (assembly GCF_051348905.1). NCBI lineage: Eukaryota > Metazoa > Chordata > Amphibia > Anura > Dendrobatidae > Ranitomeya > Ranitomeya variabilis. Next base: position 415,837,092 of record NC_135234.1, read on the forward strand.
CACACACACTGTATAAGCCGTATGCACCACACACACTGTATATGTCATACGCAGCCTCTTGCACGGTACCACCAGCGGAACACCGTCGCAAACATGCGCCTCTGGGATCAGCCGAATGATTCACTGACCGCCGCCATCTTTGTACAGGAGGGGCGCATATCACAGAGGATTTCTTTTGTCAGGTAAAATATTTCACTGACTGTTTATAAACAATATTTTACCTCACAAAACGTATCCTCTGCAATCTCCTGCTGTAAACTCAAACGGGACAGCACATGAGGGGAGAATACAGGAAGGAGAGAGACAGCAGACAAAGGGGATAGCACATGGGGTAGACAGATCAAAGCGTCGTATTGGAGTTCAAATATTGCTGGAATGGTTTGAGGGTACATGTCACATTGGAAAAAGTCGTGAGGTGCAAGAACAGCAGAACTCCCCATAAGTGTCCCCATTTTACAAACTACATCCCCCAATGAATTAATCTAGGGGTGCAGTGAGCATGTTTACACCACATGTGCCTCACAGAATTTTATACCATTGGGCGGTGAAGAATGAAAAATGACCACTAAAATGTTGTTTTATACCTAAATTTGTAAGTTTTATAAGTACTAATAGGAAAAAATGGACAGTACAGTTTGTTGTACAATTTCTCAATTTCTCCTCAGTGCACCAATATCCTACATGTCATTGGGAAGTACTTTTCAGGCACAAGCTCAGAAGGAAAGGAGCGCCATATTATAGTGCAGATTTTGCTGATATGGTTTGTGGTTATCATCACCCACTGGAAGAGCCCCTGAGGTACCAGAACAGCAGAACCCCCCATAAGTGGCCCCATTTTACAAACTACACCTCTCAATGAATTAATCTAAAGGGGAAGTGATTATATTGACACCATGGGTGTGTCACAGAATTGGGCTGCGCAGTGAAGAAAAAATAATTACATTTTTTACTACCAAAATGTTGTTTCCATTAAGACTAGCATACTTTCTACCAGCCTTAATATAAAAATCAAACTGGCATAAAGTACACCTAGTTTTCTAAGAATTGCACACCTCTTTAATAAATTAGGCACACCACATTCTGTTTATGTGCCAGGAATACAAATTTATGACAGTCAGGGGCAGGGTCGTACTAGCCCACCGAAGAACCAGAGGATTCTTTGGTGGGTCCACGCATATTGTCCAGCAGCTGCCTAGGGCCCCCACTGCTCCAAGGGCCCCCAGCCAGTGGCATGTCACTAATAGCGGCACACCCAGCTGCTATGGGGCCCCTGATTCAAGTGTGGCCCTCCCGGTGCCAGAGAGAGCAGCTGGAGACAGGAGTCTGTCCCCGCTGCTAAAGTGAAATGAATATTCACGCTTCCCCATGCTCCCATGGGCGTGGAGAGGAGTGAATACCATTTCACTTTAATAGCGGACAGCATTAGCCACAGGCTGCAGCTAACACTGCCCACCGGTGCTGCTGAATCGGGGCCCTGGAGGTGGGCCCCTAAAGGGCGGCAAACCCTGATTGTGATCCCTGCAACTTGGGACCAGAGCGGAGCTGCGGGGATCCGACGCCGTCCTCCTTCCTGCCCGCCTGCCCGACACTTCCTGTCTGACTCAGCGTGGCTGGATGTCATCATTCGGCTGTTTCAGAGAGGAAGCTGCTTGGATGTGCTGCGGCTGCTGGGAACATGCAGAGAGGTGAGTGGGTGCTGTGTGTGTCTCTCTGCGTGTGTGCGGCTGTGTGTGTAAGTGGTGCGGTGCTTTGTGTGTGTGAGTGCTGTCCGTGTGTGGTGCTGTCCGTGTGATAATGGTGTTGTGTGTGTGTATATTGGAGATATTGGAGATTGGCAATGATGTGGGTGATGGGGGTGGGGGGAGAGAAGTCAATGATGGTGGTGGGAGGCAATGATGATGGTGGTGGGGGAGGCAATGATGATGGTGGTGGGGAGGCAATGATGATGTGGTGGGGAGGCAATGATGGAGGTGATGGAATGGGCAATGATGGGGTGGTGGGGGAGAAGGCAATGATGGTGGTGGGGGAGACAGTGATGATGGTGGTGGGGAAGGCAATGATGGAGGTGGTGGAAAGGACAATGATGGGGTGGGGCGGGAGAAGGCAATGATGGTTGTGGTGGAAAGGACAATGATGATGGTAGTGGGGGAGAAAGCAATGATGGTTGTGTAAAGGACAAAGATGGTAGTGGTGGAAAGGACAATGATGGTGGGGGAGAAGGTAATGATGGAAGTGTTGATGAGTATAATGATGGGGGTGGAGGGGGAGAACCATGATGGTGTGGAGGGGAGCTGCATTTTACCCTTTCAGGAGGCTGCATTATACCCTTTGAGGGGGCTACATTATAATTCTGTGGGGGGCTGCAATATTCTCTCAGGGGGCTACATCATACTATATGAGGGGAGCTGCACAATGCCCTATGAGGGGGCTACAGTATATTCTACGGGGGGATGCCTTATGAAGGGGGTTGCATTATACTCTGAGGGGGCTACAATATATTCTATTGAGGGGATGCATTATATTATATGTGGGGGGCTGCATTATTCTCTCAGGGGGCTACATCATGCTGCATGAGGGGAGCTGCATTATGCCCTATGAGGGGATACACTGTATTCTATGGGGGGCTGCTTTATGAGGGGGTTACATTATACTCTGAGGGGGCTACATTATATTCTGTGGAGGGGCTGCATTTTACTATATGAGAGGGGCTGCATTATGCCATATGAGGGTACTACATTATATTCTATGGGGGAACTGCATTATACCTTATGAGGGGATTGCATTATATTTTGTGGGGTGCTGTATTATAGCCTATGAGGGGGGCTGCATTATATTCCATGAGGGAGGCTACATTATATTCTATGAGGGTCTTCTTTATATTCTATGAGGGGGCTACCCCAACCCCTGCTACATAATTAAGACATGTACTTCCTTATATTATACCCTGATATTAGCGTGTTTTACCACACAATTGATGGTCTTGAATTTATTTCTATGTAGCTACATAGTGGGCCCCAAGAATGATTTTCTCTGGTGGGCCTAAGTTGCTCCAGTCCGACGCTGGTCAGGGGCTGGTTATGGTGATTTACACTATCATTACTCCCCTTCCTGGGATAAAGTATAGTAAATTTGTCAGGACATATGTGGCCGTGTCCCTTCTATTAAACTCCCCTCACCTTTTTAAAGTCAGTATTAATGTTGGAAAAAGTTTAAACCAATTACAAATGTAGGAATATAAATGGTGTTTCTGGCTTAATCACAAAAATAAAATGCCCCTACTGCATATAAAATGTTAGTTTTAACAAAATGACCATAGAGAAGACTCATTGAATATTCACTGAATAGAGGACACATACTACAGAGGCACAGTACCAGAACCAAACTTACTGCATAGACATGGGAACACAAAAAAGTCGGCGCAAAGATTCTTAAGAATTTATCAAACAGCAAGCATGTTGACAAAAACGGAACTCTACACTAAATGATTATAGTAGGGCTGCTTACACTTCAACTTTAAGCATTGAAAGAATTTGATGACGGACATATACAAAAAAGAGGAAAAATAGGTCAATTCTCTTTGTAAAAAGAAAATTATACTTTAAAAAACATAATTGTCACACAGTAATGTCTCATTTTTCTTTTGTACCTCATTACATTTGAAAACATGCTGCTAATCTATCCTGAGTTACAGTACATACATAAGCATATTTACACAAGCACATACTACTTATTAGAGATGGGCGGACACCTGGATATTTGGGTCCTGCGAGTTCGGCCAAACAGTTATAAAAAGTTTGGGTTCAGGTACCAGAGCAATACCCGGACCTGAACCCAGACCCCATTCACTTGAATGGGGGGCCCGAACATCCAGTGTTTGCTGCGCTGTAATGTGCAAGACAGCGCTGCAAACACCGCTTCTGATTGGCAGTGAATTCATCCCCGCCGGTCAGAGAGCTGCAATTCCCACGCTGTCAAAAGACAACATGAGGACTCAGCTGTGATCGGTGGTATGAAGTTTACCTTCAGTTACTGGTGTCAGCAGATGGGACAACTGCTCCCATCATCCGACACCTGCTGCCGATAACAGTGAGAGCAGGAGCGGCAGATGGGAGTGTTCATCAGGTGCTCCTGCGCTGTAAATACCGTATTTTTTGGACTATAAGACGCACCAGACTATAAGGCGCACCCAGGTTTTAGAGGTGGAAAATAGGGAAAAAAAATATTTGAAGCAAAAAAATGTGGTAAAATATTTAATAACATAAATAACATACTATTATATGTGGTGTTATTGTATATACCGTATTTTTTGGACTATAAGACACACCGGACTATAAGGCGCACCCAGGTTTTAGAGGTGGAAAATAGGGAAAAAAAAATATTTGAAGCAAAAAAATGTGGTAAAATATTTAATAACATAAATAACATACTATTATATGTGGTGTTATTATATATAATAGTATGTTATTATGTTGGAAGCTGCAGGACCAGTGTGGTGTCTGTACAGTACTATATGAAGATGCTGGAGGGTGAGTATAAGAATGGGGGCACAGGGCTTATATTGAAAGCACCACTCCAGCACTGCAAAATAGCACTGGAGTGCTGCTTTAAAATCCCATGGGAGAACTATAACTCCCAGCATGTCCTGCAGATCCTATGACATGCTGGGAGTTATAGTTCACCACAGGAGTGGCAGAGTGCTTTATTGTGTTTTGTAAAGACTAACCTCTTAATTGTGGCAGGCAGCCAGCCACTGTGGTGAGGTAAAAGCATCCCATGACTGCACACAGAGCCCTCCCTCTTGTTGCCTCTCCACAGCACAGGTTTTGAGGAAGCTGCAGATTCTAGTGGAGAACCTGAAGGACCTGTGATGATGTCAAGAAGAGGGAGGGCTCTGAGCTGCCATGTGATGCTCCAGCCCGCCCACTCCTGACATCACACAGGTCCTGTTTGTGCACAGCACTCGGCATCCAGGCATGGCAGGCAGGTATACAGCGATCTCTCCGCTCTGGCCCCTGCTGCTGCCTCCTCCCCCGGACACACAGATCTCCCCAGCTGCTGCAGCAATCAGCGCTGAGGAAGCCATGCGTGTCCCTGCTTAAGTGCAGTATTCATTTGCTGCTCCAGGCTCACCGCTCAGCTGATCGGTGGGCGGGGAGCCGCTAATGAATATTCACTGCACTTAATCATCGGGACCACGTGGTTTTCCCAGCCCTGATTCTGGGCAGCAGGGACATCCTGAAGTGGGATAACAGTGCGATCCCACTCACTGCTGCCCCCCTCCCCACATGCTACATCCGTACCATAAGACGCACCCACACTTTCCTCCCAAATTTGGAGGAAAAAAGGTGCGTCTTATGGTCGGAAAAATACGGTAAATAATTTTTTAAAAAAAGCACGGCGTGGGTTCCTGTATTTTTGTTAACCAGCCAGGCAAAACTCACAGCTGGGGGCTGCAACCCTCAGCTGTCAGCTTCAGCAAGGCCAGTTATCAAGAATAGAGGGGTCCACACACCATATTTTTTAATCATTTAAATAAATAATAAAAAAAAGGTGTGAGGACCCTCCCATTTTTGACAACCAACCTTGCTAAAGCAGACAGCTGGGGGCTGGTATTCTCAGGCTGGTAAGGGGCCATGGATATTAGATGCGCCAATTCTGATCTTCCCACTTGCCCTGTAGCGGTGGCAAGTCGGGTTAATATTTGTGGGGTTGATGTTACCTTTGTATTGTCAGGCGAGATCAAGCCCACGGCTTAGTAATGGAGAGGCGTCTATAATACACTTTTCCACTACTAATCCTACCATTATATGGTAAATAAAGACACAGCAAGAATAAAGTCCCTTTATTGAAAGAAAGACACAGGCTCCTTTAATAATCTTAATTAAACCATACTTGCGACCTCGCCAAATTCCACCGAAGCCCTCGATCTCCTGTAATAAAATAAACAACTATATACCATACCTGTCTGTCGTTCTGTCCCACGCTGTAATCCATATCTGGGGATGAACAGTTTTCAAACTGGACGGTGCCAAGATGTGATCATCCAGGCTGAGAAGCACTGGTGATTGAACTGCTGCGAGCACACGCTGCTAGCAGGTATCTCACGGAGGTCACCGCAGTTCAGCCCGGCTGGGAACGGAGACTCAGTGACGGACGTAACCTCTATGACGTCACCACCAGTCACTGAGGCTGCGCTCGCAGGAGTTCAGTCACCAGTGGTTCTCAGCCTGGACATCAACATATTTAACCACATTTAGCCATTGATATATACACATACATAGGCATATACACACCTACATATTAATGTATACACATACTGCATAGAGGCATATTAAACATGCATATACATATTAATACATTTACATAGGCATATGTACACATACACATGCATGGATATTAATATATCCTGGTGTACTGGCCTCTCTCCTGGTACTGTGTCTGCTCCATGCTCTAGACACTGCTGCCAGACACAGCTACTCTTCTTGCCACAGCTCGCATTGATGTGTAATCCTGGATGAACTGAGCAACTTCTGTGGGTTGTACTGTAGATACCGTCTCATGCTACTTTACCTTTGGGGATTACAGCAATGACAAAATGCAAAAGTAACCAAAACAACAGTCGAAAAGGATGAGAATAGAGAAATGGTCTGTGGTCTCCACCTGCAAGACCACTCCTTTATAGAGGTTGTCTTGCTAATTGCCTATAATTTCTACCTGTTGTCTGTACACATTTACACAACAGCAGGAGAAATTGATTCACAATCGGTGTTGAATCATACCTTGATATCTGCGATCTGATGTATTATTCTAGAGAAATCCACTTTTTTATATGTAAATGAGCTGTTCAGGACTGTAGGCAGAACAAAGATTTTCATGAGAAACTGCATCCAGGGTTTATTGTAAATTAAACTAACACAGAACAGTAGAACTGAACTTAGTCTTCTTACAAACATATTAACAGCTGCAGCACTCACAGCTCTGCTGTATTGCAATAATATCTCTTCCACTGAGATGGAAACTGAAGCACCGAGAGGACAGCTGCTGATTGTGCCAGATATAGGGCGCTGTCAAATGGCCATATAACACAGAGGAAAATCGCATCGCAATGCTCAGACTGGCCAGTAGCTCTCTTGATCTGAGCAGACAGCATGTATTTCTATGCAGCTGTCATACACAGCTCTACAGTGAGATCAGGAGAGCAGAGACTGACCATTACACATCACACCGGTATTTCCCCCTTCTGTGGAAACAGATTCTTATGCAGATCAGTATCTGGCCCATAGTGCTGGACATCTCATATACATATAAGAAAAATGAGGTGTCATTTTATTCAGCTTCCTATGACCTACAGTAAGATCTAAAAGTATGGGCAGCCCTGATTAAAATTACTGGTATTGTGAACAGTTAAGCAACTTGAAGATGAAATGAACTCTAAAAGGTCTAAAGTTAAAGATGACACATTTTGTAGGTATTTTAGGCAAAAATATATATTTTCATCTTTAACATTTTAAAAATTACAAAAAGGAAAATGGGCCGATGCAAACGTTTTAGCACCTTGCATGGTTAGTACCTAGTAGCACTCTCTTTTGAAAATATCACAGCTTGTAAACACTTTTTATAGCCATCCAAGAGTCTTTCAATTCTTGTTTGAGTGATTTTCACCCATTCATCCTTGGAAAATTCTTCCAGTTCTGTGAAATTTCTGGGTCATCTTGCACGCATTGCTATTTTGAGGTCTAGCCACAGATTTCCAATGATGTTCAGATTAGGAGACTGTGAGGGCCATTATAAATACTTCAGCTTGCATCGTTTATGGTAGTCTATTGTGGATTTTGATTTGAGTTTAGGATCATTATTAGGAATGATCGAATAACTTCGGATAAGAGCTTATCCGAATAACTATATCGCTTACCGAATAGCTGCCTCGGTGACCTGGATACCTGGAACTCTCCTGATAATCAGCTGTTCCGCGCCGCTGCTGCTGTAACACAGCCACAACACATGCATAGAGAGCCCAACAAACAGGCTCTCCATGCATGTGTTGTGATTGACACATGCAGTTGCGGCACCAAACAGCTGATTATCTGGAGTGTTCCAGGTATCCAGGTTACCGAGGAAGCTATTTTGTAAGCGCTATAGCTATTCAGGTAAGCACTTATTCAAAGCTATTCGATCAAACCCTAATCATTCATTTGTAAGAGCTATCCTATTTTCAACTTCAGCTTTTTTACAGATAATGTTATGTTTGCATCAAGAATTTGTTTGTTGGAATTTCATTGAATTCATTCTTCCCTCTACCCATGAAATGTTCCCTGTACCATTGGCTGTGACACAACCCCAAATCATGACTGATCCACACCCTATTCTTAATGGTTGGCGAGATGTTCTTCTCCTGAAGTACTGTGCTCTTTTTTCTCCATGTATACCTTTCATCATTGTGTTCAAAGAGTTCTATTTTAACCTCATCGGTCCACAGGACTTATTTAGATGTTCTTTTGCATAATTTCTGATGCTGAATTTTATGGTGAGGATGCCAGAGAGGTTTTCTTCTGATGACTCTTCCATGAAGGTCATATTTGTGCAAGTGTGTCTGAACAGTAGACCATGTATCACAACTCTAAAGTCTGCTAAATCTTTCTGAAGGTCTTTTGTAGTCAAGTGAGGGATTCTGACTTCCTTCTCTAGCAATCCTATGAGCAGCTCTCACTAAGATTTTGCTTGAGTTTCCAGACCTTATTTTGACCTCTACTGTTCCTTAACTTTCATTTCCTAATTACATTTTTAATGAAGGAAAGGGCAACTTGAAAATGCTTTGCTATCTTCTTATAGCCTACTCCTACTTTGCTGTCCTCCATAGTGATGAGCGAGCATGCTCGCCACTACTCGGTACTCGCCCCAGCATCTCACTGCTCAAGATCCTTGGAGCTTGCTGAGTAATTCGGGAGCTCAGGTCCCTGTCCTGCATGTTTGCGCACTTTAGAGAGCCAGTGAGCATGCAGGCATTGTCTGCCACAGACTGTAATGCCACAGACATGTTGGCTGTGTCATTACAGTGATTGGCTGGCCGCACAGCATCATCAGGTCTACAGTATATCAGACCTGGCTGTTATGACCTGGTGGTTAAGGAGCAACATGGGACGAGCTCTGAGGAGGTGGTATCTGTACTGACCGCAGTTCCTAATCCTAACACCAACACTAGAAGTAGCCGTGGGATGTTCCTGTCACTCCCTAGACACCTCGTCGCAGCCTGAGAACTAACTACCCCTAAAGATGGAAACAGAAAGCTATCTTGCCTCAGAGAAAACCCCAAAGGAAAGATAGCCCCCCACAAATATTGACTGTGAGTAGAGAGGGAAATGACATACACGGAATGAAAACAAGATTTAGCAAAGGAGGCCAATTCTAACTAAATAGACAGGATAGAAAAGGATACTGTGCGGTCAGTATTAAAAGCTAAAAATCCACGCAGAGTTTACAAAAAATCTCCACACCGACTCACGGTGTGGAGGGGCAAATCTGCTTCCCCAGAGCTTCCAGCAAAGCTGAATATATCATACAGACAAGCTGGACAAGAAAAAACACAACATGAGCTGAACGATTAAGTCCACAGCAAGTGGACAACCAAAAGAAAAGCAATGACTTATCTTTGCTGAAATGGACAGGCTATCAGAGAAATCCAAGGAGAGATCTGAATCCAACCAAGAAACATTGACAGCTGGCACTGGCTGAAGACTAGAGCCAGGCTAAATAGCAGAGCCAGGAGAGACGATCAGTGGAAACAGCTGCAATGCTAAACCCAAGGAGCAGCAGTTCCACTCAAAACCACCAGAGGGAGCCCAAGGGCAGAACTCACAAAAGTGCCATTTACAACCACCAGAGGGAGCCCAAGAACGGAATTCACAACAGTACCCCCCTCCTTGAGGAGGGGTCACCGAACCCTCACCAGAGCCCCCAGGCCGATCAGGACGAGCCAAGTGAAAAGCACGAACCAAATCGGCAGCATGGACATCAGAGGCAACAACCCAAGAATTATCCTCCTGACCGTAACCCTTCCACTTGACCAGATACTGAAGCTTCCGCCTCGAAAAATGAGAATCCAATATCTTCTCCACCACATATTCAAACTCCCCCTCAACCAACACCGGAGCAGGAGGATCAACAGAGGGAACCACGGGCACCACATATCTCCTCAACAAAGATCTATGGAAAACATTATGGATGGAAAAAGAAGCTGGAAGGGCCAAACGAAAAGATACCGGATTGATAATTTCAGAAATCTTATAAGGACCAATAAAGCGAGGCTTGAACTTAGGGGAAGAAACCTTCATAGGAACATGACGAGAAGATAACCAGACTAAATCCCCAACACGAAGCCGGGGACCAACACACCGACGACGGTTAGCAAAACGTTGAGCCTTTTCCTGAGACAACGTCAAATTGTCCACCACATGAGTCCAAATCTGCTGTAACCTGTCCACCACAGAATCCACACCAGGACAGTCAGAAGGCTCAACCTGCCCTGAAGAAAAACGAGGATGAAAACCAAAATTACAAAAAAAAGGCGAAACCAAGGTAGCCGAACTAGCCCGATTATTAAGGGCAAACTCGGCCAACGGCAAGAAGGTCACCCAATCATCCTGATCAGCAGACACAAAGCATCTCAAATAGGTTTCCAAGGTCTGATTGGTTCGCTCAGTTTGGCCATTTGTCTGAGGATGAAATGCTGAAGAAAAAGACAAATCAATGCCCATTCTAGCACAAAAGGACCGTCAAAACCTAGAAACAAACTGGGAACCTCTGTCAGACACAATATTCTCCGGAATGCCATGCAAACTAACCACATGCTGAAAGAACAATGGAACCAAATCAGAGGAGGAAGGCAACTTAGGCAAAGGTACCAAATGGACCATCTTAGAAAACCGGTCACAAACCACCCAGATAACAGACATCTTCTGGGAAACAGGAAGATCCGAAATAAAATCCATGGAAATATGCGTCCAGGGCCTCTCAGGGACCGGCAAAGGTAAAAGAAACCCACTAGCACGGGAACAGCAAGGCTTGGCCCGGGCACAAGTCCCACAGGACTGCACAAAAGAAGGCACATCCCGTGACAAGGAAGGCCACCAAAAGGACCTAGCAACCAAATCTCTGGTACCAAAAATCCCAGGATGACCGGCCAACACCGAACAATGAACCTCAGAAATTACCTTACTAGTCCATCTATCAGGAACAAACAGTTTCCCCACTGGACAGCGGTCAGGTTTATCAGCCTGAAACTCCCGAGGCACCCGCCGTAAATCAGGGGAGATGGCAGAAAGAATCACCCCCTCCTTGAGAATACCAACCGGCTCAAGGACTCCCAGAGAATCAGGCAAAAAACTCCTAGAGAGGGCATCAGCCTTCACATTCTTAGATCCCGGAAGATACGAGACCACAAAATCAAAACGGGAGAAAAACAGGGATCATCAAGCTTGTCTAGGGTTCAACCGCTTGGCAGACTCGAGGTAAATCAGATTCTTATGATCGGTCAAGACCACAATGCGATGCTTGGCTCCCTCAAGCCAATGTCGCCACTCCTCAAATGCCCACTTCATAGCCAACAACTCCCGATTGCCGACATCATAATTACGCTCAGCAGGCGAAAACTTTCTGGAGAAGAAGGCACACGGTTTCATCAAAGAACCATCAGAACTTCTCTGAGACAAAACGGCCCCTGCCCCAATCTCAGAAGCGTCAACCTCAACCTGAAAAGGAAGAGACACATCCGGCTGACGCAATACAGGGGCAGAAGTAAAACGACGTTTAAGTTCCTGAAAGGCCTCAACAGCCGCAGAGGACCAATTCATCACATCAGCGCCTTTCTTCATCAAATCGGTCAGGGGCTTAACCACACTGGAAAAGTTAGCAATGAAACGGCGATAAAAATTAGCAAAGCCCAAAAATTTCTGAAGGCTCTTCACAGATGTGGGTTGAATCCAATCATGAATGGCCTGGACCTTAACAGGATCCATTTCTATAGCCGAGGGAGAAAAAATGAAACCCAAAAAAGAAACCTTCTGAACTCCAAATAGGCACTTAGACCCCTTCACAAACAAAGCATTAGCACGAAGGATCTGAAATACCATCCTGACCTGTTTCACATGAGACTCCCAATCATTGGAAAAAACCAAAATATAATCCAAATATACAATCATGAATTTATCAAGATAATTCCAGAAGATATCATGCATAAAGGACTGAAACACAGATGGAGCATTAGAGAGCCCGAATGGCATCACAAGGTATTCAAAATGGCCTTCGGGCGTATTAAATGCTGTTTTCCATTCGTCACCCTGTTTAATACGAACAAGATTATATGCCCCTCGAAGGTCAATCTTAGTAAACCAACTAGCCCCCTTAATCCGAGCAAACAAATCAGAAAGCAAAGGTAAAGGGTATTGGAATTTGACCGTGATCTTATTGAGAAGGCGATAATCTATGCAGGGTCTCAAGGAGCCATCCTTCTTGGCAACAAAGAAGAATCCAGCTCCCAACGGTGATGAAGACGGGCGAATATGCCCCTTCTCCAAAGACTCCTTTACATAACTCCGCATGGCTGCATGCTCTGGCACAGACAGGTTGAAAAGTCGGCCCTTAGGGAACTTACAGCCAGGAATCAAGTTAATAGCACAATCGCAGTCCCTATGAGGAGGAAGGGAGCTGGACTTGGGCTCATCAAATACATCCTGGAAATCCGACAAAAACTCAGGAACTTCAGAAGAGGGGGAAGAGGAAATTGACATTAAAGGAACATCACTATGTATCCCTTGACAACCCCAACTAGTCACAGACATAAATTTCCAATCCAGCACCGGATTATGCACCTGTAACCATGGAAAACCCAGCACAACAACATCATGCAAATTATGCAACACCAGAAAACGACAATCTTCCTGATGTGCTGGAGCCATGTACATGGTCAACTGTGTCCAGTACTGAGGTTTATTCTTGGCCAATGGTGTAGCATCAATCCCCCTTAAGGGAATAGGGCTCTGCAAAGGCTGCAAAGAAAAACCACAGCGTCTGGCGAACTCTAAGTCCATTAAGTTCAGGGCAGTGCCTGAATCCACAAATGCCATAACAGAAAAGGATGATAATGAGCAAATCAGGGTAACAGACAAGAGAAATTTAGGCTGTACAGTACTAATGGTAACAGACCTAGCGACCCTCTTAGTACGCTTAGGGCACTCAGAAATAGCATGAGCAGAATCACCACAGTAAAAACAAAGCCTATTCTGACGTCTGAATTCCTGCCGTTCTGCTCTAGTCAAAATCCTATCACATTGCATAGGCTCAGGACTCTGCTCAGAGGACACTGCCATATGGTGCATCACCTTGCGCTCGCGCAGGCGCCGATCAATCTGAATAGCCAGAGACATTGATTCATTCAAACCAGCAGGTGTGGGGAACCCCACCATAACATCTTTAAGGGCTTCAGAAAGACCCTTTCTGAAAATTGCTGCCAGGGCATACTCATTCCATTTTGTGAGCATAGACCACTTTCTAAATTTCTGGCAGTATACTTCTGCCGCTTCCTGACCCTGACACAGAGCCAGCAAGGTTTTTTCTGCCTGATCCACAGAATTAGGTTCGTCATACAGCAATCCGAGCGCTTGAAAAAATGCGTCTACATTGAGTAATGCAGGATCCCCTGACTCAAGGGAGAATTGTTGTGAATTTACCTTTTGGCTCCCTCTAGTGGCTACTAGTGATTTGACTCTGGGTATGTCATTCATCCCTTGTATGCTCACCTGGGTCGTTAGGTCAGGGGTGTTGCTATATTAGCTCCCTGGACCTTCAGTTCAATGCCTGGCAACGTTGATATCAGAGCTAATCTGTAGTGCTCTTGTCTTCTGATCCTGGTTCCTGTTTGATTAAGCTAAGTCTGCTTTCTTGCTTTTTGCTATTTGTTTTTGTTTGCATTTTTGTCCAGCTTGTATATAATCTGTATCCTGACCTTGCTGGAAGCTCTAGGGTGGCTGGTGTTCTCCCCCCGGGCCGTTAGACGGTTCGGGGGTTCTTGAATCTCCAGCGTGGATTTTTGATAGGGTTTTTGTTGACCATATAAGTTATCTTACTACATTCTGCTATTAGTAAGTGGGCCTCTCTTTGCTAAACCTAGTTCATCTCTGTGTTTGTCATTTCCTCTTACCTCACCGTTATTATTTGTGGGGGGCTTGTATCCTACTTTTGGGGTCCTTTCTCTGGAGGCAAGAGAGGTCTTTGTTTTCCTCTTCTAGGGGTAGTTAGCTCTCCGGCTGGCGCGAGACATCTAGCGACCAACGTAGGCATGTTCCCCGGCTACTTCTAGTGTTGGCGTTAGGAGTAGATATATGGTTAACCCAGTTACCACTGCCCTATGAGCTGGCTTTTTGTACTTCGCAGACTGGCTGATATCTCTGAGACCCTCGCCATTGGGGTCATAACAGTTTGCCAGGCCAGTATTAAATGTTAAATGCATTGCAGAAGCGGGATTATAAGAAAGAAAGTTCTGAGTTTTTTTTTCTTTCTCTCATTTTTTTTTTCTTTTCCCCTTTACCTCTGAGTGGCTTGTGATTGCTGCAGACATGAATGTCCAGACCTTGATTACAAGTGTGGACCAGCTTGCTGCTCGTGTGCAGGGCATACAAGATTATGTTACCAGAAATCCTATGTCAGAACCTAAGATACCGATTCCTGAACTGTTTTCCGGAGACCGATTTAAGTTTAGAAATTTCAGGAATAATTGTAAATTGTTTTTGTCCCTGAGACCCTGTTCCTCTGGAGACTCCGCTCAGCAAGTGAAAATTGTTATTTCTTTTTTACGGGGCGACCCTCAGGATTGGGCTTTCTCGCTGGCGCCAGGAGATCCGGCATTGGCTGATATTGATGCGTTTTTTCTGGCGCTCGGTTTGCTTTATGAGGAACCCAATCTTGAGATTCAGGCAGAAAAAGCCTTGCTGGCTATGTCTCAGGGCCAGGACGAGGCTGAAGTGTATTGCCAAAAATTTCGGAAATGGTCCGTGCTGACCCAGTGGAACGAGTGTGCATTGGCTGCAAATTTTAGAAATGGCCTTTCTGAAGCCATTAAGAATGTGATGGTGGGTTTTCCCATTCCCACAGGTCTGAATGATTCCATGGCCCTGGCAATTCAAATTGACCGGCGGTTGCGGGAGCGCAAAACCGCAAATTCCCTCATGGTGTTATCTGAACAGGCACCTGATTTAATGCAATGTGATAGAATCCTGACTAGAAATGAGCGGAAAATTCATAGACGCCAGAATGGCTTGTGTTACTACTGTGGTGATTCTACACATGTTATCTCAGCATGCTCTAAGCGTCCTACTAAGGTTGTTAGTCCTGTCGCCATTGGTAATTTGCAACCTAAGTTTATTCTATCTGTAACTTTAATTTGCTCACTGTCATCGTATCCTGTCATGGCGTTTGTGGATTCAGGTGCTGCCCTGAGTCTTATGGATCTGTCATTTGCCAAGCGCTGCGGTTTTGTTCTTGAGCCATTAGAAAATCCTATCCCTCTTAGGGGTATTGATGCTATGCCATTGGCAGAAAATAAACCGCAGTTTTGGACACAGGTTACCATGTGCATGACTCCTGAACATCGGGAGGTGATACGTTTTCTTGTTCTGCATAAGATGCATGATTTGGTTGTTTTGGGTTTGCCATGGTTACAGACCCATAATCCAGTCTTGGACTGGAAGGCAATGTCAGTGTCAAGTTGGGGCTGTCATGGAATTCATGGAGATTCCCTGCCCATGTCTATTGCTACTTCTACGCCTTCGGAAGTTCCGGCGTATTTGTCTGATTATCAGGATGTCTTCAGCGAGTCTAGGTCAAGTGCATTGCCTCCTCATAGGGAATGTGACTGTGCAATAGATTTTATTCCAGGCAGTAAGTTTCCTAAGGGAAGACTGTTTAATCTGTCGGTACCTGAACATACCGCGATGCGTTCATATATCAAGGAGTCTCTGGAGAAGGGGCATATCCGTCCTTCTTCTTCCCCTCTTGGTGCGGGATTCTTTTTTGTGGCCAAAAAGGACGGATCTTTGAGGCCTTGTATTGACTATCGGCTTTTAAATAAGATCACTGTCAAATTTCAGTATCCTTTGCCGCTGTTGTCAGACTTGTTTGCCCGGATTAAAGGTGCCAAGTGGTTCACCAAGATAGACCTTCGTGGTGCGTACAACCTTGTGCGCATTAAGCAAGGAGATGAATGGAAAACCGCATTCAATACGCCCGAAGGTCATTTTGAGTACTTGGTGATGCCATTTGGGCTCTCTAATGCACCTTCAGTTTTTCAGTCCTTTATGCATGACATCTTCCGGAAGTATCTGGATAAATTTTTGATCGTTTATCTGGATGATATTCTGGTTTTTTCTGATGATTGGGTGACCTTCTTGCCGTTGGCTGAATTTGCCCTTAATAATCGGGCTAGTTCTGCCACCTTGGTTTCGCCATTTTTCTGCAACTCCGGTTTCCATCCTCGTTTTTCCTCGGGACATGTGGAGCCTTCTGACTGTCCTGGAGTGGATTCTGTGGTGGATAGGTTGCAGCGGATCTGGAATCATGTGGTGGACAACTTGAAGTTGTCAAAGGAGAAGGCTCAGCGTTTTGCCAACCGCCGCCGCGGTGTGGGTCCCCGACTTCGTGTTGGGGATTTGGTATGGCTGTCTTCTCGATTTGTTCCTATGAAGGTCTCCTCTCCCAAATTTAAGCCTCGATTCATTGGTCCTTACAAGATATTGGAGATCCTTAAAGGGAACCTGTCACCACGTTTTTGGAAGAAGGGATAAAAATAGCGTTAAATAGGGGCAGAGGTGGGCGTTACATTAGTGTGTTTGTTATGCGTTTATTACCCACCTAAGTTGCCGAAATACCTTTGCAAAGTCTCCGTTTTCGCCTGTCAATCAGGCTGGTCTGGTCAAAAGGGCGTTGTCTTCCCCCAGATTTTGCGTAGTTTTCCGTTGGTGGCGTAGTGGTGTGCGCATGCCCAAGGTCCCGAATCCACTGCCAGGGGATTTAAAAGAGCGCGCTGTTCGTTATTTCCTTGGTGATCGGTGGGCGCGGCCATCTTCCTTTGGCCGCGCGTGCGCAGAAGCGGCGCTCTGCTGGCCGCGGCTTCAGGAAAATGGCCGCCGCGATATCCATCTGCGCACGCGCGGCATCCCGCAGCCATTTTCCTGAAGCCGCGGCCAGCAGAGCGCCGCTTCTGCGCACGCGCGGCCAAAGGAAGATGGCCGCGCCCACCGATCACCAATGAAATCACGAACAGCGCGCTTTTTTAAATCCCCTGGCAGAGGATTCGGGACCTTGGGCATGCGCACACCACTACGCCACCAACGGAAAACTACGCAAAATCTGGGGGAAGACAAGACGCCCTTTTGACCAGACCAGCCTGATTGACAGGCGAAAACGGAGACTTTGCAAAGGTATTTCGGCAACTTAGGTGGGTAATAAACGCATAACAAACACACTAATGTAATGCCCACCTCTGCCCCTATTTAACGCTATTTTTATCCCATCTTCCAAAAACGTGGTGACAGGTTCCCTTTAATCCTGTATCCTTTCGCCTGGATCTTCCGGTGTCGTTTGCCATTCACAACGTATTTCATAGGTCCTTGTTGCGGCGGTACGTTGTGCCTGTGGTTCCTTCTGCTGAGCCTCCTGCTCCGGTGTTGGTTGAGGGCGAGTTGGAGTACGTGGTGGAGAAGATCTTAGATTCTCGTCTCTCCAGGCGGAGGCTTCAGTACCTGGTCAAGTGGAAGGTGTTATGGTTCTCAATGGCAAGAGAACATAGCCCAGCAAACATAAGAACTAGCTCTTGGAAGGATGGAAACTAAACTGACCATGAACTAAACCTGCCGCACAACTAACAGTAGCCGGGTAGCGTAGCCTGCGTTTTATCCCTAGACGCCCAGCGCCGGCCGGAGGACTAACTAATCCTGGCAGAGGAAAATATAGTCCTGGCTCACCTCTAGAGAAATTTCCCCGAAAGGCAGACAGAGGCCCCCACAAATATTGGTGGTGATTTTAGATGAAATGACAAACGTAGTATGAAAATAGGTTTAGCAAAATTGAGGTCCGCTTACTAGATAGCAGGAAGACAGAAAAGACACTTTCATGGTCAGCTGAAAACCCTATCAAAATACCATCCTGAAATTACTTTAAGACTCTAGTATTAACTCATAACATCAGAGTGGCAATTTCAGATCACAAGAGCTTTCCAGACACAAAAACGAAACTACAGCTGTGAACTGGAACAAAATGCAAAAACAAACAAGGACTAAAGTCCAACTTAGCTGGGAGTTGTCTAGCAGCAGGAACATGCACAGAAAGGCTTCTGATTACAATGTTGACCGGCATGGAAGTGACAGAGGAGCAAGGCTAAATAGCGACTCCCACATCCTGATGGAAACAGGTGAACAGAGAGGATGATGCACACCAGTTCAATTCCACCAGTGGCCACCGGGGGAGCCCAAAATCCAATTTCACAACAGGAAGGGCTATGGTCAGGAGGATAATTCCTGGGTGGTCGCCTCTGATGTGCATGCGGCCGATTTAGTTCGTGCCTTTCACGCCGCTCATCCTGATCGCCCTGGTGGTCTTGGTGAGGGTTCGGTGACCCCTCACTAAGGGGGGGTACTGTTGTGAATTTACCTTTTGGCTCCCTCTAGTGGCTACTAGTGATTTGACTCTGGGTATGTCATTCATCCCTTGTATGCTCACCTGGGTCGTTAGGTCAGGGGTGTTGCTATATTAGCTCCCTGGACCTTCAGTTCAATGCCTGGCAACGTTGATATCAGAGCTAATCTGTAGTGCTCTTGTCTTCTGATCCTGGTTCCTGTTTGATTAAGCTAAGTCTGCTTTCTTGCTTTTTGCTATTTGTTTTTGTTTGCATTTTTGTCCAGCTTGTATATAATCTGTAT
Source organism: Ranitomeya variabilis (assembly GCF_051348905.1). NCBI lineage: Eukaryota > Metazoa > Chordata > Amphibia > Anura > Dendrobatidae > Ranitomeya > Ranitomeya variabilis. The sequence continues at coordinate 415,856,054 of NC_135234.1, forward strand.
CCTGACCTTGCTGGAAGCTCTAGGGTGGCTGGTGTTCTCCCCCCGGGCCGTTAGATGGTTCGGGGGTTCTTGAATCTCCAGCGTGGATTTTTGATAGGGTTTTTGTTGACCATATAAGTTATCTTACTACATTCTGCTATTAGTAAGTGGGCCTCTCTTTGCTAAACCTAGTTCATCTCTGTGTTTGTCATTTCCTCTTACCTCACCGTTATTATTTGTGGGGGGCTTGTATCCTACTTTTGGGGTCCTTTCTCTGGAGGCAAGAGAGGTCTTTGTTTTCCTCTTCTAGGGGTAGTTAGCTCTCCGGCTGGCGCGAGACATCTAGCGACCAACGTAGGCATGTTCCCCGGCTACTTCTAGTGTTGGCGTTAGGAGTAGATATATGGTTAACCCAGTTACCACTGCCCTATGAGCTGGCTTTTTGTACATCGCAGACTGGCTGATATCTCTGAGACCCTCGCCATTGGGGTCATAACAGAGAATGCCCAGTCCTGAGGGTCTCCACGCAGCAGAGAAATGACAATCTTCACCTGCTGAATGGGGTCACCAGAGGAACGGGGTCTCAAAGCAAAAAACAATCTGCAGTTATTTTTAAAGTTCAAAAATTTGGATCTATCCCCAAAAAACAAATCAGGAGTAGGAATTCTAGGCTCTAAAACAGGAGTCTGAATGATATAATCCGAAATACCCTGTACTCTAGCAGCAAGATGATCCACACAAGACGTCAATCACTGAATATCCATGCTAGCGCCTAACCACTGAGCCACCCAGAGGTAAGGGGAAAAAAAAGACAAAACAGGCTGCAAAGAAAAAAAAAATGGCTCAGAACTTTTTTTTTCCCTCTTTTGAGATGCATTCAACACATTGCCGGCCAGCTGTACTGTTATGACCTGGTGGTTAAGGAGCAACATGGGACGAGCTCTGAGGAGGTGGTATCTGTACTGACCGCAGTTCCTAATCCTAACACCAACACTAGAAGTAGCCGTGGGATGTTCCTGTCACTCCCTAGACACCTCGTCACAGCCTGAGAACTAACTACCCCTAAAGATGGAAACAGAAAGCTATCTTGCCTCAGAGAAAACCCCAAAGGAAAGATAGCCCCCCACAAATATTGACTGTGAGTAGAGAGGGAAATGACATACACAGAATGAAAACAAGATTTAGCAAAGGAGGCCAATTCTAACTAAATAGACAGGATAGAAAAGGATACTGTGCGGTCAGTATTAAAAGCTAAAAATCCACGCAGAGTTTACAAAAAATCTCCACACCAACTCAAGGTGTGTGGAGGGGCAAATCTGCTTCCCCAGAGCTTCCAGCAAAGCTGAATATATCATACAGACAAGCTGGACAAGAAAAAACACAAAATGAGCTGAACGATTAAGTCCACAGCAAGTGGACAACCAAAAGAAAAGCAATGACTTATCTTTGCTGAAATGGACTGGAATGGAATGGTCGTGTGTGACAATGACCAGAACCTGGTGGTGGCTCTGAGGCGAGGCGTGCTCACACATGAACCATGCCTGGACCATGTGCTTAACCTCGTTGTTTAGCAGTTTCTCAAAACCTACCCAGAGCTGCCAGATCTGCTTGTCAAAGTACGCCGCCTAGGTGCCCATTTTAGAAAGTCAGCTACAGCTTTCGCCACCCTTGCCGTGCTTCAGCAGTATTTGCAGCTTCCAGCTCACCGACTGGTGTGTGATGTCCTTATGCATTGGAACTCTACACTGCAGATGTTGGGAAGGATTTGTGAGAAGTGGGCAGTTGTTGACTACCAGCATCAACAAGGCCATTGGTATTCAGTTCACACATAAGACCTCAGGAGTGGACATGGATGTCAGACATATGTACCATCCTCCAAAACTTTGAGGACTCCACCAAGATGGTAACACCATGATTAGCAACACCATCCCACTTCTCTGTGTTCTGAAACGCTCTCTGCTCACAATCATAGAGTATGCATTGCAGGCAGAGCATGATGAGATGGAGCAAGGAACCATACAGTATGATTACACACAGCCCAGCCTCATCTCATCCCAACATGGATTGGGTGACAATGAGGAAGAGGAGGAGGAAGAACAGGAGCTAATTTCATGCGCTATAGACGGTACTACCTGCACAACTGTCATACCGTCTGTTCAGCGTGGATGGCCTGAGGACAGGGAGGAGGAGAGCATGAAGCAGAGCAAGTCTTGACTGTTAGCAGTCTGGCATGCATGGCTGAGTTTATGTTATGCTGCCTTTCCCGTGACCCTCGCGTTCCCAAAATTTTGGGTGACAGTCATTACTGGTTGGTGACACTTCTAGACTAGAGTTGAGCGACTTTTACTTTTTTGGGATCGAGTCGGGTTTCACGAAACCCGACTTTGTCAAAAGTCGGGTCGGTTGAAATCGGCTGATTATTGCGAAAAGTCGGGGGCCGACTGAAACACGAAACCCAATGCAAGTCAATGGGGAATCAAAGTCGGCAGTGAGTGGAGGACAGGAAAACACCTACAGTGCCCATTTTAATGCCAAAAACATCAATTCTTATTACTGAAGCTTGTCAATCTTAATTTGCTTTATAATAATAGTAAGGCATTGAAAACAGGGGGTCATTTGGCTAAAGTTGTGGGGGGTAGGGCTGGCTCAAGATTTTCGTGGGCCCAGGAAACGCGGAATACGTCACGGCGGTGGAGCAGGGAGAGGTAAGTATTTCAACTTTGCAAGTGCTGTTATCCTGAGCAAGCAGGGGGGGCCCACTCATTGGCATTGGCACTGGCTCAGGGCCCCTCATAGTACGGCGGTGTGTTTGATGGTGGGTGGCCCTCCCACCGGCAGAGACACTTTTGCGTACTATGAGGGACCCTGTGCCAGTGCCGTCGCCCAAGAGTGGGCACACCCACCTGTCCCGGCAAACGGCACTCGCACGGGTGCTTGCGCCAGATGGTGACCACGGCCCTGTGGGGGGAGTCAGCCCATTTAGGGAGGTATAAAAATGGCCTATGGTGGACATTCAGCAGCTGCAAATGGAGAAATTGGAAAAGTCAGTAAGAGGAGGCCAAAAGCAAGACATTTTTCAGGCAAGCTACGTGTCAGCAGGGGAAGGTGGGGCCAAATAATTTGAAATCCATGATTGGTTCATTTTAATGAAGGTTAGATCATCAACATTTCGGGTAGCCAGACGTGTCCTTTTTTCGGTCAGTATTGAACCAGCAACACTGAAGACTCTTTCTGATAGCACACTAGCAGCAGGGCAAGCGAGCTCCTGTAATGCATATTCTGCCAATTCAGGCCAGGTGTCTATTTTAGATGCTCAGTAATCAAAGGGGAATGACCTGTGAGGGAGAACATTGATAAGGGAGGAAAAGTAGTTCGTAACCATACTGGACAAATGCTGTCTCCTGTCACTTTGAATCGATGCAGCAGTACCTGTCGTGTCAGCGGTCATTACGAAATCACTCCACAACCTGGTCATAAAACCCCTCTGTCCAACGCCACTTCGGATTTGTGCACCTCTAACACCTCTGCCATGTTGCCCCCTACGGCTCGTGTGAGAACCATCACCGCCGCTGTGTGCTGGGAATGCCTGAACCAAACGGTCTACAAGAGTTGCTTGTTTGGTAGCCAATATTTGCTCAAGGTTCTCATGTGGCATGATATTTTGTAATTTTCCTTTATATCGTGGATCCAGGAGGCAGGCCAACCAGTAATCGTCATTGGTCATCATTTTGATAATGCGGGGGTCCCTTTTTAGGATACGCAAGGCATACTCAGCCATGTGGGCCAATGTTCCAGGTGTCAATTCACTGCTTGTGCTGGGTTGAGGAGCACTTTCTTGCAAATCAACATCACTTGTGTCCCGCAAAAACCCTGCACCTGACCTTGCAACGCCACCAGTTTCTATTGCCCCCTGAGAAGCATCCTCCTCCCATAAATATTCATCCCCATCATCCTCCTCCTCCTCCTCTTCGTCTGCTACCTCGTCCAGGAGAGTTCCCTGAGCAGACAATGGCTGACTGTCATCAAGGCTTCCCTCCTCCTCGGCTGCAGATGCCTGCTCCTTAATGTGTGTCAAACTTTGCATCAGCAGACGCATTAGTGGGATGCTCATGCTTGTGATGGCGTCATCTGCACTTACCAGCCGTGTGCATTCCTCAAAACACTGAAGGACTTGACAGAGGTCTTTTAGCTTCGACCAATGCACACCAGACAACTCCATGTCTGCCATCCAAGTGCTGCCTGTGTATGTGTATCCTCTCACAAATTAATTACAGTACTGTTGTGAACTCTGTTTCCGGGCTCCCTCCTGTGGTCATGAGTGGTACTGTGTGAGTTCTCTCTTTGGGCTCCTCCTGGTGGCTCTTTTTGTTATTTTGCAGGTTTCTGGCAGGATCAGCTGTCTCGTCATCTGCTAGTTAGGTTTCCTATTTAATCCACATAGGTCCTTCATTCCTTGCCTGTTGCCGTTGTATTCAGTGCTATTCTGATTGCTCCTGTCTACATCCGTTATCAGTCTCTCCAAGAGAAGCTAAGTTCTGTTTGCCTATTTTTGCTCATCTGTGTTCAAGATGTTTCCTAGTATATGATGAGTTTTTGTCCAGCTTGCTAATATGTGATTTCCCTGCTTGCTGGTGCTCTGGGGTGCTGAGTTGCTCCCCCCACATCGTTAGTTGGTGTGGGGGTTCTCGCATTCTCTGCGTGGATATTTTTGCATAGGGTTTTTTACTGACCGCACAGATCCCTTGCTATTTTCTGCTATCTAGCGTTAGCGGGCCTCATTTGCTTAACCTGTTTCATCTCTGCGTTTGTCTTTTCCTCTTAACTCACCGTTATTATTTGTGGGGGGCATCTATATCTCTGGGGGATTTCTCTGAGGCAAGTGAGGTCTTTACTTTCTCTTTAGGGGTAGTCAGTATCTCAGGCCGTGAAGAGACGTCTAGGATTTCAGGAAACGTTCCACGGCTGCCTATAGTGTGTGCGGTTAGGATCAGGTTTGCGGTTAGTCCAGTTACCACATCCCCAGAGCTCTTCCTATTATTTTCTACTTAGCTGGTTAGATTTGTGATCCTAAGCCACTAGGATCATAACACAGTACGCCTCAGTTCGCACAGCCTCTGAACCATGTGCAGTGTGGAGTTCCACCTTGTTGCAACTTCGATTATTAGGCGGTGCTGGGGAAGATTCAGCGATCGCTGACGGTTCAGCATACGGCTGGAGTGTACGGGCGACCGGCGGATGTGCGAGCAAAGTCTTCACACCTTCAGGAGCAGGGCTGGTAACTCCGGATAATTTTTGAAGAAGCACTGCACCACCAGGTTCAAGGTGTGAGCCAGGCAAGGTATGTGTTTCAGTTCTGAAACGGCTATGGCAGCCATAAAATTCCTTCCGTTATCACTGACTACCTTGCCTGCCGCAAGATGTACACTGCCCAGCCATGACTGCGTTTGTTGCTGCAAGTACTCGACCAGGACTTCCGCGGTGTGTCTGTTATCACCCAAACACTTTATTTGTAACACAGCCTGCTGACGCTTACCACTAGCTGTTCGATAATTGGACTCCTCGTGTGCAACACTGGCAGCTGCGGATGGAGTGGTCATGCTACTGCGCTCTGTGGATGAGCTTTCGCTTCTGTAGGAGGAGGAGGGGGAGGAGGAGGGGTGGCGAATGCCTACAGCCACCTGTTTCCTAGACCGTGGGCTAGGCAGAACTGTCCCACTATGGCTGTCCCCTGTGGACCCTGCATCCACCGCATTAACCCAGTGCACCGTGATGGACACGTAATAGTCCATGGCCATGCCTACTGGTTCATGCATCTGTTGTGAGGTGCACCTTTCCACTGACTGATTGCCTCAGTGCATGGACAATGCGGTCTTTGACATGCTGGTGGAAGGCTGGGATGGCTTTTCTCGCAAAGAAGTGCCGACTGGGTAGGTCATAGCGTGGTACTGCGTAGGCCATCAGGTCTTTGAAAGCTTTGCTTTCAACCAACCGGTAGGGCATCATCTCTAACGAGATTAGTCTAGCAATGTGGGCGTTCAAACCCTGTGTACACAGATGATAGGATGAGTACTTTCTTTTCCTAACGAGAGTCTCTTGTAGGGTGAGCTGGACTGGAGAGCTGCATATGGTGGAACTAGCGGTGGGGGTGGTGGACATGGCGGATTGAGAGACGGTTGGTGATGGTATTCTTGATGTTGGCCTACATACAGTGTTTCCTACCAAGAACCTTGTGATTCCCTGACTGCTTTGGCCTTGCGAAGATACCTCCACTTTTGCTGCTGGTGGTGTCCTGTTATGACCCCAATGGCGAGGGTCTCAGAGGAACGTGGAAGTCTGCAGAATACAAAAATCCAGCTCATAGGGCAGTGGTAACTGGGTTGACCATATATCTACTCCTAACGCCAACACTAGAAGTAGCCGGGGATCATTCCTACGTTGATTCTAGATGACACGCGCCAGCCGGAGAATCTAGCTACCCCTAGTAGAGGAAAACAAAGACCTTTCTTGCCTCCAGAGAAGGGGACCCCAAAGCTGGATAGAAGCCCCCCACAAATAATGACGGTGAGGTAAGAGGAAATGACAAACACAGAAATGAACCAGGTTTAGCACAGAGAGGCCCGCTTACTGATAGCAGAATAAAGAAAGGTAACTTATATGGTCAACAAAAACCCTATCAAAATCCACACTGGAAATTCAAGAACCCCCGAACCGTCTAACGGTCCGGGGGGAGAACACCAGCCCCCTAGAGCTTCCAGCAAAGGTCAGGATATAGATTTGGAACAAGCTGGACAAAAATACAAAACCAAAACAAATAGCAAAAAACAAAAGGCAGACTTAGCTGATAAAACTGGAACCAGGATCAGTAGACAAGAGGACAGCAGACTAGCTTTGATAACTACGTTGCCAGGCATGGAACTGAAGGTCCAGGGAGCTTATATAGCAACACCCCTAACTAACGACCCAGGTGCGGATAAAAGGAATAACAGAAAAACCAGAGTCAAAAAACTAGTAACCACTAGAGGGAGCAAAAAGCAAATTCACAACAGTACCCCCCCCTTAGTGAGGGGTCACCGAACCCTCACCACGACCACCAGGGCAATCAGGATGAGCGGCATGAAAGGCACGAACTAAATCGGCCGCATGAACATCAGAGGCGACCACCCAGGAATTATCCTCCTGACCATAGCCCTTCCACTTGACCAGGTACTGAAGCCTCCGCCTGGAGAGGCGAGAATCCAAGATCTTCTCCACCACGTACTCCAACTCGCCCTCAACCAACACCGGAGCAGGAGGCTCAGCAGAAGGAACTACAGGCACAATGTACCGCCGCAACAAGGACCTATGAAATACATTGTGAATAGCAAACGACACAGGAAGATCCAGACGAAAAGATACAGGATTAAGGATTTCCAATATCTTGTAAGGCCCAATAAAACGAGGTTTAAATTTGGGAGAGGAGACCTTCATAGGAACAAAGCGGGAAGAAAGCCATACCAAATCCCCAACGCGTAGTCGGGGACCCACACCGCGGCGGCGGTTGGCAAAGCGCTGAGCCTTCTCCTGTGACAACTTCAAGTTGTCCACCACATGATTCCAGATCTGCTGCAACCTATCCACCACAGAATCCACCCCAGGACAGTCAGAAGGCTCCACATGACCCGAAGAAAAGCGAGGATGGAAACCAGAGTTGCAGAAAAAAGGCGAAACCAAGGTGGCGGAACTAGCCCGATTATTAAGGGCAAACTCAGCCAACGGCAAGAATGTCACCCAATCGTCCTGATCAGCAGAGACAAAACACCTCAAATAAGCCTCCAAAGTCTGATTGGTTCGCTCCGTCTGTCCATTAGTCTGAGGATGGAAAGCAGACGAAAACGACAAATCAATGCCCATCCTACTACAAAAGGATCGCCAGAACCTGGAAACGAACTGGGATCCTCTGTCTGACACAATATTCTCAGGGATGCCGTGCAAACGAACCACGTTCTGGAAAAACACAGGAACCAGATCGGAAGAGGAAGGCAGCTTAGGCAAAGGAACCAAATGGACCATCTTGGAGAAGCGATCACATATCACCCAGATAACGGACATGCCCTGAGATAGCGGAAGATCAGAAATGAAATCCATGGAGATATGTGTCCAAGGTCTCTTCGGGACAGGCAAGGGCAAGAGCAAACCGCTGGCACGAGAACAGCAAGGCTTAGCTCGAGCACAAGTCCCACAGGACTGCACAAATGACCGCACATCCCTTGACAAGGAAGGCCACCAAAAGGACCTGGCCACCAGATCTCTGGTGCCAAAAATTCCCGGGTGACCTGCCAACACCGAGGAATGAACCTCGGAAATGACTCTGCTGGTCCACTTATCCGGGACAAACAGTCTGTCAGGTGGACAAGACTCAGGCCTATCAGCCTGAAATCTCTGCAACACACGTCGCAGATCCGGAGAAATAGCTGACAAGATAACTCCATCTTTAAGAATACCAACAGGATCAGCGACTCCAGGAGCATCAGGCACAAAGCTCCTAGAAAGAGCATCGGCCTTCACATTCTTTGAACCTGGTAAATACGAGACAACAAAATCAAAGCGGGAGAAAAACAATGACCAGCGGGCCTGTCTCGGATTAAGGCGTTTAGCAGACTCGAGATACATCAGATTTTTGTGATCAGTCAAGACCACCACACGATGCTTAGCACCCTCGAGCCAATGACGCCACTCCTCAAATGCCCATTTCATGGCCAACAACTCCCGATTGCCCACATCATAATTTCGCTCGGCAGGCGAAAACTTCCTAGAGAAAAAGGCACAAGGTTTCATAACAGAGCAACCAGGGCCTCTCTGCGACAAAACGGCCCCTGCCCCAATCTCCGAAGCATCCACCTCAACCTGAAAGGGAAGTGAGACGTCAGCCTGGCACAAAACAGGCGCCGAAGTAAACCGGCGTTTCAACTCCTGGAAAGCCTCCACGGCAGCAGGAGCCCAGTTAGCTACATCGGAGCCCTTCTTGGTCATATCCGTCAAAGGTTTCACAATGCTAGAAAAATTAGCGATAAAACGACGGTAGAAGTTAGCGAAGCCCAAGAACTTCTGAAGACTCTTAACTGACGAGGGCTGAGTCCAATCAAGAATAGCTCGGACCTTGACTGGGTCCATCTCCACAGCAGAAGGGGAAAAAATGAACCCCAAAAAGGGAACCTTCTGTACACCAAAGAGACACTTTGAGCTCTTGACAAACAAAGAATTTTCACGCAAAATTTTAAAGACCAACCTGACCTGCTCCACATGCGAATCCCAATCATCAGAAAAAACCAAAATATCATCCAGATAAACAATCAAAAATTTATCCAGATATTTCCGGAAAATGTCATGCATAAAGGACTGAAAAACTGAAGGCGCATTGGAGAGCCCAAAAGGCATCACCAAGTACTCAAAATGACCTTCGGGCGTATTGAATGCGGTTTTCCATTCATCACCTTGCTTAATGCGCACAAGGTTGTACGCACCACGAAGGTCTATCTTGGTGAACCACTTGGCACCCTTAATCCGGGCAAACAAGTCAGACAACAGCGGTAAAGGATACTGAAATTTGACAGTGATCTTGTTTAAAAGCCGATAATCAATACAAGGTCTCAAAGATCCGTCCTTTTTTGCCACAAAAAAGAATCCCGCACCAAGAGGGGAAGAAGACGGACGAATATGTCCTTTCTCCAGAGACTCCTTGATATATGAACGCATAGCGGTATGTTCAGGTACCGACAGATTAAACAGTCTTCCCTTAGGAAATTTACTGCCTGGGATCAAATCTATAGCACCGTCACAGTCCCTATGAGGAGGCAGTGCACTGGACTCAGACTCACTGAAGACATCCTGATAATCAGACAAATACTCCGGAACTTCCGAAGGCGTAGAAGAAGCAATAGACACAGGCAGGGAATCCCCATGAATACCACGACAGCCCCAACTTGAGACTGACATAGCTTTCCAGTCCAGGACTGGATTATGGGTCTGTAACCATGGCAGCCCTAAAACAACCAAATCATGCATTTTATGTAAAACCAGGAAACGTATCACCTCGCGGTGTTCAGGAGTCATGCACATGGTAACCTGTGTCCAATACTGCGGTTTATTTGCTGCCAATGGTGTAGCATCAATACCCCTAAGAGGTATGGGATTTTCTAATGGTTCAAGAGTAAAACCACAGCGCTTAGCAAATGAGAGATCCATGAGACTCAGGGCAGCACCTGAATCTACAAACGCCATGACAGGATAAGATGACAGTGAGCAAATCAAAGTTACAGACAGAATAAATTTAGGTTGCAAATTACCAATGGTGACAGGACTAACCACCTTAGCTATACGTTTAGAGCATGCTGAGATAACATGTGTAGAATCACCACAGTAGTAGCACAAGCCATTCCGGCGTCTATGAATTTTCCGCTCATTTCTAGTCAGGATTCTATCACATTGCATTAAATCAGGTGTCTGTTCAGACAACACCATGAGGGAATTTGCGGTTTTTCTATCACATTGCACCGAATTAGGTGTCTGTTCAGACAACACCATGAGGGAATTTGCGGTTTTGCGCTCCCGCAACCGCCGGTCAATTTGAATAGCCAGTGCCATAGTATCATTCAGACCTGTGGGAATGGGAAAACCCACCATAACATTCTTAATGGCTTCAGAAAGGCCATTTCTAAAATTAGCGGCCAGTGCACACTCGTTCCAATGTGTCAGCACGGACCATTTCCGAAATTTTTGGCAATACACTTCAGCCTCGTCCTGCCCCTGAGACATAGCCAGCAAGGCCTTTTCTGCCTGAATCTCAAGATTGGGTTCCTCATAAAGTAAACCGAGCGCCGGAAAAAACGCATCAAGATCAGCCAATGCCGGATCTCCTGGCGCCAGCGAAAAAGCCCAATCCTGAGGGTCGCCCCGTAAGAACGAAATAACAATTTTTACTTGCTGAGCAGAATCTCCAGATGAACAGGGTCTCAGGGACAAAAACAATTTACAATTATTCACGAAATTCCTAAACTTAAACCTGTCTCCGGAAAACAGTTCAGGAATCGGTATTTTAGGTTCTGACCTAGGATTTCTGATAACATAGTCTTGTATGCCCTGCACACGAGTAGCCAGCTGGTCCACACTTGTAATCAAGGTCTGGACATTCATGTCTGCAGCAAGCATAGCCACTCTGAGGTAAAGGGGAAGAAGAAAAAAAAAAAAAAAAAACTCAGAATCTTCTTTCTTATAATCCCTCTTCTGCAATGCATTAAACATTTAATATCGGCCTGGCAAACTGTTATGACCCCAATGGCGAGGGTCTCAGAGGAACGTGGAAGTCTGCAGAATACAAAAATCCAGCTCATAGGGCAGTGGTAACTGGGTTGACCATATATCTACTCCTAACGCCAACACTAGAAGTAGCCGGGGATCATTCCTACGTTGATTCTAGATGACACGCGCCAGCCGGAGAATCTAGCTACCCCTAGTAGAGGAAAACAAAGACCTTTCTTGCCTCCAGAGAAGGGGACCCCAAAGCTGGATAGAAGCCCCCCACAAATAATGACGGTGAGGTAAGAGGAAATGACAAACACAGAAATGAACCAGGTTTAGCACAGAGAGGCCCGCTTACTGATAGCAGAATAAAGAAAGGTAACTTATATGGTCAACAAAAACCCTATCAAAATCCACACTGGAAATTCAAGAACCCCCGAACCGTCTAACGGTCCGGGGGGAGAACACCAGCCCCCTAGAGCTTCCAGCAAAGGTCAGGATATAGATTTGGAACAAGCTGGACAAAAATACAAAACCAAAACAAATAGCAAAAAACAAAAGGCAGACTTAGCTGATAAAACTGGAACCAGGATCAGTAGACAAGAGGACAGCAGACTAGCTTTGATAACTACGTTGCCAGGCATGGAACTGAAGGTCCAGGGAGCTTATATAGCAACACCCCTAACTAACGACCCAGGTGCGGATAAAAGGAATAACAGAAAAACCAGAGTCAAAAAACTAGTAACCACTAGAGGGAGCAAAAAGCAAATTCACAACAGTGTCCTAACCAGTGGGCTTACAGTGAGGGAAGCAATGTAGCGTTGCTGACTACCTTCATTCTGAGCAGGTGCACCAACGGTACGGGACGTTTGGTAGTTAGTCCAGGCTTGCAAGTGCATGCTGGTTAAATGTCTAAGCATGCACGTTGCATTTAAATTTTGAAGATTCTTCCCTCTGCTAAAAGTCTTTGAGCATTTCTTACAGATAACTTTGCACTGATCATTCGGATCTTGGTTAAAAAATTGCCACACTATACTCTTCCTACTATGGAATACCTTTTCAGGCATTGCACGCTGTGCTACTTTCACCGGATGGCCACGCTGTCCTAAAACTGTTTTTGTTTTTGACAAACGTTTTTGGCCTGATACGGGCCTGCCAGATGACAGCTGTTGCGATGTAGATGGCTGCTGCGGATCATCCTCCTCCGCTTCTGAGCTACTGGCAGCGGCACCCTCTTCCCCCAATGGCTGCCAATCTGGGTCAACAGCTGGGTCATCTATCACCTCCTCTTCAATGTCATGTGCACCTTCCTCTGTGTCACCGTGTAAGGTGCTATAGCGTTCGGGACGGGGCACCATAGTCTCATCAGGGTCAGATTCTGGCTCAGTACACTGCGAGGGCAATGTAGTGATCTGAGTCAATGGAACAGCATAATAATCTAGCTGTGGCTGTGCATCAGTGCACTCCATGTCCGATTCATCTAGTAATGGGCAGTTAACAATTTCCTTTTCTAACCCAGGCACGGTATGTGTAAAGAGCTCCATGGAGTAACCTGTAGTGTCGCCTGACGCATCCTTCAATTTTGGTTTGTGTGAAGGACACAAGGAAACGTCTTGTTCCTGACCGGGAGCATCCACTGACGACTCGCTGCTTTCATATTTGAAACTTTCTGAAGAGGAGGCGAAAGAGCTAGAGGCTGAGTCAGCAAGGAAAGCCAAAACTTTTTCCTGCTGCTCCGGCTTTAAAAGCTGTTTTCCTACTCCCAGATAAGGGAGCCTTCGAGGCCTTGTGTAGCCAGACGATGATGCTGGCTCAACACCTCCAGCCTTAGGTGCTATTGTGCTTTTCCCACTACCAACAGATGCACCACCACCACCATCAGTACTAGCTGGCAACCTACGCCCATGGCCTCTTCCACCAGACTTCCTCATTTTTTAAAAAATCTAACCAAAATAACAACCGTTATATGGTACTGTAAAACAAGGTAGAAGGTGTATGTAAACTTGTTGAGAATTTAAATCTCCCTTTTCTTGTGGGGCGACAGAACCAAAACTCAGGCCCTGTGTATAAAACAACGCAATGTGAGTGGCAGCAAGTGGCTGGCTGATATACGACAAACTAACAGGACTGAAATATATCCACTTTGTGAGAATTTGAATCTCCCTTTTTTTGGGGGAGAGACTGAACCCAAACTCAGGCCCACTGTATACAACAACGCAATGTGAGTGGTAGCAAGTGGCTGGCTGATATACGACAAACTAACAGGACTGAAATATATCCACTTTGTGAGAATTTGAATCTCCCTTCTTTTGGGGGGAGACTGAACCCAAACTCAGGCCCAGTGTATAAAACAACGCAATATGAGTGGCAGCAAGTGGCTGGCTGATATACAGCAAACTAACAGGACTGAAATATATCCACTTTGTGAGAATTTGAATCTCCCTTTTTTGGGGGGGAGACTGAACCCAAACTCAGGCCCAGTGTATAAAACAACGCAATGTGAGATGCAGCAAGTGGCTGGAAGATATACGACAAACTAACAGGACTGAAATATATCTACTTTGTGAGAATTTGAATCTCCCTTTTTTGGGGGGCAGACTGAACCCAAACTCAGGCCCAGTGTATAAAACAACGCAATGTGAGTGGCAGCAAGTGGCTGGAAGATATACGACAAACTAACAGGACTGAAATATATCCACTTTGTGAGAATTTGAATCTCCCTTTTTTGGGGGGGAGACTGAACCCAAACTCAGGCCCAGTGTATAAAACAATGCAATGTGAGTGGCAGCAAGTGGCTGGCTGATATACGACAAACTAACAGGACTGAAATATATCCACTTTGTGAAAATTTGAATCTCCCTTTTTTTGGGGGGAGACTGAACCCAAACTCAGGCCCAGTGTATAAAACAACGCAATGTGAGTGGCAGCAAGTGGCTGGCTGATATATACGACAAACTAACAGGACTGAAATATATCCACTTTGTAAGAATTTGAATCTCCCTTTTTTGGGGGGGAGACTGAACCCAAACTCAGGCCCAGTGTATATAACAACGCAATGTGAGTGGCAGCAAGTGCCTGGAAGATATATGAAAAAATATAAGGACTGTAGTACAATTTCAATCTCCCTACAATGATCTCAGGACAAGTATGGCAGCAATAAAAAGGACTGCTGCACACAAAAGTGTGGACAAATAAACAAGATAACTGTGCAGAAAGGAGCAACAGGATTTTTGCTTTTAAAAAAGCAGTTGGTTTGCACAGCAGCGTGTAAACAGCAATGCAGCTATCAGGGAGCCTTAAGGCCCCGTCTCACTAAGCGATTTACCAACGATCACGACCAGCGATATGACCTGGCCGTGATCGTTGGTAAGTCGCTGTGTGGTCGCTGGGGAGCTGTCACACAGACAGCTGTCTCCAGCGACCAACGATCACGGGAACGACTTCGGCATCGTTGAAACTGTCTTCAACGATGCCGAAGTCCCCCTGCAGCACCCGGGTAACCAGGGTAAACATCGGGTTACTAAGCGCAGGGCCGCGCTTAGTAACCCGATGTTTACCCTGGTTACCAAAAAAAAACAAACACTACATACTCGCCTTTCGGTGTCCAGGTCCCTTGCCGTCTGCTTCCTGCTCTGACTGAGCCGCCGTACACTGAGAGCAGAGCGCAGCGGTGACGTCACTGCTGTGCTCTCACTTCTCACTGTACGGCAGGCAGTCAGAGCAGGAAGCAGACGGCAAGGGACCTGACGGACATCAGAAGGCGAGTATGTACTGTTTTTTTTTTTTTACATTTACGCTGGTAACCAGGGTAAACATCGGGTTACTAAGCGCGGCCCTGCGCTTAGTAACCCGATGTTTACCCTGGTTACCAGTGAAGACATCGCTGGATCGGTGTCACACACACCGATTCAGCAATGTCAGCGGGGCCTCAACGACCAAAAAAAGGTCCAGGCCATTCCGACACGACCAGCGATCTCGCAGCAGGGGCCTGATCGCTGGTACGTGTCACACATAGCGAGATCGCTAAGGAGGTCGCTGTTGCGTCACAAAACTTGTGACTCAGCAGCGATCTCGCTAGCGATCTCGCTATGTGAGACGGGGCCTTTATAAGGCAGCCTAATAAGCTACAGAGCTGATGCAGAAAAATATAGCCTCCACTGTCCCTGCAAAACAAAGGTGGTGTTGGACAGTGGAAATGGCTACGGCACAAGCAGTTTGGGGGTTAATCTTCCCTCCCTAACTATATTCCTTCTTCTGATGAAGCTGCAGCAATCTCTCCCTATGCTACGATCGGCAGAAGTAAGATGGCGCTCGGCGTGCACGCCCCTTTATAGCCCCTGTGACGCCGCAGAAAGCAAACCAATCACTGTCATGCCCTTCTCTAAGATGGTGGGGATCGAGACCTATGTCATCACGCTGCCCACACTCTGCGTTCTCCTTCATTGGCTGAAAAATGGCACTGAACGCGTCATACGAAACGCGACTTTGGCGCACTGATCGCCGACCGCACGGCCGATCCCACACTAGGATCGGGTCAGTTTCATGAAACCCGACTTTGCCGAAAGTCGGCGATTTTTGAATTTTGTCCAATCCGTTTCGCTCAACCCTATTCTAGACCCATGCTACAAGAACTTTCTATATCTTATTCTCGATGCGGACATGTCTACTAAAATGGGGCAGAACCAGAAGGCCTTTGTAATGGAATTATTAAAAAAATTACCATCTGAAAACGCTGGCAGCAGAGGTCACAGTTAGTTGGACAACCAAGGAGTACAGGCGAAAGAGACACAACTCCAATCCTGCAGAGGCAGGGGAACACTGTCAAAGTTCTGAGAGAGTTTTCTCAGACCCTCCTATCGCAAAGGCCCTGAGGCTCGGGGTACTATCATAAGCAGTGCAAAGTTTGGGAAGATGCTGAGGGAGTACCTTACTGACTGTACCAATGTCCTCCGTGATTCCTCTGTGCCTTATAATTATTGGGTATCCAAGCTGGACACATAGAATGAAGTGGCTCTCTAAGCCTTGGAGGTCCTGGCCTGCGTTTTTTCATAGCGGGTTTTTAGTGCCGCTGGTGGAATTATAACTGATAAGCGCATCCACCTGTCAACTGAATATGCTGACAGGCTGACTCTTATAAAAATGAACAAGGGCTGGAATGGGCCAGACTTCTCTACACCACCGAATGATAGCAGTGTAGCATAAACTCAAATCCAGTGTCTTTTTTTGGGAGGTCTATTCCCATGCAGCTCTTCACACCCACACATGGGTATACGCTTCCTGATTTGGGCTATTTGGCTAAAAATAACAGAATCACTGTGCTTGATTGGCCAACAAACTCGCCCAACCTTAACCCGATAGAGAATCTATGGAAGAGGAAGATGAGAGACACCAGACCCAACAATGCAGACGAGCTGAGGGCTGCTATCAAAGCAACCTGGCCTTCCATAACACCTCAGCAGGGCCACAGACTGATTGCCTCCATGCCACACCGCATTGATGCAATAATTGATGCAAAAGGAGTCCCGACCAAGTATTGAGTGCATTTACTGAACATATATTTTAGTAGAACAACATTTCGGATTTTAAAATCATTTTTTCAAGCTGGTGTTATAAAGTATCCTAACTTACTTAGATAATGACTTTTGGGTTTTCATTTGCTGTAAGCCATAATTATTAACATTAACAGAAATAAGCACTTGAAATAGATCACTCTGTTTGTAATGACTCTATATAATATATGAATATTATCCAAGAAGTATCGGATAACGGTCTGACGCCTCTCTCACAGCCAAACCAGATCTCCGCTTTGCACAGACGAGGGGCAGTACCCCAAAACACAGTGTCTGTAAATTGAGATTCTGGTTTGGCTTTTATCCTAAGTCATGTGACAAGGCTCGTTAAAGGGGCAACATTGACTTGTAGCATTGCTGCCTTCCAATAGGTGGCAATAGAGTTCTAGCTCTCTTCCTCTCTGAAGAGACAATTTGCATAATTAGTATAATATATGAGTTTCACTTTTTGTATTGAAGAACTGAAATAAATTAACTTTTTGATGATATTCTAATTTTATGAGATGCACCTGTATATATATATTGTCTAAAATACAAGGGCGATGTGTTATCTTTAACTTTACCCCTTTCAGAGATCATTTCATCTTCAACTTGCTTAACCGGTCATAATAACAGTAATTTTGGCCAGGGTGCCCAAGCTTTTACATGCCACAACTGATAGATTCACTGTAAACACTAAAATTTGCCTAGTTAGGAAGGGTTTAAAAACTAACATTTAAATTTAGTTTTGCCATAATCATGCTGAGCTGCAAAATAAAGCTAAAGTGTCAATTATACCACACTGTCAATGCATTAATGCATTAAAAATACATGTGAGTAGCTCCTGGTTGTACAGGGTAATAGTCAGGAAACAGAAGTAAATGTGCAATTGTAACTTTTTCCTTTAAAATGTATGCCTACCAATACAAATGCCCTCTTTGTATTTTTTTCTCTTAGATCACAGAATTGTGTGGTGCAAAACATGTGGGTTTCTTCGGTCCAGCTCAATTTTTTATTGCATTGAAATTAATCGCTGCAGCACAAGCTGGTCTGGCAGTTCGCATGGAGAGCATCAAGTGCGGTGAGGAGATGATATCGTATCCTGTAAATGTGTCTGTTTTGCTGCAATCATTAATTCAAAAAAGCAGATGTAATCATTACCATCTGCAAATCTATATACAGTGGGTACGGAAAGTATTCAGACCCCTTTAAATTTTTCACTCTTTGTTTCATTGCAGCCATTTGGTAAATTCAAAAAAGTTCCTTTATGTTCTCATTAATGTACACTCTGCACCCCATCTTGACTGAAAAAAAAACAGAAATGTAGAATTTTTTTCAAATTTAATAAAGCAGAAAAACTGAAATATCACATGGTCATAAGTATTCAGACCCTTTGCTCAGTATTGAGTAGAAGCACCCATTTGAGCTAGTACAGCCATGAGTCTTCTTGGGAATGATGCAACAAGTTTTTCACACCTGGATTTGGGGATCCTCTGCCATTCTTCCTTGCAGATCCTCTCCTGTTCCGTCAGGTTGGATGGTGAACATTGGTGGACAGCCATTTTCAGGTCTCTCCAGAGATGCTCAATTGGGTTCAGGTCAGGGCTCTGGCTGGGCCAGTCAAGAATGGTCACAGAGTTGTTCTGAAGCCAATCCTAATCCTTTGTTATTTTAGCTGTGTGTTTAGGGTCGTTGTTTTGTTGGAATGTGAACCTTCAGCCAAGTCTGAGGTCCAGAGCACCCTAGAAGAGGTTTTCATCCAGGATAGCTCTGTACTTGGCCACATTCATGTTTCCTTCAATGGCAACCAGTCGTCCTGTCACTGCAGCTGAAAAACACCCCCATAGCATGATACTGCCACCACCGTGTTTCACTGCTGAGATTGTATTGGGTGATGGGCAGTGCCTGGCTTTCTCCACACATACCGCTTAGAATTATCAACAAAAAGGTCCATCTTCGTCTCATCAGACCAGAGAATCTTATTTCTCATAGTCTGGGAGTCCTTCATGTGTTTTTTAGCAAACTCTATGCTGGCTTTCATTTGTCTGAGCACTGAGGAGGCTTCCATCGGGCTACACTGCCATAAAGGCCCGACTGTTGGAGGGCTGCAGTGATAGTTGATTTTGTGGAACTTTCTCCCATCTCCCTACTGCATCTCTGGAGCTCAGCCACAGTGATCTTGAGATTCCAGTGATCTTGAGATTCTTCTTTACCTCTCTCACCAAGACTTTTCTCCCATGATTGTTTAGTTTGGCTGGATGGCCAGGTCTATGAAGATTTCTGGTGGTCCCAAACTTCTTCCATTTGAGGATTATGGAGGCTACTGTGCTCTTAAGAATCTTGAGTACTGCAGAAATTCTTTTGTAACCTTGGCCAGATCTGTGCCTTGCCACAATTCTTGTTGTGATTCGGTTCGTGGGCTCCCCCGGTGGTCTCTTGTGGTACTGGTGTCCTGCAAGCTTTGCCTTCTCAGTTCACCTGTTCCTATCAGGATGTGGGAGTATCCTATTTAACCTTGCTCCTCAGTCATTCTAATGCTGGCCATCAATGTATCCAGAGTGATTCTGTTGCATGTTCCTGCTCCCAGTTTTCTGCTCAGCTAAGTTGGACACTTTAGTCCTTAAGTCTATTTTTGTATGTTTTGTCCAGTTTGCACTTATGTGAATCTCTGCAGCTGGAAGCTCTTGTTGGGCTGAAATTACCACTCCAGTGGCATGAGTTGTCACATGAGTTAAGGTAATTTCAGGATGGTGTTTTGAAGGGTTTTGCAGCTGACCGCGAAGTCCTCTGTTGTATCTTTCTGCTATTTAGTTAGCGGGCCTCTCTGTGCTAAATCTGCTTTCATACTACGTGTGTCTTTTCATCTGCTCTCACCGTTATTATATGTGGGGGGCTGCTATCTCCTGTGGGGACATTCTCTAGAGGCAAGCCAGGACTGTGTTTTCTTCTACCAGGGGTAGTTAGTTCTCCGGCTGGCGCGCGGCATCTAGAGACAACGCAGGAATGCCCCCTGGCTACTTCTAGTGTGGTGTGTAGGTTTAGCATCGCGGTCAGCTCTAGTTTCCATCACCCGAGAGCTTGTCCGTTTATTCTACGCTTCTGATGTTTCCTTGCCATTGGAAACCATAACAGTATGGCCAGCCTAAATGTTTAATCTATATGCTGAAGCAGGAGAGAAAAGGAACTGTGTGAAACCTTTTTTTTTTTTCCTTCCTCTGAAGTTGCACTCCAGCTCTAATTGCAGTCTCCTGTTTTCCTCTCCTCTTAACCCCTGAATGGCTCAGACTTTATCTGTTGAAATATGGATCCCCAGAGTCTGGCTACCAATTTGAATAATCTTGCCTCTAAAGTTCAGAATATACAAGATTTTTTGTTACATGCTCCTCGGTCTGAACCTAAAATTCCTATACCGGAGTTTTTTTCTGGAGATCGATCTTGTTTTCTAAATTTTAAATACAATTGTAAATTGTTTCTTTCGCTGAGATCTCATTCTGCTGGAGATCCTGCCCAGCAAGTAAAAATTGTTATTTCTTTACTGCGGGGTGACCCCCAAAATTGGGCATTTTCATTGGCACCAGGGGATCCTGCGTTGCTCAATGTGGATGCGTTTTTTCTGGCTTTGGGGTTGCTTTATGAGGAACCAAATTTGGAGATTCAGGCTGAGAAAGCCCTAATAGCCCTCTCTCAGGGGCAAGATGAAGCCGAAATATATTGAAAAAATTTCGAAAATGGTCTGTGCTTACTCAGTGGAATGAATGCGCTCTGGCGGCAATTTTCAGAGAAGGTCTCTCTGATGCTGTAAAAGACGTCATGGTGGGGTTTCCTGCGCCTACTGGTCTGAATGAGTCCATGACAATGGCAATTCAGATTGATCGGCGTTTACGGGAACGCAAACCTGTGCACCAGTTGGCGGTGTCTTCTGAAGAGGCACCACAGAGTATGCAATGTGATAGCTTTCTGTCCAGAAGCGAACGACAGATTTATAGGCGCAAAAATCATTTGTGCTTCTATTGTGGAAATTCTACTCATGTTATATCAGCATGCTCTAAACGAACAAAGAAAGTTGATAAATCCTCTGCTATTGGCACTTTGCAGTCCAAGTTTATTTTGTCTGTAACTCTAATTTGTTCGTTATCTTCTATTGTTGCGGATGCGTATGTGGATTCTGGCGCCGCTTTGAGTCTTATGGATTGGTCCTTTGCCAGGCGCTGTGGGTTTGATCTAGAGCCTCTGGAAGTTCTTATACCTTTAAAGGGTATTGATTCTACACCATTGGCTAGTAATAAACCACAATACTGGACACAAGTGACTATGCGTATGACTCCAGACCATCAAGAGGTGATTCGCTTCCTTGTACTGTATAATCTACATGATGTGTTGGTGCTGGGATTGCCATGGTTGCAAACTCATAACCCAGTCCTTGACTGGAAAACAATGTCTGTACTAAGCTGGGGATGTCAGGGAAATCATGGGGACACATCTTTGGTCTCCATTGCTTCATCTATTCCCTCTGAAATTCCTGAGTTTTTGTCTGATTATCGTGAGGTTTTTGAGGAATCTACTCTTAATTCTCTTCCTCCTCACAGAGATTGCGATTGCGCCATAGATTTGATCCCTGGCAGTAAATTTCCTAAGGGTCGTCTATTCAATCTGTCTGTACCTGAACATGCTGCCATGCGAGAGTATATTAGGGAGTCCTTGGAAAAGGGACATATTCGTCCTTCTTCGTCTCCTCTTGGAGCGGGGTTCTTTTTCATAGCTAAAAGCGATGGTTCTTTGAGACCTTGTATTGATTATAGACTCTTGAATAAGATCACAGTCAAGTATCAGTATCCTTTGCCATTGCTGACAGATTTATTTGCTCGCATTGAGGGGGCGAAGTGGTTCTCTAAGATTGATCTTCGCGGTGCGTATAATTTGGTGCGAATTAAGCAGGGGGATGAGTGGAAAACCGCATTTAATACGCCCGAGGGCCATTTTGAGTATTTGGTGATGCCTTTTGGTCTGTCAAATGCCCCTTCGGTCTTTCAGTCTTTTATGCACAATATTTTCCGTGAATATCTGGATAAATTTATGATTGTGTATTTGGACGATATCTTGATTTTTTCGGATGACTGGGAATCTCATGTTCAACAAGTTAGGAGGGTTTTTCAGGTTTTGCGGACCAATTCTCTGTTTGTTAAAGGTTCAAAGTGTGTTTTTGGGGTTCAAAAGATTTCTTTTTTGGGGTACATTTTTTCCCCCTCTTCTATTGAGATGGATCCTGTGAAGGTTCGGGCTATTTGTGACTGGACGCAACCGACTTCTCTTAAGGGCCTTCAGAAATTTTTGGGCTTTGCTAACTTTTATCGTCGATTCATAACTGGTTTTTCTAGCGTTGTCAGGCCTTTGACTGATTTGACTAAAAAGGGTGCTGATGTTGCAGATTGGTCTCCTGCTGCTGTGGAGGCCTTTCGGGAGCTTAAGCGCCGTTTTTCTTCTGCTCCGGTGTTGTGCCAGCCTGATGTTTCTCTTCCTTTTCAGGTGGAAGTTGATGCTTCCGAGATCGGAGCGGGGGCGGTTTTGTCGCAGAAAAGTTCAGATTGTTCAGTGATGGGACCTTGTGCGTTCTTTTCTCGAAAATTTTCGCCCGCCGAGCGAAATTATGACGTCGGTAATCGGGAGCTTTTGGCGATGAAGTGGGCATTCGAGGAGTGGCGTCATTGGCTTGAGGGTGCTAAACATCAGGTGGTGGTCTTGACTGATCACAAAAATTTGATTTATCTTGAGTCGGCCAGACGTCTGAATCCTAGACAGGCGCGCTGGTCCTTGTTTTTCTCCCGGTTTAATTTTGTGGTTTCGTATCTGCCAGGTACTAAGAATGTGAAGGCGGATGCCCTTTCTAGGAGTTTTGAACCTGATTCCCCTGGTGATTCTAAACCTACGGGTATACTTAAGGATGGGGTGATATTGTCTGCTGTCTTCCCAGACCTGCGACGTGCTTTACAAGAGTTTCAGGCGGATCGGCCTGATCATTGTCCGCCTGGTAGATTGTTTGTGCCGGATGAGTGGACCAATAGAGTCATCTCGGAGGTTCATTCTTCTGCGTTAGCAGGTCATCCGGGAATTTTTGGTACCAGAGATTTGGTGGCTAGGTCCTTCTGGTGGCCTTCCCTGTCTCGGGACGTGCGTACTTTTGTGCAGTCTTGCGATGTTTGTGCTCGGGCCAAGCCTTGTTGTTCTCGGGCTAGTGGGTTGTTGTTGCCCTTGCCTGTTCCTAAGAGGCCTTGGACACACATCTCTATGGATTTTATTTCTGATCTCCCTGTTTCTCAGAAGATGTCCGTCATTTGGGTGGTGTGTGACCGCTTTTCTAAGATGGTTCATTTGGTGCCCTTGCCCAAGCTGCCTTCCTCATCTGAGTTGGTGCCCCTGTTTTTTCAGAATGTGGTTCGGCTGCATGGTATTCCGGAGAATATCGTTTCCGACAGGGGATCCCAGTTTGTGTCCAGATTTTGGCGGGCGTTTTGTGCCAGGATGGGCATTGATTTGTCTTTTTCGTCTGCATTTCATCCCCAGACAAATGGCCAGACGGAACGTACTAATCAGACCTTGGAGACTTATTTGAGGTGTTTCGTGTCTGCTGATCAGGATGACTGGGTCTCCTTTTTGCCGTTGGCTGAGTTTGCCCTTAATAATCGGGCCAGTTCTGCCACTTTGGTCTCCCCTTTCTTTTGCAATTCAGGGTTCCATCCTCGTTTTTCATCTGGTCAGGTGGAGTCTTCGGATTGTCCTGGAGTGGATACCATGGTGGATAGGTTGCATCGTATTTGGGGGCAGGTGGTGGACAATTTGGAGTTGTCCCAGGAGAAGACTCAACGTTTTGCTAATCGCCATCGTCGTGTTGGTCCTCGTCTTCGTGTTGGGGACTTGGTGTGGTTGTCCTCCCGTTTTGTCCCTATGAGGGTCTCTTCTCCTAAGTTTAAGCCTCGGTTCATCGGTCCTTATAAGATTTTGGAAATTCTTAACCCTGTGTCTTTTCGTTTGGACCTCCCAGCATCCTTTGCTATCCATAATGTCTTCCATCGGTCATTATTGCGGAGGTATGAGGTACCACTTGTGCCTTCTGTTGAGCCTCCTGCTCCTGTGCTGGTTGAGGGTGAATTGGAGTACGTGGTGGAGAAAATCTTGGACTCCCGTGTTTCCAGACGGAGACTTCAATATTTGGTGAAATGGAAGGGCTACGGTCAAGAGGATAATTCTTGGGTTACAGCTTCTGATGTTCATGCTTCTGATTTGGTCCGTGCCTTTCATAGGGCTCATCCAGATCGCCCTGGTGGTTCTTGTGAGGGTTCGGTGCCCCCTCCTTAAGGGGGGGGTACTGTTGTGATTCGGTTCGTGGGCTCCCCCGGTGGTCTCTTGTGGTACTGGTGTCCTGCAAGCTTTGCCTTCTCAGTTCACCTGTTCCTATCAGGATGTGGGAGTATCCTATTTAACCTTGCTCCTCAGTCATTCTAATGCTGGCCATCAATGTATCCAGAGTGATTCTGTTGCATGTTCCTGCTCCCAGTTTTCTGCTCAGCTAAGTTGGACACTTTAGTCCTTAAGTCTATTTTTGTATGTTTTGTCCAGTTTGCACTTATGTGAATCTCTGCAGCTGGAAGCTCTTGTTGGGCTGAAATTACCACTCCAGTGGCATGAGTTGTCACATGAGTTAAGGTAATTTCAGGATGGTGTTTTGAAGGGTTTTGCAGCTGACCGCGAAGTCCTCTGTTGTATCTTTCTGCTATTTAGTTAGCGGGCCTCTCTGTGCTAAATCTGCTTTCATACTACGTGTGTCTTTTCATCTGCTCTCACCGTTATTATATGTGGGGGGCTGCTATCTCCTGTGGGGACATTCTCTGGAGGCAAGCCAGGACTGTGTTTTCTTCTACCAGGGGTAGTTAGTTCTCCGGCTGGCGCGCGGCATCTAGAGACAACGCAGGAATGCCCCCTGGCTACTTCTAGTGTGGTGTGTAGGTTTAGCATCGCGGTCAGCTCTAGTTTCCATCACCCGAGAGCTTGTCCGTTTATTCTACACTTCTGATGTTTCCTTGCCATTGGAAACCATAACAATTCTGTCTCTGAGCTCCTTGGTCAGTTCCTTTGACCTCATGATTTTTATTTGGTCTGACATGTATTGTGAGGTGTGAGGTCTTATATAGACAGGTGTGTGCCTTTCCAAATCAAGTCCTATCAGTTTAATTAAACACAGCTGGACTCCAATGAAGGAGTAGAACCATCTCAAGGAGGATCACAAGGAAATGGACAGCATGTGACTTAAATATGAGTGTCTGAGCAAAGGGTCTGAATACTTATGACCATGTGATACTTCAGTTTTTCTTTTTTAATAAATATGCAAACATTTCTACTCTTTTCAGTCAAGATGGGGTGCAGAGTGTACATCAATTAGAAAAAATGAACTTTTTTGAATTTACCAAATGGCTGCAATGAAACAAAGAGTTCAAAATGTAAAGGGGTCTGAATACTTTCTGTACCCACTGTACATAACCTAGACTTATCTATTGTTACATGTTTCTATCGTTTCGACGTGTAGTGTAATTGTAATTGACGTGTAATTGTCATGCATGAAGATGATTTTGCTCCTGAAAGCACATTTCTGCTTTTTATACCATGGAAGAAAGTTGTCAGTCAGAAACTCTATATACTTTGCAGAGGTCATTTTCACACCTTCAGGAACCTTAAAGGGCCCTACCAGCTGTTTCCCCATGATTCCGGCCCAAAACATGACTCCTCCACCTCCTTGCTGACGTCGCAGTCTTGTTGGGACATGTTGGCCATCCACCAACCATCCACTACTCCATCCATCTGGACCATCCAGGGTTGCTCGACACTCATCATTAAACAAGACTGTTTGAAAATTAGTCTTCATGTATGTCTGGGCCCACTGCAACCTTTTCTGCTTGTGAACACTGTATAGGGGTGGCCGAATAGTAGGTTTATGCACCACAGCAAGCCTTTGAAGGATCCTACACCTTGAGGTTTGAGGGACTCCAGAGGCACCAGCAGCTTCAAATAACTGTTTGCTGCTTTGCAATGGTATTTTGGCAGCTGCTCTCTTAATCCAATGAATTTGTCTGGCAGAAACCTTCCTCATTATGCCTTTATCTGTATGAATTTTGTCTGTGCTCTGTTTCAGTCACATATCTCTTCACAGTATGATGATCACTCTTAACTTTTCGTGAATATCTAATGTTTTCATACCTTGTCCAAGGCATTGCACTATTTAACGCTTTTCAGCAGCAGAGAGATCCTTTTTATTTCCCATATTGCTTGAAACCTGTGGCCTGCTTAATAATGTGGAACATCATTTTTAAGTAGTTTTCCTTTAATTAGAATCACCTGGAAAACTAATTATCACATGTGTTTAAGATTGATTTCAGTGATCCATTGAGCCCTGAGACACAATACCATCCACGAGTTTATTTGAAAAACAAAATAATTAAATCTTTATGACACTTAAATCCAATTTGCATAATAATTTGGAGCATGGTGAATAGGCTGAAATGAAAAGTCTGCAGTCACTCTACGTGACTGCAGACATACGATGCTCACTCTTTGTCATGATCCCCAAGTGAGTGGGCAGTCATATGACCCCATGTATGCAATTTAAATTCATGTGCAGACTATTCTCATCCGGCTTCTCTCAATAAAAAATTGAGAGATGGCGGATGAGACCAGTCGGCACATGAACACAAGTATACAAATTGAATAAATGCGGTCACAAGACCGCCCACTCTCATTGTGTATAGGGAGAAACGTAATAGTGTGTGCATTATTTTCATTTTAGCCAGGAAAAGCCCTTTAATATTAACCCCTTCATGACCTTGGGATTTTTCGTTTTTCCGTGTTCGTTTTTCACTCCCCTCCTTCCCAGAGCCATAACTTTTTTATTTTTTCGTCAATTTGGCCATGTTAGGGCTTATTTTTTGCAGGACGAGTTGTACTTTTGAACAACACCATTGGTTTTAGCATGTCGTGTACTAGAAAATGGGAAAAAAATTCCAAGTGCAGTGAAATTGCAAAAAAAGTGCAGTCCCGCACTTGTTTTTTGTTTGGCTTTTTTGCTAGGTTCACTAAATGCTAAAACTGACCTGCCATTATGATTCTCCAGGTCACTACGAGTTCATAGACACCTAACATGACTAGGTTCTTTTTTACCTAAGTGGTGAAACAAAATTCCAAACTTTGCTAAAAAAAAAATAAAAAAAAATTGCGCCATTTTCCGATACTCATAGCGTCTCCATTTTTCATGATCTGGGGTCGGTAGAGGGCTTATTTTTTGCATGTCAAGCTGGCATTTTTAATGATAGGATTTTGGTGCAGATACATTCTTTTGATCGCCCGTTATTGCATTTTAATGCAATCTCGCGGCGACCAAAAAAACGTCATTCTGGCGTTTCAAATTTTTTTCTCTACGCTGTTTAGCGATCAGGTTAATGCTTTTTTTTATTGATAGATAGGGCGATTCTGAACGTGGCGATACCAAATATGTGTAGGTTTGATTTTTTTTTTATTGATTTATTTTGATTGGGGCGAAAGGGGGGTGATTTAAACTTTTATATTTTTTTTATTTTTTTCACATCTTTTTTAACTTTTTTTTTTTTACTTTTGACATGCTTCAATAGCCTCCATGGGAGGCTAGAAGCAGGCACAGCACGATCGGCTCTGCTACGATCTGCTGTTCGCTGCTATGTAGCAGAAAATCAGGTGTGCTGTGAGCGCCGACCACAGGGTGGCGGTCACAGCTGCCGGGGATCTGTAACCATAGAGGTCTCAAGGACCTCTATGGTTACAATACTGAAGCATCGCCGACCTCCGATCATGTGACGGGGGTCGGCGATGCCGCCCGGCCGGATGCGGTAGTTAAATGCCGCTGTCTGCCTTTGACAGTGGCATTTAACTAGTTAATAGGCATGGGCAGATCGCGATTCTGCCCGCGCCTATTGCGGGCACATGTCAGCTGTTCAAAACAGCTGACATGTCCCGGCTTTGATGCGGGCTCACCGCCGGAGCCCGCATCAAAGAGGGGCTTCTGACCTCGGACGTATTATCCCATCCGAGGTCAGAAAGGGGTTAAACAGCTTGGGTACTAGTAAAATTATTACTTTTTCATCCGATTCTGCTCAGATGCTTTTGACGCAGCATGAGAGGTACAGACTCTCATTGAAGATACCCAAGTATATATGGCGACTTATTTTCAAGGCAGTGCCACATGAGAAAAAATTGCAATGTAGCTTATATTAGCAAAACCTGAGCCCCATCTGTAATTAGCACTATGAGAAGGGTTTAGACTATAGATGGTTTAGACTAATGATGGTGAACGTTTTAGAGAACGAGTGCCAAACTACAACCCAAAACCCACTTATTTATAGCAAGGTGCCAACACGGCAATTTAACCTGAATACTGAGGTTTTAGTTTAGGAAAAACAATTTGTACAGAATGCAGGTGGAGAGCAGTCACAGATAGGAGCAGGGCTACCAGACTGCTGATATAAACGAATATGCTCCCTATCCTGATATGATCTCCCCATCCTGGTATATGCTCTACCAATCCTGGTATATACCGCAAATTCATATATGTACCCTATCCTGATATAAGCACCCTATCCTGGTATATGTACCCCCATCCTGGTATATATCCCCCATCCTTGTATATGCCCCCCCATTCTTGTGGTATATGCACCACCCATCCTTCTGGTATATGCACCCTCCATCCCTATATATTCCTCTCATCCTTGTATATGCGTATGTGCTCCCAATCCTTGAATTTGCCCCCCATCCCTAGTATTTGCTCTCCCTTCCTTGTATATGCTCTCCTTTCTTATGTGTATGTCCTTCATCCTGGTATATATGCCCTCATCTTGGTATATGCTCTTCAATCCTGGTATATGCTCCTCCTTCCTGGTATATGCATCTCAATCCTGGTATATATCCCCCATACTTGTATATTCTCCCCCCATCCTTGTGGTATATGCTCCCCCATCCTTGTGGTATGTGCTCCTCCATCCTTGTATATGCTTCAACATCCTTGTATATGCTCCCCTTATTCATGTATATGCTCCCCCACTCAGTGTCGGTTTTAGACAAAGTGGGGCCCTGGGCAGAAGTTTAAAGTGGGGCACCAAATTCTCACATATTGCACCATCACACAGAAACATTTCAGTTGTATTTACTTGAGCTGAGTTCAGGCCACTAAACTAGCGTGATCGACAATATTGAAGTTGTTGGTCATTTGTTTCCTGGCCTTTTTAGGGTAGGTGCACACGTTCAGTAATTAGCAGCACTTTGGACGCAGTTCATGTCCGCTGCGTCCAAAGCGTTGCCAGCTATTGAACGCAGGTGAATCTGCGTGTGTTCATTGAACCATGCTGATTCACCGCGTCCGATACATTGCACGGGTGAAATTTATCTTACGGAGGCTCGCATCTCTGCAAGATAGAAATGCAGTAGTCTGGAGAGACGCCCTGCATGTCTGTCTCCGGCTGAGGAAGAATGATTGGTACAGATAGTCTTCGATACAGTATAATGCAGGTCCCATATAGTACATGTAGTACAATGCACTCCCCATGGTCCTTGAGAGAGTATAGTGCAGCCCCCTCAGAGTATAATGCATCCCACCTCAGAGTGTAATGCAGCCCTGTATATTGCAGCCCCCTCAGAGTATAATGCAGCACCTTCAGAGTATATTGTAGCCCCCTCTCAAAGTATAATACAGCCCCCTCTCAAAGTATAATGTAGTCCCCTCAGAGTATAATGCAGTCCCCTCATAGAACATAATGCAGTATAATGCAGTTCCCACACACAGTATAGTGCAGCAGACACACACACAGTATAGTGCAGTCTCCCCACACACAATATAGTGCAGCAGGTGCACACACACAGTATAGTGCAGCAGACAAACAGTATAGTGCAGTCCCCCCCCCACACAGTATAATTTTGCCCCCCACACAGTATAATGCAGACCCCCCACACACAGTATAATGCAGACCCCCCACACACACAGTATAGTGCAGTTCCCCCACACACAGTATAATGCAGACCCCCACACAGTATAATGCAGACCCCCACCCACACAGTATAACGCAGACCCCCACACACAGTATAGTGCAAACCCCAGCACACAGTATAATGCAGACCCCCACACACACAGTATAGTGCAGTCCCCCCACACACAGCATAGTGCAGCAGACACACACACACAGTATAGTGCAGTCTCCCCACACACAGTATAGTGCAGCAGATGAACACACACAGTACAGTGCAGCAGACACACAATATAGTGCAGCAGACACACAGTATAGTGCAGCAGACACACACAGTATAGTGCAGCAGACACACACACTACTGTACAGTGCACTCCCCTCACACACACTATAGTGCAGCAGACGAACACACAATACTTACCTCTTATTGTCCCCCTGCTGCTCTAACTTCTGCAGAATGTCTGATCAGCTCCACTGCTGGCACATGCTGAGTCAGAGGCAGAGGGGGAGTGATAGGAGAGGGAGCATCACATGACACTCTCTCCTCAATCACTGCTTTCAACTGTATCGGCATCTATAGCGGCAGCGTGGTGTGCTGCTGTTAGCGGCATGCCACTGGCTGGAGGGGGCCCCTGGATTAGCGAGGGCCCTAGGCAGCTGTCTTGTCTGCCTGCCCCTAATGCCGGCCCTGCCCCATGTATATGTTTCTCCATACTTGTATATTCTCCCCATTCTGGTATATGCTTTTCCCATCCTTGTATATGCTCCCCTATCCCATTTATATGCTTTTCCCATCCTTGTATATGCTCCCCCTATCCCATTTATATGCCCCCATCAATGCATATGGTCCCCCATCCTTGTATATACTCCCCCATCCTGGTGTATGCCTCCCCCCATCATGGTGTATGCTCCCACCATCCTGGTGTATGCCTCTCCCCCATCCTGGTGTATGCCCCCCTATCCTAGTATATGCCCTACCATCCTGGTATATGCCCCCCAATCCATGTATATGTTTCCCCCATCCTTGTATATGCTCCCCAATCCTAGTGTATGCCCCCCATACTGCCGAGGTCGCTGTTGTTCAACGCATAGAGAAAAACTCAATAAACACTCCTACTTACCTTCCTCTCCTCCGCCACGCTGCCTTCTGAAGCAAGCAGCTGACTTCAGCATCCAAGTGACGGGTGCATATGACATCACTGCCATGAACTCAGTCACGTGTATGCCGACGTCAGCTGTTGACCTCTGATTGGCCAACAGTGTGTATTGGTGCACACGGACCTGGCAAGTTTGTGCGCTGCAATACACTTCAGCTGCATGTGTGTCCAAGGACGAAGATCCAGCTGAAGTAGGTGCTGGAGTCTTGTGCACACAGACACGTGCCATCGGTTTGCCACCACTGGTTTAGACCCTCTTCATTACAGAGCAAAGTTTTTGTTTGGCTGAACCATCCAAATCTATCTTGCAAAAACAGCAAAGAATGCTAGACTTAACTGGAGAAAACTGGTGAAAATAATCTTGCTTCTGCATATTTGTGTTTTTCACAGTTTGGCAACTTTTCCAGCTGTACTGTAAAACTTTAAAAAAAAGTGCTTTTCTAGGTGAAGTTGACATGAAAAGGTCCTTTGTTGAAGCTTACAGTTGTGTCCAAAAGGGTTCAATCTATGATCCAACTTTTTCTTGACTCTTGCGAGTATTCACATCACCTGTTCCAATGATAACTAATATACCATTTATACATGTGTATAAACCAACCCGAGTATAAGCCGAGGCACCTAATTTTGCCAGGAAAAACGTATTGACTCAAGTATAAGCCGGATATGCATTGCCCCCTCATCCCTATCTTGGTATGCATGCTTCCTCATCCCCATCCTTGTATGCATGGCTCCCCTTCCCTGTCATTGTATGCATGGCTTTCCATCCCTGTCTTTGTCTGCATGGCTCCACATTTCTGTCCTTGTATGCATGGTTCCTCATCCCTATAAAAAGAAAACAAAAAAACCCAACATCCTACGCGCCCTAGCTGCATCTTGTTCCGCTGCCAGCAGCTCTTAGGGCCAAGCGATCACATGCCCCTGCTCATTAAAGGGAACTTGTCACCCCCCCAGGATGTTTTTAAGTAAAGGAGCCACCTTCAGGAGCACTAAGGCTGCATTCTATGAAGGTGGCTCTTATATTTCTGATCTCTAGTGACACTGAAATATTGACTTTTATAAATTGCGCCCCATACATATATTGAGTCACAGACGTATGGTGTCTCCCCGTTTCATCTGCCTCCCAGCCGTCCATCATCCCCCTCTTGTGTCTGTGCGCCTCCTCCTGTGTTGCTGTTATATGCCCGGTGCCTGCGCTGTGCCAACAGTTCTCGGGCATGCGCAGTGTGTGTTGCCCAGGAACTGACATCAGGCTATCGCGCTTGCGTGTTGCGGAGGTCCCAGATTCCGCCCCACAGTGTGTTATGATGTATTCACACTGCGGGGCTGAGAATCTGGCGCCTGCACAGTGGAGCGGGTCACCGTGCTCCATTGAAGATAGTGCCGAAATCTCGTGAGACTTCACAGGACACTCTCTGGTGATATCGTCAGAAGCGCAAGCATTGAGACATCCAGAAGGGTCTCAGTTTCGATGTGTCATGACTTACAAGACCCTGCATCCTGGCTGGCCTTGCCATATGATCCTTGGATTGTGGTGCTGTTGGTGGTGTATGGGGTAATGTTCAATCACCATACACTCTTGATAGATGCTTGTGAAGACTTTATTACATAGATGTAGATGCAGCGATAATACAATTCATGAATAAGGAATTGGTTCAGGGATAGAGAAAATGGTGAGGCCACAAGAATATTAACGTTTCGACACTCATAGGGTCTTATTCATATAGTCGCTGTTGGCAAAATTCACTGAATGGTGTAAAGGATATCTTGCCTGCAAAAGGACACCTGGGTCCTGGGTAGGTCTGGCGCGCCTGCGCCTTTGATTGTAGGCTGCAATGTATGGGGTGGTGTATGGGGTTACTGAGTCTTCATCTGATCTATTTCTAGACGGAGCTCCCACATTTGCTCCTGCTGTGCTGTCGTCAAGGTCTGGATTGCTTCTCTCAGGACCACCGCATATTCGGATCCTGTCCGAGCTTCTGTGATTTGGAAACTGTTCACCGACTTCTTGATCACCTGATTTAACTCCTCTTCCCGTTCTAGAGCAACTAGGTAGCTGTTGACAAACGTGAAAGTGAGTTACCCTGAGTCATGTCTCGGAGCTTGTCTTGTAAAGGCTTACTAGCTATCCCAGCAATAAACTGGTCCTACAGGAGCTGGTCCAGCTCCTAAATGGCGCCTATGCCCTCTGAGTCTTGACTACGGATCTCCTGCATTGCCTCCTGGAGGGCATTTGCATACTGCATTAAAGTTTCCCCCTCAAGCTGTGGCCAATTGAAGATTTCGCTCCTCAAATGCACCACTTGCACGTGAGTTCAATTGACACTTTCCAGCAGAGAAAATATCTTCTTTATGGAGTCTCTCTCAGATTCAATGCGCACCATCACTGTCCGTCTGGTGTCACCATCTAGTGCGTTTAGAGCTTAACTTCCACCAACCAACAAAATGTAACAGGTTAATTCACACACACCCGGTCTGACCTGAACGGGACCACTGTGCTGCATCACTCAGTGTGCACTTAAATTTTGACTATATTAATATAATTTACCTAGTTGTGCACCCTCCCAGTGCAGCTACCGAGCATTTACCTGGAGAACTGGAACAATCAAATGAATGCCAGGGATGGCCTATTGGTGATGCAGAACAGCAGTTTATAAACTTAACAAAATGACTCTAAACCCACTAGGTAAAACCCAGTTATTGAATTCTACTCCGTCGTGTTCACTTTAAGGACCATGTAAGTGCAATGGGCTGCTCCTCACAACACCTCTTTATACTTTGATAGATTCCCCTTTAATGCTGTAGTCTCTGTCACTAGTGGTTCAGCAAGCTAAGTCTGATGGGCACTGATGCATTCAAGTGCCTGTGTCTCCCTGCCTGAGTTTGACGTCAAATTGTGTGTGCGTGCATGTGAAGAGACAGCAGGTAAAGGAGGATGCAGGGACAAATGGGAGCCAGAAAGCAAACAGCATTTTTAACTTTTCTTTTAACTTCCAACCAAAAAGATAACAACAGTTTTCCACGCAGGGAACTTGAGTACAAGTCTACAATATCACAGTCAATCCTAACTACTATATAGGAGGCCTGAACTATACCCGAAGAACGCGGCAGCGCCTCACTAATACCTCCCCTACTAAGGTAAAGTCAACAACGTTCACTTATCAGTGCTGTTTCAGCGATGTAGTCCCGGTGGTGAGGCTCTGCCAGCGACGTAGTCCTAATGGTGAGGGAAGGCGGTGTCCTCCGACGTCGAGCCCAGGTGTAGATTCGAGTCCAGAATGTCTTTTGCGGTGCTGCGTTACCTCCCACAGGCGGACGTTGATCCGGGGTAACAGTTTCCACGTCCAGAGAGGAGTCTTTTTGAGGAGAATTAGCAGAATGATCAGTATCAGTCACAGCTATGAAAATCCCAGGAGGGTCCAGGACACTCTGTGGCAAGATGCTCCCGGGGAGCACGGTAATACTGTCCCTGAGCTGATCAGCGCTACCCCTCTGCCTGGGGGGTCGCTGACGACGAATGCGCCTCTTTTTGGGGGCTCTGATAATTGCCCGCAGTGTCTGTTGCACGTTTTCCCCCTGCTTCCAGCAAGTCTCACTGCGGCCTGCACACACACGACAACTGCGCTGCAGTTTCCTCTCCTCAGAGATTTCCCGCGCTTCTCTGCCCCTGCTTTCGCGCGTTTTGCTTTTTATCCTCTCCTCTCCCTGCGTCACTCTGCCTCCTGTCACATGAGCCTGGCTTCCCCTGCGCCCCTCAAATCCGTCCCCCGGAACCCCGACTCCCGGCAACAATGGTTCCACCCGTCTGCACAGCTCACCAGGTCCCTGTCCCCTACATTCCCCCACCCTGTATGCTCACCAGTCCCCGGGCGAGGCCTTCTCACTGACAGGTCGCCCACCTGACGGGTTGTTCCACACTTGGGTCTGTCTAGTGTGTAAGTCAGGACTGTAGCGAGTTGGGGGTCTACCGGCAGTAGAACGTTCAGAACGTCGTGGCTCGGGTCCTTGTGTAAGGGGTGTTGGGGGAATGTCGTCAGCGGAAGGGTGACTGGTCAGGGGTAGTGTAGTAGTCGAGATAGGGGGAGTATTTTGGCGCCGTTCTTCTTCTTCATCATCTTCTTCATCCCACCAATGGTTGTTGGGGGACTCAGTCGTAGGTGGCTCTTCCCTGATTGCGGATTCCGGGGTGTCCGAGTCAACAGAGCGACACAACCGGAGCATGTTGCGATGAAGAATGCGAGTACCTGTACTTCCGGGGGCCTCAGACTGTACTTCATATACAGGTCCATGCGGGTCTATACGGCGAAGCACCCGATAGGGTGTTTTTTTCCCAACGATGGTCTAACTTGTTTTGCGGTCTTTGCTCTCGAACGAGTACTCGATCACCTGGCCGGAACTCTGGGGGTTTTGCTGTAGGGGTGCTCCGATGCTCCACTTCCCGAATTCGAGTGTGTACCAGTCGGTGTAAGGTCTGCAGCCGATGCCGATGATCACGCACCCACGAAGCCATCCCTGTTCGGGGGCCTTCTTCCTCCGAAGACAGTTCCAGATCTGTCATGCCTTTTCCTGGGCGCCCAAAGACCACTTCATACGGGGTGCGTCCTGTGACTTGATGAACTCTATTGTTGTAGACCCACACTAGGTCAGACACATACTCCGGCCAGCGGGCCTTCTGATCTTGTTCTAGCGCACGCAGCATTTGAAGCAAAGTCCGGTTAAACCGCTCACAAGCCCCATTTCCCTGGGGGTGATACGGTGTGGTGCGTGACTTATCAATGCCGTAGAGGCGATGCAGCTCTTCCATGACTTTGCCCAAGAAACAGGCGCCTTGATCCGAATGTATTTGCCTCGGACAGCCGTAAACTTGAATAAAGTTCTTACAGATAGCGCTCGCCGCCGACTCAGCTGTCTGATCACGGGTAGGGGTGACTACGGCGAATTTTGAAAAATGATCTACCATAACGAGGCAGTGTTCGTAGCCTTGATGCGCTGCTCCAATGGTAATGTAGTCTATCATTAATACTTCAAAAGGGGCAGACGTCGTGATGCTCTGCACAGGCGCCCTTTCCTCCGGTGACTTGGTTAGCTCACATTGTCGACATTGTCTACAGGCAGTTTGTACTTCCGCAAGCAGCCGAGGATGATAGAACCGAGTTTGCAGCCACTTAAACGTCCTCTTCACTCCGAAGTGTGCCCCGAACTCATGAGCTTCTTTAGCAACTGCGGCCACCATGGGCCCTGGTAAGACCATCTGCCAGGTTGGCTCGGAATCTGCCTGAGCCATGGTTAAGTGGCATAAGAGCCCGTCCTGAAGAGTTAGGCGCTCCCACTGCCGCAGAAGAAGGTTCAGGTCTGACGGGAGAGTTTGTCCAGGGGTTCTCACGGGCAATAGACCATTCGTTATCCACTGTCGCAATGGAGCTAGTTCCTGGTCTTCCTGTTGCAGCCGTATCCATTCGTCCCGACTCTGAACCAACAGTCCTGTAGCCGTTCCGTTCCCGGTCTGTTCCCGGCTCACAGCCGTCCGAGCAGCGCCCCCGATGGCGTAGGGGATTTCTTCTCCCTCCAGCTCCTCATCTCGGTTAGTTCTTGGGGGGTTCTTCCGCAGACGAGATAACGCGTCAGCATGAACATTCTCCGCTCCTCGCTTGTAGAGGATACGATATCTGTACTTGGCCATCCGGGCTACCCAGCGCTGTTCCAGGGCACCCAATTTCGCATTTTCCAGATGTGCCAATGGGTTGTTATCCGTGCGTATCAGCACCTCGGAACCGGCCAGGTACTCAGCGAACCGCTCCGTCATAGCCCACACCACGGCCAGCAGCTCCACCTTGAAAGAACTGTAATTGTCCGGGTTCAACTCAGAGTCATGAAGAGACCGACTCGCATAGGCGATCACTCTCTCCCGCCCATCCTGAACCTGAGACAACACAGCCCCCAATCCCTGAGAGCTGCCGTCGGTGTGTAGGATGAACGGTTGCGAAAAGTCCGCATAAGCCAACACCGGCGGCTCCATGAGAGCTGTCTTCAAGTCCCGGAACGCTGCTTCTTGTGGCTCCTGCCATTGTATCTTCTTTCCCCGTTCCTTGGGGGAGCTTCCTTTCAGCAGGACTTGTAGATTGTGAGAACGGCGAGCAAAGTTCTTCTCGAAGCGCCGGTAGTACCCAGCGAGGCCCAAGAACGCCCGTACATCCTTGGCGGTCTCCGGTGTGGGCCACTCCTGGATTGCGGCAATCTTCTCCTGTGATGGCCGGACTCCTTCGGCGGACACCACATGCCCCAGGTACTCGATCTGTTCCCGGAACAAGTGACACTTCTGGGGCTTCACCTTAAGCCCGTATTTCAGTAACCGGTCTAGTACCTGCTCCAGTCGGCACAGATGTTCCTCGAATGTTGGAGCATAGATGATGATGTCATCGAGATAAATGAGAGTGGCCTCGAAGTTCAAATCCCCCAGACACCGCTCCATTAATCGTTGGAAGGTGCCTGGAGCGTTGGCCAGCCCAAACGGCATTCGATTGAACTCAAATAGTCCCATGGGAAGGATAAACGCTGTCTTAGGACGATCTGCTTCTGTCATCGGGACCTGCCAGTATCCGCTGGCTAGGTCTAAGGTGGAAAAATATTTGGCCCGACCCAGCACGGAGAGAGACTCCTCAATACGGGGAAGTGGATAAGAGTCTCGGACGGTGCATGCATTTAGCTTACGGTAGTCCACACAGAACCGGAGCGTGCCGTCCTTTTTCCGCACCAGCACGATCGGGGCAGCCCACGGGCTCTGACTCTCGCGGATCACTCCCTTTTGTAGCATCTGGCCTAACAACGTCTTTACTTCCTGGTACATCTGCGGGGGAATCTGTCTGTACCGCTCCCTGATGGGCACTGTATCTCCGGTCGGAATTCCATGTTCGATGGCCGTGGTACAGCCAAAATCATCTTCATGTTGTGCGAACACTTTAGCATAATGTCCAAGGAGTCGCTGCACTTGTGAGATCTGTGATGGATCCAAGCCCGATAATTCTGTCCGCATGTGCTCCAGAATAGTTTGACCCTTTCGAAACGCTATTGGCTCAGGATCCTGCGTAGACCGGACACTGACCATCCAGGGATCAGGGGAATCCACCGTTAACTGCAAAGTATCTGGAGGGGGCATCACTTCTAAAGGTCGTAACACTTTGGCCATCTCACTTCGGACCTGTAGCACGACATCGTGTTCGTCCACATTCACACATCGCACTGGTACGGCCCCATTTTTAACAGTAGCCAGGGATCGGGCCACCAGCAGTCCTGTGGGCAAAGGGGATGTAAAGGTGGGCTCAATCTGTACTTGTACTCCTTCTAGAGGGATGCGAGCTCGTATGGGCAGGGATATAACAGTCTGTCCTGGGGGGAACGTCACCTTTGCTGTCGGGGAAGTAATTACTCTCCCTAGTATGTCTCCCTCCTGACAGGTCTCTTGTACCCGGACTTCCCTCACTAACTGTCTGAACACGGAGCCCTGTGGTGTACTGGTCCCCCACTGATTGAGTGTCTCTTGTGTAGTCTCCCCTAACAGAAAACTGCCAAAATCTTTCAATACGTTCATCCCCAAGGTCACAGTATGTTGTGGGCCGGGATCTCCCCGTGTTAACACAACCCCCCGGCGGCCCAGGTCCTTCCCACATAAAGATATTTGCATCCATGTGACCCCTTCCACTGGGATGGGCAGCTGATTGGCGGCCTGTAACCGAATTACGGGACCCCATTGGGGTCTGACTGTCAAAGGAAAGTGTTTTCTAAAATAAGCCTCGGGCATAGTCGTGACTTGGGACCCGGTGTCCACCAGACAACGGACAGCCCGCCCTTCAAACTCTGCCCAAACCAGGGGGCAGCTGGCAACCAAATTTCCGGGACTTTCACCACCCATCCGCGGGGACTCTGGCTCCGAGCGTCGTCCCCTTAGCTCGGAGCCCTCTAGTTTAACGCCTGACGGGACGAGGCCCTCCCTCTCCGGGGGCACTCCCGTGCGAAATGTCCGGCCTCCCCGCAACCATAACAAGCACCGGGGACCGGATAATATCCTGGACGAGCGCCACGAGCTGGACTCCCAGACCCTTGCCCCCGGGGTAGCTCCCTTGGGCTTCGCGCATTCTTTTTAACTTCAGCCAGTTCGTCTCTGATTTGTTTGAGCTCCTGCCGCATCTCCTGAACCCACGACGGCTCACCCCCTCCTGCGGCAGCAGTCTGGATAACCCGAGTCTCTCCTG
The DNA here is from genome assembly GCF_051348905.1 of Ranitomeya variabilis. Lineage (NCBI taxonomy): Eukaryota > Metazoa > Chordata > Amphibia > Anura > Dendrobatidae > Ranitomeya > Ranitomeya variabilis. The sequence continues at coordinate 415,895,281 of NC_135234.1, forward strand.
TCAGGACCGTCACCCCCCTCTCTTGCTCCCGGGTGCGGGCCTCATTGCCTATGTCGGAGAAAGTCAGGCGCGGGTCGACCCGCACTCGTTCACGTAGAGCCTGTTTGGTCAACTCATCTCGCAGTCCCGTCACCAGCTGGTCGCGCAGGGTCACGTCAACATGTCCCATCCCCATACCATCTTTCCGCACGATTGCAATGTTTAGCTCTTGCAGAGCATTCATGTACTGAGTGACAGTCTCGCCCTCTTTTTGTCGCCGTCCAAACAACCGGGCCCGCAGCTCTCCCACGTCGGTGGGATCCCCGTGCGTCCCCTCTAACACATTTAACACCCCGGTAAAAGTATTCCGCTCTGTGGGGGGTCTCAACATCACTGAATCTCGGGCCTCTCCGTCTAAGGCCATAATGGCCACCTCTGCTTCCAGGGCCGGGGTCATAGGATGCATTCTCAGCAGCCCCCGCATCCTTTCAGTCCAACTCCACAACAACATGTTGCTCCCATTAAACTTGGGCAGATTATTCAACATGGCCCCCAATGAGAGAGACGCTCTCGGCCCAGCCCCATCCTCCGTATCTTCTGACTCCCTCTTTGGATCCTGCATCCTGCCGACTACGCCAAATGAAGAGACAGCAGGTAAAGGAGGATGCAGGGACAAATGGGAGCCAGAAAGCAAACAGCGTTTTTAACTTTTCTTTTAACTTCCAACCAAAAAGATAACAACAGTTTTCCACGCAGGGAACTTGAGTACAAGTCTACAATATCACAGTCAATCCTAACTACTATATAGGAGGCCTGAACTATACCCGAAGAACGCGGCAGCGCCTCACTAATACCTCCCCTACTAAGGTAAAGTCAACAACGTTCACTTATCAGTGCTGTTTCAGCGATGTAGTCCCGGTGGTGAGGCTCCGCCAGCGACGTAGTCCTAATGGTGAGGGAAGGCGGTGTCCTCCGACGTCGAGCCCAGGTGTAGATTCGAGTCCAGAATGTCTTTTGCGGTGCTGCGTTACCTCCCACAGGCGGACGTTGATCCGGGGTAACAGTTTCCACGTCCAGAGAGGAGTCTTTTTGAGGAGAATTAGCAGAATGATCAGTATCAGTCACAGCTATGAAAATCCCAGGAGGGTCCGGAACACTCTGTGGCAAGATGCTCCCGGGGAGCACGGTAATACTGTCCCTGAGCTGATCAGCGCTACCCCTCTGCCTGGGGGGGTCGCTGACGACGAATGCGCCTCTTTTTGGGGGCTCTGATAATTGCCCGCAGTGTCTGTTGCACGTTTTCCCCCTGCTTCCAGCAAGTCTCACTGCGGCCTGCACACACACGACAACTGCGCTGCAGTTTCCTCTCCTCAGAGATTTCCCGCGCTTCTCTGCCCCTGCTTTCGCGCGTTTTGCTTTTTATCCTCTCCTCTCCCTGCGTCACTCTGCCTCCTGTCACATGAGCCTGGCTTCCCCTGCGCCCCTCAAATCCGTCCCCCGGAACCCCGACTCCCGGCAACAATGGTTCCACCCGTCTGCACAGCTCACCAGGTCCCTGTCCCCTACACATGCACAGGTCCAGGAGGGGAGATATGCATCATCGAGGTTGGTAGCTTCGGTGACGTTAGCTCAAAAAGCATTTTCCAGCATATATAGTGCTGAGAGAGTTATTAGTGCACTCCAGGACCTGGTCTTACGAGCAGTCAAAAGAGATGGGTGGGAATGACGGCTCACATATCCCCACTCCAGGGGCGTGGCAGATAACATGAAGAAAAAAGGGATGTTGTTTCCAGCATCTGGTAACTTAGTTCTTTCTTTATTTCTTTCGAAACGCATCTTGCTCCCCCGCCTTGTCTATGCAACCATTGTAATTTTTACAAGTTTTAATGGATTTCAAATAAAGAAAGAACTAATTTTACCAGATGCTGGAACAACAACCCTTTTTTTCCCTTGAGCACATTATCTGGTGTGGATGCACCTGGTTCCATGCAAACTGGACTTGAAGTACTACGTGAGCTGGCTTTCTTTTTACTATATGCAGATAAAATGAAGACCAAGTATCTCATTCAGTGTCTGTGACTGGAGTTGTAGAGGGCTATAGTGTGTTTGCTGAAATACTTATGACCATGTGATATTTCAGTTTTTCTTTTTTAATTTGCAAAAATTACTACATTTATGTTTTTTTCATCAAGATGGGGTGCAGAGTGTACATTATTGAGAGAAAAAATTATCTTTTTTGAATTTACCAAATGGCTGCAATGAAACAAAGAGTGAAAAACTTAAAGGGGTCTGAATACTTTCTGTACCCACTGTATATACTGTATATACAGTATATATATGTATATATGCTTGCTCAGCTCAGTGCTCTGCGGTGAAGTGCTAAAGTTGAGCTGTGTTCATATACAATCAACTCCTTTCACCTCACTGACGTCACTGTGAGTGTAAGATCTTTCTGACGACATTGTGAGCGTGAGAACTGTCATCGGAGTGCACAGCCAAGGAACTCCTTTCATCTCTTTTCACCACTCCTTACGGTCACGTCATTGAGTTGAACTAAGTTCATTGGCTCTGAACTCCGATGACCTTTCTGATGGCACTCATTGGAGTTCACAGCCAATGAATTCCTTTCACCTCAATTACGTCAGAGGGAGCACTGTGGGAAATGTTCTAACGGTGCTTGCTCTCACGTCATTGAGTTGAACTGCATTCCTTGGCTCTGAACTCCGATGAACTTTCTCGCGCTCACAGTGACGTCGGTGAAGTGAAATGAGTGCATTGGATATGAACTCCGCTCAACTTTACCATGTCACCGCTGGATATCAGGCTATATATTCGCATTATGCAACAATGCAGCCTGCCATCTAGATGTAGCAGAGCTAGACGCATCGTGGGACAATTGGATTATTATTTTCTCAGCGGACCGGTGAGGAATATGATTGTTTATTATTTTTATTCTTTTACAGGAGACATTGGCTTCAGTGAATTGGGCATTGACGTGAGTATACATGTTTTTGGTAAATGTAGATTCATTAAAGGAGTCTGTATTATTATTTCAAATAGAAGATTTTATTCAGGGTGTTAGGTTTTTTTACAGTTTTACTACGGGGTTAGTAATGGAGGCATCTTGTCACCTGACAATACAAAGATGACATCAACCCCAATACTACCACCCCATTTGCCACTGCCCCAGGGCAAGTGGGAGTAGCGAGACTAAGTGCCAGAATTGGCACATCTTATGGATGCACCATTTCTGGGGTGGCTGACAGCTGATGTTTTTAGTCTAGGACAGGGCCAATATCTATGGCCTCTTCCTAGGCTATTAATATCAGCCCACATTTGTCTGCCTAGACTTTGCTGGTTATTAATTATAGTGGGACCCTACATCTTTTTTTTGGGGAGTCCCCCATTTTAGTAACCAGTAAAGGTTTATTATACAGCTGTGAGCTGATATTAATAGCCTGGGTAGCTCCATGACAATTACCCCTTCCCAAGTTATGAACATCTGCCCCCCAGCTGTCTGCTTTCCCTCTGCTAGTTAATAAAATTTATTGGTATCCCATTTTTTCAGACATTGATTTCATTATTAATCAAATACGTGTACGGTAAGCTACACACGCACTGTAGAACTAGACGCGTCATTAGACAATTGGATTATTATCTTCTCAGCAGATGGGTGAGGAATATGGTTGTTTATTATTTTAATTCTTTTAAAGGAGACATTGGCTTCAGTGAATTAGGCATTGACGTGAGTATACATGTTTTTGGTAAATGTAGATTCATTAAAGGAGTCTGTATTATTATTTCAAATAAAAGACTTTATTCCGGGTGTTAGTTTTTTTTACAGTTTTACTATGGAGTTAGTAATGGAGGCGTCTTGTCACCTGACAATACAAAAATGACATCAACCCCAATACTACCACCCCACTTGCCACTACCCCAGGGCAAATGGGAGTAGCGAGACTAAGTGCCAGAATTGGCACATATTATGGATGCACCATTTCTGGACCAGCTGAGAGCTGATGTTTTTAGTCTAGGACGGGGCCAATATCTATGGCCTCTTCCTAGGCTATTAATATCAGCCCACATTTGTCTGCCTAGACTTTGCTGGTTATTAATTATAGTGGGACCCTACATAACCAGTAAAGGTTTATTATACAGCTGTGAGCTGATATTAATAGCCTGGGAAGCTCCATGACAATTACCCCCTTCCCAAGTTATGAACATCTGCCCCCCAGCTGTCCGCTTTCCCTCTGCTAGTTAATAAAATTTAATGGTATCCCATTTTTTTCAGACATTGATTTCATTATTAATCAAATACATGTACGGTAAGCTACACACGCACTGTACTAATTATATATGTCACTGACATCTTTATATCTATTTATGCTATGTATGTATGTGTGTATATATATATATATATATATACTAGATGGTGGCCCGATTCTAACGCATCGGGTATTCTAGAATATGTATAGTAGTACAGAGCACAGCCCACGTAGTATATAACACAGCCCATGTAGTATATGGCACAGCCCACGCAGTATATAACACAGCCCACGTAGTATATAACACAGCCCACGTAGTGTATAACACAGTCCATGTAGTATATAACACAGCCCACGTAGTATATAACACAGCCACGTAGTATATAGCACAGCCACGTAGTATATTGCCCAGCCATGCAGTATATTGCACAGCCACGTACTATATAGCACAGCCCACGTAGTATATAGCATAGAGACGTAGTATATAACACAGGCCACGCAGTATATAACACAGCCCACATAGTATATAGCAATGTGGGCACCATATCCCTGTTAAAAAAAAAGACTTAAAATAAAAAATAGTTATATACTCACCTTCCGGCGGCCCCCGAATCCAGGCCAGGCATTCAGTGATGCTTCTCGCGATGCTCCGTTCCCAAGAATGCATTGTGGCAATAACACGTGATGATGTAGCGGTCTCGCGAGACCGCTTCATCATCTCAGGTCATTGCCGAAATGCATTCCTGGGACGGAGCATCGTGAGGAGCGGAAAAAGCGCCGGAAGGTGAGAATATAATGATTTTTAATTTTTTTTAAGTATTTTTAACATTAAAAAGTTTTTACTGTTGATGCTGCATAGGCAGCATCAATAGTAAACGTTGGTCACACAGGGTTAATAGCAGCATTAATGGACTGCGTTACACCGTGTTATGCCACTGACTGGAGGGGAGTATGGAGGGGGCACTGACTGGAGGGGAGTAGCGAGGGGCCAATTCGCGGCCGGACTGTGCCTGTCGCTGATTGGCCGCGACCAATCAGCGACCGGGGATTTCCGCGACAGACAGATGGAAGTACCCCTCAGACAATTATATATATAGATATATATATTCTATCCTGTCGGGTCTTGCTGTGATTTTACTCTACGCTTTCATTATGTTTTCAAAGATGTGGGTGTGTAAAAATCGGACGGCATTCGCATGGTCTAAGTACTACTGTCCGATTTTTTTTGCTTGCACTCATTGACTTCTATTCGTGAATGCAATCTGATTTTCGCATACAGTCATCGTATACAATTACAGCATGCTGCGTTTTTTTTCCGGTCTGATCATGATCTTATCCGAGTTGGTAAAAAAATAAATTACAGATGATCACACAATCATAAATTAACATTGGTCCAATTTAATCGCAAGTGGGAGCGAGCCCTATGACTTAAAGTCAGAGTCTGGAGGAACAAAGTTAATTTCCTCCTGGCAGCAGGGCTTTCAGTGATAAATTGGAGGTCCAAGTGGAACCCACAGAGATTTAACAGAGATCACCCGGTGAGTCCATAAGTTATAGCTTGTCGATGCTGGAATACCCCTTTAACTGGAGCAGTTAGCGACTTAAGGCCCCGTCTCACATAGCGAGATCGCTAGCGAGATCGCTGCTGAGTCACTAGTTTTGTGACGCAACAGCGACCTCAGTAGCGATCTCGCTATGTGTGACACGTACCAGTGATCAGGCCCCTGCTGTGAGATCGCTGGTCGTGTCGGAATGGCCTGGACCTTTTTTTGGTCGTTGAGGCCCCGCTGACATCGCTGAATCGGTGTGTGTGACACCGATCCAGCGATGTCTTCACTGGTAACCAGGGTAAACATCGGGTTACTAAGCGCAGGGTCGCGCTTAGTAACCCGATGTTTACCGTGGTTACCAGCGTAAATGTAAAAAAAAAAAAAACACTACATACTCACCATCTGATGTCCGTCAGGTCCCTTGCCGTCTGCTTCCTGCTCTGACTGACTGCCGGCCGGAAAGTGAGAGCACAGCACGGCAGTGACGTCACCGCTGCGCTCTGCTCTCACTGTACGGCGGCTCAGTCAGAGCAGGAAGCGGACGGCAAGGGACACCAAAAGGCGAGTATGTACTGTTTGTTTTTTTTGGTAACCAGGGTAAACATCGGGTTACTAAGCGCGGCCCTGCGCTTAGTAACCCGATGTTTACCCTGGTTACCCGGGTGCTGCAGGGGGACTTCGGCATCGTTGAAGACAGTTTCAACGATGCCGAAGTCGTTCCCCTGATCGTTGGTCGCTGGAGAGAGCTGTCTGTGTGACAGCTCCCCAGCGACCACACAACGACTTACCAACGATCACGGCCAGGTCGTATCGCTGGTCGTGATCGTTGGTAAATCGCTATGTGAGACGGGGCCTTTAGAGTAGGTACAATCATTAGAAAGACCCCTTCCAACTCTGATGTAGCTTTTCCAAAAGCTGCCAATGCAGGTTAAAGATTTGCCCTAACTTTTGTAAAAAGACAGTGGCTTTTTATTTCTTTTACATATTAAATTAATTGATATTAAAAATAAAAATAATGACAAAAAAATTCAATTACCACTGAATATTTAAATGGAAAACATAGCATATTACCATATGGTTTTGATGCATACATCACGGTTTTTGCCAACCATATGTCAGGCTGTTTTCCCACAATTAATAGACTTAATTATTAGATGATCGACAGGTTGTTCTACCAGGGATGAATTACCATCTGTATTGAATGACACAGGTCTAGTCATTCTTTTAACATTGCTCCTTGACAGCTTGCCATGTCTGAACATTGGTATTCTTTACTTAAATAAGTAATGAGAACATGAATGATTGATAAATGACGTAGACTGAAATGTACTCATGATCTGTAACGATTTTCTTTTCTCTCGTATACAGAATTGCCACTTGCTTGTTTCCTGTCATTGAAATCTGACAACCTAAAATATTGCATTCAATTGGCAAGCATAGATGCACACCAAGCAAAACACAGTGCCAATGAGAAAGGTTCACTCCACCCCTTTGGTGAAGGAGAATCTAAGGTAAGAAAGAAGTAAAAGCGTAGAATGCAGAATACATAAACCACATCCTGGAACAGACATGCACAGCCAATGATTAACACGTTAAGATCATTTTATTTGTTTTTTTTTAATGTTATTTTTAGTTCATTTTTATAGTGGTTTTATTTATTTTTATAGATAGCAGTAAATTACTTATATGCCATTATTCCCCTGTCACGCTCTGACAGTCTTCAGTAAGGAACAGGGGCCTCAAACTGTCCCTGGAGCTGGGACCCTACCTATCCTTGTCCCAGGGCTTCTCTTAAAGGTGGAGAGGCCCAAGTCTCCTAAGAGCAAGGAAGCAGAGCTTTCATCGGCAGGACAGAGAGGGTCTGGCCAGGTTTTATAGGAAGAGTTAAGGACCAGATCAGAAGCAGCTGAAATGGAGCTGCATGTTTCTGACCAGCATAGAAAGGGTCATTAACCTCTTCAACACCAAAGGAAACCAAATTAATTCAATATGGGATCCAAATACACAGGCTAAATCGAAGATCTGTGATTCACAATACACAGTGATCTTCTACCCCCAGATCTCCCAGGAGGACGTGACACACTCATGACATCCCCAGTCATTGCTACAACTACAACTTCGAATACCGGTACCCGTGTTATCAGTGGTTTCCATAAGGGTGCCATCAGTGTGCCATCCGAGTGTCCTTTTTTACCATTAGTGTGTCATCAGTTTTTTTTCCAGTATGGATAAAGAAAGAAATTACAAAGTTTCTCCTATAGTTTGCAATGTTAAAAATGGACAGCACATTTACAGAACATGGATTCCATCCGCGTGCTGAACGTGTTTGTCATGGACCCATAGACTTGTATTGGCCCTTGTCATCTATACTGCCAGAAAAAAAAACGTGCGTCTTTGTGTGTTTTGCACGAACACACAATCCATGTAGAAACACAGACATGTGCATAGCACAAAGGTTATTATGGGTGCACGTGGTATCCGCACTGGAAACATGAACATGTGAAGGAGACCTAATATGGAGTCTGTGAAAAACCTAAGGGCCACTCAATATTGTGAACTCATACCATATGTGTAAAGGTCCTGGACTAATGCTCCATTTACACTATGAACACTTGTTTCATGATAATTCTGCAGCCTAAACAGGCTGCCTTTCACCGGACAAATGCGGTAAACACTATTTACTACATTTTTGGTGTGAAATGATCTTTTGGTTACCGAAAAACATAATCTTTTGTGGCAGTGCATTGTCCTGTGTAAACAGGATCTGCGCTGCTGAAAATAATTGCAGCCTATGCACACTGAATGATCTATTATTGATCAACACTAGTGTTGAGCATTCCGATACTGCAAATATCGGGTATCGGCCGATATTCGCTGTATCGGAATTCCGATACCGAGTTCCGATATTTTTGTGATATCGGAAATCGGAATCGGAAGTTCCTATAAGTTCCCAGTCATCTTCGGCGTGTGCGGTGCGTATGGTTCCCAGGGTCTGGAGGAGAGGAGACTCTCCTTCAGGCCCTGGGAATGCGAAAAAAACACCATTGGAGGAAACCCTCCACTAAACTAAACAAAAAAACACCAGAACACAGGCAGGGATGCCTACCTGTTCAAGGCCTCCAACAATTGCACTACCCAGGGTGCACCAGGCCCAAATGAAGATAGCGAAAACACAGGTGCAAATAATACCGATGCAGCCAACCTACAATCAGGAATTGGCTGCTTGGAGCATCCGTGCAAAAAAATAGTCTGTATGTGGCATGTTCACACAGGACTGCAAAGTATATGGTGAAAAGCCTATTAATGACGCCATATATATAGCGGGCTAACCATGATGCATCCTGTGTGAACAGAGGCCACAGTGTACAGAGCCATCTAGGGCCCAGGCGCACCCTGGAAAAATGTACAGTGCACCAAAAACATAATGTATGCAAGGTATTGGTTGATATTATGGCCACAATATTGAAGCTGCCAACCCACGTCAAGGGTCCTTGTATCTTGGCAGTCCTAATCTAAAAAAACACCATTGGAGGAAACCCTCCACTAAACTAAACAAAAAAACACCAGAACACAGGCAGGGATGCCTACCTGTTCAAGGCCTCCAACAATTGCACTACCCAGGGTGCACCAGGCCCAAATGAAGATAGCGAAAACACAGGTGCAAATAATACCGATGCAGCCAACCTACAATCAGGAATTGGCTGCTTGGAGCATCCGTGCAAAAAAATAGTCTGTATGTGGCATGTTCACACAGGAATGCAAAGTATATGGTGAAAAGCCTATTAATGACGCCATATATATAGCGGGCTAACCATGATGCATCCTGGTTACATGGCATACAGACTATTTTTTTGCACGGATGCTCCAAGCAGCCAATTCCTGATTGTAGGTTGGCTGCATCGGTATTATTTGCACCTGTGTTTTCGCTATCTTCATTTGGGCCTGGTGCACCCTGGGTAGTGCAATTGTTGGAGGCCTTGAACAGGTAGGCATCCCTGCCTGTGTTCTGGTGTTTTTTTGTTTAGTTTAGTGGAGGGTTTCCTCCAATGGTGTTTTTTTTAGATTAGGACTGCCAAGATACAAGGACCCTTGACGTGGGTTGGCAGCTTCAATATTGTGGCCATAATATCAACCAATACCTTGCATACATTGTTATGTTTTTGGTGCACTGTACATTTTTCCAGGGTGCGCCTGGGCCCTAGATGGCTCTGTACACTGTGGCCTCTGTTCACACAGGATGCATCATGGTTAGCCCGCTATATATATGGCGTCATTAATAGGCTTTTCACCATATACTTTGCATTCCTGTGTGAACATGCCACATACAGACTATTTTTTTGCACGGATGCTCCAAGCAGCCAATTCCTGATTGTAGGTTGGCTACATCGGTATTATTTGCACCTGTGTTTTCGCTATCTTCATTTGGGCCTGGTGCACCCTGGGTAGTGCAATTGTTGGAGGCCTTGAACAGGTAGGCATCCCTGCCTGTGTTCTGGTGTTTTTTTGTTTAGTTTAGTGGAGGGTTTCCTCCAATGGTGTTTTTTTAGATTAGGACTGCCAAGATACAAGGACCCTTGACGTGGGTTGGCAGCTTCAATATTGTGGCCATAATATCAACCAATACCTTGCATACATTGTTATGTTTTTGGTGCACTGTACATTTTTCCAGGGTGTGCCTGGGCCCTAGATGGCTCTGTACACTGTGGCCTCTGTTCACACAGGATGCATCATGGTTAGCCCGCTATATATATGGCGTCATTAATAGGCTTTTCACCATATACTTTGCATTCCTGTGTGAACATGCCACATACAGACTATTTTTTTGCACGGATGCTCCAAGCAGCCAATTCCTGATTGTAGGTTGGCTGCATCGGTATTATTTGCACCTGTGTTTTCGCTATCTTCATTTGGGCCTGGTGCACCCTGGGTAGTGCAATTGTTGGAGGCCTTGAACAGGTAGGCATCCCTGCCTGTGTTCTGATGTTTTTTTGTTTAGTTTAGTGGAGGGTTTCCTCCAATGGTGTTTTTTTAGATTAGGACTGCCAAGATACAAGGACTCTTGACGTGGGTTGGCAGCTTCAATATTGTGGCCATAATATCAACCAATACCTTGCATACATTGTTATGTTTTTGGTGCACTGTACATTTTTCCAGGGTGCGCCTGGGCCCTAGATGGCTCTGTACACTGTGGCCTCTGTTCACACAGGATGCATCATGGTTAGCCCGCTATATATATGGCGTCATTAATAGGCTTTTCACCATATACTTTGCATTCCTGTGTGAACATGCCACATACAGACTATTTTTTTGCACGGATGCTCCAAGCAGCCAATTCCTGATTGTAGGTTGGCTGCATCGGTATTATTTGCACCTGTGTTTTCGCTATCTTCATTTGGGCCTGGTGCACCCTGGGTAGTGCAATTGTTGGAGGCCTTGAACAGGTAGGCATCCCTGCCTGTGTTCTGGTGTTTTTTTGTTTAGTTTAGTGGAGGGTTTCCTCCAATGGTGTTTTTTTAGATTAGGACTGCCAAGATACAAGGACCCTTGACGTGGGTTGGCAGCTTCAATATTGTGGCCATAATATCAACCAATACCTTGCATACATTGTTATGTTTTTGGTGCACTGTACATTTTTCCAGGGTGCGCCTGGGCCCTAGATGGCTCTGTACACTGTGGCCTCTGTTCACACAGGATGCATCATGGTTAGCCCGCTATATATATGGCGTCATTAATAGGCTTTTCACCATATACTTTGCATTCCTGTGTGAACATGCCACATACAGACTATTTTTTTGCACGGATGCTCCAAGCAGCCAATTCCTGATTGTAGGTTGGCTGCATCGGTATTATTTGCACCTGTGTTTTCGCTATATTCATTTGGGCCTGGTGCACCCTGGGTAGTGCAATTGTTGGAGGCCTTGAACAGGTAGGCATCCCTGCCTGTGTTCTGGTGTTTTCCTGGGAACGCGACCAGTCACAAGACCGCGATGTCATCGCAGGTCCTACACTCACTGCATTCTTAGGAACGGAGGCTGCCGGTTGCACCGCTGAGGTCCAGGGTCCGTCGGAGGGGTGAGTATATCCATATTTTTTATTTTTATTCTTTATTTTTTACATGAATATGGATCCCAGGGCCTGAAGGAGAGTTTCCTCTCCTTCAGACCCTGGGAACCATCCAGGATCGCTTCCGATATTTGTGTCCCATTGACTTCCATTGGTATCGGGTATCGGTATCGGCAATATCCGATATTTTTTGGATATCGGCCGATCCAATCCGATACCGATACTTTTGAATATCGGAAGGTATCGCTCAACACTAATCAACACATCTGAATCAGGGTTGACCTGGGTAAACAGGCTATTAAACGACCTCTAACATGTTGCTTGTCAACGGTGATCTAACCGTGTGCATGCAGTGTAGTTAGACCTTTAGCCCTAAGTAGATCCACATAACCTGAGTAGAACTCCAAAATTGGAGCATGGTTAGAAGAGGGTTGTTCCATCACTGACAACTGCTTGTTAATCTCTGCAAATCAACTGATAGGATGCAACACAATTGTCATAAAGTGATACTGCAAAAGAAATTATTAAACTTAGGAAGTGTTTAATAAATTGAGGGCCATGTAATAGATAACAACCTCTACAGCAAGCGCTTAATAGTGAAAATGAAAAGGTTTCTCCTGAGAAGTGAATCCCTTAAAGCATAAACATATGAGAAAAGGAAATCTAATCAGTTCTTCTACTGAATCTGTGGAATGTCCCTAATGTTCACCTGATATGAATCAAGTTATTAACGCCAGCATCACACAACATCTGGTCTATATATAACCAAGAACTGTGAAAACAATGAATACAAATTAGTATAAAGAATATAATTTTTTTGTGTTTCCTTATAAATGCAAATTTCCAATACACTGTCCGTGTACTTTCACTGTTTCACAATTGATTTGGCTTTTTTCCTGTTATTTTTTTTCCTTTAAGTCAGAAGCCAAGATATGTGTGACATCTCCTAAGAAATCTCCTCTTTCAACATCCCCGGAATATGCATGTGGGAAAAAGCAAAACAGTCCTGAACAACACAGTGGAGGTGAGATAATGAAAACTGTTTTTTTTGCCATGCTATCCCATATCTATCTATCTATCTATCTATCAATTTAGAGAAATATTAAAGCAGCACAAAAATACAACAGAAAAATCGGGTGCAAAGCCCCCCAGGCATAGACCAAACCTCAATTATAGGAATCCAAAGCTCCTGCTTTTTCACTATGAATGGTGTGCTGCCTCCATTTTTTGGATTATCCTATCTATCTATCTATCTATCTATCTATCTATCTATCTATCTATCTATCTATCTATCTATATTCTATATCATGTTATAGCTTTGCACCCACCCCTATAGTTACCATTTCCTCCAGGTTATGCACTTCAGACTGTAAACATTTACCCATTAGATTTTTAATATACCGTATATGTAACTACTGACTGTCAAATCTTAGAAAATATAACCATGAGAACGGATATTAAAAAATAATTTTATCAGATAACAAAAATAACATGACCGCTGTGTTTATATCGCCCTCTACCAAGTTTTCCCACCATTACATTACCAAATTTGAACACTAGGACAATAACCCCGGAGCAAACAGCACAGTCATTAAGAACTACCTTCAGTGTAAAAAAAAAAAAAAAAAGAAAAAAGGTCCTGGAAGTGATGATATGGTCCCCATAGAGCCCTGATCTCAAAATCGTGAAGACTGTGTGGGATTACATGGAGAGGCAGAAGAATTTGCATAAACCTACATCCACGGAAGATCTTGGTTCTTCAAGATGTTTAGAACAACCACCCTGCCAAGTTCCTTCAAAAACTGTGAAAGTGTATCTAGACAAATTGATGCTTTGTGCTGTTTTGAAGGCAAAGGGCGGTCTCACCAAATATTAATTTGCGTTACATTTTTCTCTTGCTCATTCACTTTTTGCATTTTGTTAACTGATAAAAATAAACTGATACCATATTTTACACTATTTTAAAACTTTCTTAGCAGCGTTTTTTCAACACATACCTAAAACTTTTTCACAGTTTTGTATCTGCCTGTCTATCTATCTGTTTATATATTAACTTTTCTCTATCTCTATCCTTTCAAATTGACAAAAAGTTCTGTGCATAATTTTATAACAAAGATTTATGTCAATGTGATTGTAGCGTGCTCTTACTCTTAATGATTAGAGATTTGACTTTGAGAACTATTATTATATTTTCTTAATACTTCAGCAGCATATAACAAAGCAGTAAATATTGTATGATGATTTTTGTAGGCTTGCTATATAGCAGACAGCAGCCCCACGCACGTTAGAAATTGTCTAATTATAGTGTCATTAGATTTATCAACCTATAATTTGATTACAACATGGAAGTATTTATACAATTTCCTCCGGTAATTACAATTTAAAAGGATTATATCAGTCTGAGTTTATTCACTTATTCATAATGTCCGTTGTTACAGCTTACAAAAGTCATTATGTGAACTGACTTGGCTTCTCCCTTCAGTTGGGTAGATGTTATTCAATATTGAGTGATTTATGTACTAAAATTATTTAGTTGTTATGTACAAAAATGATGTGTTTCTACCAACAATACATCAGCAAACATTTTTTATACATAATAGAAAATGAAAAAATCTAGAAAAAATGACACTAGCTGACAAAAAGTTTAAAATAAGTTTTCAATCTATATGGTTGACCCATATGAAGCAAAACATTGCATCTTGCATTGCAAGATAATAATACCAAAGAATTTGTGTTTGCAATCATTTTCAGGAAGAAACTGAGTATTATCTGACAGAATTTCAGGGGTGTCAATACTTTTGGCCACAACTGTATGAATCATATGTAATTCTTGTATGTCCTCCATAAAAAAAAACCTCTTTTCTTTATTCCCATATTTCCATATTATCATTATATTACCCTTATACCTTTGAAAGAAAAACAAAAGAGAAGAAATAATGTTATAAATGACAATAACTAAAAATGTTAATTTCCATTTAAGGGAAGCCACATTTTTGGGTTACTTGTGCCTAAAATACATAGCATAAAACTGTTTTAAGCTCCTATTGGTTTTATCGAAAGAGTCAGGCAATATAAAAATCAGATGCCAAGTCAAAATTACCAGGAAGGAAGTATTAAGTTAATAGTGATCATTGGTTTATTTCTCCTTGCCCCTCCCAGCATTGCTTTATTTCTCCCTGCACTTGAACCTTCCAGCATTGGTTTATTTCTCCCTGCACCTGCACCTCCCAGCATTGTTTTATTTCTCCCTGCACCTCCCAGCATTGTTTTATTTTTCCCTGCACCTCCCAGCATTTGTTTATTTCTCCCTGCACCTGCACCTTCCAGCATTGGTTTATTTCTCCCTGCACCTGCACCTCCAAGCAGTGGCTTATTTCTCCCTGCACCTGCACCTCCCAGCATTGGTTTATTTCTCCCTGCACCTCCCAGTATTGGTTTATTTCTCCCTGCACTTGCACCTTCCAGCATTGGTTAATTTCTCCCTGCACCTGCACCTCCCAGCATTGGTTTATTTCTCCCTGCACCTCCCAGCATTGGTTTATTTCTCTCTGCAACTCCCAGCATTGTTTTATTTCTCCCTACACCTCCCAGCATTGGTTTATTTCTCCTTGCACCTGCACCTCCCGGCATTGGTTTATTTCTCCCTACACCTGCACCTTCCAGCATTGGTTTATTTCTCCTTGCACCTGCACCTCCCGGCATTGGTTTATTTCTCCCTGCACCTGCACCTCCCAGCATTGGTTTATTTCTTTCTGCACCTGCACCTTCCAGCATTCATTTATTTCTACCTGCACATGTGGGGTAGTGCGATACATAGTCCTCTTTTCTCTTCATGAGAAATCTAGCATAGAATCCTATGCAAAGGGCATGTCAGTGCATTTATCTGCTTCTTCCAATGTATTGACAACCCCCTAGTGCAGGGGTGGGGAATATTTTTTCTGCGAAGGGCCATTTGGATATGTATGACATCCTTCGGGGGCCGTACAAGCTCTACCCACAAAGTACATCCTGACTGTGGCACTGGTTTCAGGACGTAATCTTTCATTGCATGCCCTTCAGTGGACAGTAGTGAACACTGCATGTTTGTGCTAACAGAGCAAGAAGAAATTAATGGTCTTGTGGAAATCAAAATATAGCTCCTTGCCCAAGAATGCGGTTCTTGAGAATCTGCCCGGTGGCCTGATAAAAGGTCATCGAGGGCCATAAATGGCCCTGGGGCCTGAGGTTCCTCACCCCTGCCCTAGTGTATTCCAGTATAATGTTCATATGGCTTCTATGCTAGATTTTTCTGGTACATCAGATCTGTCCAAAAATGTATAATTTTTTTTAGCAGGGAGCTGCCCAGCCAGGGCCGGACTGGCCATAGGGCACTTCTGGCAAATGCCAGAAGGGCCGGTGCCAGTGGTGGGCCGCTCAATCCGCCGCCCCCGCCGTCGCATTCAACTACACCGGCGTATAGACGCCGGTACAGTTGAATGCAATGATGGAGGAGAGCGTCTACAGACGCTCCTCTCCCATCATTCCCCGCTCTGCCTCTGACACTGCGGGTGCGCGATGATGTCATATCATCGCGCACCTGCTGTGTCCCGGGCAGACTGCAGCTGCTGAGACAGGAGCAGGAACCAGGAAGCAACGCTGGGCACGAGGAGAGGTGAGGAGAGTTTTTTTTTTTTCTGGACTGTGGGGCCATTCTCGGAGGAGGTGAGGGGAGGAAGAGAAGAGATGTGGGCTGTATATAGTTCTCTGTGGGCTGTGCTCTGTGCTGTATACTGCTGTGGGCTGTATATAGTTCTCTGGGCTGTGCTCTGTGCTGTATACTACTGTGGGCTGTATATAGCTCTCTGTGGGCTGTGCTCTGTGCTGTATACTACTGTGTGCTCTGTGCTATATATAGTTCTCTGTGGGCTGTGCTCTGTGCTGTATACTGCTGTGGGCTGTATATAGCTCTCTGTGGGCTGTGCTCTGTGCTGTATACTACTGTGTGCTCTGTGCTATATATAGTTCTCTGTGGGCTGTGCTGTGTGCTGTATACTGCTGTGGGCTGTATATAGCTCTCTGTGGGCTGTGCTCTGTGCTGTATACTACTGTGTGCTCTGTGCTATATATAGTTCTCTGTGGGCTGTGCTCTGTGCTGTATACTGCTGTGGGCTGTATATAGTTCTCTGTGGGCTGTGCTCTGTGCTGTATACTACTGTGGGCTGTATATAGCTCTCTGTGGGCTGTGCTCTGTGCTGTATACTACTGTGGGCTGTATATAGTTCTCTGGGCTGTGCTCTGTGCTGTATACTGCTGTGGGCTGTATATAGTTCTCTGGGCTGTGCTCTGTGCTGTATACCACTGTGGGCTGTATATAGTTCTCTCTGGGCTGTGCTCTGTGCTGTATACTGCTGTGGGCTGTATATAGTTCTCTGTGGGCTGTGCTCTGTGCTGTATACTGCTGTGGGCTGTATATAGTTCTCTGTGGGCTGTGCTCTGTGCTGTATACTGCTGTGGGCTGTATATAGTTCTCTGGGCTGTGCTCTGTGCTGTATACTGCTGTGGGCTGTATATAGTTATCTGTGGGCTGTGCTCTGTGCTGTATACTGCTGTGGGCTGTATATAGTTCTCTGTGGGCTGTGCTCTGTGCTGTATATAGTTATCTGTGGGCTGTGCTCTGTGCTGTATACCACTGTGGGCTGTATATAGTACTCTGTGGGCTGTGCTCTGTGCTGTATACTACTGTGTGCTCTGTGCTATATATAGCTCTCTGTGGGCTGTGCTCTGTGCTGTATACTGCTGTGGGCTGTATATAGCTCTGTGGGCTGTGCTCTGTGCTGTATACTACTGTGTGCTCTGTGCTATATATAGTACTCTGTGGGCTGTGCTCTGTGCTGTATACTACTGTGTGCTATATACAGTTCTCTGGGCTGTGCTCTGTGCTATATATAGTACTCTGTGGGCTGTGCTCTGTGCTGTATACTGCTGTGGGCTGTATATAGTTCTCTGTGGGCTGTGCTCTGTGCTGTATACTACTGTGGGCTGTATATAGTTCTCTGTGGGCTGTGCTCTGTGCTGTATACCACTGTGGGCTGTATATAGTACTCTGTGGGCTGTGCTCTGTGCTGTATACTACTGTGTGCTCTGTGCTATATATAGCTCTCTGTGGGCTGTGCTCTGTGCTGTATACTGCTGTGGGCTGTATATAGCTCTCTGTGGGCTGTGCTCTGTGCTGTATACTACTGTGGGCTGTATATAGTTCTCTGGGCTGTGCTCTGTGCTGTATACTACTGTGTGCTCTGTGCTATATATAGTACTCTGTGGGCTGTGCTCTGTGCTGTATACTACTGTGTGCTATATATAGTTCTCTGGGCTGTGCTCTGTGCTGTATACTACTGTGGGCTGTATATAGTACTCTGTGGGCTGTGCTCTGTGCTGTATACTGCTGTGGGCTGTATATAGTACTCTGTGGGCTGTGCTCTGTGCTGTATACTGCTGTGGGCTGTATATAGTTCTCTGTGGGCTGTGCTCTGTGCTGTATACTACTGTGTGCTGTATATAGTTCTCTGTGGGCTGTGCTGTATATAGTACTCTGTGGGCTGTGCTGTATATAGTACTCTGTGGGCTGTGCTGTATATAGTACTCTGTGGGCTGTGCTGTGTATAGTACTCTGTGGGCTGTGCTGTATATAGTACTCTCTGGGCTGTGCTGTATATAGTACTCTCTGGGCTGTGCTGTATATAGTACTCTCTGGGCTGTGCTGTATATAGTACTCTCTGGGCTGTGCTTTATATAGTACTCTGGGCTGTGCTGTATATAGTACTCTGGGCTGTGCTGTATATAGTACTCTGGGCTGTGCTTTATATAGTTCTCTGTGGGCTGTGCTGTATATAGTTCTCTGTGGGCTGTGCTGTATATAGTTCTCTGGGCTGTGCTGTATATATTACTTTGTGGGCTGTGCTGTATATATTACTTTGTGGGCTGTGCTGTATATATTACTCTGTGGGCTGTGCTGTATACTACTGTGTGGACTGTGCTGTATACTTCTACGTGGGCTGTGCTGTATACTACTGTGTGGTCTGTGCTGTATACTACTGTGTGGTCTGTGCTGAATACTGCTGTGTGATCTACTACGCGAGCTGTGCTATAGTATGCAGGCTGTGCTGTATACTATGCGGTTTGTGCTATATAATATGCGGGCTTTGCTATATACTATGGGGAGTATATTATATTCTATGGGGGAGGCCATGTTATGTACTATGTGGCTGTGTTATATACTATTGTGGGGGTATATTATATTCTATGGGGGAGGCTGCGTTATATACTATGGGGGGCTGCATTATATTCTATGGGGGGCTACATTATATATTATGGGGAGGTGGGCTGTATTATATTCTATGGGGGTTACATACTCTGGGGTGGCTGCATTATACTCTGTGGGGTGGCTGCATTATACTCTGGGGTGGCTGCATTATACTCTGGGGTGGCTGCATTATACTCTGGGGTGGCTGCATTATACTCTGGGGTGGCTGCATTATACTATATGTGGGCTGCATTATACTGTATCGAGGACTATGGGGAATACGTTATACTATATGAAGAACTATGGGGTGCATTATACTATGGGAAGTGAATTGTACTACATGGATGACTGTGGCGGTGCATTATACTATATGGAGCACTATGAGGATTGTATTATGCTATATGGAGGACTATGAGGATTGTATTATGCTATATGGAGGACTATGAGGAGTGTATTATACTATGTGGAGGACTGAGCAGTGTATTTTAATATATGGAGGACTATAGGGAGTGTATTATACTATATGGAGGACTATGGAGCACATTATAATATATGGAGGACTATGGGGTGTATTTTACTAAACAAGTAAAATGCTGCATATTCGGATTGTTTTTGCTGGAACTAAAAGCCTTGTTGTCAGCAGCACATTGCCAGTGTAAACTGTAGATGTGCTGCTGAAAACATGATACTGTATGGTGATCTGTTAGTGATCTATTAGTGATCGTTCTGTCTCATCATTATTCCTCAGCTGGTGGAAAGAGGCCGGGAAACAAGCGTTGAACAACTTCAGTATTGTCGATCAAACTTGTTTAGCGGCCTGAACTCAGCGCACGTAAATACAACAGAAAGGCTTCTGTGTGATGTGCAATATGTTAGCATTTGGGGACCCATTTTAAACTTTGCCTAGGGCCCCACTTTGCCTAAAACCGGCCCTGCCTACAAGTGTACAAAGGTATTATACAGTCACCATGTGACAAGTGGGCCTGTGTAACTTCAAATGCCAGGGCTGAATTTTAGTCCCAGTCCGGCCCTGTGCCCAGCCATTCCACTACTTCCATATGTAAAAATGTACTGACAGGTTCCCTTTAATGTAACTAAGCTTTCTATGTAGTACTGGGTGACATAACCCCCTTTACGCCTCATATATTTACTCAATATATAGGAATATATGATATGTCATGTGATAAGTGATATGCCATGCTATGAAAATATATTTTGTGAGAATGTTTTTAAAGGATACCTATACAATCATATATTTTCAGAATAAGCTGCTCGGTGTATAAATTAGGAATAACACTATTTCTGACCATTATATAACTGGTGTCCTGTATTTTTCACCTCTTTTCAAAACTGCTCATCCTATCTCTAACTTGCCATTGAGTTGGTGGGGAAGACTAGCTAATGTGAAGTCTCTATACACAGTAGGCATAGAGCAAGAGGGATTTGTGTCCTTTCTTTAGGTAGCACTCAGACATACGCAACAGAGACATGGAGAACAGTATACATCAGTACTCAGGTGCATAGTTGTGAATCTGGCAATGGGATAAGCTAAATAAAACTGCAGCACAGTTTTTCAATCTCTTTTTGCCTCTGCTATTTTCCTCACTTTGCTCCTCTTTCCTCTTCAGCTCCTTCCATATTCATAGAGTATAATAGGAGGTGTAATTTGAAAGCTAACTCTGCCAGCAATCAGTCTTTTCCTGAGCAAGACAGATTTGAGTTGTTGCTTTAGAGAAGTGATTGCCAAACTCAAGTCCTCACAGCCCCCAACACATCATGCTTTCAGGATTTCATTAGTATTGCACAGGTGAGAGTACCTGTGGCAGTTTCTGATGCCTTGATAAATTCCATCTCCTGTGCAATACTGAGGAAATCCTGAAAAAAATGATCTGTTGGTGGCTGTGAGGTCCCGAGTTTTGGAAACACTGCTTTAGAGTGAATGATGAGTTCAGGAAATTGGGAGTGGAGATTGAAGTAGATTTGTCTGATAAGATACATTACAAAGTTTCTTATATCCGCCTGTACTGTTGATTTATGCAAAGCCTATTAAAAGTATAGCTTCCATTTAAACATGTGAAATGGTTTATAGAACTTTACATGTAGAAATGGAAATATACTATGCTAATTATACTCACTTAAATGTTTAACCTGGATCCCAATCATTTTGACAGATGTAACAATTTAATGTGTACTTGGGCATGCATTCTGTAGCCTATGTGTCACGACTCTGTTGTCAGATTACCCAGAGCCACGGGCTCCTTCCCTGTCCCTAAAGCTAGGGGTGCCCTAGCTATCCCTGCTCCCTGGATTACTTCTGATGGTGAAGATGCCAAGGCCATGTACCTTGCTCAACTCCTGAATCAGCCCTATATGTTTCCCCCTCCACCACCCAGGGAAGTGGGGAGTAATAGTATATGAATATACACAAACCAGGCAAAGAAGGAAGGACGAACAGGAATAAAGGAAAAATACCAATCATACAAATATGCCCTCACCTACAACGAAGGGGAACACTGGGGAGAAAAGGAATGTAAACCAAATACGAGAGGAAGAGGATTTGTAAACAGCCAAAAAGTCCAAGCAACAGTCACAGAAATATACTCCAAACGCCTCTACCAATAACTGATGCCTCCACTCCACAGCAGGCAGTACAAGACTTAATACTGGCTATCTAGATTGTCAGAGGTAAGTATATATAGCAAAGGGGAGTGGCCAACACTGCACAGTAGGGACACTAAAGCTGAACAGTTTAGCCCCTTCACCACTAACAGAAGCCTGCACTATTTAATATAAAAGAGGCGTGCTTCTAATCAGTGCAGTAGTACATGAAATCAGATGCTGTGGTCTTCTGGCTCCTCTCTGTCACGGTAACACTATGCTTCTGTGGAAAAAAAGATCAAGCATATTGGATTTAAACTTTTACTTATCCCATAGTGCCCACAGAGGTCTTGCTATCATAAGAGTGGTGGACTGTACTAACGTGTTCCTACCCCTGAAGACACCAATCATGTCATGTACATAGTATTATGCGTCTTTTGTATATCTTGTGTACGTTATTGTGATGTGATAATGTAGAGGTAATACATAAGTGTAACATGTATATTGTGAATAGACTGTGATGTGATTGTGTACAGCATAGTGTAAAATATAGATTAGGACCTAGCACATAATATAAAGGCAATAGGCTTAGTACATACTGATGGACGATAGTAACTGTAGTTAGCTGGGGGCATAGGATAAGGTACAGTTAATGTTTGGGACTAACCCATAATGGGATGGGGTTAACGCTAGTATAAAGCAGATTACTTCCTAATAGTTAGTCAGCTAGTGGCAGCAAGGAACTGTATGCAGTGGGAGGCCTTACTAGAATCCCTTGCGGGCATTCCTGTAATGTCCAGAGCTCAGGGCTCAGTATAGGTACTAGGAGGAGTGCCCTATCCTCTGGTGTACAGGGGACGATGGACGCAAGAAGAGAAGGTAATGGATTCTGGGTGCATTGCGTGACTGGACAGGAAATTCCTGTGGCAGACAGGAATAGCCAACATAGAGATAGTCCAGGGGCAATGGATAGTAATGCTGGAAATGGACTGTGTTAAGGAAATAAGAAACAAGAAATGTTGTGCCTGATACTGCATATTATGATCTGATGAACTTAAACTAGCCAGTAAACTGTTGTTGGTTAATACAAACTGTGTGTCCTTTGGGTTATGTGCGGCAGCTCCGGAAGATGGAGCAGGAGACAGTGGAGGCCTGTGGCCATACTGGGCAGCACAATGGGGCCGGGACACAGTTTTCTTGTAAAGTGTCAGGGCAATGTGAAGCAGCAGCTTGGTCACATCTACCATAACTTGTGGTTACTTTACACTGTGGCATTGTATTGTGAGTTTTCTGGTAATATCCACTATTGTATCAATGCATAGGACAACAGGTATCCAGTTCTAAAATGATTTTGGTATGATTGCCTCTAATGAGAAACAGGCACAGTGACTTGTAGGTATCTGGAGCTAGAAATTCCTTAGAACGTAAGAAGATGGGAACCTTCCAAGTAAAAATAGAAAGCAGCTGGGAAACAATGCAGCTCTCTACACATATGGTGTCAGCTTGAAGGGTCTCCCAGTGAGCTTCCTTCCTACACCAGTACAAACAATTGAAGTGTTTTTACAAAGGTAAAAAAAACAGATAAGAAATCAGCAAAGTTAATTCTTGGTCATTTTAAAAAGAATGCTTCAGAGTTCAAAACAATTATGAAAAAAGTCAGGCTTTTATTAATTAATATTCTATAAAACATAATTTGTTGTCTGTTCTAATGCAGTGTACAGATATAGCGTGATATTGTATTAGCAGTGCTGTGTTTACTTAAGAACAAAACCATACAACAGACTGGGAGACACAAACAGATAAGATGCAGGCCTTCTGCAATGGTAAGGCTACATTCACACTTGTATTTGGACAGTACAGTCTGTTTTTGTTTTTAGGAGCAGATAAACAGAATTGATATACAAAACGGATCTGTCCCTTAATTGATGCAAATGAAAGCAGAGGAACCCATTTATCATGATGGTGTCTACTCGGGTTCCGCTATGAGATTGTTTTTAGAATGGAAGAAAAAGCATATCATGTAGAACTTTTTCATTCTAAAAACTGACACATAGCGGAACCCAGATAAAAATCATATTAATAAATTGAGCCCCTGTGCTTCCATCTGCATCAGTTATGCAACAGATCAGTTTTGGACATCCGTTCCGTTTATCTGTTCCTTAATTCAGACCAGACAAACGGAATGTCCAAATGCAAGTGTGCATGTAGCCTAAAAGGCTGTTCATGTATTCAGTTCTGTTGACAGACAGTTCTACTAATATCCTCATACATGTGGACACTTGGTTTGCCCAAATGTTCATATTTTTACTTACAATGGGAGATTAATAAGCAATGGTCAGACCTAACAGCAGCTTATCTCCCACAGGAACTACAAATTGACATGTTGAAGTATCGGAGTAGAGTTTGAATGTGAATTTGGCCATTTTTTCTCTCATAGGTGTCACACCAGCTATGAGCTTTGAATATTACAAGGGTAAAACTGTTTTTGAAGCACTAGTCTTCTTGGGGAGACATCTCTTCTCTAGATGTTTTGGCAACGTGCACACTTTGAGTATTTGGTGACTTTTTACCTCAATATTTGTAAGCTAAAACCAGGAGTGGGTGATAAATGCAGAAGTGGTGACATGTTTCTATTATACTTTTCCTCTGATTTTTCCACTCCTGGTTTTTCGCTTACAAATACTGAGGTAAAAAACTCACCACATACTCAACTTGTGACTGTGGCCATAGAGTTTTACTAATTATATGCTTTTTGTTTTGGCATAGGTGGTTTTCCTTTATTGGATGCTGCCCTTCCCGTGGTTGTTCCTTCCCGGTGAAAGACCTGGCTATTCACTGCTTGCGTTGAGAAACACGTGATGGTGTCTCCGCGGCTTTTCTACATGCATTTGCATATTTCCCTTAAGGGATGGGCGCAGTGTTCTGGATCACTGCGTTGAGAAACACGTGATGGTGTCTCCGCGGTGTTGGATGTTTTGATCTCCCCGAGGTCATTCATCCTCATGTTTATATTTTGTTATATTACAGACATAAAAAAATTAAAGTTGCTTACACAACTGTATTTGTATCATTCAATTTTGTACAATGGGAAACAGTTGTCTGCTTCCAGTTAATTTCAGCTTGACATAATAGAGTACAGCAGTACAGTTTGCGCTCTTCCCAGGCAGTTCTCATCATTGTCACCTGGTTTCCCTGTGATCAGTGCAAAAAAGCAGCAATGATAGCAATTTTTTTCTGCCCCCACTGTGTACATCCTATGTAAAATTAAGAATTACATTAAAAAATGGTGTGATCTCCCATGTAATTTTCATAACCAGCAGAGGAAAAGCCCACAGCTGGGGGTGGATGTTAATAATCTGGGAAAAGGAAAAAAATTCCAAAAGGTTCCCAGGCTATTAATAACAGATCTCAGCTGTTTGCTTAGCCTTTACTGGTGAGTTTACGGGGACCCCATAAACAAAATGACATAGGGTCCACCTATAAATTCAAACCAGTAAGGGCTAAACAGACAGCTGTGGGTTGATAGCAATAGCCTGAGAAGGGTATAGCCCCCCTTCCCAGGCTACCAAAATCATCCCGCCGGTTGCCTCAGAAATGTCCCATCCATAAGATGCGTCAAATCTGGCACTTAGTCTCGCTCTTTCCACTTGCCCTTTCTGGGGTTCCTGTAAACTTACCAGTAAAGGGTAAGCAAACAGCTGTGAGCTGTTAATAGCCTGGGAATCTTTTGGGATATTGTCCCTTTTCACAGGTTATTAACTTCAGAGCCAGCTGTGGTCTTTCCCTCTGCTGGTTATGAAAATTATGCGGGAGTTTACGCCATTTTTCTTTATTTAATTCTTCATTTTATCCAGGAGGTACACAGTGGGTGCTGAATACAACTCCCATCATTGTCACCTGGTCGTGCTAATCTCAACAAGACCAGGTGACAATGATAAGAGCAACATTCGGCAGCCAGCACATGGGAGCAGTGCGAACAGTACTTCTTTTCCCAGGCTCCAGTATGTGTCACACAGACACATGAACGGCACAGGGATCCCACACGGATGTTTTACATGGATAGCAAATGGATACATGGATGTCACATACGTACATACGTATGACATGGACCACGGATGTCACCAGTACTGATTTTTCCTGTGCAGGACATGTGGAGGAGGCCTTAATCTGCACATGACTGTATCAAGGTCTGCCAAAGCCAAATATCAATGAGTATCACAAACAAAGCAGCTTTATTTAAAGTCTGACATACCAACAAGAGACAAAAACCACAGCATCTAAAATGCAATAAAAAGGCATATTAAAATAATGCAATGAAAAAAATGCAAGTAACCTAATCTACCTATTAGGCTATGTTCCCACAATGAGATTTTTTCTGCACCTATTATGTAAAATTAGGTTACTTGCTTTTTTTATAGTATTTATGACAGTTTTTCTACATGTGTTTTTATAGCGCTTTTTATGCTGCATTTTTTCTGGCTCTTTTTACTATGTCATGTTTTACACAAAGCTGCTTTGTTTTTGATAAATCCTCATATTTGGCTTTGACAAAACTTTATTGATACAGTCATGTGCCAAATAAATGCTTTTTCTAAGTGTGTTTCTGAGGCAGAAATGCACCAAAAATGCATGAAACGTTTGTTATTTACCTGCAGATTTTCTACACATAATACAAACCTGTGAGGAAAATCCGCAACAAAAATTGACATTTTGCGGATTTGAAACACTCACCGCAGTAAAATAAAAGCACGGTGGGCAGGAGATTTCTATAAATCCCATGCGCTTTCCTGGAACTGCTCATCGTGGGAACGTAGCCTAAAAGTGATCTTAAACTGCATTAAAAAATATATGTGGAACTCCAACCAAACTGAACTCTCTAGATTTGTGAGAAGGCAATTAGTATGCCTTTTCACATGCTAGTGGCTAAATAAAAAAGATGAACTTTGTATATATATATATTGCAAAAAAAAATGAAGTCTATAAAAATGCATAAAATATTTAGGGTTATCATATCATATTTTCTATTATCTCTATTCATGGCGATGTTTTCCAAGGAATGAACTGGTTAAGTGACTTTTAGCAGCCTTCTAGTGCTTTAAATTCAGTTAATTACCACTCGGAGCCTTGTAACCATGCAACAGCAGCCTGAGTCACATGACCGATTCTTCTTTATTATTCCCTCTCTGCAGCCGCATACGAGACTAGACAACCTGCTCTACTTCAGCAGGATGGACACTTGCCGCTGAACTATGGAAACCAACCTGCCCCTCTGCAGACGTCTATTAGCAGGGTAAGGATTCGTGATCAATTCAGCAAAATGTGACATTTGATGCACCAAGCTGGATTCCACAGCACATACTGCATATGTATATATTATAAGGATCCACTGCTGTCACCAGAGCTCGCTGGTGAGAAAACTGCAGCACCTGGATATCTGCTTCAGTTTTCTAGGAATCCACCATTATAAATAATTGCTGCTTATTGTGGAATGTAAAGATTAGATAAGATTATGGAGATAGAAGGCTGGATGGGAAAATTGCGTCAGCGAGTACAGATCTGTTCTATAGGCTTGTTCTAGTGACTAGCAATGCATCCATCACCTCTGCCTGCTGTCATTATCACATATAACTATAGATTCCATAACTGCAGAACACAGGAAACACCAAGATCATCATTAGCGAGCTATAAAAAAGGCTATTTTATGAATTTTATGAAGTCAGTCACGGAGACTAATGATGTGGATACTATTGCGTTCTTATATATTATTCTTAGAAATTAGGAAAATACAGGTTCAAAAATGTCATTATAGTTTTACTTTTGCAATAAAACTGACAATATTAAAAGCTTTTCTTACATATTGTCAGTGCGAGAAAAGAGATAAAACAGAATGTGGAGTTCACATTCTACTAATGGTTACTGAATTAAAAGTGAAAAATATATAAACCTATATGTTTGATACATAGCTTAATTATTATTAGGCATTATAGACATATACTGGCACTAATTTAATGATTAAAGAATAAAACTAAACTGAAAATGGAAATAAATGTTCTTTCACTGGTAGAAATAATCACCTTACAAACAATATGAAATATCCCCCTCCTCCAAATGTAAACTTCTGCAGAATAAAATGGCACCATAGGAATAACAGTAATTATACTTCTTATCGATATTACAGATGAAACTAGAATTTAACAAGGGCATTAACCAGATAACATGAGTTATTTATGGGTTTTTACGCTCACCTATTAAGACCATGAAGACCACAACACTGAGGCTGGGGTCACACATGGCGTAAGAAAATACGCCACGTATTATACGTCCGTACTACGGCCGTAATACGGAGAAATGTCCCCAAAATATTGATCCGTAGTCAGGGTGTTTCAGCGTATTTTGCGCATGGCATCCTCCGTATGTAATCCGTATGGCATCCGTACTGCGAGATTTTCGCGCAGGCTTGCAAAACCGACATCTAATGGATTTATGTGCTCAAATGTTAGGGAAAACATATATACAGTATATATATATATATATGTCATTGAGACACATATATATATAGTCTGTATTTAGATTTCATTCAGCGCGATATCTGTGAACAGCCGCTAATTCAATTGCCGGCTTTTCATTTCTCCTGCACAAACCCGACAGGATATGAGACATGGTTTACATACAGTAAACCATCTCATATCCCCTTTTTTTTTGCATATTCCACATTACTAATGTTAGTAGTGTGTATGTGCAAAATTTCAGCGCTGTAGCTGCTGAAATAAAGGGTTAAATGGCGGAAAAAATTGGCGTGGGCTCCCGCGCAATTTTCTCCGCCAGAGTGGTAAAGCCAGTGACTGAGGGCAGATATTAATAGCCAGGAGAGGGTCCATGGTTATTGGCCCCCCCGTGGCTAAAAACATCTGCCCCCAGCCACCCCAGAAAAGGCACATCTGGAAGATGCGCCAATTCTGGCACTTGGCCACTCTCTTCCCACTCCCTGTAGCGGTGGGATATGGGGTAATGAAGGGTTAATGCCACCTTGCTATTGTAAGGTGACATTAAGCCAGATTAATAATGGAGAGGCGTCAATTATGACACCTATCCATTATTAATCCAATTGTAGGAAAGGGTTAAAAAACACACACACACATGATTACAAAGTAGTTTAATGAAATAAACACAGCGGTTGTTGTAATAATTTATTGTTCTCCCATTCCATTTCCAGGACCTCGCTTGGCAACATAATAAACGCACAAGATACATACCTTCTGCTGTCAGATCTCGTCCCACGAAGTAATCCATCTGAAGGGGTTAACTAATATTACAGGCAGGAGCCCTGCAAATGCAGCTGTGCTCCGTGCTTGTAATCCCCGGGGAATGAATGAAATGTAGGTCATTGACCTACATTTCCTTCAGTCGCGGTGATGCGCCCCCTGGTGGATGTCCTCATATGACCTGGAGCGTGGGAAAAAGTTCCCAGGCTGCAGTTCATGAGAACATCCAGCAGGGGCGCATCACCGCGACTGAAGGAAATGTAGGTCAATGACCTACATTTCATTCATTCGCTGGGGATTACAGGCAGGGAGCACAGCTGCATTTGCAGGGCTCCTGCCTGTAATATTAGTTAACCCCTTCAGATGGATTACTTCGTGGGACGAGATCTGACAGCAGAAGGTATGTATCTTGTGCGTTTATTATGTTGCCAAGCGAGGTCCTGGAAATGGAATGGGAGAACAATAAATTATTACAACAACCGCTGTGTTTATTTCATTAAACTACTTTGTAATCATGTGTGTGTGTGTTTTTTAACCCTTTCCTACAATTGGATTAATAATGGATAGGTGTCATAATTGACGCCTCTCCATTATTAATCTGGCTTAATGTCACCTTACAATAGCAAGGTGGCATTAACCCTTCATTACCCCATATCCCACCGCTACAGGGAGTGGGAAGAGAGTGGCCAAGTGCCAGAATTGGCGCATCTTCCAGATGTGCCTTTTCTGGGGTGGCTGGGGGCAGATGTTTTTAGCCACGGGGGGGCCAATAACCATGGACCCTCTCCTGGCTATTAATATCTGCCCTCAGTCACTGGCTTTACCACTCTGGTGGAGAAAATTGCGCGGGAGCCCACGCCAATTTTTTCCGCCATTTAACCCTTTATTTTAGCAGCTACAGTGCACAAATTTTGCACATACACACTACTAACATTAGTAATGTGGAATATGCAAAAAAAAAGGGGATATGAGATGGTTTACTGTATGTAAACCATGTCTCATATCCTGTCGGGTTTGTGCAGGAGAAATGAAAAGCCGGCAATTGAATTACCGACTTTTCACTAACAGCGCTGCGTATTTCTCGCAAGTCACACTGCAGGTCCGTGTGGAATCCGTATTTTTCGCGCCCCCATAGACTTTCATTGGCGTATTATTTGCGCAGTACGCTGACAAACGCAGCATGCTGCGATTTTGTACGGCCGTAGAAAGCCGTATAATACTGAACCGTAATATACGGCTAATAGGAGCAGCCCCATTGAGAATAATTGTGCCGTATGTAATGCGAGTTTTACGGACGTAGTTTCTGCGCTCTTACGTCCGTAAAACTCGCATGTGTGACCCCAGCCTTATAGGGCTTAAACAGCCATGGTCCAGCTGCTGCTGCTCTGCTGGTTGAATATACTCATCATCGGTATATTTGGAAAAAGGAGTACAGATTTTCTGCACTGCTGGTGAAGGATTCCAAGAAGCAGATATGTTAGAATCAATTACAGTGTATTCCCAACACATTTCCAGGTTGTACCGATCTTCTTCTTTGAAGAACCACAATCATAAAATGAATTGTCTGATTGTGGTCTCCTGAGGAAGAGGTTGGTACGATCAGGAAACGCGTTGAAAATAAACTGTAATTGATTCCAGCACATCTGATTCTTGGAGTCTTATTATCAGGCTCAGCTTGAACTACTGTCATGACTTTCATTTATTAGTGGAAAGCCCCAGTGCAACATAGAATATTTCTAAGCACAAATTGGCACTATATCAACTCATAAAATTTGGAAACTCCATAGAATTTTTGGAAAAATTTTGCCTAAGTCATATATTTTTTTGTTCCTAAATGGTAAAAGTGATCAATACAAAAGCATTTTGTTTTTCTGTAGAAGGTTCCATACTACCTTTATTAGATACCCCCACAACTTTGTAACCCCTATATCATCAGTATAAAAGATCGAGCGATTCCCGAGGATGAATGTGCACGTTAAGGGCTCATGCACACGATTGTATAAATCGGATCAGTACTATCCTTTTTTGGGAATAACCCATGTTATTCAAAGAGGCAGTGCAGATGGACCATTGTTTTTTCACTGACAAAATCTGTCGGTGGAAAAAAATCACAATTTCATTCTGAAATCAGATGAAACTCACACATTCAAGTCTATGGGTGCGAGAAAAAAAATAGCATGCCATATGGACCATCAGTATACCATCCGATTTCACGGATGCATTGCAGTTCTGTAACATAAGAAACCTTAAATGGTCCTGTAAATGATTAATAGCTGCTGCTGTAAAAAAAAACATTGTATGCGGGTGACAAGTGAGAGAAAATCGTCCCACTTTTCCAGATGAGAATGTGACCGATTCTTTTTATACTGTTATGTGACCCAAGCCTTAAAGTCATAGGTAGAACTCCATCAGCCACTGCCAGGCACTGTGGGAACCAAAGATCAGGCATGTTAAAATCTTTGCTGCCAAAATATAGTTGAAATACACATTTGATTGTCGGGATGTCCTGACTAAATCAGCAGCATTGGCCAGTCTGACTTAAAGTTAGCTGTTTTTGATCCTATGTAATGCAGTTTGAAACCCTTAGAACATTGGAAGAAAACCTGAACAATGTTTTTACTCCTGGGAAATGAAGTAGATTACAACAAAATGTGTCTGGAAATATGTCCAATGAATGGCCCTTGGCTTAGTATGTTAGATACCGTTTGGGGAAGGGAATTACAATACTCTATAGAAATCAGTGATGGTCTGAGACCAAACTTCAAATTTGACTACTGTGTCCCAAATGTACAAGAAGTTGCCCTCAAATATTGATTTAAAGGCAATGCCACTGACATACGCTCTTATGTTGCTTCTGTATTTATCATAACACAACAGTCGCAAAGACACCTCAACTTAATGCCAAAAGGCCAGAAAGCATGAGCAAAAACCAAACCTGAAAACAAAAATGTCCAAAGAATGTGTACTATAATTCATATAGTATACAACAAAATGCAAATAGATAGACATATTTTAGAAGAGAGGAAGCAACAAACATGAAAAGTATTTAAAGGGTATCTGTCACCCCCTGGACGATTTTTATCTATTACTATGGGCATACAGGTAATTGAATGGTTAAACCAGTCTTACCTGTATGCCTCATATCTGTGGTGTAGACATTGAAAAATTGATTTATAATCTTTTATGTTAATGATTTCTTCCAGGCTCCGGAGCGTGCAGTGCCTGGAAGAAATCACTGCCTCCTCACCACATTATACTATCACCCCCCTCCCATCAGCATCATACTGACCTAGTCAGCGCTGTAATCCATGGTTACGCGAACACTGTCTGACTTTCATTTGTTCATTTTCATAGATCTTTTATTTATTATTACTTTTGCAGATTCAAGTTATTTCTGTGGCCATTGTGAGTTTTTCTGTCATTAAACGAGGGGTACCAACAATTTTGACCATGTGTGTACAGTATATACAGTGGGGCAAAAAAGTATTTAGTCAGTCAGCAATAGTGCAAGTTCCACCACTTAAAAAGATGAGAGGCATCTGTAATTTACATCATAGGTAGACCTCAACTATGGGAGACAAACTGAGAAAAAAAAATCCAGAAAATCACATTGTCTGTTTTTTTATCATTTTATTTGCATTTTATGGTGGAAAATAAGTATTTGGTCAGAAACAAACAATCAAGATTTCTGGCTCTCACAGACCTGTAACTCCTTCTTTAAGAGTCTCCTCTTTCCTCCACTCATTACCTGTAGTAATGGCACCTGTTTAAACTTGTTATCAGTATAAAAAGACACCTGTGCACACCCTCAAACAGTCTGACTCCAAACTCCACTATGGTGAAGACCAAAGAGCTGTCAAAGGACACCAGAAACAAAATTGTAGCCCTGCACCAGGCTGGGAAGACTGAATCTGCAATAGCCAACCAGCTTGGAGTGAAGAAATCAACAGTGGGAGCAATAATTAGAAAATGGAAGACATACAAGACCACTGATAATCTCACTCGATCTGGGGCTCCACGCAAAATCCCACCCCGTGGGGTCAGAATGATCACAAGAACGGTGAGCAAAAATCGCAGAACCACGCGGGGGGACCTAGTGAATGAACTGCAGAGAGCTGGGACCAATGTAACAAGGCCTACCATAAGTAACACACTACGCCACCATGGACTCAGATCCTGCACTGCCAGACGTGTCCCACTGCTTAAGCCAGTACATGTCCGGGCCCGTCTGAAGTTTGCTAGAGATCATTTGGATGATCCAGAGGAGTTTTGGGAGAATGTCCTATGGTCTGATGAAACCAAACTGAAACTGTTTGGTAGAAACACAACTTGTCGTGTTTGGAGGAAAAAGAATACTGAGTTGCATCCATCAAACACCATACCTACTGTAAAGCATGGTGGTGGAAACATCATGCTTTGGGGCTGTTTCTCTGCAAAGGGGCCAGGACGACTGATCCGGGTACATGAAAGAATGAATGGGGCCATGTATCGTGAGATTTTGAGTGCAAACCTCCTTCCATCAGCAAGGGCATTGAAGTTGAAACGTGGCTGGGTCTTTCAACATGACAATGATCCAAAGCACACCGCCAGGGCAACGAAGGAGTGGCTTCGTAAGAAGCATTTCAAGGTCCTGGAGTGGCCTAGCCAGTCTCCAGATCTCAACCCTATAGAAAACCTATGGAGGGAGTTGAAAGTCCGTGTTGCCAAGTGAAAAGCCAAAAACATCACTGCTCTAGAGGAGATCTGCATGGAGGAATGGGCCAAAATACCAACAACAGTGTGTGGCAACCTTGTGAAGACTTACAGAAAACGTTTGACCTCTGTCATTGCCAACAAAGGATATATTACAAAGTATTGAGATGAAATTTTGTTTCTGACCAAATACTTATTTTCCACCATAAAATGCAAATAAAATGATAAAAAAACAGACAATGTGATTTTCTGGATTTTTTTTTCTCAGTTTGTCTCCCATAGTTGAGGTCTACCTATGATGTAAATTACAGACGCCTCTCATCTTTTTAAGTGGTGGAACTTGCACTATTGCTGACTGACTAAATTCTTTTTTGCCCCACTGTACCTATGTATTCTATGTGTTTATATCTATTCTATATATTCTATTCTAACCAGTTAGTGTGTATGGGGCACATGAATTGCTGGATTTTCAAAGGACACCGAGTGCTGTGCGATTTTTTTTCTCGCACCCATAGGCTTGCATTGGCAAGTCTCAGCGACAATCGCAGCATGATGCGATTTTACAAGCACGCTGAGTACGCCCGAGAAAATAAACGCTGATGTAAGCTGCTCCATAGATGAACACTGGGCCAAGTGCTATGCGATGTTTTCTCGCATAGCACTCATCCGTACTCCATACTGTAGTGTGACCCCGGCCTTAGACTAGACACTCTTAAATTGTGCCAGATTTATCACAATGGTTCAAGCTGTTTGATAAATGCGGTGCATCTTTAGACTGTCTACTTTGTTTAAACCACATAATAGTTGGTCTGCTTTGTGCAAAAAATATTGGTGCAATTTTGGTGCACGGTGCAATATTTAGCCCAAAACTCTTGGTAAAAGTCATGCCACCTCATCACAAAAAGTTCCAGAAATATGACGCAAGACTGAGCCCCCAGCTGTGAGTTTTGCCTGGTTGGTTCAAGAAAATAGGGGGGGAACCCACACCGGGATTTTCATTAATTTATTTCGTTATCACAGGCAGCGGCTGAGGAATACCCCTATCATCCACTCCTGCTGTTACTGTTATTAGCGGCAGCAGGTGTCGGATGATGGGAGTAAGGGTATGTTTCCACCGTCTGTCATGACAGCGCTTTGGACGGAGTGGAAAACTCGCTCCGCCAGAAGCACCGCCCCCTCCTGTACGCGCGGTGATTCCCGATGTGTTCATTGCATACATCCGGAATCTCCGATCCCCATTCATAGGGCCCTGTGATTTATCTTGCAGTGACGGAGCGTTGCTGCAAGTTAAACAGACATACTGCGGTCTAAAAAGATGCGCCGCATGTCCGTAAACGCAGGCCCGCAGGGTGCGTGTTCGCATAAAATCCCCTCCACTGTGCTTTAACATCTGGACACTGCGGGTTGAACGCTGCGGTTGTACACAACGTTCAATCCGCAGCTATTCCGGATGTAATCCGGCCCGTGGACACATACCCTTAGAGTCCCAAAAGCCCCCACCTGCTGACTTTAATATAACTGTCATCATTCTCCACTGCTTGCGCCGATCGTCGGCAGAGCAGGGGAGAATGATGAGAGCCGTCTTCAGCACCTGCCGCCTGGGAACAGCCCTTACTGTAGCGCTTCTTTCCCGGCGGCCGTCCGTGTGGTACTGATATGGCACACGGGCAGCACATGGTTGCCAAACGTATGCCGCACGTATTACACACACGGACACAAATATCTCCGGTACCGGTTTTTCCGGTACTGGAAATAAACAGACGTGTGAAACCGTCCTAAGTCAGAGTGACTACTACCTGTTCTCTTGTAACTCTTTGACATATAAAACAATCAGTTTAATTTAATAAGTTTATATTTCCAAGTTTGGTTGATATTTCTGCTTCTTAACCCCTTAACGATCGGAGGTATTTTCGTTTTTGCTCCCCTTCTTCCCAGAGCCAAAACTTTCTTATTTTTTGTAAAAATTGCTATGTGAGGGCTTGTTTTTTGCGGGATAAGTTGTACTTTTGACCTACATGATTGATTTTAACATATTGTGTACTGGAAAATGAAAAAAAATTCCAAGTGTGGTGAAATTGCAAAAAATTTAAAGGGAACCTGTCACCACGTTTTTGGAAGATGGGATAAAAATAGCGTTAAATAGGGGCAGAGGTGGGCGTTACATTAGTGTGTTTGTTATGCGTTTATTACCCACCTAAGTTGCCGAAATACCTTTGCAAAGTCTCCGTTTTCGCCTGTCAATCAGGCTGGTCTGGTCAAAAGGGCGTGTTGTCTTCCCCCAGATTTTGCGTAGTTTTCCGTTGGTGGCGTAGTGGTGTGCGCATGCCCAAGGTCCCGAATCCTCTGCCAGGGGATTTAAAAGAGCGCGCTGTTCGTTATTTCATTGGTGATCGGTGGGCGCGGCCATCTTCCTTTGGCCGCGCGTGCGCAGAAGCGGCGATCTGCTGGCCACGGCTTCAGGAAAATGGCCGCGGGATGCCGCGCGTGCGCAGATGGATATCGCGGCGGCCATTTTCCTGAAGCCGCGGCCATGTTTGATTTTTTTATTGTTTTATTTTGAATGGGTCGAAAAGGGGGTGATTTGAACTTTTATATTTTTTTATTTTGTTAATATTTTTAAAATTATTTTTGTACTTTTTGCATGCTTCAATAGTCTCCATGGGAGACTAGAAGCTGCAGTTGTCTGATCGGCTCTGCTACATACAGGCGATGATCAGATCGCCTGTATGTTAGAAATGCTCACTTGCTATGAGCGCCGAACACTGGGCAGCGCTCATAGCAATCCGGCTATAGTGATCTGCTGGAGACCTCTGGTTGTCATGCCAACCCATCGGTGACCCTCAATCACGTGATGGGGTCACCTATGGGCATGATTTCATGCGCACTTACCGGAGATTGACAGCAGCATTTAACAGGTTAACAATCGAGGGTGGATCGCGCTTCCACCGGCAGCTGTTAGAGGCAACCTGGGAAATTTGCATGAGGCTGGTTTCACACGTCAGTGGCTCCGGTACGTGTGGTGACAGTTTCCTCACGTACCGGAGACACTGACTCACGTAGACACATTAAAATCAATGTGTCTCTGCACATGTCAGCGTGTTTTCACGGACCGTGTGTCCGTTTGAAAAACACGGAGACATGTCAGTGTTCGTGGGAGCGCACGGATCACACGGACCCATTAAAGTCAATGGGTCCGTGTAAAACACGTACCGCACACGGATGCTGTCCGTG
Organism: Ranitomeya variabilis; assembly: GCF_051348905.1. Classification (NCBI taxonomy): domain Eukaryota; kingdom Metazoa; phylum Chordata; class Amphibia; order Anura; family Dendrobatidae; genus Ranitomeya; species Ranitomeya variabilis. The sequence continues at coordinate 415,932,200 of NC_135234.1, forward strand.
TGCCGTCCATGTGCCGTGCAGGAGACAGCGCTACAGTAAGCGCTGTCCCCCCAGCTTGTGGTGCTGAAGCCGCCATTCATTTCTTCTCTCCAGCAGCGTTCGCTGGAGAGAAGGAATGAAAAATCAATATTTTTTTCTTTTTTTTGCAGTTGAAATAAAGTTCCCGGTAACCAACCCCCTCCCACGCCCTCCCACCCCCTGTGCGCCCGCCCGCTGGAAATAAAATACTCACCCACCTATGGGAGGTGGAGCCGCATGTTCATCACTGTAATGAGCAGCACCACGTGACCGCTCATACAGGACAAGCTGCGGCGCTGAGAGGAAGCATCGAGGGAGCTGGGTGAGTATTTTATTTCCAGCGGCCGGGGGCACAGGGGGTGGGAGGGGGGAGGTTGCCGGGAACTTGATTTTAACCAGAAAAAAAAAAACAAGATTTTTCATTCCTTCTCTACAGCGAACGCTGCTGGGAAGAAGGAATAAATTCCGGCTTCAGCACCAGGTGCAGGGGACAGCGCTTATCTCTAGCGCTGTCTCCTGCACGGTCCGTGTGGTCCTCAGTGGGCACTTGCCCTGTAGTGGTGGCAAGTGGGATAATAGTTGGGTTGATGTCACATTTGTATTGTAAGGTGACATTAAACCCACGGCTTAGTAACAGAGAGGTGTCAATAAGACACCTATTAATTACTAATCCTATAGTTGTTACATGTTAATTAAAGACACAGGCAGAATAAAGTCTTTTAATGAAATAAAACAACACAATTTTCCCATTTTATTGTTACTCCTAATTCATGCGACGCCCTCGATCTCCTGTAATAAAAAAAAAAATAACAAACCAACAATATACTATACTTGTCTGTTGTTGTGTCCCACGCCGTAATCCATATCTGGGGTACATACAGTTTTCAACCAGGACGGTGCCAAGATGCAACCTCCCCTGCTGAAAACCACTGGTGAATGAGGAGATGCTGCCATCACAGCTTCAGTGACTAGCAGTGCCGTCACTGATGCTGCCCTGCCTCACAGCCTGACCTGCGCTGAACTCTGGAGCGTGGGAAAATGAACTGACATTTTTCCACGTTCCAGAGTTCAGTGCAGGTCAGGCTGTGAGGCAGCGCAGCATCAGTCACGGCATAGCTAATCACTGATACTGCAGCTCGCAGCCGTGCTGAACTGGGATGACCTCTGGAGCATGGGAAAATGAGCTGGCATCTATCAGAGCTGAATCTGGCTCTCAAGGTCAGAAATGTTGAGGACCACTTGGGTACAGTATTAATAAACACAGCTCCCGAGACTTATATGGCTGACTGAGTACAAATGATTTTTTTCTTCAGAAGATTTCTTCTCCTATCACAGCCCTTCTCTAGGAGCTCACTGATATATGTACTTGCAGTACGGATTCTACTTGCAATTCAGTGATCTCTGTAGGTTGAGACACAGGTCATGGGAGCTGTGTTCCTTTACACTGCATCCTGCCCTGAAACGTAACTGGAACGGGTTGCCGTTTGAGTTACGTGATGGGAGCCATTATATTGTATTGTTGAAGAACCCATTTAAAATGTTACTATCATTTCAGGAAAATTTACAGCAGAATGTCTTTCTGCTTCTAGCTCCTCCCTCTTCTTCCCCTCTCCATAGAACTTTATGAGCACCAACTGCCATATCCTATTTCAGTAAAGTCTGTACTCACAGAGGACAGATTTTGCCAGTGAATTGAAAATATTGAGAGTAAAATATCAGTCCAGTCCCGGGGGAGAAAGAAGCAGATTTATCTGTTAAAATTAAGAAACGTTGTAATATATTTTATGCTTTCTATTGATTTAAGAAGAAAAAGAATAAAACAATGGTTACTCTTTAAAATCAATTCCACCCAATGTTCTGAAATTTCACTTCCTTCATTTATTGGGTTATTTTTCCAGCAAAAGCACCAGCTGCAGATATAGCCTAGGGTGTATTCGCCTAATGAATTCCAGAAGCACCCTGATAATTCACTTATGTGGAACTGACTTTAAAAGTAAAGACTGCAGACTGGAGAATCATATCTTCTACCAAGTGACTCAATGTCATTAATATTAATATATTACTAATAATATTGTGTTCCCACAGAAAAAAAGACAAGCAGGATTTGCACTTCTGCTTGATTTGTCTTGCGTTCCTTTCTTTCCTTAGTGCAGCTGACACTCATTCTATCATTTTAGATTCAGCCTTCTTGAATTTACTGTGCATAATTTTACAATTGCTCCATAAATGCCATATTATCTGTGACTGCGGCTCTGTGGAATCTGTTGCCAAAAGTCCTATTTTTCTTCTCCCTGTAGAGTAATGTTGAATTCAATTATATATACTGTAATTTCTGGTACCGCATACTGCAGTTATGGCTATATGTATGTGTTTTCTTAAAGCAATGTACATTTTTATTCTGTTGCTATTCTACCAATTCCTTTTTTACATTATTTATTCAATCAAAAGAGCTGATCTCTTTTAACTTGAAAACGAAGCCCTGGAGCCCTAAAACATGTATTTATTGAAACACCAAATGAAAAGACTGGTGTTTGAAACTTTCTGAAATCTTGTGGACTGCTGCGCCAATTTTGAGTGATTCAAAAATGCTCACGTCTGGCTCAGTGCGTAAACGCAGGATCTCTCACACCTAATAAAAGTTATGGTTCTAAATATAGGATGCAGGGGGATCTTTTAATCATTTTAATTTATTCTTGGAACCACTGATAGAGTAGAATGATGGTGAGAGGCAGGTTTGGGGGAAGGGAGAATAATTATGGAAAACCTTTTGGACAATGTGAATTTTGTATTATTCCAGTGTTTATCAGACCCTCTATACAGAGTTTGGACTATTTCAATATATCAGTACCTCAAATGGCTCTTGATGCGACTTGTTCCAGCTTGGAGCGCAGATGAGAAGTCACAAGAGCATTTCCGGTTTTCGGACAACAAGCGCGATGTGTTCTGTATTGCCGGCATGTTTTTGAAAGTGACAGAGGTAGATGTACAACTCTCGGGGGTTAAAGGAAGTGACGCTTCTAAAGGTTCTGGGATACTTTATTTAAACTGTTGAGACAACGTGGGGTGTCAGACCCCAGGTTTACTTTGTACACGAAGGATGTTTGCTCTTCTCTAAGGGAACGCCTTCTCCCCCCTAACCTTGATATTTCTCTCTCCCCTGATGATTTGGAAAATGAAACGCGTTGGGAAGCATTGGGGGTACGATCTAATACCTGAGTTTCGGAGTGGTGGGCTATGACCTGTATGGGGATTCCTGTTCACCCCCTTTTTCCACCCCTGGATCATCAGGATACATTTTTTGGGAGTCATCTCAAAGATTAGGAAACCACATGTAAGGAAGTGATGAACAGGTGAGACTGTTCCAATTGTCTTATAGGCTCTTTGTTTCATAGAATATATGTTTATGCATGTGCACATATATGATTTATACAGTACCATAAGACACAAGTATTGGCACTACTTAGTTTGCACAGATTTGTTGATAAACGGTGCAATAAGGAAATATTGTGCTATATTTGGGGCCTGACAGCTATAGAATTCATTGAACCTGATTTTGATATTTTATGTATGTATGTGTTGGTGTGTTGTTTTTTGTCTGATATCCGTTTTTTTACGAACTATTAATAAAAGGTATATTTTAATACTTTAATATTTACACCACTACCTTGCTATATATTTTCAATTTGGATTGGTAGATTTCTTGTATTTATTTATTCATTCAGTATGCTTGTTATATTGAGAATCAACAGTTTCTAAAAGACCAATATTTCTAATAATACCAATAATATTGCTATATAAGATTAAATGATTATAATATCAAAATAATAATATTGCAATATTACAGACAAGTACCAACAGACCATGATCAAATATTACCAGCATATATAATATTAATAATACCACCATACTGATCATTAAAGAAGTTGAGGTTAAAGTCTATGTAACTTCAGACTTCTGAATTCTCATAGCGCACACTGTGAGGATTCTCTGGTGACCTAATTGGGATCGGCTGTCATGTGACCGCAAGTATGGGATTTCCACACCTCCGGCCACATTCCAACTAATTGTACTCAGCTTTGCTAGTTAGCACGTGACCGCATGTATGCAAATTTCATACTTGCGGTCACATGATCGGGGGCGTAACTACAGTAGGTGCAAGGATTCTAATCGTATCTCCCAACTTTGTAACAAACGGAGAAGGAAATGTATTGCAGCACTTCATTATTTTGCACTTACTGAAGCCCCTAAGTGGTCTCACTCACTATGATACCCCTTTCATGACCCCCGTAAAGTATTATGGCCCTGCAAAATATGATGATCCTACACAGTATGATTTCCCTACAAACCTTACACAAAGTATGATGCCCCACAGCACCCCACACAGTAAAATTGTCACCACAGCCACCAATACAGTATGGTATCCACCACAGCCCCCAATATACAGTATTAGAAGCACCACAGACCCCTACACAGTATGATGTCCACCACAGGCCCCTATATAAAGTGTGATGTCCTCCAAAGCCCCCGTACAGTATGATGACTCCACAGCCCCCATACAGTATGATTTCTTCCATAACCATCCCATACACGATGATGGTCACCACAGCCACAACATAGTATAATGTACCGCATAAACTTCCATACAGTATAATGTCCATTGCAGCCACCCCACACAGTATGATGTCCACCGCAACCACTCTACACAGTAAGATGGTTCACACAGCTATCCCACACAGTATGATAGATCGTTTATACACTATGAAGATGCCACATAGCCCAAATACTGTATGACGGACCACCATAGCCCCTCATATAGTATAATGGTTCACCTCATAGCCCCCATATAGTATGATGATCCTCCCAACATACCCCTATATAGTAAAATGGTCCTCACAAAATCCCCATATAGTATGATGGTCCACCCCATAGTTCATTATATATTATGATGGTACCTCCAAATAGCCTCCCATATAGAACGATAGTTCACATCATGGCCACCTAAATAGTATGATGGTCCACCTCACAGTCCCCCATATAGTATGATGGTCCCCCCAACAGCCCCCTATGTAGTATGATGCCCCCTCATCAGTACACTATATAGTATAGTGGTCCACCCCACAGCCCCTTATATACTATAATGGTCCAAATCACAGTGACCTATATAGTGTGATGGTACCCCAGAGCCCCCCAAATGAAAAAAATCCCTATACTCACCTAATCGAGATTCTGTGACGTCATTGCACCACCGAATTTCTTGCTTAGGGTAGGTTCACATTGCGTTAATGGGTTAACGCTAACGGACTGCGTTGCATGGCGAAATTGTCGCAATTAAGGCCATGCAACGGGTCCGTTAGCGCACCTATGGACGGCAATGTGAATCTGATCTCTAGCGCATCGCTAGCGCATGCCATTTTCGGCACGCGCTAGCGATGTGCCGTTATTTTCTGACAGACTTCGGACGCTGCAAGCAGCGTCCGAGGTGTGCCCGAGGTCCGTTCCTCGCTAGCGCAGATCAGGGATCTGCGCTAGCGGGATCGGCAAACGCGACCCCTATAGATACATTGCGTTAACGCAATCCACTAGCGCTATGCGCTTAACGGATTGCCCTAACGCAATGTGAACATAGCCTTAATGCAGGACTCTAGCAGGCCACAGACAGAAGCCTGTTGGGGTAAGTGACGGAGGAACAACTTTGTGCTCCGCCACAACTGTTAACAGAATGGGTGTCTTGAGGATGCTGATTCTGTTAACAACATAGCAGACAAGGCAGCCCACAACCAGACAGGCCCTTCTGGCATTTGCCAGAATTGCCAGATGGCCCGTCCTGCCCTGGTCTCTAGGATGTCTCTTATTAGCAGCTGAAGTCTGACTACCCTTGCCTTCCTCAAGTTCTCTCTGACTTTCAGATCAAATAACCTTTAATTAATCCACAAATTTTTCGAACTCTGGATTATCCACCATGGTATTTAGAAAGGAAACAAAGCAAGGATTCATTAAAAAACAAAGACAGATGCACTACATGCTCGTCCAGCTACCTGGTTTGATTGGCAACTATCACTTGTTGCCAGACAGTAAAGTAGTACTATATATATAGATTGTTTTCAAAGGGCGATGCGGGAGGGATATGAAATATACACATAGTAAGAATATTGAACCAATAGAAGGGATTACTGCCACAATATTACCTCACTATAGATAGTAAATATAGATATTATACAGTGGATAAGGAAAGTATTCAGACCCCTTTAAATTTTTCTCTCTTTGTTTCATTGCAGCCACTTGGTAAATTCAAAAAAGTTCGTTTTTTTGCTCATTAATGTACACTCTGCACCTCATCTTGACTGAAAAAAAAAGAAATGTAGAAATTTTTCCAAATTTAATAAAGAAAAGCTGAAATATCACATGGTCATATTTGGTCATATTTAAGTCACATGCTGTCCATTCCCTTATGATGCTCCTTGAGATGTTTCTACTCCTTAATTGGAGTCCAGCTGTGTTTAATTAAATTGATAGGACTTGATTTGAAAAGGCACACACCAGTCTATATAAGACCTCACAGCTCAGAGTGCTTGTCAGACCAAGTGGGAATCATAAGGTCAAAGGAACTGGTCAAGGAGCTCAGAGACAGAATTGTGGCAAGGCACAGATCTGGCCAAGGTTACAACAGAATTTCTGAAGTACTCAAGGTTCCTAGGAGCACAGTGGCCTCCATAATCCTTAAATGGAAGAAGTTTGGGACCACCAGAAGTCTTCCTAGACCTGGCCTTCCAGACAAACTGAGCAATCATGGGAGAAGAGCCTTGGTGAGAGAGGTAAAGAAGAACCCCAGGATCACTGTGGCTGAGCTTCAGAGATGCAGTATGGAAATGGAAGAAAGTTCCACAAAGTCAACTATTACTGCAGCTCTCCACCAGTCGGGCCTTTATGGCAGAGTGGCCCGATGGAAGCCTCTCCTCAGTGCAAGACATATGAAAGCCGCATAGAGTTTGCTAAAAAAACACATGAATGACTCCCAGACTATGAGAAATAAGATTCTCTGGTCTTATGAGACAAAGATAGACCTTTTAGGTGATAATTCTAAGCAGTATGTGTGGAGAAAACCAGGCACTGCTCATCACCTGCCCAATACAATCTCAACAATGAAATATAGTGGTGGTGGCAGCATCATGCTATGGGGGTGTTTTTCAGCTACAGGGACAGGATGACTGGTTGTTATTGAAGGAAGCATGAATGCAGCCAAGTACAGAGATATCCTGGATGAAAACCTCTTCCCGAGTGCTCCAGACCTCAGACTTGGCCGAAGGTTCACCTTCCAACAAGACAATGACCCTAAGCACACAGCTAAAATAGCAAAGGAGTGGCTTCAGAACAACTCTGTGACCATTCTTGACTGACCCAGCCAGAGCCCTGACCTAATACAACTGAGCATTTCTGGAGAGACCTGAAAATGGCTGTCCACCAACGTTCACCACCCAACCTGATGGAACTGGAGAGGATCTGCAAGGAAGAATGGCAGAGGATCATCAAATCCAGGTGTGAAAAACTTGTTGCGTAATTCTCAAGAAGACTCATGGCTGTGCTAGCTCAAAAGGGTGCTTCTACTCAATACTGAGCAAAGGGTCTGAATACTTACGACCATGTGATATTTCGGTTTTTCTTTATTAATACATTTTCAAAAATTACTACATTTTCTGTTTTTTTCAGTCAAGATGGGGTGCAGAGTGTACGTTAATGAGAAAAAAAATAAACTTTTGAATTTACCAAATGGCTGCAATGAAGCAAAGAGTGAAAAATTAAAGGGGTCTGAATACTTTCCGTACCCACGGCATGTACTGTGACTGTGGATAGAATTGACTGGTCAAAATATAAAATAAATATTGTCAAATAAAAACTGTCAATGAGAAGACATCGTAGCAGATCCACTATATGGTTAGTCTGGATGTCGGGATCGTTATAGCACGATGTATTAGGCTGAAGCCAGAGCTGTTTGTAGAAGTTAATACACATGCAAGAGCCTTTGTAAACTCCTCTGACCTGGTGGGAATATACTGCGAAGGTCCTGTGGAGTCATCTTCTGACACTCGAAGGCAGGGCTGGTTTTAGGCTTAGTGGGGCCCTAGGCAAAGTTTAAAATGGGGCCCCAAATGCTAACATATTGCACATCATACAGAAGCATTTTTGCTGTATTTACATGCGCTGATCTCAGGCCGCTAAACGAGTGTGATCAACAATACTGAAGTCGTTGGATGCTTGTTTCCCGGCCTCTTTCCACCATCTGAGAAAGAATGAAGGGGACAGAACGATCACTAATAGATCACTAACAGATCACCATACAGTATCATGTTATCAGCAGCACACCTACAGTTTACACCGGCGATGTGCTGCTGAGAGCAAGGCTTTTTATTCCGGCATAAACAATCCAATCACCCAATGAATATGCAGCATTTTGCTTGTTTAGTATAATACACCCCATAGTCCTCCTTATAATATAATGTGCCCCAAAGTCCTCCATATAGTATAATACACTCCTCATAGTCCTCCATATAGTATTATACACTTCCCATAGTCCTCCATATAGTATAATACACTCCTCATAGTCTTCCATATATTAAAATATACTCCTCAGTCCTCCATATAGTATAATACACTCCTCATAGTCCTCCATATAGTATTATACACTTCCCATTGTCCTCCATATAGTATAATACACTCCTCATAGTCTTCCATATATTAAAATATACTCCTCAGTCCTTCATATAGCATAATACACTCCTCACAGTGCTCCATATAGTATAATGCACCGCCATAGTCATCCATGTAGTACAATTCACTTCCCATAGTATAATGCACCCCATAGTTCTTCATATAGTATAATGTATTCCCCATAGTCCTCGATACAGTATAATTCAGCCCACATATAGTATAATGCAGCCACCACCCGACAGAGTATAATGCAGCCGCCCCAGAGTATAATGTAACCCCCGCACAGAGTATAATGTAACCTCCCCATAGAATATAATGCAGCCCCCCATATAGTATAATGTAGCCCTTTCAGAGTATGATGAAATCACCCCTCATAGAATATAAATATAATACAGCCCCCCATAGAATATAATGTAGCCCCGAACAGGATATAATACAGCCCACCTCCCCATAGAATATTATGTAGCCCAATCAGAGGGTATGATGCAATCATCCCTCATAAAATCTAATAAAGCCCCCCACAGAATATAATGCAGCACCCTCCATAAAATATAATGTACCCCCCAAATATATAACACAGCCACATAGTATATAACACAGCCTCCCCCATAGAATATAATATATCACCATAGTATATAGCACAGCCCACTGTTGTGAATTTGCTTTTTGCTCCCTCTAGTGGTTACTAGTTTTTTGACTTTTTTTCCTCTACTAGGGGTAGCTAGATTCTCCGGCTGGCGCGTGTCATCTAGAATCAACGTAGGAATGATCCCCGGCTACTTCTAGTGTTGGCGTTAGGAGTAGATATATGGTCAACCCAGTTACCACTGCCCTATGAGCTGGATTTTTGTATTCTGCAGACTTCCACGTTCCTCTGAGACCCTCGCCATTGGGGTCATAACAGTTTGCCAGGCCAGTATTAAATGTTTAATGCATTGCAGAAGAGGGATTATAAGAAAGAAGATTCTGAGTTTTTTTTTTTCTCCTTCCCCTTTACCTCAGAGTGGCTATGCTTGCTGCAGACATGAATGTCCAGACCTTGATTACAAGTGTGGACCAGCTGGCTACTCGTGTGCAGGGCATACAAGACTATGTTATCAGAAATCCTAGGTCAGAACCTAAAATACCGATTCCTGAACTGTTTTCCGGAGACAGGTTTAAGTTTAGGAATTTCGTGAATAATTGTAAATTGTTTTTGTCCCTGAGACCCTGTTCATCAGGAGATTCTGCTCAGCAAGTAAAAATTGTTATTTCGTTCTTACGGGGCGACCCTCAGGATTGGGCTTTTTCGCTGGCGCCAGGAGATCCGGCATTGGCTGATCTTGATGCGTTTTTTCTGGCGCTCGGTTTACTTTATGAGGAACCCAATCTTGAGATTCAGGCAGAAAAGGCCTTGCTGTCTATGTCTCAGGGGCAGGACGAGGCTGAAGTGTATTGCCAAAAATTTCGGAAATGGTCCGTGCTGACACATTGGAACGAGTGTGCACTGGCCGCTAATTTTAGAAATGGCCTTTCTGAAGCCATTAAGAATGTTATGGTGGGTTTTCCCATTCCCACAGGTCTGAATGATACTATGGCACTGGCTATTCAAATTGACCGGCGGTTGCGGGAGCGCAAAACCGCAAATTCCCTCATGGTGTTGTCTGAACAGACACCTAATTCGGTGCAATGTGATAGAAAAACCGCAAATTCCCTCATGGTGTTGTCTGAACAGACACCTGATTTAATGCAATGTGATAGAATCCTGACTAGAAATGAGCGGAAAATTCATAGACGCCGGAATGGCTTGTGCTACTACTGTGGTGATTCTACACATGTTATCTCAGCATGCTCTAAACGTATAGCTAAGGTTGTTAGTCCTGTCACCGTTGGTAATTTGCAACCTAAATTTATTCTGTCTGTAACTTTGATTTGCTCACTGTCATCTTATCCTGTCATGGCGTTTGTAGATTCAGGTGCTGCCCTGAGTCTCATGGATCTCTCATTTGCTAAGCGCTGTGGATTTACTCTTGAACCATTAGAAAATCCTATTCCTCTTAGGGGTATTGATGCTACACCATTGGCAGCAAATAAACCGCAGTATTGGACTCAGGTTACCATGTGCATGACTCCTGAACACCGCGAGGTGATACGTTTCCTGGTTTTACATAAAATGCATGATTTGGTCGTTTTAGGGCTGCCATGGTTACAGATCCATAATCCAGTCCTGGACTGGAAGGCTATGTCAGTCTCAAGTTGGGGCTGTCGTGGTATTCATGAGGATTCCCTGCCTGTGTCTATTGCTTCTTCTACGCCTTCGGAAGTTCCGGAGTATTTGTCTGATTATCAGGATGTCTTCAGTGAGTCTGAGTCCAGTGCACTGCCTCCTCATAGGGACTGTGACTGTGCTATAGATTTGATCCCAGGCAGTAAATTTCCTAAGGGAAGACTGTTTAATCTGTCGGTACCTGAACATACCGCTATGCGTTCATATATCAAGGAGTCTCTGGAAAAAGGTCATATTCGTCCGTCTTCTTCCCCTCTTGGTGCAGGATTCTTTTTTGTGGCAAAAAAGGACGGATCTTTGAGACCTTGTATTGATTATCGGCTTTTAAATAAGATCACTGTCAAATTTCAGTATCCTTTACCGCTGTTGTCTGACTTGTTTGCCCGGATTAAGGGTGCCAAGTGGTTCACCAAGATAGACCTTCGTGGTGCGTACAACCTTGTGCGCATTAAGCAAGGTGATGAATGGAAAACCGCATTCAATACGCCCGAAGGTCATTTTGAGTACTTGGTGATGCCTTTTGGGCTCTCCAATGCGCCTTCAGTTTTTCAGTCCTTTATGCATGACATTTTCCGGAAGTATCTGGATAAATTTTTGATTGTTTATCTGGATGATATTTTGGTTTTTTCTGATAATTGGGATTCGCATGTGGAGCAGGTCAGGTTGGTCTTTAAAATTTTGCGTGAAAATTCTTTGTTTGTCAAGGGCTCAAAGTGTCTCTTTGGTGTACAGAAGGTTCCCTTTTTGGGGTTCATTTTTTCCCCTTCTGCTGTGGAGATGGACCCAGTCAAGGTCCGAGCTATTCTTGATTGGACTCAGCCCTCGTCAGTTAAGAGTCTTCAGAAGTTCTTGGGCTTCGCTAACTTCTACCGTCGTTTTATCGCTAATTTTTCTAGCATTGTGAAACCTTTGACGGATATGACCAAGAAGGGCTCCGATGTAGCTAACTGGGCTCCTGCTGCCGTGGAGGCTTTCCAGGAGTTGAAACGCCGGTTTACTTCGGCGCCTGTTTTGTGCCAGCCTGACGTCTCACTTCCCTTTCAGGTTGAGGTGGATGCTTCGGAGATTGGGGCAGGGGCCGTTTTGTCGCAGAGAGGCCCTGGTTGCTCTGTTATGAAACCTTGTGCCTTTTTCTCTAGGAAGTTTTCGCCTGCCGAGCGAAATTATGATGTGGGCAATCGGGAGTTGTTGGCCATGAAATGGGCATTTGAGGAGTGGCGTCATTGGCTCGAGGGTGCTAAGCATCGTGTGGTGGTCTTGACTGATCACAAAAATCTGATGTATCTCGAGTCTGCTAAACGCCTTAATCCGAGACAGGCCCGCTGGTCATTGTTTTTCTCCCGCTTTGATTTTGTTGTCTCGTATTTACCAGGTTCAAAGAATGTGAAGGCCGATGCTCTTTCTAGGAGCTTTGTGCCTGATGCTCCTGGAGTCGCTGATCCTGTTGGTATTCTTAAAGATGGAGTTATCTTGTCAGCTATTTCTCCGGATCTGCGACGTGTGTTGCAGAGATTTCAGGCTGATAGGCCTGAGTCTTGTCCACCTGACAGACTGTTTGTCCCGGATAAGTGGACCAGCAGAGTCATTTCCGAGGTTCATTCCTCGGTGTTGGCAGGTCACCCGGGAATTTTTGGCACCAGAGATCTGGTGGCCAGGTCCTTTTGGTGGCCTTCCTTGTCAAGGGATGTGCGGTCATTTGTGCAGTCCTGTGGGACTTGTGCTCGAGCTAAGCCTTGCTGTTCTCGTGCCAGCGGTTTGCTCTTGCCCTTGCCTGTCCCGAAGAGACCTTGGACACATATCTCCATGGATTTCATTTCTGATCTTCCGCTATCTCAGGGCATGTCCGTTATCTGGGTGATATGTGATCGCTTCTCCAAGATGGTCCATTTGGTTCCTTTGCCTAAGCTGCCTTCCTCTTCCGATCTGGTTCCTGTGTTTTTCCAGAACGTGGTTCGTTTGCACGGCATCCCTGAGAATATTGTGTCAGACAGAGGATCCCAGTTCGTTTCCAGGTTCTGGCGATCCTTTTGTAGTAGGATGGGCATTGATTTGTCGTTTTCGTCTGCTTTCCATCCTCAGACTAATGGACAGACGGAGCGAACCAATCAGACTTTGGAGGCTTATTTGAGGTGTTTTGTCTCTGCTGATCAGGACGATTGGGTGACATTCTTGCCGTTGGCTGAGTTTGCCCTTAATAATCGGGCTAGTTCCGCCACCTTGGTTTCGCCTTTTTTCTGCAACTCTGGTTTCCATCCTCGCTTTTCTTCGGGTCATGTGGAGCCTTCTGACTGTCCTGGGGTGGATTCTGTGGTGGATAGGTTGCAGCAGATCTGGAATCATGTGGTGGACAACTTGAAGTTGTCACAGGAGAAGGCTCAGCGCTTTGCCAACCGCCGCCGTGGTGTGGGTCCCCGACTACGCGTTGCGGATTTGGTGTGGCTTTCTTCCCACTTTGTTCCTATGAAGGTCTCCTCTCCCAAATTTAAACCTCGTTTTATTGGGCCTTACAAGATATTGGAAATCCTTAATCCTGTATCTTTTCGTCTGGATCTTCCTGTGTCGTTTGCTATTCACAATGTATTTCATAGGTCCTTGTTGCGGCGGTACATTGTGCCTGTAGTTCCTTCTGCTGAGCCTCCTGCTCCGGTGTTGGTTGAGGGCGAGTTGGAGTACGTGGTGGAGAAGATCTTGGATTCTCGCCTCTCCAGGCGGAGGCTTCAGTACCTGGTCAAGTGGAAGGGCTATGGTCAGGAGGATAATTCCTGGGTGGTCGCCTCTGATGTTCATGCGGCCGATTTAGTTCGTGCCTTTCATGCCGCTCATCCTGATCGCCCTGGTGGTCGTGGTGAGGGTTCGGTGACCCCTCACTAAGGGGGGGGTACTGTTGTGAATTTGCTTTTTGCTCCCTCTAGTGGTTACTAGTTTTTTGACTCTGGTTTTTCTGTCATTCCTTTTATCCGCACCTGGGTCGTTAGTTAGGGGTGTTGCTATATAAGCTCCCTGGACCTTCAGTTCAATGCCTGGCAACGTAGTTATCAGAGCTAGTCTGCTGTGCTCTTGTCTACTGATCCTGGTTCCAGTTATATCAGCTAAGTCTGCCTTTTGCTTTTTGCTATTTGTTTTGGTTTTGTATTTTTGTCCAGCTTGTTCCAAATCTATATCCTGACCTTTGCTGGAAGCTCTAGGGGGCTGGTGTTCTCCCCCCGGACCGTTAGACGGTTCGGGGGTTCTTGAATTTCCAGTGTGGATTTTGATAGGGTTTTTGTTGACCATATAAGTTACCTTTCTTTATTCTGCTATCAGTAAGCGGGCCTCTCTGTGCTAAACCTGGTTCATTTCTGTGTTTGTCATTTCCTCTTACCTCACCGTCATTATTTGTGGGGGGCTTCTATCCAGCTTTGGGGTCCCCTTCTCTGGAGGCAAGAAAGGTCTTTGTTTTCCTCTACTAGGGGTAGCTAGATTCTCCGGCTGGCGCGTGTCATCTAGAATCAACGTAGGAATGATCCCCGGCTACTTCTAGTGTTGGCGTTAGGAGTAGATATATGGTCAACCCAGTTACCACTGCCCTATGAGCTGGATTTTTGTATTCTGCAGACTTCCACGTTCCTCTGAGACCCTCGCCATTGGGGTCATAACAGCCCACATAGTAGTATTATATAGCACAGCCACGTAGTATATAGCACAGCCCACACAGTAGTATATAGCACAGCCCACACAGTAGTATACAGCACTGCCCACAGCAATATACAGCACTGCCCACAGTAGTATACAGCAGAGCCCACAGTAATATACAGCAGAGCCAACAGTAGTAGACAGCAGAGCCCACAGTAGTATACAGCAGAGCCCACAGTAGTATACAGCACAGCCCACAGTAGTATACAGCACTGCCCACAGAAGTATACAGCACTGCCCACAGTAGTATACAGCACTGCCCACAGTAGTATACAGCACTGCCCACAGTAGTATACAGCACTGCCCACAGTAGTATACAGCACTGCCCACAGTAGTATACAGCAGAGCCCACAGTAGTATACAGCACTGCCCACAGTAGTATACAGCACTGCCTACAGTAGTATACAGCACTGCCCTCAGTAGTATACAGCAGAGCCCACAGTAGTATACAACACTGCCCACAGTAGTATACAGCACTGCCTACAGTAGTATACAGCACTGCCCTCAGTAGTATACAGCAGAGCCCACAGTAGTATACAACACTGCCCACAGTAGTATACAGCACTGCCCACAGTAGTATACAGCAGAGCCCACAGTAGTATACAGCACTGCCCACAGCAGTATACAGCACTGCCCACAGTAGTATACAGCACTGCCCACAGTAGTATACAGCACTGCCCACAGTAGTATGCAGCAGAGCCCACAGTAGTATACAGCACTGCCCACAGTAGTATACAGCAGAGCCCACAGTAGTATACAGCAGAGCCCACAGTAGTATACAGCACTGCCCACAGCAGTATACAGCACTGCCCACAGTAGTATACAGCACTGCCCACAGTAGTATACAGAACTGCCCACAGTAGTATACAGCAGAGCCCACAGTAGTATACAGCAGAGCCCACAGTAGTATACAGCAGAGCCCACAGTAGTATACAGCACTGCCCACAGTAGTATACAGCAGAGCCCACAGTAGTATACAGCACAGCCCACAGTAGTATACAGCAGAGCCCACAGTAGTATACAGCACTGCCCACAGTAGTATACAGCAGAGCCCACAGTAGTATACAGCAGAGCCCACAGTAGTATACAGCACAGCCCACAGTAGTATACAGCACAGCTCACATCGCCCCTTCCCTCCCCGCCTCTCTCCTCCCGAGAATGGCCGCACAGTCCAGTAAAAAAAAACAAAAACACAAGCGCCTTACCTCTCCCTGAGGCCGCGCTGCTCCCTGCTCCTGTGTCGGCGGCTGCCGTCGCTCTGCCTGGCACACAGTGAGTACGCGATGACACGCACCCGCTGTGTCAGAGGCAGAGCGGGGAATGATGGGAGAGGGAGCGTCAGGTGACGCTCTCTCCTCCATCATTGCTTTGAACTGTACCGGCAGACGCCGGTATAGTGCAATGCGGCGGGGGAGTCGACGCTGGGGGCAGGCGGGCCCCCCTGCCTCACAGGGGCCCCATAGCGGCTGCGTGACTTGCCGCTGGCTGGGGGCCCCTAGGGGAGCGGGGGGCCCAGGAAGCTGCCTGGTCTGCCTGCTCCTAACGCCGGCCCTGCTCGAAGGGGAGAGTAAGTAATAGGCACTGGAGTACCTGAGTTCAACTGGCAGTAATTGTCTCAAACGCTCGCCATCGGCCGGGGCAGTGCTCTGCACACCCTTGGAAGCAGGTACTCCAGCGCCTATTACTTACTCTCCTCTTGGAGTGTCAGAAGATACCCTAGGACTGTATGGGACCTTCGCAGAATATTCCCACCAGGTCAGAGGAATTTACAAGGCCTTTTGCATGTCTATTAACCTTTATGAACAGTTCTGGCTTCAGCATAACAATCCCGATACCCAGACAAACCATCTAGTAGGTCTGCTACGGTGTCTATTCTCATTGACAGTATTTATTTGATAATATTTATTTTATATTTTGACCAGTCAATTCTATCCACAGTCACAGTATTTAGCTCAGCACACCATGCTGTTTACACTGTGTTCCAAATTATTATGCAAATAATATTTCCTCATATTTTCTCTAAATTACCTATCTGAATTGCAGTCATTGTTATTTTATAGTCATCTACTATTCTAGTATAATTGCAATGTTTTGGAACAAACTGCCTATGAAAACAGTATCTTTAAAAAAAAAAAAAAAAACACTCAAAATGCATGTTCCAAATTATTATGCACAGCAGAGTTTTCAACCTTTTTTATTTTATATTGAACAAAAAAATGGTCAATTGAGAAGTTAGAAGCATTATCAGCTTATTACAAAATGAAATCAAACAGTTTTCAAGTGAAAACTTTATTCTAGGTGATGTTACATTTGCACATAGGACCCCTTGTTCGAAAGAAGCTTCTGAACTCTCTCGCCCCTTGAATTTGTCAGTTTTTGGATGGTTTCTGCTTCAATTGTTTTGCATGTGGACAGAATACCCTCCCAGAGCTGTTGCTTAGATGTGAACTGCCTCCCGCCATCATAGACACTCCTTTTGATGATGCTCCAGAGGTTCTCAATGGGGTTGAGGCCAGGGGAAGATGGTGGCCACACCATAAGTTTGTCCTCTTTTATGCCCATAGCAGCCAGAGATGCAGATGTGTTTTTGCAGCATGAGACGGTGCATTATCATGCATGAAAATGATCTTGCTGCAGAAAGCACGGTTCTTCCTCTTGAACCATGGCAGGAAGTGTTTTTAGAAATTCCACATAGATTATGGAGTTCATCTTTACCCCTTCAGGGATCATAAAGGGGCCGACAATCTCTCTCCCCATGATTCCAGCCCAAAACATTACTCCACCTCCTCCTTGTTGGCGCCTTAGCCGTGTTTTCATGGGGTGTCCATCAACCAGCCATCCTCCACTCCATCCATCTGGACCATCGAGCGTTGCACGGTACTCATTGGTGAACAAAACAGTTTGGAAGTCAGTCTTCATGTATCGTTTGGCCCACTGGAGCTGTTTCTGCTTGTGTGCAGTGAATAGAGGTGGTCGACAGGATGGCTTACGCACCTCTGAAGGACCCTGCATCTTGTTGTTCTGGGGACGTTGGAGGCACCAGCAGCTTCAAAAACTTGTCTGCTGCTATGACCAGGCATTTTTGCAGCTGCTCTTTTTTACCTTACGCAATTGCCTGTTGGAAAGGGTCCTCAATTTTTCCTTATCAGCACGCACACGTGTGTGCTGGGAATCAGCTACATACTTCTTGATTGTGCGATGATCACGATGAAGTGTCTTGGCAATGTTGATTGCAGTCATGCCTTGACCTAAATACTCCACAATTTGTTGCTTCTCAGCAGCCGACACATCCTTTTTCTTTCCCATTTTAGCCAAAAATGTAGGCTGCTTAATAATGTGGAACAGCCTTCTTAAGTAGTCTTGCCTTTATTTGGACACACCTGCCAAACTAATTTGCACAGGTATCTGCAATTGCTTTCAGTGATATAAAGAGCCCTGACACACATCACCATCAATGAGTTAAAATGACAAACAAAAAAATTCTAACCTTATCACTCCTAAACTCTTTGTGCATAATAATTTGGAACACAGTGTATATCCCGCCATATTGACTACACTTCCAGTGGGACTGCAGCGGTGCTTGTGATTAGGGTTGAGCGAAACAGATCGGACAAATTAAAAAATCGCCGACTTTCGGCATAGTTGAGTTTCATGAAACCCGACCCGATCCTAGTGTGGGATCGGCCATGCGGTCGGCGATCTGCGCGCCAAAGTCGCATTTCGTATGACGCTTTCAGCGCCATTTCTCAGCCAATAAAGGAGGACGCAGAGTGTGGGCAGCGTGATGACATAGGTCTCGGTCCCCACCATCTTCGAGAAGGGCATGACAGTGATTGGCTTGCTTTCTGCGGCATCACAGGGGCTATAAAGAGGCGTGCACGCCGACCGCCATCTTACTTCTGCCGATCTTAGCATAGGGAGAGGTTGCTGCAACTTCATCAGAAGAAGGGATATAGTTAGGGAGGGAAGATTAACCCCCAAACCGCTTGTGCTGTAGCGATTTCCACTGTCCAACACCACCTTTTTTTTGCAGGGACAGTGGAGGCTATATTTTTGTGCATCAGCTCTGTAGCTTATTAGGCTGCCTTATAAGGCTCCCTGATAGCTGCATTGCTGTTTGCACGCTGCTGTGCAAACTAACTGCTTTTTTAAAAGCATAAATCCTGTTGCTCCTTTCTGCACAGTTATCTTGTTTATTTGTCCACACTTTTGTGTGCAGCAGTCCTTTTTATTGCTGCCATACTTGTCCTGAGATCATTGTAGGGAGATTGAAATTGTACTACAGTCCTTGTATTTTTTCATATATCTTCCAGCCACTTTCTGCCACTTACATTGTGTTGTTTTATACACTGGGCCTGAGTTTTGGTTCAGTCTCCAAAAAAAAAGTGAGATTCAAATTCTCACAAAGTGGATATACTTCTGTCCTGTTAGTTTGTCGTATATCAGCCAGCCACTTTCTGCCACTTACATTGTGTTGTTTTATACACTGGGCCTGAGTTTTGGTTCAGTCTCCCCAAAAAAATGTGAGATTCAAAATCTCACAAAGTGGATATACTTCTGTCCTGTTAGTTTGTCGTATATCAGCCAGCCACTTTCTGCCACTTACATTGTGTTGTTTTATTCACTGGGCCTGAGTTTTGGTTCAGTCTCCCCCCAAAAAAGTGAGATTCAAATTCTCACAAAGTGGATATACTTCAGTCCTGTTAGTTTGTCGTATATCTGCCAGCCACTTTCTGCCACTTACATTGTGTTGTTTTACACACTGGGCCTGAGTTTTGGTTCATTCTCCCCCCAAAAAAAGTGAGATTCAAATTCTCACAAAGTGGATATACTTCAGTCCTGTTAGTTTGTCGTATATCAGCCAGCCACTTTCTGCCACTTACATTGTGTTGTTTTATGCACAGGGCCTGAGTTTTGGTTCAGTCCCCCCCCCAAAAAAGTGAGATTTAAATTCTCAACAAGTTAATAAACACCTTCTACCTTGTTTTACAGTACCATATAATGGTTGTTATTTTGGTTAGATTTTCCAAAAAATGAGGAAGTCTGGTGGAAGAGCCCGTGGGCGGTCATTGTCAGCTGGTACTGATGGTGGTGGTGGTGGTGCATCTGGTGGTAGTGGGAAAAGCACAATAGCACCTAAGGCTGGACGTGTTGAGCCAGCATCATCGTCTGGCTACACAAGGCCTCGAAGGCTCCCTTATCTGGGAGTAGGAAAACAGCTTTTAAAGCCGGAGCAGCAGGAAAAAGTTTTGGCTTTCATTGCTGACTCGGCCTCTAGCTCTTTCGCCTCCTCTTCAGAAAGTTCCAAATATAAAAGCAGCGAGTCGTCAGTGGATGCTCCCGGTCAGGAACGAGATGTTTCCTTGTGTCCTTCACCCAAACCAAAAGGGAAGGATGCGTCAGGCGACACTACAGGTTACTCCATGGATCTCTTTACACATACCGTGCCTGGGTTAGAAAGGGAAATTGTTAACTGCCCATTACAAGATGAATGGGACATGGAGTGCACTGATGCACAGCCACAGCTAGATTATTATGCTGTTCCATTGACTCAGATCACTACATTGCCCTCGCAGTGTACTGAGCCAGAATCTGACCCTGATGAGACTATGGTGCCCTGTTCCGAATGCTATAGCACCTTACACGGTGACACAGAGAAAGGTGTACATGACATTGAAGAGGAGGTGATAGAGGACCCAGTTGTTGACCCAGATTGGCAGCCATTGGGGGAAGAGGGTGCCGCTGCCAGTAGCTCAGAAGCGGATGAGGATGATCCGCAGCAGCCATCTACATCGCAACAGCTGTCATCTGGCAGGCCCGTATCAGGCCAAAAACGTTTGTCAAAAACAAAAACAGTTTTAGGACAACGTGGCCATCCGTTGAAAGTAGCACAGTGTGCAATGCCTGAAAAGGTATTCCATAGTAGGAAGAGTGTAGTGTGGCAATTTTTTAACCAAGATCAGAATGATCAGTGCAAAGTTATCTGTAAGAAATGCTCAAAGACCTTTAGCAGAGGGAAGAATCTTCAAAATTTAAATACAACGTGCATGCTTAGACATTTAACCAGCATGCACTTGCAAGCCTGGACTAACTACCAAACGTCCCGTACCTTTGGTGCACCTGCTCAGAATGAAGGTAGTCAGCAACGTTACATTGCTTCCCTCACTGTAAGCCCACCGGTTAGGACACCACCAGCAGCAAATGTGGAGGTATCGTCGCAAGGCCAAAGCAGTCAAAGAATCACAAGGTTATTGGTAGGAAACACTGTATGTAGGCCAACATCAAGAATTCCATCACCAACCCTCTCTCAATCCGCCATGTCCACCACCACCACCACCGCTCGTTCCACCATATGCAGCTCTCCAGTCCAGCTCACCCTACAAGAGACTCTAGTTAGGAAAAGAAAGTACTCATCCTCTCATCCGCGTACACAGGGTTTGAACGCCCACATTGCTATACTAATCTCATTAGAGATGATGCCCTACCGGTTGGTTGAAAGCGAAGCTTTCAAAGACCTGATGGCCTACGCAGTACCATGCTATGACCTACCCAGTCGGCACTTCTTTGCGAGAAAAGCCATCCCAGCCCTCCACCAGCATGTCATAGACCGCATTGTCCATGCACTCAGGCAATCAGTCAGTGTAAAAGTGCACCTCACAACAGATGCATGGACCAGTAGGCATGGCCAGGGACGTTACGTGTCCATCACGGTGCACTGGGATAATGTGGTGGATGCAGGGTCCACAGGGGACAGCCATAGTGGGACAGTTCTGCCTAGCCCACAGTCTAGGAAACAGTTGGCTGTAGGCGTTCGCCACCCCTCCTCCTCCTCCTCCTCCAGAAGCGAAAGCTCGTCCACACAGCGCAGTCACACGACCACTCCATCCGCAGCTGCCAGTGTTCCACACGAGGTGTCCCATTATGGAACAGCTGGTAAGCATCAGCAGGTTGTGTTACAAATGAAGTGTTTGGGCGACAACAGACACACCGCGGAAGTACTGGCCGAGTACTTGCAGCAACAAACTCAGTCATGGCTGGGCAGTGTACATCTTGAGGCAGGCAAGGTAGTCAGTGATAACGGAAGGAATTTTATGGCTGCCATAGCCCTTTCATAACTGAAACACATACCTTGCCTGGCTCACACCTTGAACCTGGTGGTGCAGTGCTTCCTCAAAAATTATCCGGAGTTACCAGCTCTGCTCCTGAAGGTGCGAAGACTTTGCTCGCACATCTGCCGTATACTCCAGCCGTATGCTGAACCATCAGCGATCGCTGAATCTTCCCCAGCACCGCTTAATAATCGACGTTGCAACAAGGTGGAACTCCACACTGCACATGGTTCAGAGGCTGTGCGAACAGAGGCGTGCTGTAATTAATTTGTGGGAGGATACACATACACGGACAGGCACTTGGATGGCAGACATGGAGTTGTCTGGTGTACAGTGGTCGAAGCTACAAGACCTCTGTCAAGTCCTTCAGTGTTTTGAGGAATGCACATGGCTGGTAAGTGCAGACGAGGCCATCATAAGCATGAGCATCCCACTAATGCGTCTGCTGATGCAAAGTTTGACGCACATTAAGGAGCAGGCGTCTGCAGCCGAGGAGGAGGGAAGCCTTGATGACAGTCAGCCATTGTCTGCTCAGGGAACTCTCCTAGACGAGGTGGCGGATGAAGAGGAGGAGGAGGAGTATGATGGGGATGAATATTTATGGGAGGAGGATGCTTCTCAGGGGGCAATAGAAACTGGTGGCGTTGCAAGGTCAGGTACAGGGTTTTTGCGGGACACAAGTGATGTTGATTTGCAAGAAAGTGCTCCTCAACCCAGCAGAAGCAGTGAATTGACACCTGGAACATTGGCCCACATGGCTGAGTATGCCTTGCGTATCCTAAAAAGGGACCCCCACATTATCAAAATGATGACCGATGACAATTACTGGTTGGCCTGCCTCCTGGATCCACGATATAAAGGAAAATTACAAAATATCATGCCACATGAGAACCTTGAGCAAATATTGGCTACCAAACAAGCAACTCTTGTAGACCGTTTGGTTCAGGCATTCCCAGCACACAGCGGCGGTGATGGTTCTCACACGAGCCGTAGTGGGCAACATGGCAGAGGTGTTAGAGGTGCACAAATCCGAAGTGGCCTTGGACAGCGAGTTTTATGACCAGGTTGTGGAGTGATATTTCAATGACCGCTGACACGACAGGTACTGCTGCATCAATTCAAAGTGACAGGAGACAGCATTTGTCCAGTATGGTTATGAACTACTTTTCCTCCCTTATCGATGTTATCCCTCACAGGTCATTCCTCTTTCATTACTGGGCATCTAAAATAGACACCTGGCCTGAATGGGCAGAATATGCATTACAGGAGCTCGCTTGCCCTGCTGCTAGTGTGCTATCAGAAATAGTCTTCAGTGCTGCTGGTTCAATACTGACCGAAAAAAGGACACGTCTGTCTACCCGAAATGTTGATGATCTAACCTTCATTAAAATGAACCAATCATGGATTTCAAATTATTTGGCCCCACCTTCCCCTGCTGACGCGTAGCTTGCCTGAAAAATGTCTTGCTTTTGGCCTCCTCTTACTGACTTCTCCAATTCCTCCATTTGCAGCTGCTGAATGTCCACCATAGGCCATTTTTATACCTCCCTAAATGGGCTGACACCCCCACAGGGCCGTGGTCACCACCTGGCGCAAGCACCCGTGCGATTGCCATTTGCCTGGACAGGTGGGTGTGCCCACTCTTGGGTGACGGCACTGGCACAGGGTCCCTCATAGTACAATGAAGTGTCTCTGACGGTGGAGGTACACAACCAACGTCAGACACACTGTTGTAATATGAGGGGCCCTGTGCCAATACCGCCGCCCACGAGAGAGTTTTCCCCCCCAGCTCGAACAGTGCTCTACCACTTGCAATACTTACCCCTCCCTGCTCCACCACTGTGTAGTCTGTGCTGTTAAATCCTTCAGTGGCACTGCCAATACAAATGTGTTGAAATGATAGATGATAGTTAAAATATACAGGGGCCATGGCCTCCATTTAGACCAGTTAATACTTTGCGCCTACTACCACTGTCTGCTACTCAGCAGAGGAGCCCACCTCTGTACCTAGCTATGCCACCTGTGTATTTATGAACAATTTTTTGGCAGACATTTAGCCCACTTTATTATATGGGCCTACTAACTGTGTCTGCCACTCATTACAGTTGTCCTCCACTGAACAAAGCAATGTCGCCTGTTTAGTCCTGTTACCAATTTTGAACTGCATTTAGGCTACTTTATTATTTGGGCCTACTAACTGTGTCTGCCACTCATTACAGTTGTCCTCCACTAAACAAAGCAATGCCGCCTGCTTAGTCCTGTTACCAATTTTGAACTGCATTTAGGCTACTTTATTATTTGGGCCTACTAACTGTGTCTGCCACTCATTACAGTTGTCCTCCACTGAACAAAGCAATGCCGCCTGTTTAGTCCTGTTACCAATTTTGAACTGCATTTAGCCTACTTTATTATTTGGGCCTACTAACTGTGTCTGCCACTCATTACAGTTGACCTCCACTGAACAAAGCAATGCCGCCTGTTTAGTCCTGTTACCACATTTGAACTGCATTTAGCCCACTTTATTATTTGGGCCTATATCTGTTTCCTCCTCATCCTGCCGATTGCCCAGCCACTGCTAGATGAGTCTGCTGGTACATTGACCCAGACCACTACATTCCTCTTGCACTCTACACAGCCAGAATCTGACCCTGCTGAAAGTCAGGTTCCCCTTCCCGCATACTATACCACCTTACACGGGGACAAAGAGGAAGGTGCAGATGAAAGTGCAGGTTCCATCATCAGGTGGGGGGGCATACACGTTGGCTGTGTCACTGGCACAGGGCCCCTCATAGTACGCAAAAGTGTCTGCCGGTGGGAGGCGCCACCCGCCGTCAAACACACCGCCGTACTATGAGGGGCCTTGTGCCAGTGCCAATGCCAACGAGTGGCCCCCCCCTGCTTGCTCAGGATCACAGCACTTGCAAAGTTGAAATACCTCTCCCTGCTCCACCGCCGTGACGTATTCCGCGTTTCCTGGGCCCACGAAAATCTTGAGCCAGCCCTACCCCCCCCACAATTTTAGCCAAATGACCCCCAGTTTTCAATGCCTAACTATTATTATAAAGTAAATTAAGATTGACAAGCTTCAGTAATAAGTATTGATGTTTTTGGCCTTAAAATTGGCACTGTAGGTGTTTTCCTGTCCTCCACTCACTGCCGACTTTGATTCCCCATTGACTTGCATTGGGTTTCGTGTTTCAGACGGTCCCCGACTTTTTGCAATAATCGGCCGATTTCACCCGACCCGACTTTTGACAAAGTCGGGTTTCGCGAAACCCGACTCGATCCGAAAAAAGTAAAAGTCGCTCAACTATACTTGTGATTGTCTTCAGGAGAAACCTTCAATATATCATTGCATACTGGTAGTATGCATAATTAATAGGGAGAGGCCCCGCCATTAGGAAATATACAGGTACTGTGACATTTTCCAAGTAAAAATTTTTCTCAGTGGGGTGACAGTTGTTGTCAGGACTCTGAACATTATTCACCAAGTGTTGTGAACTTGAGTTTCTCTCTGCACCTGTTTGAATCACCGTGTGATAATATAGACTTTACCACTTATAAAACTGTGTCCTGTAGTTGTCTTGTTCCATGCAAAGAGTCTCCTGAGTTATCCCCTATAATTATTACAGGATACTCTAGCCTAAAAAAAAAAAAGGAGACTGCTGGAACAATGACTGCAGAAAGCAGACTAGAGCAGGTGTTTTCAATAATTAGATCACTGCAGAAAGATGTGGAAGGTCTGCAAAAGAAGTTTGGAAGCTTTGAACTCAATCAACAAGTGTTTGGACAGACTTTGCAGGACTTAAGCACCCACATGGCAGCCCAGGAAAACAAACTTGCTGGCATAGAGTCCCAGTATGGACGGGCTTTTCAGGACATAAGCACGCAAATAGCTGCACAAGCGACTTTTCCCTCTGGGCAACCGCCACCAGCTAGCCCACCTAAGTTGCCCCTATTCAGATTTAATGGTGATCGCGACAAATTTCATGGCTTTGTGAATCAATGTATGCTATATTTTGATGTGCATGCTGACTGTTTTCCTAATGATAGATCCAAAGTATTGTGTGTAATAATGCTGCTGACCGCACGAGCGCTCGCCTGGGCGAATCCGATGATTGAGTCTCGTGACCCACGGTTAAATAACTTGGATGATTTCTTGGCCGCTATGGCATTAATGTTTGATGATCCTAATCGCCGTGCAACTGCTGAATCTGCCTTATTGTCGTTAAGCCAGGCAAAATGTTCTGCTATTGAGTATGCTACTGAACTCAGGAGATTAGCGGTAGATACCAATTGGGACAGTTATGCACAATTGCCTATTTTTAAAAGGGGTCTGTCTAGTATTGTAAAAGATGAACTAGCTCGCTCTGAGTCATCACAAGAGCTAGAGACATTTATACAGCATTGTGTGCGCATTGACATTCGCCTTACTGAGCGTAGGCAGGAGAAGTTTGCTGCATATAACCATATTTCTAACTTTTCCCTTCCTTCCAAAGAGCCGGCAGGTAAAACCTCTCGGGAGGTGGAGGAGGTGCAAATTGATTCCGTTCAGAGGCGCAAGATCAATGAGCGCCGGGAGCATCGCCTTCGTGAAAGTCTATGTTTCTACTGCGGCCAGTCTGACCACTTCTTGATCAATTGTCCTAAGTGTCCTAGTTGGCCTAACAAGGTGCTAGCATCAGTAGGGGAGTATGACAACTGTAATGATGAATCTGACATCTCTGAATGTAGCCTGCCTTTAAACTCTGTATTCCATTCACTTTCTATGACTTCACCCCCCAAGGAGCTTAAGGAAAAGAACTCTCACTGTTTTCTCCATATTAAGATCCTGTGTTCAGGACAGTGGATTTCCATTGCAGCTATGATTGACTCTGGTGCAGGTGGCAATTTCATGGATATCGCATTTGCCAAGGAACATGGTATTGAAATTCAGCAAAGAGCCTCTCCAATTACCATGGAAACAGTGGATGGGTCACCTTAAATCTCTAGGCCTGTGGATCAGGAGACCGTACCCCTTGAAATTTTGTTGGAGCCTAATCATCAGGAGCAACTTTCTTTCTTGCTAATTTCTTCTCCTCATTTTCCTGTGATTTTAGGCATTCCTTGGTTGCGTTCTCAGAACCCAATTATCAACTGGGAGACCAAGGAGATTATCTTTCCAACAAGGAGCAACTCAGCGTTAACAGAAGCTGTCCCTGAGTCCACGGCTACGGAACCACATGTACAGGTATTTTCTTTAACTCCAGCATATAAAGAGTTCTCTGACATCTGTGACAAGAAGAATGCAGATCAGCTTCCTCCACACAGGCATTATGACGGTCCCATTGAGTTGCTTCCTGGGGCAGCTATTCCTTTTGGTAACGTATACCCTTTGGCGGCACCTGAGCTTCAAGCCTTAAAGGAGTATATTGATGAAAATCTGGCCAAAGGCTTCATACGTCCTTCTTCCTCACCAGCAGGGGCACCTATCTTTTTTGTAAAGAAGAAGGATGGGACCCTGAGACCCTGTGTTGACTATCGGGAACTCAATAAGGTAACCGTACGAAACCGTTACCCTTTGCCTCTGATTCCCGAATTACTGGAAAGAGTCCGCCATGCTAAGGTGTTCTCTAAACTGGATCTTCGTGGGGCTTATAATTTGGTGCATATTCGTCCAGGGGATGAGTGGAAGACAGCATTCAGATGCCGGTATGGACACTTTGAATCTCTTGTGATGCCCTTCGGGCTTTGTAACGCCCCTGCAACGTTTCAACACCTTGCTAATGACATTTTCAGAGATTTGTTGGACCAGTTTGTAGTGATTTATTTGGACGATATACTAATCTTTTCTGACTCTCTACAGGAACATGAAGAACATGTCAAAACTGTTTTAAGACGTCTGAAAGAGAACCATCTGTATATTAAGCCGGAGAAATGCGAGTTCCATCGTTCTGAGATACAATTCTTAGGTTATATCATCTCTCCCCAGGGGCTGAACATGGAATCTGGTAAGATTCAGGCTATCCTTGACTGGCCGGTACCCAAGAACGTTAAGGAGGTCCAACGTTTTATTGGTTTTGTAAATTTCTACAGACGCTTCATTCTAAATTTTTCTGATATTGTCCGTCCCATTACTTCCTTGACAAAGAAGGAAAGCCCTTTAAGTGGTCATCACAGGCTCAAGAAGCTTTTGATCGGCTTAAGATCTGTTTCACATCAGCACCGCTGTTGATACACCCAGATCCAACACTTTCTTTCATTGTGGAGGCGGACGCTTCTGATAATGCTTTGGGGGCTATTCTCTCCCAAAGAACTGGAGAGAAGGGTCTGCTACATCCTTGTGCTTTCTTTTCCCATAGACTAACCTCAGCAGAGAAGAATTACGACATGTGAGACAAGGAATTGCTGGCTATGATTGCGGCTTTCAAAGAATGGAGGCATCATCTGCAAGGAGCTGCACAACAGATCATAGTGCTAACTGACCATCGCAATTTAGAGTTCCTTAGATCCGCTAGATGTTTTTCTCCTCATCAGGCTCGTTGGAACTTATTTTTAAATCAATTTAACTTTGTTATCTCGTACTGTCCAGGTTCTCGTAATGGGAAGGCTGATGCTTTATCCCGAATCCATGCTGCGGATTCCGTACCTGGAGCCCCGTCCAAGACCACTCTATCTGATGCCAATTTCATTGGAGTTATCCAGGATCAGGACTTGTGGAAGGAGTGCAGGGAGGCCTATGACAGTGATGTATTTCTGGCCAACCCACGTGTGGATATTAATCTTGTCTTTAAGGGTGGCATGTGGTTCAGAGATCGACGTATCTACATCCCTGAGGTCGTCCGTCTGCAGATCCTCAAGTTGGTACATGACTCCAAGTTGGCTGGTCACAGGGGGGTACAGAAGACACAAGAGTTCCTGAGTCGATTCTTCTGGTGGCCAACTAGCCTGAAGGATACCAAGGACTATGTTCTCTCTTGCGAGGTATGTGCTCGTTACAAGACTCCTCATGTGGCACCTACGGGTCTTCTACAACCATTACCTGTTCCATCCCGCCCTTGGGTGTCTATATCAATGGACTTTATTGTGGAGCTGCCTACATCGGGGGGCATGAATACAATCATGGTGGTAGTTGATCGCCTGACTAAAGCTGCTCATTTTGTTCCGTGCACCGGCCTCCCCTCAGCTAAAGATACAGTGAACTTGGTTATACAGAATGTCTTTCGGTTGCATGGGGTTCAGGATGAGATCATCTCTGACCGTGGAGTGCAGTTCATTTCAAGATTCTGGAAGGGGTTTTGCTCTGCACTCAATATTAATGTCTGTCTCTCTTCCTCTTACCATCCCCAGACAAATGGTCAGACTGAGCGTACCAACCAGACGCTAGAACAATATCTAAGATGCTATGTCAGCCATCTCCAGGATGATTGGTTGGAGTTGCTGCCATTAGCCGAATTTTCATATAACAATTCTCAGAGCGCCTCCACTAAATTTACACCTTTCTTTGCCAATCTGGGTTATCATCCATGTATCTTACCTAGGTCTCCAATTAATTCTCCGGTTCCGGCAGTGGAGGAAAGGCTGTCTGCGATGAGGCAAAATCTGGAGGTTCTGAAGGAATCCCTGACCACAGCTCAAGAACGTTATAAGAGATCGGCTGATAGATTCCGTAAACCTGCACCCATGTTCAAGGTAGGAGATTCCGTGTGGTTAGCAACTAAGAATCTGAAGTTAAACATTCCTTCACAAAAACTTGGACAGAAATTCATTGGCCCTTTCAAGATCAACGGTATTGTGAGCTCTGTGGCCTGCCGGCTGAAGCTGCCTAGGACTATGGAGGTACACCCAGTTTTTCATGTATCTTTACTAAAGCCTGTATCTCCTAATACCTTCCAGGGACGTGTTGTGCCACCTTCGCAGCCTGTGGTGATTGATGAGCAAGAACAATTAGTGGTGGAGGAAATTGTTGATTCCAGGATTCGCAGGAATCGGCTCCAACATCTGATAAGATGGCAGGGATATCCCCCTGAGGAAGACTCTTGGGAACCTGTGGAAAACATCAATGCCCAACAGAAGATTTCTCATTTTCATCAGAGATTCCCTGAGAAACCAGGTCCAGGATCGTCCTGAGGCCGCTTCTAAGGAGGGAGTAATGTCAGGACTCTGAACATTTTTTATTACCTTTTTGTGCATTACTGCCCTTTTCCAAGATGATGTCTTTGGTCTCATGTGCACTGGGTTTTCCTGCTATAAAACTCCACCCCAGCCTTCAGTCTGTGCTAGAGTATTCTGCCTTGCATCCAGCTCCTGACCTCTGGTGACTCCCTGGCTATATACCTGCTCCTGTGAATCTGTGGGGTTATCCTGCTACTCTGCTCTGAGTTCCTGCTGCATACACCAGTTCCAGTAATCCTCCTTCATCTGCTGCTCGTGTTTGCTTCCATCTGTATTTGTTGGACATGTAAGCTGTTTCTGCTCTGCAAGAACCTGAGACTATTACCCAGACCTCCCTGGTTGAGCTAAGATATTATTTGAACTGCCTTATAAGCATATCTGTCTGTGTTTTGGACTAAGCAAGGACTTATTCGTGTCAAGTATCCTCAAGAATAATTGTGCTTCATAGACTTTTTGCGTGATTGCATTTTCCTCTGAAGTTTCCTATAGTCTGCTGAGTTGCATTTGATATTTGCACCAAGTGTTGTGGACTTGAGATTCTCTCTGCACCTGTTTGAATCACCGTGTGATAATATAGACTTTACCACTTATAAAACTGTGTCCTGTAGTTGTCTTGTTCCACCACGCAAAGAGTCTCCTGAGTTATCCCCTATAATTATTACAGTTGTTGACTGAGAAAGAAAGAAGGTTGTTGTCAGAGAAAGTGAGAGGGGAGTTAGTAAAGTCGTATCCTGAGCGAAGTCAGAAGAAAATCAGGTCCTGTGTATGCCCATCTTCATGTGTAAGTGAGTTAGTAAGCAGTGGAAGGCCGAGAGAGGAGTTCGAAAAAGAAAAGTAGCAGAAACAAAAGGGGGATTATCAATGGGGATGGTAAAGTCCCCCATGATGGAAATTGGAAATGACAAAGGAGAGACCTCTCCTCCATCACCAGAATGAATATGGCGGCAACTAGTGGCAGAATCAGACATCGCAACAGTAGGTACGGGAGGAGATATGTCCACTGTTCAGTGGGATCTGATCACTAGATCGCATGTCAGGTCCGGTCGTAGTTCCTCATCCTGCAGGGCTGGGCGAGAAATAGAGCTGGAGTGATAGAGGCTTCAGATATACACATAGTTCTTCAGCCTCATTTACATATCAATCCAAACACTGGTTTCTTAGTAACGGAGGAATAAACTGGCCATGTACAGGTATTGCTAGACTTGTATTTGAAAGAGCTACACGCAAATAAAAATAGTTTGGGGGCAGAAATCCTGCTGGCAGATTCCTTTTTAATAGTGGAAAATATGTATTTATTCTTGGGACATAGATGGGATTATTCATCACAAGGTGTTGATGAC
The DNA here is from genome assembly GCF_051348905.1 of Ranitomeya variabilis. NCBI lineage: Eukaryota > Metazoa > Chordata > Amphibia > Anura > Dendrobatidae > Ranitomeya > Ranitomeya variabilis. Next base: position 415,963,462 of record NC_135234.1, read on the forward strand.
AGCACTGTATCTCATAAATATCAGAAAGAATGTTTTTGTAAGGCTCTAGAAGTAGTATCTCCTTAGTCCTATAGCCTTCAGCATCAATCTTGCATATCAGGATCTAAGTAATTAGTGGATTTAATTTAAGATTTTAACAAATCTCTTCAAATTGGTCTCCTTAACCTATGGCCTGGCATTTCCACAACAAATAATACACATAAATATGCATGAATAACTGTGAAAAATATGCATGAATTTTAGATGCAGAGATGCTGTGGACCTCAGTTTAGAAATCTGCATAAATTCCGCACCAAATATGAGCCTTCTTGCTTAACCCCTTTCATTACCAGATGTATTTTTGTTTTTGTTTTTTTGCTCCCCTTCTTCCCAGAGTCATAAGTTTTTTTATTTTTCAGTTAATATGGCTATATGAGGGCTATATGAGGGCTTGTTTTTTGTGGGACAGGTTGTACTTTTGGACCACACCATTGGTATTACCATGGCATGTACTAGAAAACGGGAAAAATATTCCAAGTGCGGTGAAATTTTTTTTAAAAGTTCAGTTCCACAATTGTTTTTTTTTTTTTTACTATGTTTACTAGATGCTAAAACTGACCTGTCATGATTCTCCAGGTCATTACGAGTTCACAGACACCAAACATGTCTAGATTGTTTTTTTTATCTAAGTGGTGAAAACAAATTCCAAAGTTTGTTGAAAAAAAAATTGTGCCATTTTCCGATACTCGTAGCATCTCCATTTTTAGTGGTCTGGGGTTGGGTGAGGGCTTATTTTTTGCGTGCCAAGATGATTTTTTTAAAGATACCCTTTTGGTGCAGATGCAGTCTTTTGTTCGCCCGTTATTGCATTTTAACGCAGTGTTGCGGCCACCAAAAACACGTAATGACTTTTTTTCTCGTTACGCCGTTTAGCGATCAGGTTAATTATTTTTTTATATTGATAGATCGGGCGATTCTAAACGCGGCAATGCCAAATATATGTATGTTTGATTTTTTTCATTTTTTTATTTCGAATGAGGCTTTTTTTTTTACTTTTGGCATGCTTCCATAGTCTCCATGGGACTAGAAGCTGCCATAACCCGATCAACTCTGCTACATACAGGCGATTACCACGCGGTCACGTGACCTGGGTGCCAGTGGGCGGGATTTGCTGGAAGCACGTGTTAAATGCCACTGTCAGAGTTTTATAGCGGCATCTAATGGGTTAACAGCCGCGGGTGGATCGCGACTCCTCCCACGTTTGCTAGCAGCACATGTCAGCTGTTCAAAACAGCTGACATATGGCGGAAAAGATGTGGTCTCACCGCCGGAGCCCACATCAAAGGGAGGGTGTCTGACATCGGCGTATTATTACGCCTAATATCGGAAAGGGGTTAAAGGTCACCTGTCATGTCACATCCAAAACTGCTATTTACATGTATGCATAGGGTTAATCTTCAGGTAAATAGCATTACAATTCTGCCCAGCTGCGCTATTGAAGCAGCGGCTACAGTGAGAAAATAAAAGTTATATCCTCCCTGCAGCCATTTGCTTCGGTGCAGGGAGTGGTTACAGTTACTGCTCACTATACTGTGAATGCTACACTTACAGTCTGTACAGCCCATTTGACTAAAATCGAGTGGCTCCAGGGAGGGTATAGCTTCACAGTCTCCCTGTAGCCACTGCTCCAATAAGGCAAACTGGTAGGATTTTAACGCTATTTATCTGCATATTAACCCTATACAGTTGTGCTCAAAAGTTTACATACCCCGACTGAAATTTTTCTTTCTTGGCCTTTTTTCAGAGAATATGAATGATAACACCAAAACTTTTTCTCAACTCATGGTTAGTGGTTGGGTGAAGCCATTTATTGTCAAACTACTGTGTTTTCTCTTTTAAAATCATAATGACAATCCAAAACATCCAAATGACCCTGATCAAAAGTTTGCCCCCTCTAACATGAATGACGATTTGAAGTCTTTTGTGGTAGTTGTGGATGAGGTTCGTTATTTTCTCAGCTGTTAAAGCTCACTCTTCTTCCCAAAAAGCCTCCAGTTCCTGTAAATTCCTGGGCTGTCTAGCATGAACTGTGCTTGAGCTCTCCCCACAGTGGTCAATGATATTGATGTCAGGAGACTAAGATGGCCACTCCAGAACCTTCACTTTGTTCTGCTGTAGCCAATGTCAGGTCGACTTGACCTTGTGTTTTGGATCGTTGTCATGTTGGAATGACCAAGTACGTCCCATGTGCAGCTTCCGTGCTGATTAACCCCTCTGTGACCTTTGACGTACTATCCCGTCGAGGTGACCTGGGCCTATCTGACCCTTGACGGGATAGTACGTCATAGCCGATCGGCCGCGCTCACGGGGGGAGCGCGGCCGATCGCGGCCGGGTGTCAGCTGCATATCGCAGCTGACATCCGGCACTATGTGCCAGGAGCGGTCACGGACCGCCCCCGGCACATTAACCCCCGGCACACCGCGATCAAACATGATCGCGATGTGCCGGCGATGCAGGGAAGCATCGCTCAGGGAGAGGGCTCCCTGCGGGCTTCCCTGAGCCCCCCGCAGCAACGCGATGTGATCGCGTTGCTGCGAGGGTCTTACCTCCCTCCCTGCCTGCTCCAGACCCGGATCCAAGATGGCCGCGGATCCGGGTCCTGCAGGGAGGGAGGTGGCTTCACAGAAGCCTGCTCAGAGCAGGCACTGTGAAGCAGCCTGCACTTCAATCAGATCGGTGAGCTGTCAGAGTGCTATGCAAACTGGCAGATCACCGATCTGTATTGTCCCCCCCTGGGGCAAAGTAAAAAAGTTAAAAAAAAAAATTCCAAATGTGTAAAAAAAAATAAAAAAAAATATTCCAAAATAATGAAAAAAAAAAAAATATTATTCCCATAAATACATTTCTTTACCTAAATATAAAAAAAACAAAACAATAAAAGTACACATATTTAGTATCGCCGCGTCCGTAACGACCCGACCTATAAAACTGGCCCACTCGTTAACCCCTTCAGTAAACACCGTAAGAAAAAAAAAAAAAAAACGAGGCAAAAAACAACGCTTTATTATCATACCGCCGAACAAAAAGTGGAATAACACGCGATCAAAAAGACAGATATAAATAACCATGGTACCGCTGAAAGCGTCATCTTGTCCCGCAAATAACGAGCCACCATACAGCATCATCAGCAGAAAAATAAAAAAGTTATAGTCCTGAGAATAAAGCGATGCAAAAATAATTATTTTTTCCATAAAATAGTTTTTATCGTATAAAAGCGCCAAAACATAAAAAAAATAATATAAATGAGATATCGCTGTAATCGTACTGACCCGAAGAATAAAACTGCTTTATCAATTTTACCAAACGCGGAACGGTATAAACGCCTCCCCCAAAAGAAATTCATGAATAGCTGGTTTTTGGTCATTCTGCCTCACAAAAATCGGAATAAAAAGCGATCAAAAAATGTGACGTGCCCAAAAATGTTACCAATAAAAACGTCAACTCGTCCCGCAAAAAAAAGACCTCACATGACTCTGTGGACCAAAATATGGAAAATTTATAGCTCTCAAAATATGGTAACGCAAAAAATATTTTTTGCAATAAAAAGCGTCTTTCAGTGTGTGACGGCTGCCAATCATAAAAATCCGCTAAAAAACCCGCTATAAAAGTAAATCAAACCCCCCTTCATCACCCCCTTAGTTAGGGAAAAATAAAAAAAAAAGTATTTATTTCCATTTTCCCATTAGGGCTAGGGTTAGGGCTAGGGTTGGGGCTAGGGTTAAGGCTACAGTTAGGGTTGGGGCTAAAGTTAGGGTTAGGGTTGGGGCTAAAGTTACGGTTAGGGTTTAGATTACATTTACGGTTGGGAATAGGGTTGGGACTAGGGTTAGGGGTGTGTCAGGGTTAGGGGTGTGGTTAGGGTTACTGTTGGGATTAGGGTTAGGGGTGTGTTTGGATTAGGGTTTCAGTTATAATTGGGGGGTTTCCACTGTTTCGGCACATCAGGGGCTCTCCAAACGCGACATGGCGTCCGATCTCAATTCCAGCCAATTCTGCGTTGAAAAAGTAAAACAGTGCTCCTTCCCTTCCGAGCTCTCCCGTGTGCCCAAACAGGGGTTTACCCCAACATATGGGGTATCAGCGTACTCAGGACAAATAGAACAACCACCTTTGGGGTCCAATTTCTCCTGTTACCCCTAGGAAAATACAAAACTGGGGGCTAAAAAATAATTTTTGTGGGAAAAAAAAGGATTTTTTATTTTCACGGCTCTGCGTTATAAACTGTAGTGAAACACTTGGGGGTTCAAAGTTCTTACAACACATCTAGATAAGTTCCTTGGGGGGTCTACTTTCCAACATGGTGTCACTTGTGGGGGATTTCTACTGTTTAAGTACATTAGGGGCTCTGCAAACGCAATGTGACGCCTGCAGACCATTCCATCTAAGTCTGCATTCCAAATGGCGCTCCTTCACTTCCGAGCCCTTCCATGCGTCCAAACGGTGGTTTCCCCCCACATATGGGGTATCAGCGCACTCAGGACAAATTGGACAACAACTTTTGGGGTCCAATTTCTCTTGTTACCCTCGGAAAAATACAAAACTGGGGGCTGAAAAATAATTTTTGAGGGAAAAAATTTTTGTTTTATTTTTACGGCTCTGCATTATTAACTTCTGTGAAGCCCTTGGTGGGTCAAAGCGCTCATCACACATCTAGATAAGTTCCTTAGGGGGTCTACTTTCCAACATGGTGTCACTTGTGGGGAGTTTCTACTGTTTAGGTACATTAGGGGCTCTGCAAACGCAATGTGACGCCTGCAGACCATTCCATCTAAGTCTGCATTCCAAATGGCGCTCCTTCCTTTCCGAGCCCTCCCATGCGCCCAAACAGTGGTTCTCCCCACATATGGTATATCATCGCATTCAGGACAACTTGGACAACAGATTTTGGGGTCCAATTTCTCCTGCTACCCTAGGGAAAATACAAAACTGGGGGCTAAAAAAATAATTTTTGTGGGAAAAAATTTTTGTTTTATTTTTACGGCTCTGCATTATATACTTCTGTGAAGCCCTTGGTGGGTCAAAGCGCTCACCACACATCTAGATAAGTTCCTTAGGGGGTCTACTTTCCAACATGGTGTCACTTGTGGGGGATTTCTACTGTTTAAGTACATTAGGGGCTCTGCAAACGCAATGTGACGCCTGCAGACCATTCCATCTAAGTCTGCATTCCAAATGGCGCTCCTTCACTTCCGAGCCCTTCCATGCGTCCAAACGGTGGTTTCCCCCCACATATGGGGTATCAGCGCACTCAGGACAAATTGGACAACAACTTTTGGGGTCCAATTTCTCTTGTTACCCTCGGAAAAATACAAAACTGGGGGCTGAAAAATAATTTTTGTGGGAAAAAATTTTTGTTTTATTTTTACGGCTCTGCATTATTAACTTCTGTGAAGCCCTTGGTGGGTCAAAGCGCTCATCACACATCTAGATAAGTTCCTTAGGGGGTCTACTTTCCAACATGGTGTCACTTGTGGGGGGTTTCTACTGTTTAGGTACATTAGGGGCTCTGCAAACGCAATGTGACGCCTGCAGACCATTCCATCTAAGTCTGCATTCCAAATGGCGCTCCTTCCTTTCCGAGCCCTCCCATGCGCCCAAACAGTGGTTCTCCCCACATATGGTATATCATCGCATTCAGGACAACTTGGACAACAGATTTTGGGGTCCAATTTCTCCTGCTACCCTAGGGAAAATACAAAACTGGGGGCTAAAAAAATAATTTTTGTGGGAAAAAATTTTTGTTTTATTTTTACGGCTCTGCATTATTAACTTCTGTGAAGCCCTTGGTGGGTCAAAGCGCTCAAAACACATCTAGATAAGTTCCTTAGGGGGTCTACTTTCCAAAATGGTGTCACTTGTGGGGGGTTTCAATGTTTAGGCACATCAGTGGCTCTCCAAACACAACATGGCGTCCCATCTCAATTCCTGTCAATTTTGCATTGAAAAGTCAAACGGTGCTACTTCCCTTCCGAGCTCTCCCATGCGCCCAAACAGTGGTTTATCGCCACATATGGGGTATCAGCGTACTCAGGACAAATTGTGCAACAACTGTTGGGGTCCAATTTCTTCTCTTACCCTTGGGAAAATAAAAAATTGGGGGCGAAAAATAATTTTTGTGAAAAAATATGATTTTTTAATTTTTACGGTTCTGCATTATAAACTTCTGTGAAGTACTTGGTGGGTCAAAGTGCTCACCACACCTCTAGATAAGTTCCTTAGGGGGTCTACTTTCCAAAATGGTGTCACTTGTGGGGGGTTTCAATGTTTAGGCACATCAGGGGCTCCCCAAACGCAACATGGCGTCCCATCTCAATTCCAGTCAATTTTGCATTGAAAAGTCAAATGGCGCTCCTTCGCTTCCGAGCTCTGTCATGCGCCCAAACAGTGGTTTACCCCCACATATGGGGTATCGGCGTACTCAGGACAAATTGTACAACAAATTTTGGGGTCCATTTTCTCCTGTTACCCTTGGTAAAATAAAACAAATTGGAGCTGAAGTAAATTTTTTGTGAAAAAAAGTTAAATGTTCATTTTTATTTAAACATTCCAAAAATTCCTGTGAAGCACCAGAAGGGTTAATAAACTTCTTGAATATGGTTTTGAGCACCTTGAGGGGTGCAGTTTTTAGAATGGTGTCACACATGGGTATTTTCTATCATATAGACCCCTCAAAATGACTTCAAATGAGATGTGGTCCCTAAAAAAAAATGGTGTTGTAAAAATGAGAAATTGCTGGTCAATTTTAACCCTTATAACTCCCTAACAAAAAAAAATGTTGGTTCCAAAATTGTGCTGATGTAAAGTAGGCATGTGGGAAATGTTACTTATTAAGTATTTTGCATGACATATCTCTGTGATTTAAGGGCATAAAAATTCAAAGTTGGAAAATTGCAAAATTTTCAAAATTTTCGCCAAATTTCCATTTTTTCTGCAAATAAACGCAGGTAATATCAAAGAAATTTTACCACTATCATGAAGTACAATATGTCACGAGAAAACAATGTCAGAATCGCCAAGATCCGTTGAAGCGTTCCAGAGTTATAACCTCATAAAGGGACAGTGGTCAGAATTGTAAAAATTGGCCCGGTCATTAACGTGCAAACCACCCTTGGGGGTGAAGGGGTTAAATTTGCCTCCAGTATTTGCTGATAATGTGCTGCATTCATCTTTCCTTCAACTTTGACCAAGTTTCCTGTGCCTTTTATAGATCACACATCCCCAAAACATCAGCGATCCATCTCCGTGCTTTACAGTAAGAATGGTGTTCCTTTCATCATAGGCCTTGATGACCTCTCTCCAAATGTAATGTTTATGGTTGTGGCCAAAAAGTTCAATTGGTCTCCCAAATTACCTTGTTCCAGAAGTTTTGAGGCTTGTCTCTGTGGTGTTTTGCGTATTGTAGGCGAGATACTTTGTGGCATTTGCACAGTAATGGCTCTCTTCTGGCGACTCAACCATGCAGCCCATTTTTCTTTAAGTGCCTTCTCATTGTGCATCTTGAAACAGCCACACTGCTAGTTTTCAGAGAGTCCTGTATTTCAGCTGATGTTATTTGTGGCTTTTTCTATGCATCCCAAACAATTTTCCTGGCAGTTGTGGGCGACATTTTTGTTGATCTGCCTGACTGTGGTTTTGTTTTTACAGAGCCCCTGATTTTCCATTTGTTAATCGCAGTTTGAATTCTGCTGACTAGCATTATCAATTCCTTGGATATATTTTTGTATCCCTTTCCTGTTTTATACAGTTCAACCTATTTTTTTCCCGTAGATACATTGACAGTTCTTTTGCTTTCCCCATGACTCACTATCCAGAAACGTCAGTGGCTGGATGAAAGATGCAAGAGTCCGTCTGGATCCCAGAAACTCACTCAGCTTTTATGCACACACATAGATTACAACAAACAGGTCACAGGTGAGGATGTTACCTTTAGTAGCCATTCAAACCCATTTGTGTCAACTTCTGTGCATGCTATCAGGCCAAAATCACCAGGGTATGTGAACTTTTGATAAGGGTCATTTGGATGTTTTTTGTTGTCCTTATAATTTAAAAAGAGAAAACACAGTTGTTTGACAATAAATGGCTTCACCCAACCACTATCCATTAGTGAAGAAAAAGTTTTGGTGTTATCATTCATATTCTCTGAAAAAAGGCCAAGAAAGCCAAAATTCTGCCGGGGTATGTAAACGTTTGAGCACAACATTATCTGCAGATGAACAGGCAAAGGTGCTTACCTGTCTAGGCCTCAAATCAAATGCACTCTCATGGTGCAGTGGGCCCCAAGTAAAGATGGCGACTACACAGGTGTGGTAATACCAAATGAGACAGCCAGCCTACAATCAGGGACTGGCCGCTGGGCACACCAGTGCAAACAATAATCTGCAGCAATGATCACACAGAGTACGCACAGCAACCGGATCCTAGCCTATTAGTAACGCCATGTGGCGGGCTGACCAGTGCTAACTGTAATGCATCCCGTGTGAACAGAGGCCACAACTTACAAAGCCATCAGGGCCCAACTGCACCTCAAAAAGTAAAAGTAAAAAAAGTGCACAAGAACATATCGAAAAATGTAAGGTATTAGTTAATATTATGGCCACAATACATAAGCTGGCAACCCACGTCACGGGTCCTCACGCTTGCCAGTCCTAGTCTAACAGCAAAAACCACAACAGGAGGAAAAAAAGAGGAAAAAACCTCCACTATTCTAGAAAAAACACCACAGAAAAACAGGCAAAGGTGCTTACCTGTCTAGGCCTCAAATCAAATGCACTCTCATGGTGCAGTGGGCCCCAAGTAAAGATGGCGACTACACAGGTGTGGTAATACCAAATGAGACAGCCAGCCTACAATCAGGGACTGGCCGCTGGGCACACCAGTGCAAACAATAATCTGCAGCAATGTTCACACAGAGTACGCACAGCAACCGGATCCTAGCCTATTAGTAACGCCATGTGGCGGGCTGACCAGTGCTAACTGTAATGCATCCCGTGTGAACAGAGGCCACAACTTACAAAGCCATCAGGGCCCAACTGCACCTCAAAAAGTAAAAGTAAAAAAAGTGCACAAGAACATATCGAAAAATGTAAGGTATTAGTTAATATTATGGCCACAATACATAAGCTGGCAACCCACGTCACGGGTCCTCACGCTTGCCAGTCCTAGTCTAACAGCAAAAACCACAACAGGAGGAAAAAAAGAGGAAAAAACCTCCACTATTCTAGAAAAAACACCACAGAAAAACAGGCAAAGGTGCTTACCTGTCTAGGCCTCAAATCAAATGCACTTTCATGGTGCAGTGGGCCCCAAGTAAAGATGGCGACTACACAGGTGTGGTAATACCAAATGAGACAGCCAGCCTACAATCAGGGACTGGCCGCTGGGCACACCAGTGCAAACAATAATCTGCAGCAATGTTCACACAGAGTACGCACAGAAACCGGATCCTAGCCTATTAGTAACGCCATGTGGCGGGCTGACCAGTGCTAACTGTAATGCATCCCGTGTGAACAGAGGCCACAACTTACAAAGCCATCAGGGCCCAACTGCACCTCAAAAAGTCTAAAGTAAAAAAGTGCACAAGAACATATCGAAAAATGTAAGATATTAGTTAATATTATGGCCACAATACATAAGCTGGCAGCCCACGTCACGGGTCCTCACGCTTGCCAGTCCTAGTCTAACAGCAAAAACCACAACAGGAGGAAAAAAAGAGGAAAAAACCTCCACTATTCTAGAAAAAACACCACAGAAAAACAGGCAAAGGTGCTCACCTGTCTAGGCCTCAAATCAAATGCACTCTCATGGTGCAGTGGGCCCCAAGTAAAGATGGCGACTACACAGGTGTGGTAATACCAAATGAGACAGCCAGCCTACAATCAGGGACTGGCCGCTGGGCACACCAGTGCAAACAATAATCTGCAGCAATGTTCACACAGAGTACGCACAGCAACCGGATCCTAGCCTTAGCTTTGTAAGTTGTGGCCTCTGTTCACACGGGATGCATTACAGTTAGCACTGGTCAGCCCGCCACATGGCGTTACTAATAGGCTAGGATCCGGTTGCTGTGCGTACTCTGTGTGAACATTGCTGCAGATTATTGTTTGCACTGGTGTGCCCAGCGGCCAGTCCCTGATTGTAGGCTGGCTGTCTCATTTGGTATTACCACACCTGTGTAGTCGCCATCTTTACTTGGGGCCCACTGCACCATGAGAGTGCATTTGATTTGAGGCCTAGACAGGTAAGCACCTTTGCCTGTTTTTCTGTGGTGTTTTTTCTAGAATAGTGGAGGTTTTTTCCTCTTTTTTTCCTCCTGTTGTGGTTTTTGCTGTTAGACTAGGACTGGCAAGCGTGAGGACCCGTGACGTGGGTTGCCACCTTATGTATTGTGGCCATAATATTAACTAATACCTAACATTTTTCGATATGTTCTTGTGCACTTTTTTTACTTTTACTTTTTGAGGTGCAGTTGGGCCCTGATGGCTTTGTAAGTTGTGGCCTCTGTTCACACGGGATGCATTACAGTTAGCACTGGTCAGCCCGCCACATGGCGTTACTAATAGGCTAGGATCCGGTTGCTGTGCGTACTCTGTGTGAACATTGCTGCAGATTATTATTTGCACTGGTGTGCCCAGCGGCCAGTCCCTGATTGTAGGCTGGCTGTCTCATTTGGTATTACCACACCTGTGTAGTCGCCATCTTTACTTGGGGCCCACTGCACCATGAGAGTGCATTTGATTTGAGGCCTAGACAGGTAAGCACCTTTGCCTGTTTTTCTGTGGTGTTTTTTCTAGAATAGTGGAGGTTTTTTCCTCTTTTTTTCCTCCTGTTGTGGTTTTTGCTGTTAGACTAGGACTGGCAAGCGTGAGGACCCGTGACGTGGGTTGCCAGCTTATGTATTGTGGCCATAATATTAACTAATACCTTACATTTTTCGATATGTTCTTGTGCACTTTTTTTACTTTTACTTTTTGAGGTGCAGTTGGGCCCTGATGGCTTTGTAAGTTGTGGCCTCTGTTCACACGGGATGCATTACAGTTAGCACTGGTCAGCCCGCCACATGGCGTTACTAATAGGCTAGGATCCGGTTGCTGTGCGTACTCTGTGTGAACATTGCTGCAGATTATTATTTGCACTGGTGTGCCCAGCGGCCAGTCCCTGATTGTAGGCTGGCTGTCTCATTTGGTATTACCACACCTGTGTAGTCGCCATCTTTACTTGGGGCCCACTGCACCATGAGAGTGCATTTGATTTGAGGCCTAGACAGGTAAGCACCTTTGCCTGTTTTTCTGTGGTGTTTTTTCTAGAATAGTGGAGGTTTTTTCCTCTTTTTTTCCTCCTGTTGTGGTTTTTGCTGTTAGACTAGGACTGGCAAGCGTGAGGACCCGTGACGTGGGTTGCCAGCTTATGTATTGTGGCCATAATATTAACTAATACCTTACATTTTTCGATATGTTCTTGTGCACTTTTTTTACTTTTACTTTTTGAGGTGCAGTTGGGCCCTGATGGCTTTGTAAGTTGTGGCCTCTGTTCACACGGGATGCATTACAGTTAGCACTGGTCAGCCCGCCACATGGCGTTACTAATAGGCTAGGATCCGGTTGCTGTGCGTACTCTGTGTGAACATTGCTGCAGATTATTGTTTGCACTGGTGTGCCCAGCGGCCAGTCCCTGATTGTAGGCTGGCTGTCTCATTTGGTATTACCACACCTGTGTAGTCGCCATCTTTACTTGGGGCCCACTGCACCATGAGAGTGCATTTGATTTGAGGCCTAGACAGGTAAGCACCTTTGCCTGTTTTTCTGTGGTGTTTTTTCTAGAATAGTGGAGGTTTTTTCCTCTTTTTTTCCTCCTGTTGTGGTTTTTGCTGTTAGACTAGGACTGGCAAGCGTGAGGACCCGTGACGTGGGTTGCCAGCTTATGTATTGTGGCCATAATATTAACTAATACCTTACATTTTTCGATATGTTCTTGTGCACTTTTTTTACTTTTACTTTTTGAGGTGCAGTTGGGCCCTGATGGCTTTGTAAGTTGTGGCCTCTGTTCACACGGGATGCATTACAGTTAGCACTGGTCAGCCCGCCACATGGCGTTACTAATAGGCTAGGATCCGGTTGCTGTGCGTACTCTGTGTGAACATTGCTGCAGATTATTGTTTGCACTGGTGTGCCCAGCGGCCAGTCCCTGATTGTAGGCTGGCTGTCTCATTTGGTATTACCACACCTGTGTAGTCGCCATCTTTACTTGGGGCCCACTGCACCATGAGAGTGCATTTGATTTGAGGCCTAGACAGGTAAGCACCTTTGCCTGTTTTTCTGTGGTGTTTTTTCTAGAATAGTGGAGGTTTTTTCCTCTTTTTTTCCTCCTGTTGTGATTATCTGCAGATGAATAGCTTTCTGAACATGACAGATTCCTTTTAGTATGTATAGCCCTGCGAAAAAGCTTGATCGCTATGTATTCCATGTTTGCATTCAGCATGTTCTGTAAGCTATGCTTGATTGGATGTAGCAAATTCTGTAATTAAAGACTTTTTAATAATAATAATAATAATAATAATAATCTTTATTTATATAGCACCAACATATTCCGCAGCACTTTACAGTTTAACAGTTTCAAACACAGCAGTCATAAGTAACAACGTTAACAATACAATAATAAAAGCAAAATAAGACGACTCTGCTCGTGAGAGCTTACAAATCTACAATGAGGTGGGGGAGATACAAGGTAGAGGTGTGTATTTACAATGATGGTCCCGCCATCTTCAGGGGATGGGGGATAGATGGAAGTAGTGAATGGGCTACACACAAACACTTAAACATAAAATGACTTTGATTAGGGAACGTGATAGGCCACTCTGAACAAATGTGTTTTGAGGGAGCGCCTAAAACTATGCAAATTGTGGATGGTCCTAATATCTTGTGGTAGAGCATGCCAGAGGATTGGCACAGCACAGGAGAAGTCTTATAGTCGGGAGTGACAGGTACGGATTAGTACAGAGGTTAGTCAAAAGTCGTTTGCAGAGCGCAGTGGTTGGTTAGGCCAATAGACAGAAATGAGGGAGATGTAAGGAGGTGCCGCACTGTGGAGAGCTTTGTGGGTGAGAACAAGTACTTTGAATTGGATTCTATAATGAATGGGCAGCCAGTGTAACAACTGGTGAAGAGCGGACACGTCTGAATACCGATTAGCTATATGGACAACCCTGGCTGCTGCATTAAGGATGGACTGGAGAGGAGAAGGTCGAGTAACGGGGAGGCCAATTAATAGAGCATTGCATTGGAGCGGTCAGAAAGGTAGGAAGAGAACCAGCAGAGGGCAGTGTCCTTAATGTCTAATGACTGGAGCCTAGAGAGCAGGAGACGGTGGTCAACAGTGTCGAAAGCTGCAGGTCGAGAAGAATGAGCAGAGAATAGTCACTGTTATATTTTGCTGTCGGAAGGTCATTGGTCACTTTGATGAGTGCAGTTTCTGTCGAAAGTAGGGGGCGGAAACCGGACAGTGAAGAGTCTAGGTGGGAGTGAGTGGAAAGGTAACGGGTAAAGCAGGAGTAGACCATGTGCTCCAAGAGTTTAGAGATGAAGGGGAGATTGGAGACTGGTCTGTAGTTATTTGCGCAGGATGGGTCGAGAGCAGGTTTCTTTAATAATGGAGTAATGATAGAGTGTTTGAAGGAGGATAGGAAAATACCTGAGGAGAGGGAGAGATTAAAGATTGTAGTTAGGTGGGTTGTGATGACTGGGGAGAGAGACTGGAGGAGATGAAAGGGAATGGGGTCAGTAGTGCATATAGTCGGACGAGAAGAAGAGAATGCCTAGAGACTTCTTCTTCTGTGATGGGATCAAATGTGAAGAATGAGCCAGTGGAAATTCATGGAGAGATGGGAGTCACAGCACTTGGTGGCTGGGAGCAGATTTCCTGACGGATGTTATCTATTTTCTCTATGAAGTGGAAGGCCAGGTCATCAGCACAAATGTCTGTGATAGGGGCTTGTGCTTTTGGCCTGAGGAGGGAGTGAAAGGTGTCAAAAAGTTTCTTGGTGTTGTTGATTAGTGAGGAGAGCAGGTTGATGTAGTAGGTCAGTGTCATGTCGGACGCTGTTCAGACCAGGTCGTTCGACAGACAGCGGTAATTCCGCTTTTGACCACCATGTGCTCATTGGCGTCGGCTAGATTTTATCTAGCTGTTCCGGGGTTAATTTACCTGATCCTCGGATTGGAAGCTGGGCCATGCCCATTGCCTTTAAATAGTTCTCCTGATCATTGGGCGTCGCCGATTATAGCTTCTGTCTTGTGCGTTATTATCTCGGTCTGGAGTGGAGAGCTGGTTGTTGGAGATTCGTTGCTGATGGTGTATTTTCCTTTGTCTTATTTACTCCTTCCTATATTTGTATTTATTTTGCCCTGCACTTTTATAGTGTATTCCTGAGTGACTGCGGCGTGGTGTATATTTTCCTTTATCCTTGTCTGTGCTAACAGTGGGTATTGGTGTATTACCTCTTCACTGGGTGGTGGGCGGAGGTTTTAGCCTAGGGTTGAAACAGGAGATACGGTGAGGTTCCAGGCCTGGACATGCACACCATCAGTGTAAACTCCAGGTAGAGGGTCAGTCAGGATTTCCCTAGTCTGAGGGAAATTGCAGGGGCCCGGGTTATTAGCTCTCGCTCACCTAGTCTCCCCGTGACAGTCAGTTTGGCGAGGTGAAGGGTATAGTTTAGGTTTTTAGCATAAATTTGAAGTTGATGAAGTCTTCTGGTGTGTGAGTTTTCCTCCATAAGCGTTCAGCACTCCTAGAGCATCGCTGGAGAAATCGAGTTAGCGATGTGGTCCAGGGCTGTTTTACTCTGTGTTTGGAGGTTCTGAGGGTGAGGGGGGCTAGTTGATCCAGGGTGCTGCTGAGAGTGTCATTGTAGTGATATACAGCCTGATCAGGACAGGAAAAAGAGGAGATTGGGGACAGTGATGAGTGTAGGGAATCTGAAAGTGTATGAGAGTTAATGGCTTGTAGAATTCTGAATGTATGGTAGGTATGAGTGTGCTGGGGTGGGCGCGGATTTGTGAGAGTGAAGGAGAGAATGTTTTGGTCAGAGAGGGAAATGCGGTGAGTTTTTTAGGTAGGAGATTGAACAGAGCTGAACAAAGTCAAGGTCAAGGGTGTTACCGCCCTTGTGTGTCTCAGAGATTGAGAGCTGTGAGAGACCGAGAGAAGTGGTTAGTTATAGAAGATGGGATGCAGATGTGGAAGTGGGGCTGTTAATGGGGATGTTGATGTCTCCCAGGATAAAGGTTGAGAGTTCTGATGATATAAAGTGCGCAACTAGGCTGAGAAATGGTCCAGGAAGTGGGTGGGTGAGCCTGGGGGCCGGTATATGACCGCTACACTGAGGGAGAGGGGATGAAAGAACCTGATGGTGTGGACCTCAAAAGAAGGGAATGAGAGTGATGGAACTGGGGGGATGACTTGGAAAGTGCATTGTGGGGACAGGAGTATGCCGACTCCACCACCAGGTCTGTTTGTGGGTCTCGGGGAATGGAAGAATTGTAAGGGCTTTATAAGGGCTAATGTAGCTAAATCTTAGGTATATGATTTATATAATTTTACATTTGTGATTTAGCTGATTTTTGTGGTTCCCTGGTGATTTTATTTGTACAGGTTTCATGCTGCAGTATCTCTAAAAAAATATATATCTGTTCACAGCAGTCGCTTTCACTTGAAAGAGAATCACAGGACTGTTCAGAGAGTTACTCCGAGGACCCCTGGAGGATAACACAAGAACAGCGAGACTACTACACTAATCAGTTCAAATCTCTTCAATCTGATCTGAATTCTTTCATTTCCGGTAAGTCAGATGGATATTTTGCAAAATTTATTTTGCTGACAACATGGGTTGAATGTTTAGATATTCAGCATCTATTAAGTTTAGAATGTTCCTTTAGTTAGTCGATGAGAAACACTCTTATCCGTTTCCTCCACCGTAAGCAACCGAATACTTTTTAAAGGTCTTAAAGTGTTAATATAATGTACTGTAGATGGCTGACCAGAAACAGTTTTCTTTTTGGGTTTAGATTTAGTCTGCTTAGAAGGTAATTTAAATAATGATTTTAAATACCGTTTATATTGGGTTATTTCAATTGGATTCCACTTGGAACCTGCCTGGAAAAATGCTAAAAAACCACCAAAAATAATGCCTAAATTTTGCTGCTTTTGGCATCTTCACACCAGTTTCTCCCAGCTCTGCCCTAATGGATGGAGCTGGGGAGGGATGGGGGTGTGACTACACAGCCTGTCTAATTTGTGACGATCTGTAGCCTTTCCTATGTAACAAATCTCACTCCAGTAGCTGACTTCATTCGTCACTCCGCAGAACATTTTGACACTGCTCAGAAGTCCAATGACAAATTAGTTTTACACCACTCCATCCGACACTTTGTATTGTGTTTGGTGATGTAGGCTTGCATCCAGCTGCTCGTCCATGGAAATCCATGTCATGACAACCGGCTCACAGTTTTTCTACTAATATTAGTGACAGAGGCTGTTTTGAGCTCATCAGAGTATTGGAGAACTTTAGGAATTGTGCTCCTCAGCACTTAGCTGACCTGGTCTTCTTCTTCTAAGTTGCTGTGGTTCCTAAATGCTTCCACTTTTTAATAACACCACTCACAGTTGAGTGTGAAATATTAAGATGGGAAGAAATGTCATGAACTGACTTGCTGTAAGGGTAAATTGTAAGGGTGTATAAAAAATCATTCCGAGTTTCATCTAGAAAAGCGGGTTGATTTTTTTTTTCTCACATGTCATCCAAGTGTAGGCTGCATGCAATCCTTTTTTTTTTTTTTTTACAGCAGCAGCTATTAATCATTTTCAAGACCAATTACAGAATTGCAATGAACCCTGTAAAAATTAGATGCTATCCTGTGTCTCTCTGTGGCATCCAATTTTTTTCCATATACCCGTAGACTTGAATAGGTGAGTCTCAATCTATTCACGGAAGAAAGAAGTGCAGGCTGCAATTTGTTAACACACAGATTCGGTCAGTGAAAAAAATCGCTCCTCTGCAATTCCCCATTGAATAACATTCTTCCTAGTGCTGTTTGTTTTTTTCAAAAATATAGTCGTGTGAACGAGCCCTATTGGTAGCATTATTTTACCTTTGCCTGGATAGTGTATCTCACTATTGAAATCAATATATTTTATGATGTATACAATTTCTTTATGTCCATGGTCACATATACCATGTTCCAAATTATTATGCAAATGACATTTTTCTCGAATTTTCCTAAATGGTCGGTGCAAGTGACAGTCTAATAAAAGTCATCACCCATTAGAGTATACATCAAATTTTATTGAAGAAACCTCCCAATGATAACAGTATAATCTCCAAAATGAATAAAAACTCAAAATGCACTGTTCCAAATTATTAGGCACAGTAGAATTTCTAAACATTTGATATGTTTTAAAGAACTGAAAATGCTCATTTGTGGAATTTGCAACATTAGGAGGTCACATTCACTGAACAAAAAAGCTATTTAACTCCAAAACATCCTAACAGGCCAAGTTACATGTTAACATAGGAACCCTTCTTTGATATCACCTTCACAATTCTTGCATCCATTGAACGTGAGCTTTTGGAGAGTTTCTACTTGTATTTCTTTGCATGAAGTCAGAATAGTCTCCCAGAGCTGCTGTTTTGATGTGAACTGCCTCTCACCCTCATAGAACATTTGCTTGATGAAACTCCAAAGGTTCTCTATAGGGTTGAGGTCATGGGAAGATGGTGGCCACACCATGAGTTTATCTCCTTTTATGCCTATAGCAGCCAATGACTCAGAGGTATTTTTTGCAGCATGAGATGGTGCATTGTCATGCATGAGGATGATTTTGTTCCTGAAGGCACGTTTCTGCTTTTTATACCATGGAAGAAAGTTGTCAGTCAGAAACTCTATATACTTTGCAGAGGTCATTTTCACACCCTCAGGAACCTTAACCCCTTCCTGACCTGTGACGCCACGTAGGCATCATGAAAGTCGGTGCCAATCCGACCTGTGACGCCTATGTGGCGTCATGGCAGGATCGCGTTCCTGCAGATCGGGTGAGAGGGACAGGGGGAGTGGTACTTCAGGCCAGGGCTACGACCACTCTGGCTGTTGAAAGTGAAACAGCCAATCAGGACAATTTGTAATATTTCACCAGTGAAACTTTGTGAAATACTACAATCCTGCCATGGCCGATGCTGCAATATCATCGGCCATGGCTGGAGACCACGATCTGCCCCCTCCACCGACTGACAGCGGTGATTTGCCGCCGCTGTCAGTCTTTCCTCCCCTCTGTTCTGTGCTCCGTTGCCCTCCTCTCCCCTCTGCCTGCCCCCGGCCTCCCCTCCGCCCCCCCGCTGTCTGATCCCACCCCCCATTCTTACCGAGTCCCGGTGTCCCTCCCGGTGTCCGTCCGTCTTCAGCGATCATCTTCCAAAATGGCGGGCGCATGCGCAGTGCGCCCGCCAAATCTGCTGGCAGGCAGATTTGTTCCAGGTACATTTTGATCGCTGTGATAGGTTCTATCACAGTGATCAAAATAAAAAAAATAGTAAATAAAGCCCCCCCTTATCACCCCCATAGGTAGGGAAAATAATGAAATAAAGAAAATATATTTATTTTTATTTTTCCACTAGGGTTAGGGTTAGAACTAGGGTTAGGGTTAGGGCTAGGGTTGCAATTAGGGTTAGGCTTAGAATTAGGGTTAGGGTTGCAATTAGGGTTAGGGTTAGAATTTGGGATAGGGTTGCAATTAGGGTTAGGGTTGCAATTAGGGTTAGGGTTAGAATTAGGGTTAGGGTTAGAATTAGGCTATGTGCACACGGTGTGGATTGGCCGCTGCAGATTTGTGGCAGTTTTCCATCACGTTTACAGTACCATGTAAACCTATGGAAAACCAAATCCGCTGTGCCCATGGTGCGGAAAATACCGTGCGGAAACGCTGCATTGTATTTTCCGCAGCATGTCAATTCTTTGTGTGGAATCCGCAGCGTTTTACACCTGTTCCTCAATAGGAATCCGCAGGTGAAATCCACACAAAAAATACTGGAAATCCGCGGTAAATCCGCAAGTCAAAACGCAGTGCGTTTTACCAGCGGATTTTTCAAAAACGGTGCGGAAAAATCCTCACACGAATCCGCAACGTGGGTACATAGCCTTAGGGTTAGGGCTGGAACTAGAGTTAGGGTTAGAATTAGGGTTGGAATTAGGGTTAAGATTAGGGTTAGGGGTGTGTTGAGGTTAGGACTAGGCTTGTGGTTAGGGTAATGGTTGGGATTAGGGTTGGTTGTGTGTTGGGATTAGGGTTGTGGTTAGGGTTGTGATTAGGGTTAGGGGTGTGTTGGGGTTAGGGTTGTGGTTAGGGTTATGGTTAGGGTTGTGGTTAGGGGTGTGTTGGGGTTAGGGTTGTGATTACGGTTATGGTTAGAGTTGGAATTAGGGTTAGGGGTGTGTTGGGGTTAGTGTTGGAGTTAGAATTGAAGGGTTTCCACTGTTTAGGCACATCAGGGGGTCTCCAATCACGACATGGTGCCACCATTGATTCCAGCCAATCTTTCATTTAAAAAGTAAAATGGAGCCCCGACGTGCTCCCAAACAGTGATTTATCCAAACATATGGGGCATAAGCATACTCAGGAAAAATTGTACAACAATTTTGGGGGTCCAATTTCTCCTGTTACCCTTAGAAAAATAAAAAAAATGGGGGCTAAAAAATTATTTTTGTGGGAAAAAAATGATTTTTTATTTTCACGGCTCTGCGTTAAAAAATTCTGTGAAGGGGGTTTAAAGTGCTCACCACACATCTAGATAAGTTCCTTGGGGGGTCTAGTTTCCAAAATGGGGTCACTTGTGGGGGGTTTCTACTGTTTAAGTACATCAGGGACTCTGCAAACACAACGTGATGCCTGCAGACCATTCCATCAAAGTCAGCATTTCAAAACGTCACTACTTCTTTTCTGAGCCCCGACGTGTGCCCAAACAGTGGTTTACCCCCACTTATGGGGTATCAGCATACTCAGGACAAGCTGGACAACACCTATTGGGGTTCAGTTTCTCCTGTTACCCTTGTAAAAAAAAAAAATTGCGGGCTAAAAATCATTTTTGAGGAAAAAAAAGGTTTTTTTATTTTTACGGCTCTGCATTATAAACTTCTGTGAAGCACTTGGGGGTTTAAAGTGCTCACCACACATCTAGGTAAGTTCCTTGGGGGGTCTAGTTTCCAAAATGGGGTCACTTGTGGGGGGTTTCTACTGTTTAGGCACATCAGGGGCTCTGCAAACGTAACATGATGCCCTCAGACCATTCCATCAAAGTCTGCATTCCAAAATATCACTACTTCCCTTCCAAGCGCAGCCATGCGCCCAAACAGTGGTTTACCCCACATATGGGGTATCAGCGTACTCAGGACAAACTGGACAACAACTTTTGTGGTCCAATTTCTCCTGTTACCCTTGTGAAAATAAAAAATTGTGGGCTAAAAAATAATTTTTGAGGAATGAAAAATGATTTTTTATTTTCATGGCTCTGCGTTATAAACTTCTGTGAAGCACTTGGGGGTTCAAAGTGCTCACCACACATCTAGATGAGTTCCTTGGGGGGTCTAGTTTCCAAAATGGGGTCACGTGTGGGGGAGCTCCAATCTTTAGACACAGGGGCTCCCCAAACGCGACATGGTGTCCGCTAAAGATTGGAGCCAATTTTTCATTCAAAAAGTCAAATGGCACTCCTTCCCTTCCGAGCCCTGTCATGCACCCAAACAGTGATTCCCCCCATATATGGGGTATCGACGTACTCAGGACAAATTGTACAACAACTTTCGGGGTCCAGTTTCTCGTTTTACCCTTGGGAAAATGAAAACATTGTTGATAAAACTTCATTTTTGTGACTAAAAAGTTAAATGTTCATTTTTTCCTTCCATGTTGCTTCTGCTGCTGTGAAACACCTGAAGGGTTAATAACTTCTTGAATGTGGTTTTGAGCTCCTTGAGGGGTGCAGTTTTTAGAATAGTGTCACTTTTGAGTATTTTCAGCTATATAGACCCCACAAACTAACTTCAAATGTGAGGTAGCCCCTAAAAAAATGGTTTTGTAAATTTTGTTGTAAAAATTAGAAATCGCTGGTCAAATTTTAACCCTTATAACTTCCTAGCAAAAAAAAAATGTTGTTTCCAAAATTATGCTGATGTAAAGTAGACATGTGGGAAATTTTATTTATTAACTATTTTGTGTCACATAACTCTCTGGTTTCACAGAATAAAAATTCAAAATTTGAAAATTGCAAAATTTTCAAAATTTTCGCCAAATTTCCGTTTTTTTCACAAATAAACGCAAAAATTACCGACCTAAATTTACCACTAACATGAAGCTCAATATGTCCTGAAAAAACATTCTCATAATTATTAGGATCCGTTGAAGCGTTCTTGAGTTATTACCTCATAAAGGGACACTGGTCAGAATTGCAAAAATGGCCAGGTGATTAAGGTCAAAATAGGTTGGGTCATGAAGGGGTTAAAGGGCCCTACTAGCTGTTTCCCCATGATTCCAGCCCAAAGCATGACTCCTCCCCCTCCTTGCTGACGTCTCAGCCTTGTTGGGACATGGTGGCCATCCACCAACCATCCACTACTCTATCCATCTGGACCATCCAGGTTTGCTCGACACTGATCAGTAAACTGTTTGGAAATTAGTTTTCATGTACAGTGGTGTTCAAAAGTCCTGCATAGGCGTGAAGAAAACTATATGTTTCATACTTCTGCAGCTCTACAGTGAAACTGGTGGAACATATATGTTTTTGTAATCCCATATTGTTTGCCATACTCATTTTTGAATGTCCCAAGTGTATTAATTTTATGGCATGCGCATTTTTGATAATTTTTTTTACAGCATAACCATACCTACACCAGTACAGTGTGTAGAATGATGAACAGGTTTCTAAGTACATTAACTTCCAATGCAAGTTCACACAGACTTAAATTTTACTTTTTAAGATTTATTATTTTTTATTTAATTCAGAGTCCTGAAAAGGGCCTTTTGAGTGCATCTTAAGCTTCTAATACTTTATTGGCCAGCCTTTGCTCTTGAGCACCAGCTTGCATCTCTGTGGCATTGAGTGAACAAGCTTCTGCAGATGTTCACGAGTGATGATGTGGTTCCAGGCCTGTATCAGAGCCTCAATCAACTCACTCTTGGTCCTTGGCTGTTTTCTAGATATCTCTAATGATACCTTGTGCCACAAATTTTCAATTGGATTGAGGTCTGGGGACTGAGCTGGCCAGTCAATAGTAGCCACCTTGTTCTTCCAACACCATTGGCTGCCATACAGCCCCAGACCATTACTTTCATTACATGTTTCACAGAGAAGCTCAAACACTCTGGCTTGTACTCTTCATGTGGGAACCTTCTCACATAAGACTTGCCATCATTTCCTAAAATGCAAAAAGTGCTTTCATCACTAATTAGCACTTTTTCCCACTCCTCCTTCCTCCATTTTAAATATTTCAATGCCCACAGTTTTCGCCTTTGTCTTTGTATGGCTGTCATGAATGGCTTCTTTCGGGCCTTGCACCCTTTCAATCCTGCTTCCAAACATCTCTTCCTAACAGTTGATTTTGCTACCTCAATATTGCACTTTTCTTGCCATTCTCGCAGAAGCTGAGGAGAGGTGAGCTTTCGATTGGCAAGGGATGTTCTTATCAGTACTCTATCCTCCCTTTCAGTTGACTTTCTGGGCCAACCAGATCTGGGCCTGTCCTGGGTAATTCCAAGCTGCTTATGTTTCTGCAAAATTCTTACGACTATACTCTGATTACAGCCGACCTTCCTTGCGATCTGGGGGCCAGTATAACCCTCTTCATGTAGCACCACAACTCGCACACGATCCTCCGCTGACAAAAATCTGAAGGCTCCCATCATAAAACTCTACTGTATGATTCACTAGATAGACCAACAGATAAAACAAACAAACAAAGCAGCAGATGTGATGCAATGTAATGCAATGTGATTGGCTGCCATATCCAGGTTATGATTGGTCACAAGAACCTCATCTGTGATTGGCTAATTTTGGATCTGAAGCTGTACAATATATAGTTGTGCTTTCAATTCCCATATTGTTGCAATAATTTGAGGCAAAACTGCTTCAAAAGCTAAAAATATTACAGGGAGAGAATGCAAAATTGTATTCTGAACAAAACCATATACAATATGTCATATTAGCATCGAAGATATTCGACAGAAAACGTTTAAAACTTGAAAAATCAATTTATCCTATGCCTATGCAGGACTTTTGAACACCACTGTATGTCTGGGCCCACTGCAACCGTTTCTGCTTGTGAACGCTGTTTATGGGTGGCCGAATAGTAGGTTTATGCACCACAGCAGGCCTTTGAAGGATCCTACACCTTGAGGTTCGAGGGACTCCAGAGGCACCAGCAGCTTCAAATAACTGTTTGCTGCTTTGTAATGGTATTTTGGCAGCTGCTCTCTTAATCCAATGAATTTGTCTGGCAGAAACCTTCCTCATTATGCCTTTATCTGCGTGAACTCTATCTGTGCTCTGTTTCAGTCACAAATCTCACAGTATGATGATCATTCTTAATTTTCGTGAAATATCTAATGTATTCATACCTTGTCCAAGGCATTGCACTATTTAATGCTTTTCAGCAGCAGAGAGATCCTTTTTAGTTCCCATATCAATTGAAACCTGTGGCCTTTTTAATAATGTGGAACATCATTTTTAAGTAGTTTTACTTTAATTAAAATCACCTGGAAAACTAATTATCACGTGTTTAAGATTGATTGCAGTGATGCATTGAGCCCTGAGACACAATACCATCCACAAGTTTATTTGAAAAACAAAACAATTAAATCTTTATGACACCTAAATCCAATTTTCATAATAATTTTGAACACGGTGTAGTAGTGGTTGGATACTGTATAATACTACTCTAAAATGTAATCTTTCCTATCGGCCCAAGTGCTGATTTAGCTCCATTTACATGGCTGCTGGTAGGCTGCTCAAATGTGATTTCTTGGTGGCGGAATTAGAAAGTTGTGCAGGGCAATGGAAGCGATCGATTGGGAGAACTCTGTCTGACAAATTTGCATAGGCATTGCTGTGGCTTTTTCTTTGCTGGCACTACCCTGCTTCCAGTCCACAAATAATTAGTGTAGGAACAGTTTACAGTTAAGAAACACATAGGCCCGATTCATTAAGACCAGCATTGTCCATGCTGATCTTCATGTGGGAATGTGCTGTAATCGTTCGCTCCTGATTCATGAAGAGGCATAAGTAGTGTGCGCATTGCTGCTAATCTTACTCCAGTCAGGGGCTAGAGTAAGATTTGTGGTGTAAAGAACGCACCGCTCATCATGAATTTGACAAGCAGCAATCATTACACTTCCATTCTGCCAACCTCCACCTGCTTTGTCAGAGCTAGACAAAAATGGTGTGAGAACTCCAAAAGTCACAAAATTTTAGCTCAGCTTCACGTTGCTCCAAAACTTTACGACTTTTCAATGCTTTTTACAACCAAAATATGGCTTAAAAAATTTGATGATTTGGGCCTCAAGTGTATTATACTATAATACACTGCTCAAAAAAATAAAGGGAACGCTTAAACAACAGAATCTATCTCCAAGTAAATCAAAGTTCTGTGAAATCAAACTGTCCACTTAGGAAGCAATACTGATTGACAATTAATTTTACATGCTGTTGTGCAAATGGAATAGACAACAGATGGAAATTATTGGCAATTATCAAGACACCCTCAATAAAGGAGTGGTTCTGCAGGTGGGGACCACAGACAACATCTCAGTACCAATGCTTTCTGGCTGATGTTTTGGTCACTTTTGAATGTTGGCTGTGCTTTCACACTCGTGGCAGCATGAGACGGACTCTACAACCCACACAAGTGGCTCAGGTAGTGCAGCTCATCCAGGATGGCACATCAATGCGAGCTGTGGCAAGAAGGTTTGCTGTGTCTGTCAGTGTAGTGTCCAGAGGCTGGAGGCACTACCAGGAGACAGGCCAGTACACCAATAGATGTGGAGAGGGCCGTAGGAGGGCAACAACCCAGCAGCAGGACCGCTACCTCCACCTTTGTGCAAGGAGGAATAGGAGGAGCACTGCCAGAACCCTGCAAAATGACCTCCAGCAGGCCACAAATGTGCATGTGTCTGCACTAACGGTTAGAAACCGACTCCATGAGGATGGACTGAGTGCCCAATATCCACAGATGGGGGTTGTGCTCACTGCCCAACACCGTGCAGGATGCTTGGCATTTGCCACAGAACACCAGGATTGGCAAATTCGCCACTGCCGCCCTGTGCTCTTCATAGATGAAAGTAGATTCACATTGAGCACATGTGACAGACGTGACAGAGTCTGGAGATGCCATGGAGAGCGATCTGCTGCCTGCAGCATCCTTCAGCATGTCCGGTTTGGCAGTGGGTCAGTAATGGTGCGGGGTGTCATTTCTTTGGAGGGCCACACAGCCCTCCATGTGCTTGCCAGAGGTATCCTGACTGCCATTAGGTACCGAGATGAGATCCTCAGACCCCTTGTGAGACCATATGCTGGTGCGGTTGGTCCTGGGTTCCACCTAATGCAGGACAATGCCAGACCTCATGTGGCTGTAGTGTGTCAGTAGTTCCTGCAAGATGAAGGCATTGAAGCTATGGACTGGCCCGCCCATTCCCCACACCTGAATCTGATTGAGCACATCTGGGACATCATGTCTCGCTCTATCCACCAACGTCACGTTGCACCACAGACTGTCCAGAAGTTGGCGGATTCTTTAGTCCAGGTCTGGGAGCAGATCCCTCAGGAGACCATCCGCTGCCTCATCAGGAGCATGCCCAAGCATTGTAGGGAGGTCATACAGGCACGTGGAGGCCACACACAATGCTAAGCATCTTTTCCTTGTCATGAGGCATTTCCACTGAAGTTGGATCAGCCTGTAATTTGATTTTCCACTTTGATTTTGAGTATCATTCCAAATCCAGATTTCCATGGGATATTCATTTTGATTTACATTGATAATTGTTACGTTTTATTGTTGTGAATACATTCCACTATGCAATGAATACAAATTTGCAACTGGAATATTTCATTCATAAATATCTAGGATGTGGTATTTTAGTGTTCCCTTTATTTTTTTGAGCAGTGTATATCTTATAGCACATTGTCTGTTTAAAGACCTGTATTATTGAAAATTGATCATGATGACAGTGTGAGCATGAGTATGAATGATGGGTCAAAATTACAATTTCTGCCCAGGGTCTTACTTTCTCTAAAAGAAGCCTTGCTGTAGATATAATCAAGTCAGTAATGGGAATTCACTGCAGGATGTGATCTAATATTACATTTTATACATTTTTAGATTTTGATTTCTAGCAATTTCTTAGTGTTTACCAGTGTTGATTAATATATTTTGTATGAGATGGGGTTTTTTATTGAAGTTTTGTCTGGATTTTTAATATGACAGCTCGTAATAAGTACTAAATAAAATGCCTGTTCAGAATGGAACATAGATTTCTCAGTATGCCTATATTTACGATACAACCATGATAAGGTAGACATAAGTTTACATTGTGGAATGTGATTTTCTTTCTATTATGTCTAGGTTAATTTGTATATATTTGTATGTCCTAATACATCTTCTTTAGAAATGTTTTATGTGTGTATCATATAATTAAATATTTAGAGATAATTAAGTTAGAAAAAGCTTGTTGTAACTTAAACCATTATATTTATTCACTTGTGGCTTAATGTAATGTATCATTTCTCTAATAAACAAAATATAAATGCCCTAAACGCCCTCCATTAGCAGATATTATTCATTTCATTGTAGTATCTACAGTAAATTACTTCTAATGTTATCCCATGGTATATATTATCTTACAGCTTATATGGAACTGGATAGCAACCTCCTAATATAGTTTATAATGATTAATGTGTTATACCTAAAGCTACATGTATGTGGTTTAAAAACATTGTTAACTCCTCCCTGATCTCTGCTTTAGGGTAGCGAACTAGTCTGGAATGCCTGTCAATCATTACTGCAGCCACTTGAATCATGCATTGCAGAGAAGAGAAGAGACTTCTTTTTCTACTCCTCCCGTGATCCTGCTCCCCCTTTCTTCGCAGTGACATTTCCACGCTCTTATTAGATGCTTCAATTCAAACTGTAACACTAATACTGGTGCCCCTACATTGTTCCTCCTTCCCCTCTATGCAGTGATGCCGACATACTCACTGCCACGGCTACACAGTGAACTCTCCATTTCCTGCTCCTCTGCATGCCGCACAGGCTTTCCGATGGCGCATCCAGTGCGGGAGCGCTCCCCTGTTTTTAAAAGCGCAGCGCGCGTAATTTGAAAATGCTTCCCAGCAAATAGCTGGGAGGCATCTTGTATCAAAGGTGCCTTCCCCAGTAGGGAGGCATCTAAGCAACCCTTGTAGTTCCCTACATTGTGTGTGTGCAACTGTATGTATGCCAGGTCCCCCTTTCTAATATCCCATGTAGTTACTACGTGAACCTGAACCACTGGTCCTTGCGTGGCCAAGGTCTTAACCTGAACCCCTGGTACTTGTGTGACCAGGGCCTGAACCTGAATCCACACCTGGCGATCCCTGAACCCGAAACCCGGTGGTACCTGTAGCTTAACACCGCTCCGGCAGTACCTGAGCCTGAAGCCACATCAGCAGTACATGAACCCTGAAACTGCACTGGTGGTACCTGTTCCTGAAGCCGGACTGGTGGTATCCAAACATGTAATCATTCCGGCAGTACTTGATCCTTCACCAGTGGCTGCCCTGGCTAGTTTTCCAGAGTCCGTACTGTTGGAGCCTGTCCCATTATCTGAAGCCAGCCCCGTCTGTGACTCCATGTCAGTATCCGTTCTGCCCTAGGATCCAGAATCTTTGCAGTCTGAACAGAGCCCTTATCCTGTTCTGTCAGTTACTCCAAGCCCAGTCTGTGTCTGCGAGTCTGACCCTTGGGGTCAGCAGCTGCAGTACTGGGAACTGCCTTGGAGTGGTACCTGGCAGCTATCTGCAGCTCAAGTCTAACTCCACCATCAGAAGCTCTAGTAAAATCAAGGTAGCCGATTAGCCACACTCATCCTACTTAAGCCGACCCTGTGGCACAATTAGTCCACAATCCATGTGCGTCACACCCGTGCGTGACACAAATTATATGGTTGGGTATGACAATTGTGTGTGTTATGTACATGTGTTGTTTCCTGAAACAAAAGGAAGTTGGAGTCTAAAACAGAAAAACCTGATTTAATCAATAAGTCATTTTGTCATGACAGCTTCTCTTAAACATTTTTAAACATACACAAAGATAGTATTTAGGTATCATAATACAGAGATCATTAAAAACTGTATTAGGAGGCTGATAAAGCTCTCAGACTGCCTCCTTGGTTTAAATCCTGCTGTCAGGTTCTGTTTAAGACCTCTTGCACATGAATCTCGAATATGGCATATTGAAAATGTTGTGGGTCCATGCTGATCTCTTTTATTCTCATTCATTTTTATCTGTGGGATTCTATATGAAAAAATAACAAGATTTTTTAAACATTTCTTCTAGAAGGCATCCCGGTTCACAGCTGCATGCTTAAACCGTAATAGGAAGTATTATAGTCAAGTTATATGTACTTTGTTAAAACTTTCTTTTTTTTCAATTATTTGCAGGGTCCATAGCAAGAAACTTCTTTACCAAATCAAAGCTTCCTATTTCAGAACTTTCACACATTTGGTAAGTATGAAAGAACAGATAGATAGCTACGCTTCCACTTGTTTGCCAAAATTCACACATACTTTTTATGGGCTTTAATATGATTCTTCTTATATAGGTGAGTGTAAGCGTAATTACCCATAACCTTTTTATTCTTTATTGTGTAGGTAATGACATTTTGAAACTCATCCAATTGACATATTAAATGTGAGCTCTTGGTATACTTCCATAAAAATATACAATATATAGGACAAAACAATGTACACAGCGCATTTGCCAATGTAACTACTCAAAGAGTAAATTAAAGGGCACCTGTCACCTCGTTTTTTCAGTATGAGATAAAAATACTGTTAAATAGGGCCTGAGCTGTGCATTACAATAATGTATTTTGTGGACCCCGATTCCCCACCTATGCTGCCGAAATACGTTACCAAAGTAGTCGTTTTCGCCTGTCAATCAGGCTGGTCTGGTCAAAAGGGCGTGGTGTCTTCCCCCAGATCTTGCTTAGTTTTCCGTTGGTGGCGTAGTGGTGTGCGCATGCCCAAGGTCCCAAATCCACGTCACAGGGAGTGAAAAGATCGCAATGTGCTGTATTTCATTGGTGATCGGTGGGCGCGGCCATCTTCCTTTGGCCGCGCATGCGCAGAAGCGGCGCTCTGCTGGCCGCGGCTTCAGGAAATTGGCCGCGGGATGCCGCGCGTGCGCAGATGGAGATCGCGGCGGCCATTTTCCTGAACTCTGCTTCAGGAAAATGGCCGCCGCGATCTCCATCTGCGCACGCGCGGCATCCCGCGGCCATTTTCCTGAAGCCGCGGCCAGCAGAGCGCCGCTTCTGCGCATGCGCGGCCAAAGGAAGATGGCCGCGCCCACCGATCACCAATGAAATACAGCACATCGCGATCTTTTCACTCCCTGTGACGTGGATTTGGGACCTTGGGCATGCGCACACCACTACGCCACCAACGGAAAACTAAGCAAGATCTTGGGGAAGACACCACGCCCTTTTGACCAGACCAGCCTGATTGACAGGCGAAAACGACTACTTTGGTAACGTATTTTGGCAGCATAGGTGGGCAATCGGGGTCCACAAAATACACTATTGTAATGCACAGCTCAGGCCCTATTTAACAGTATTTATATCTCATACTGAAAAAACGAGGTGACAGGTTCCCTTTAATAAAGTTTGCTGTTGTATTCAGTATACATTATTTTACCTTCCATACATGGCATTACAGTAGATAGTAGGATAGACATAACTAGAGGCTTTCAGGAAAGCAGTATGTCCAGGATACATCAAATGAACAATGTTCTCAGGTATAGTTCTTAAAAGGGTTTTCTAGTCCAAAATGACAAGTCTGCAGTCACTCAGTGACTCAGCACCACAACACACGCACTGAACGCTGTGAAGATTCTCCAGTATCAGCACCAGGACCTGTGATCATGTGACCACAAGTATGCCTTGCCAGAATCAGACTAGACTTTTTCCGACTCACTTAAGGTAAGAGTCCTATGCGAGGCCGGAAAGAGTCTAGTCTGATTGTGGCCGGAAGTATGCATATCACATACTTGCGGTTGTGGACACATGACCGTCATTCCTGGCACAGACCACGGAGTATCCTCACAGCGCTTAGTACGTGCAATATGAGGATTCACAAGTCTGCAGTCACAGAGAGTGACTACAGCCTTGTCATGTTAGAAGGGAAAACCCCGTTAGGCGGAATCTGTCACCAGTGTTTTGCTACCCATTCTGAAAGCAGCATGATGCAGAGGCAGAGACCCTGGCTTTTGTGATGTGTCACTTACCGGGCTGCTTGCTGCAGTTTTCATAAAATCACTGTTTTAACTGGAGTTTTCTGAATACTTAGCTGTGTATAACTACGCCCAAACTACTCTGATTGACAGCTTTCTGTGTACACTGTGCATAGGTAGACAGCTGCCCATCTATGTGGGCGGGGCTATGCAGCTCTCATGAATGAGGAGGACTACATGGTATCAGGTTTACTGGTCCTCGAGGGATAATCTCCTGCTGATAAAACAGTGATTTTTATCAAAACTTCACCAAGCAGCCCAGTAAGTGAAACATAGCGGGAATCAGGAATTCTTTCTCCATATTATGCTGCAGTAAGATTTGGAGGCAAAAACCTACGGACAGTTATACTGTTTTCATTTTATTTTTTAGATTGTTGTTATAAAGAACATATAATATTCTGCTTACATCTTACAAGTAGTCTGCTTCTAAAAATCCGGTGTGATATATCCATAGGGTAACTGAACAGGACTAAACATGGTGTCAGTAATGTGATCCCGACTTGATTTTTATATTATCAAGTTATGTTACTCCGGGCATTTAGTTAGTGCTGTCCAGATGAGTAAATGGGATAATCATGTTTTTGCCTGTGTGATTTTTTAAAATCATTTTCTTCTGCTTTGTTCTCTTTCAGGGATCTTAGTGATGTTGACTGTGACGGTGCTTTGACATTGGCAGAATTTTTTGCAGCCTTTCACCTTATTGTTGCTAGGAAAAATGGATACGATTTACCAGATACACTTCCTAAAACCTTGTTATCTGAAATAGTTAAGCCAAGTGAGTGATTTTTTTCCCTGAAAATTCTTTTGGAATTCATTCATTTTCTATCTTGTATAATGCAATATTAAATATATACTGTAGATTTCCATTTTGGTTCCTTGCTTAGGGATATACCGGTAAATGAAAAGGGTGTGTTTTCCTTTAAATAAATTACTGTCTTTTAAAATGTTTATTATAAATCAACATTACTAGCGAAAATACAAAACTTTGTAATATGCTGTATGTCTTATTTTAGAAAAATACCCATGTATCATTTTTCTCTTCCCTCTTTCTCCTGCACTGATTATTCACTCTCAAAAACTGCTCTAATCTGTCTTCAGTTCTGTCTTCAGTGAGGAGTCAAATTACATCTACAATTAGATGAGGCAGAGAGACACACAGAGAAGCTGATACAGCTTCCAGTATATAGACCAGTGTTTCCCAAACTCCGGTCCCCAACATGTCATGTTTTCAAAATTTCCTTAGTATTGCACAGGTGAAAGAACCTGTGGCAGTTTCTGGTGATTAATAATTCCATCACCTGTGCAATACTAAGGAAATCCTAAAATCATCTCTTGGGGGTCATGAGGACTGGAAACATTTTAATGATACCAATTAAAATGTCATGGAGCCTTCACAACAGTGAAGATGATGTCTCTAAAGCACTGTAAAATATCAGCAAGTGAAAAAAATAAGTACACTGATTTGCTGGGTAACAAAGAGAGGACATAGTAGACTTGAACATTTCCACACACGAGATTTGGGATTTGAACATGTAAGCTTTATTTAGGAATTCAAATAAAACACACAGAACAAAAAATAGATGTGTTACTGCTGCTGCGCTTTGGGCAACACCTTCGCTGTCGCTAAAATAATTACATATGCATTGGCTTAAAATAACAAGGCACTCCAATGCAATTGGATAAAGTAAAAAAATATTTTGGTAAATCATTTACTGGAAATAAAGAGACAGCTATTACCCTGGAGTGAATTAATAGCATAACAAGTATAAGATATAGAAATGTAAAGACAAAAATATTTTACTGTGCTATAATATTTGATTGGTTAATATGGTTGAGATCATATGGAATAAAAGGATTTTGAACATCCAAAAAGCATCTGTCCCTATTAAGTACGGTAGTTTGATCTCATGGTTGTATAATATGTTTTATTCTTTGAAGGAGAAAACGTTAACTGTTTAGAAATAGATATGACATAACAGTATATATATATATATATCTATCTATCTATATAATTGTCTAAGGGCTATATGCTACATGGGCTGTGTTATATACTACGTGGCCTGTGCTGTATGCTACGTGGCTGTGTGTCAGGACTGGCGGAATGCACCGAGTAAATAGTGAGATGATATTTGGTGCGTTCGCAGCCCGGGGTCCACCGTGCAGGAAAGAACCTGCTGCTGGCAAATGGCGGCACTATATGGCGGTGGAAGAGAACTCTGTTACGTCACAGGGTCGCGGTACCGCACAAAGAGCACAAACAAGGAGTCACAGAACTCAATCCCAAGACTCGGGAATAGAGTTCGTCTAGACCACTTGACCTCGACACCGCTACTGGGTGTCAGACTATAACAAATAATAGTAAATTAAAGCACAAGAGTGCAAGCAGTGCCGCACTGGCGGACGCCACCAACCACCCAGACTTGGGTTAGAGAAGCGCTCTATTAGTGCACGGCGCCGCACTGGCGGTCACAGCAATAGACACTGTATCGTATGTTTTAATGTTGATAGCTTAGTCGGGCACTAGACAGCAGACATCCACCTTTTGGGAGCAGTCATACACAAGGGAGGGGATGTTTAAAGAACGACTTGCACTCATCAACACACACACATTTTCAAATGTACACTAGCGCATGGCCGTGCGGTCATGCGAACCTTTTATAGCTGCAGAAAGTACAGGATCTTCCCAGAAAGACCAATGGGAAGCTGCCACAGAAATTGAGCACCTTCAGGACCTTCCTAGAGGACCAATGGGATTTGGTAGTATCTGAGCATGTGAACCTTGATCTCCAATGAGAGATCTTACCCTGCGCATGCTCAGAAGGGGAAAAGTAGGACTTAGTCCCAACGGCAGGTCCCTACGGCAGGAGAAGAATGGGAGACCGCAGCGGAGATGGCCCGAGATTCCCCTGTGCAAAAGCGGGAACTCGACCCCTAACACTGTGCTATATGCTACGTGGGCTGTGTTATATGCTACTTGGCTGTGGTATATTTCTCTGCTGTATCTGTGCATCATGAATCGTGGTATGTGTTAAAGAGGGGGGCCCACTGAGACTCTTTTGCCCGGGGCCCTCAAAAACCTGGAGCAGGCCCTGGCTTCACTGATTGGTCACGTCCAGCCGGCGGCAAACAATCAGCGACAGGCGCAGTCCGGCCACGAATTGGCACGGAATTTGAACTACGCCTCGCTAATTGGTCGCGCCCGGCCGGCCGAATCCTGTGTATAAATTGCATTATTCTGAAAACTTCATAAATAAACTACATACATATTCTAGAATACCCGATGCATTAGAATTGGGATCCTTTTACTATTGATGCTGCATAGGCAGCATCAATAGTAAAAAGTTGGTCACACAGGGTTAATAGCAGCGTTAACGGACTGCGTTACACCGTGGCATAACGCGGTGTAATGCAGCCATTAACCCTGTGTGAGCGCAGACTGGAGGGGAGTATGGAGGGGCACTGACGGAGAGTAGGAAGGGGCCAATTCGCGGCTGAACTGTGCCCGTCTCTGATTGGTCTCGACGTGGGATTTCTGTTACAGACAGACAGAAAGACAGACAGACGGAAGTGACCCTTAGACAATTATATAGATAGATGTCTCCTTTTAGAAGTATTTTAATGTGTTCACTGCTTCTTTTTTTAGAAATGTTCACTATTGCAGGAGGGCTTTGTAGAAGTCTTCGGAAGATTCATTGATCATGACTTTTTAAAAAGTAGCTTCATTTTTGCACAAATGGATTAATTTCATGTGTGCCTGAAAATTTTAAACAGGTTGAAAGCAAAAATTTTGATTTTGTGCAAAATTCCTTTAAAAAATGTACTACCCAAAAAAAATTGAATAAAAAAAACACCAAATGATTAATCAGGCCTGAAGGCTTAAAACAGCCGTGTCTTTTAGTTACTGCTGAAATTCTATTTCAGTCACACCTTGATGCTTTATTTCAAAATTATTGTGGCAGTGTACATTTCCTTCATTTTTAAAATACTTCTAGGTCCAATTGTTACATCTATAAGGCTCATGGTTTATAGAAATGGGATATTGAATAACAGTTAAATTCTGTCCTTTTAAGTCCCTGGACTTCCTCTGATTAATTCTGTTAATCAGTTGTTTGGTCAGTGTCATATACATAATGCAAGCAACATACTGGCATTCAAAAGTCTTCATTTTGGATTGTATTGACAGAATATCAATATAATATGTACTTAGTTACATAGGTTGAAAGTAGACCTAGGTCCATCAAGTTCCACCTTTCTCCAATTGGATATGTTGACAACTCCTTTAAGGGTATGTGCACTCAATGTCTTTTTCAGGTGGTTTCCTGAATGAACATAAGCATTTCTATGTAAAAATCACTTTCTGTGCACATGTTCAGGCTTTTGACTGTTTTTTAACTACTTCAGGTTTATAAAAACACCAAATAGTTAAAAAAAAAAAGGGACCTGACCATTCTTCTGGCATTTTCCGCTAGGAAGATACATTCTACTTTACAGCACAAGTTAATGGGAAAGCTCAAATGATGACCGGAAGATGACCGGAGTTTATTTAAGCATTTTCCATCATTTTTTGCTTAAGTGAAGCCTTTTTTTTTCCATTGATCATAGAGTGAAAAAAAAAACAACTGAAAAATGACTGTGAAAAAAAGACTCTAAGAAAAAACATGAAAAAACAACATTGCTGTGCACATGCTCCACATGTCACTTCTTTTAACCATTTCAGGATTCGGAAAGCCTGTAGCAGTCAACAGGAGTGACATTCTCATACCTTTGGTCTGCTTCTGCTCTCTATATTTAAATGGAACTATCCTTTTTAACAACTTAAGTTTATTTAATAGATAACACCCTGAAAACTAATTCTTCAATTTACTTTACTTAAACGTTTATTGCTCACTGCCTGTTGTTAGGAAAGTCGTCTCTAATAACAAAGATGTCAAGACGGACTGCATGAAGTGGGGGTGTCTCTCAGAGGCTGAAATGCGCTCCCGTCTCCAGCCTCTAGCAATTCATATAGCATCCATTGCATTGTATCAGGATAATGATCTACTATGTGCCTTACTAATCAGCATAGTGGGGAAGGAGGAATTCACGGAGAGTAGCTTGCAGATGCTTGGAAGAGCGCTGTGCCCGCATCTGAAGATAAAACAATTTACCCACTGAAGTTACATTCCTAGTATTTTATAAAGTTTTTTCCTCAAAGCCAAAGCAAAAAGTGGATTACAGTGAGTTTTTCCAAAAAGTGTGGTTTTACATGTTACATTTGCCTTTTTTGCATTGTTTTCCTGGTATTAGGTAAACACAAGACACACTACAAATTGTGTTTTTTTATGACATGCCTTATTTAAAATAAAGCCATCCAAAACCCCTTGTAAAAATTCATATACAATTTAAGACAATAATTAACAAGCCCCTCCCACCTCCATAAAAAAAAAACTGTTAAAAATGTGTGCTCAATGGAGGCTTAGGGTAGATTTAAAAACATTTTTTTAGAAAAATGCAAGCAGGGCATCCGAAAGTTAAATATAATTCCTTCCTTTTATTTCCCATTCTTTATTAATGTACTAGTGGCTTTTGGCCAAAAAGCTACAGAGGAATGATTTTCTTGAATTTTACAAGCATTTTATGGGGTGTGTGACAAGGTCGCTGGTAATATACTGGAGGAGAGGTATGTATCACTGAAGATGTTAGCTTCAGTGATATGAATCTAGGGAAAATGCTCCAGCTCACTAACTGTTTAAATCGCCACTCCCGTGGTTTTTTTTTACTGGAATTGTGCTACTAATCTAAATTCCCTGACCCTTGTCTTATACTTACCAGCCTTCATCCTTTATCTGCACTGCTGCAGACCATGTCCAGTAGTTTTTGATTGCTCCAGGCATTCCTGGGTGATCAGGAAGTCACAACTCAATGTAAGTCTACGTCAGCCAGATTGAGGCCAGAATGAAGCTGTCATAGACTTGCATTGAGAGCTTGTAACCATTACCTCTGATATCAGGTCTATACAATATGAAGTTACAGTCACAAGTTGGCACCACGAGACTGAAGCGGTAATAGATGAAGATGGCGTCTGGCAAGTTCAGGGAACTTAGATTAGTAGCACCACTCTGATGCTGAAATAAAAAATGAAACAAACACTGGAGTGGTGCTGTAGCAGTTGGACGAAACCTATCGTGGTCTAGAGTAAAAAGCATCTAGTGCTGACTTGTCTAGATCCTGCTGTATTCCTTGGGTATCTTCCTATCCAACACAAGGACTGGGTAATCATACTGAAAAGAGCAGTCTGACATGCAGCCTATCCTTTAGATTTTAACTGGGACATTCACCTTCTATAACCTCCCCCATATGTCTTCTGTTATGGAGGCCAATCAATATAGGATTATTTAAAAGAAAACTTCAGTAAGTTTCTGCGATAAGAAACATAATAATTCAATTTATTATTCATTTCACAGCACCTGTGAATCCTGGCACAGATGGTGTATATGAAGGATATCGTGGAACAAACACAGCGTGCTCAGCCAGGAAGGAGGTACGAAATTATTGATTCACACAGACCTAGGTCTTCACACAGGGAAGATGTAAGTTGCAAGTCAGATCCTGAACTGCCTCAAAAAGTATTTGGGAATGAGAAGCAATTATTTTAACTCCTTTCATGACCTTGCGATTTTTCTTTTTTTGCGCTTCAGTTTTTTGTACCTCTTCTTCCAAGAACCTTTCCTTCAATATAGCCATATGAGGGCTTGTTTTTTTGCAGGACAAGTTGTACTTTTCAATGACTCAATTCATTTTACCATATAATGTACTGGACAATGGCAACAAAATTCCAAGTGAGGTGAAATTGCAAAAAAAAGTGTAATTCCACAATTGTTTTTTAACCCCTCTGTGACCTTAGACGTACTATCCCGTCGAGGTGACCTGGGCCTATCTGACCCTCGACGGGATAGTACGTCATAGCCGATCGGCCGCGCTCACGGGGGGAGCGCGGCCGATCGCGGCCGGGTGTCAGCTGCATATCGCAGCTGACATCCGGCACTATGTGCCAGGAGCGGTCACGGACCGCCCCCGGCACATTAACCCCCGGCACACCGCGATCAAACATGATCGCGATGTGCCGGCGGTGCAGGGAAGCATCGCGCAGGGAGGGGGCTCCCTGCGGGCTTCCCTGAGCCCCCCGCAGCAACGCGATCAAAAAATGTCACGTGTCCGAAAATGTTACCAATAAAAACGTCAACGCATCCCGCAAAAAACAAGATCTCACATGACTCTGTGGACTCAAATATGGAAAAATTACAGCTCTCAAAATGTGGTAACGCAAAAAATATTTTTTGCAATGAAAAGCGTCTTTCAGTGTGTGACGGCTGCCAATCATAAAAATCCGCTAAAAAACCCGCTATAAAAGTAAATCAAACCCCCCTTCATCACCCCCTTAGTTAGGGAAAAATAAAAAAATTAAAAAATGTATTTATTTCCATTTTCCCATTAGGGTTAGGGCTAGGGTTATTGCTAGGGTTAGGGCTAGGGTTGGGGCTAGGGTTGGGGCTACAGTTAGGGTTGGGGCTAAAGATAGGGTTAGGGTTTGGATTACATTTACGGTTGGGAATAGGGTTGGGTGTGTCTGGGTTAGAGGAGTGGTTAGGGTTACTGTTGGGATTAGGGTAAGGGGTGTTTTTGGATTAGGGTTTCCGTTATAATTGGGGGGTTTCCACTGTTCGGGCACATCAGGGGCTTTCCAAACGGGATATGGCATCCGATCTGAATTCCAGCCAATTCTGCTTTGAAAAAGGAAAACAGTGCTCCTTCTCTTCCGAGCTCTCCCGTGTGCCCAAACAGGGGTTTACCCCAACATATGGGGTATCAGCGTACTCAGGACAAATTGGACATCATCTTTTGGGGTCCAATTTCTCCTGCTACCCTTGTGAAAATACAAAACTGGGGGCCAAAAAATAAGTTTTGTGGGAAAAAAAAGATTTTTTATTTTCACGGCCCTGCGTTGTAAACTGTAGTGAAACACTTGGGGGTTCAAAGTTCTCACAACACATCTAGATAAGTTCCTTGGGGGGTCTAGTTTCCAATATGGGGTCACTTGTGGGGGGTTTGTACTGTTTGCGTACATCAGGGGCTCTGCAAATGCAACGTGACGCCTGCAGACCAATCCATTTAAGTCTGCATTCCAAATGGCGCTCCTTCCCTTCCGAGCTCTGTCATGCGCCCAAACAGTGGTTCCCCCCCACATATCGGGTATCAGCATACTCAGGACAAATTGGACAACACATTTTGGGGTCCAATTTATCCTG
Source organism: Ranitomeya variabilis (assembly GCF_051348905.1). NCBI lineage: Eukaryota > Metazoa > Chordata > Amphibia > Anura > Dendrobatidae > Ranitomeya > Ranitomeya variabilis. The sequence continues at coordinate 416,002,359 of NC_135234.1, forward strand.
TTACCCTTGTGAAAATACAAAACTGGGGGCTAAAAAATCATTTTTGTGAAAAAAAAAAAAAGAATTTATTTTCACGGCTCTGCGTTATAAACTGTAGTGAAACACTTGGGGGTTCAAAGTTCTCACAACACATCTAGATAAGTTCCTTGGGGGGTCTAGTTTCCAATATGGGGTCACTTGTGGGGGGTTTGTACTGTTTGGGTACATCAGGGGCTCTGCAAATGCAACGTGACGCCTGCAGACCAATCCATTTAAGTCTGCATTCCAAATGGCGCTCCTTCCCTTCCGAGCTCTGTCATGCGCCCAAACAGTGGTTCCCCCCCACATATGGGGTATCAGCATACTCAGGACAAATTGGACAACAACTTTTGAGGTCTAATTCATCCTGATACCCTTGTGAAAATACAAAACTGGGGGCTAAAAAATCATTTTTGTGAAAAAAAAAAAAGAATTTATTTTCACGGCTCTGCTTTATAAACTGTAGTGAAACACTTGGGGGTTCAAAGTTCTCACAACACATCTAGATAAGTTCCTTGGGGGGTCTAGTTTCCAATATGGGGTCACTTGTGGGGGGTTTGTACTGTTTGGGTACATCAGGGGCTCTGCAAATGCAACGTGACGCCTGCAGACCAATCCATTTAAGTCTGCATTCCAAATGGCGCTCCTTCCCTTCCGAGCTCTGTCATGCGCCCAAACAGTGGTTCCCCCCCACATATGGGGTATCAGCATACTCAGGACAAATTGGACAACAACTTTTGAGGTCTAATTCATCCTGATACCCTTGTGAAAATACAAAACTGGGGGCTAAAAAATCATTTTTGTGAAAAAAAAAAGAATTTTTATTTTCACGGCTCTGCGTTATAAACTGTAGTGAAACACTTGGGGGTTCAAAGCTCTCAAAACACATCTAGATAAGTTCCTTAGGGGGTCTACTTTCCAAAATGGTGTCACTTGTGGGGGTTTTTAATGTTTAGGCACATCAGGAGCTCTGCAAACGCAACATGGCATCCCATCTTAATTCCAGTCAATTTTGCATTGAAAAGTAAAATAGCGCTCCTTCCCTTCCGAGCTCTGCTATGCGCCCAAACAGTGGTTTACCCCCACATATGGGGTATCGTCGTACTCAGGACAAATTGCACAACAACTTTTGTGCTCTAATTTCTTCTCTTACCCTTGGGGAAATAAAAAAATGGGGGTGAAAAGATCATTTTTGTGAAAAAATATGATTTTTTATTTTTACGGCTCTGCATTATAAACTTCTGTGAAGCACTTGTTGGGTCAAAGTGCTCACCACACATCTAGATAAGTTCCTTAGGGGGTCTACTTTCCAAAATGGTGTCACCTGTGGGGGGTTTCAATGTTTAGGCACATCAGGAGCTCTCCAAACGCAACATGACGTCCCATCTCAATTCCAGTCAATTTTGCATTGAAAAGTCAAATGGCGCTCCTTCCCTTCCGAGCTCTGCCCTGCGCCCAAACAATGGTTTACACCCACATATGGGGTATCAGCGTACTCAGGACAAATTGCACAACAATTTTTGGGGTCCAATTTCTTCTCTTACCCTTGGGAAAATAAAAAATTGGGGGTGAAAAGATCATTTTTGTGAAAAAATATGATTTTTTATTTTTACCGCTCTGCATTATAAACTTCTGTGAAGCACTTGTTGGGTCAAAGTGCTCACCACACATCTAGATAAGTTCCTTAGGGGGTCTACTTTCCAAAATGGTGTCACTTGTGGGGGGTTTCAATGTTTAGGCACATCAGGGGCTCTCCAAATGCAACATGGCGTCCCATCTCAATTCCAGTCAATTTTGCATTGAAAAGTCAAATGGCGCTCCTTCCCTTCCGAGCTCTGCCCTGCGCCCAAACAATGGTTTACACCCACATATGGGGTATCAGCGTACTCAGGACAAATTGCACAACAACTTTTGGGGTCCAATTTCTTCTCTTACCCTTGGGAAAATAAAAAATTGGGGGCGAAAAGATCATTTTTGTGAAAAAATATGATTTTTTATTTTTACCGCTCTGCATTATAAACTTCTGTGAAGCACTTGTTGGGTCAAAGTGCTCACCACACATCTAGATAAGTTCCTTAGGGGGTCTACTTTCCAAAATGGTGTCACTTGTGGGGGGTTTCAATGTTTAGGCACATCAAGGGCTCTCCAAATGCAACATGGCGTCCCATCTCAATTCCAGTCAATTTTGCATTGAAAAGTCAAATGGCGCTCCTTTCCTTCCGAGCTCTGCCATGCGCCCAAACAGTGGATTACCCCCACATATGGGGTATCAGCGTACTCAGGACAAATTGTACAACAAATTTTGGGGTCTATTTTCTCCTGTTACCCTTGGTAAAATAAAACAAATTGGATCTGAAATAAATTTTGTGTGAAAAAAAGTTAAATGTTCATTTTTATTTAAACATTCCCAAAATTCCTGTGAAACACCTGAAGGGTTAATAAACTTCTTGAAAGTGGTTTTGAGTACCTTGAGGGGTGCAGTTTTTAGAATGGTGTCACACTTGGGTATTTTCTATCATATAGACCCCTCAAAATGACTTCAAATGAGATGTGGTCCCTAAAAAAAAATGGTGTTGTAAAAATGAGAAATTGCTGGTCAACTTTTAACCCTTATAACTCCGTCACAAAAAAAAATTTTGGTTCCAAAATTGTGCTGATGTAAAGTAGACATGTGGGAAATGTTACTTATTAAGTATTTTGCGTGACATATGTCTGTGATTTAAGGGCATAAAAATTAAAAGTTGGAAAATTGCGAAATTTTCAAAATTTTCGCCAAATATTCGTTTTTTTCACAAATAAACGCAACTTATATCGAAGAAATTTTACCACTATCATGAAGTACAATATGTCACGAGAAAACAATGTCAGAATCGCCAAGATCCGTTGAAGCGTTCCAGAGTTATAACCTCATAAAGGGACAGTGGTCAGAATTGTAAAAATTGGCCCGGTCATTAACGTGCAAACCACCCTTGGGGGTGAAGGGGTTAATTACCATGTTCATAATATGGTAAAACTGATCTGGCAATATGCTTTTTCAGGTCAGTACGAGTTAAAAGATATCAAACATGTATAGGTTTTTTTTTTATTTAAGTGGTGAAAAAAATTTCTGACATTTTTAAGGAAACAAATTTTAACTTATGTCGCCATTTTCCGAGACTGGTAGCGTTTTCATTTTTCGTGATCTTTGGCAGGGTGAGGGCTTATTTTTTGTGGCTTGGGTTTTTATTGATACCTTTTTGGGGTAAATACGACGTTTTGATCGCCTCTTATTGCATTTTATTGCAATGCTGTGGCCGGCAAAGAATGTAATTCTGGCAGGTTTTTTCTCGTTACGCTGTTTACCAATCAGATTAATTTTTTAAAATGTTTTTAGAGATTGGACATTTCTGAACCTGGCGATATCAGATATGTGTTTTGCTTTTTCTTAATTATTTTATTTTCAATGGGGCAAAAGGAGGTGGTTTAAACTTTAACGTAATTTTTTTTTTTCATATTTTTTAAAACTTTTTTTCTTTTTACTGACTTCAATAGTCCCCTTATGAGACTGTAAGCTGCGATTGTCTATATAACAGAAATATAGATCTATAAATGCCGGTTATGAACTGGTGTCTACAATAGATTTATAGTGACAGGCACAATGGTCTTTTTTAGACCCCCGGCTATGATAGCAACCTATCACGATCACTTGATAGAGAGGCCGATAGGCGGGATTAATGACTTGCTTCCGGCCAGTGTGTGTCAGTGATTGACAGCAGGGTAAAAGAGGTTAACAGCCACGATTGGGGTGTTAAAGGCACTTGATGGCTGATTAAATCAATCATCAAGTGCGGGGAAAGATGTGGGTTCAGTGTGCGAGTCCACATCAAAGACAGGAACATGCCCTTAGACGTAAATATACGTCAAAGGTCATGAAGAGGTTAAAACCTGGATGCAACTTCCTCATTGCATTTCTGGCGCATATGCTAAACATATCTGTAGTGTCCTATGTACGACAGAGGATTATTATAGCATTTGTTGCATGTTTTCTTTAAGCGTACTAAATAGTTTAGTTAACTGCAATATTCAAGATAGGGTGCATCAAAAAAAGTATTTTTGAGTTTGATCAGAACTTTTGGTCCCCATTATACAATAGATGAAAAATGACTTGACCTTCTGCTTTCAATAGGACGATCAGACCCTATGATATTAAGGGAGTCCTCTGTTTCCTTCCCAACAAATAATGTCGGCAACACAGAATGATCGGGCCATTGGGATTTCAATGACCAATGCTTTTATTTTCGGGGTAGATACACCTCTGCCAAAGGAGACTGACAACAGCTTTCTCCTTTCTTCCCATGGATTGGTAGGGTAGCAAGAAGATATAGTTGTCTGCTGAACAAAGGTTTGACCAATAGCTATCTCATGTAGTAGCCAGCTTTAGGCTTTGTTCACATGTCTGTCCAGTAATCATCCATTAAAATGCATCCAGCAGCAATCCATTCATAGAAAAGTTGTGCAGACACAACTTTTTGTCCGGCTTAAAAAGACTGATTTTAACTGAATTTTTTTAAAGATTAAAGTCTATGAAAAATGAATCTGTTAAATAGCCATCCCTTTTTCTTTTAGTTGAAAAGGATCTGTTTTTTGCTTAATGGATCATAGAATCATAGAATGTTAGATTTGGAAGGGACCTCAAGGATCATCATGTCCGACCCCCTGCCCAATGCAGGATTCACTAAACCATCTTAGGCCGCTTTCACACTTGCATTTATTTCTGGTACCGAAAAAAACGGTGTCTGACCTTATGTAGTTTGGATGTGGTTATGTGACTTTTTTAGTACTATCTATTAGTATGATAAATGTGTGTAAATTATAATGCTGCTCTGCCCTGCTTTTTCTGTTAGAAAACTTTGGATCATCCCCTTGTGGCCTTGTTTGCATAGATTAAATCTTGAATTTTCACATCTAACATTTCCCTGGTGTCTGATTTTCTCTTCCAACCAGCTTGAGACTGTCTGTGAAGATCCTGCTAACTCAGAGCCCCTGATCCTCTTTGATGTGGAAACCAGTAACAACGAGCCAGTCAGTAATAATTGATGTTTTTATGTTTTGTACACCTACAGTAGACATCAATGCTTATTACATGAATGCATGGCACATTTCAAAGACCTCACTCAGCACAGCCCCTGTTACATTTACAATCTTTCCATGCGACATCTGCTTTTATGGCTTCCATTGCTAGCAATCTACCTGTATAGAGAAGGCTGGTACAAGTCCAAATGTTCTCATTCCAGTTTACACTGTGATGGAATTTATTTTTGTCTGCATCAGTGACTTTAGTTCAGAACTAAGATGGAAACTTTAGATTATTTTTTCCTAGTGGGTAGATGTTGGTTACACACTAATTAGCTGTGTCTCTGCATTCACGGATCATTGAATTAAATCCTTTGGTTTTGACAATGAGGTTTTTGTAGTATAACTAGATTAGTATTTCAGCTTTAAAAGCAAAAGGACATTGTGGTCTGTATAATTATGTGAAACAAATGACAAAGATTTGTTTAAAATTTCTAGGAATGCATGCTGTTGTGTGATGAAAAATATGTACACAAAAGCGTAGATGGAGATGAGCGAATCCGAACTTAAAAGTTCGGGGTTCATACCAAACAGCTAGTATCCGGTGCTAAACACTGAACACGGACTTCTGTCGCAACAAAATAAAATGTTCAAAATTTCCCTCTTTAATATGCCAGATTAAAATGTAAATGGTATTATGGATAGGTAGAAGAATTTAGGAACCACAGCCACTTTGTCATGCAGTGGCAGACAATGTAAAGTTACAGAGTAGGGTGCTGATGCTCATAGAGCATAAAACTTGCCAATGCTCTGCAGAGTTCCAAACCTCTTCGGACATCAGCACGCACAAAAACCTGTATGGGTTTCCATGGCCAAGCCTTACGTCATCAAGCATCATGACAAGCCTCAGATAGAATAGTGGAAGGCACTGCATGATGAAGCCTGACAAATCATGCTTCTCTATCTGGCAGTCTGATGGTTGAGTTTGGGTTTAGCAAAGGACAGAAGAATGTTACCTGCTTGACTGCATATTGCCAACTATAAAATTTAGTGGCATCAGGATACTGCTATAGAGGTGATTTTCAGTGGTTGACCTAGGCGATTTAGTTCCAGTGAAAGGAAATCTTAATGCTTCAGCATACCAAAACATTTTGGACATTTGTATGCTACCAACTTTATGAGAACAGTTTTGGAGGATTATTAACTGCGCCAGAATGACTGTGTCCCAGTGCACAAAGCAAAAGGCATAGATGGGTGAGATTGCTGTGGAAGATGTGACTGGTTCATGCAGATCACTGACCCCAAACCCTTCAAATATTTCTGGAATGGACTAGACACCCGGCCCTCTCTTACCACTTTAGTGTCTGACCTCACAAATGCTCTTCTGGAAGACTGGGCAAAAATTCTCACATAGGCACTCTAAAATCTTTTAGAAAGCCTTCTCAGAATAATGGAACCAGTTTTAGCTGCAAAAGGGGGACCAAATCCATATTTACGCTAAGGATTTAGAATGAGATACCTCTGTGTTAGTCCTGATGGCTGTAACAGTTTTCTTTGGTTATGTATTTATATTTAAACACAAGACAGTCCAGTGTAAAGCTGTGAATGGGAAACAACCAAAAAATTAACAAATTTAAGCACTGCCTCAACTAGGTGATAGGAATATTTGTAGAAAGGCATTTGTAATTAAATCAGCAATGTTCTTTTTTTACCCCAGTTCTCATGAAGAGATACCAAGTTCAACAATAAACTCAAAAGATAAGAAGTATAAAACAGAAGTGAATGTAGTGTATGAACACACAACTCATATAATTTACATTACACATTAAAACCTGAGTAGCCAAATCATAAGGCATAAAACTTAACCAAACCCAAAGACAGACGTTGAAGGGAAAACATACCATAACTATAGGTACATTTTTGGTTATGGGTTTAGTGGCTGCAAAATTTGAAGTAATTACTCATTGTCACCACAAAATAAGAAATATTTCCTCTTTGCAAATTCACCCTAAATATCTGACTCTTTCTACAATAAAATGCCAATTGGGAGTGCAGCAGTTATTATGGATCTATGTCATGTAAAATATAATTTTTCTTTTAACAATTAGAAGACCACCACAGAAGTACCAACCAGTCAAAATGCATTAAAGGAAAACTTGGTGAAGGACTCAGAAGGTATATTATTGTTTTGGTTCTTCATTTATTCAAACCGTTGTTTCTTTTGTTACCATTTTATATTCTCAGCTCCAGGCTTCTATTGCATTCTTTTCTTCCTCCAGAATAGCTCCCTGCAAAAATGTTTGTTTTTAAAAACATAAGGACAGAAAATTGTAGCGCATAACTTTTTTTATTTATTGTCCTCTTCTTTCTGGGAGAAACATGAGATTATGTGATCTTACCTTACCTTAAGACGTTGCATGGTTGTGATATTGTAATACTGAAAAGTGAATTAGTATATACACAGAAGTTTAGACCTCTGTACTTTTAATGACAGAAAAACGGAGATATTCCATAAATTATGTAATCCAACATGTACCAAATGTAGAAATTCCAGCAGAATTAGACATGGAATCCTTGATAATCTACAAAATGTGACTATATAAATGTGCTTATGGCTCCAACTATAGAATATTCTTAGAACAGTTTTCTGTGCACTAGACGGACAGCATATGTTACCTGCATAAATAAATAAATAACATTTTACTATTTTCTTTAAATCCAGCTTTAAAAGAAAACTCAAAAATTCATCTTGGACCAATTGAGACAAAAAAGTTCCAGTCCTTCAAAACAGGTAATCTGAAAGAAAACTGATGAGTCTGTTATATACAGCTCTGGCAAAAATTAAGAGACCATCACATCAAAATCCTGTCATGGGCAGCCCAATCTCCAGACCTGAACCCCATTGAAAACCTCTGGAATGTAATCAAGAGGATGATGGATAGTCACAAGCCATCAAACAAAGAAGAACTGCTTACAATTTTTGCCCCAGAAGTGTGAAAGACTGGTGGAAAGCATGCCAAGACACATGAAAGCTGTGATTAAAAATCTTGGTTATTCCACAAAATTTTGATTTCTGAACTCTTCCTGAGTTAAAACATTAGTATTGTTGTTTCTAAATGATTATAAACTTGTTTTCTTTGCATTATTTGAGGTCTGAAAGCACTGGGCTTTTTTTCAATTTTGACCATTTCTCCTTTTCAGAAAAAAAATACAAAATTTATTGCTTGGAACTTCAGAGACATGTTGTCAGAAGTTTATAGAATAAATGAACAATTTACATTTTACTCAAAAATATACCTATAAAGAGAAAAATCAGAATAACTGAACATTTTGCAGTGGTCTCTTAATTTTTGCCACAACTGTATGTTTTCTCAGAACTATTTAGTAACAAGATATATATTTTGCGTTAAACTGGCCATACCTTTGCGATAGCTGTGAGCTGTAAGAATGGCCTTCTGACAGTTATCTATCTTGACTCCCATATGCTCATGAGAAAATGGCTGGGCATAATATGTTTTCAACAGTGAGACTTTGTTGGCAGCAGCTTATCTCCTATGAAAAGAAAAGATTTGGTCTGTATCAAGTTAATAAGTTATCCCCTACCAATAGACTAGGGGCTAACTTACTAATCGCTTGGAGTCGAGTGAATCTTTGCTCCATTCATTTTCTATACGAACTGTAAAGCAGGCCATACACATTAGACTGCCGTCGATGCTTTGGCCGATCATTTGGCCACCTCTCCAATACTTAGGAGTGCTCGTTCCACTGAGCGTTCCTGTATTCTCTATTAGAAAGCCGCTGGCTCACACGTTGGTGTCAGCTTATCTTAGAGAGAAAAATGCAGTCGGCAGTCTAAGATCAAACATGAGCGATCGACATCTCCCTCGACCATCATCCCCATACACATTACACCATGAGACAAACCCATTGATATCAGTGAGTTTGTGTGACAGTAGTCTAATGTGTATGGGATCCTTTAGCCAAGCACAGCAAGGATTATGCAAGTGTCTAGGCAGTATAGAGTATTTGTCTACACAAGGACAGTTTTAACAAACCTCTCTACTCCTGAAATCTACAGCAGGATTTACTTGGTAATCTCTTAATCTGATCCTTATCTTGCAAAGTAATTTTACAGTATTAATGGGATTTTATTAATCTGTTGGTTTTTTTAAATGCTCCAAAAAGAAAAAATCTTGGTTTTGTCACTTCCTTATATCTCTGTAGTATACAAACAAAGCAAATAATTTCTAATGTTCAAGTTTCTAATTTGCAGACATGGCTTTCCACTCATATAGTCAGTAAAATAACTTGCAATATTTGGATTTAATGTGGATTTATTTTTATGAAAATTAAACTTGAGCATAAATGTAAGTCTAATTTAAAATGTATTTTATTTTTTCAATGTTATTTTTTCAGTTGTTCACCAAGAACAGTACACACATAAAACAAGGCCAAGGTCTAGGTAAGATCAGCACAATCATAATTGCTTACATATGTTCATATTGGCAATTTATGTGTGTGTACAGCTGTGATAAATTGGAGGGCCAAGTGCCAACACTAGTAACAATTACTCTGGAGGCCCACTGTTCACCTACATACAAATATTATATTACCCTCATACATAAATGTACCTATGCTTCTATATAATAATGACAAGATACTCTCTTTGTCTGCACATAGTGAATTAAGCGTATAGTGCCAACAACTGCTCATACTGAGATGTGGGCCAACTCCTGCATAGCGGCCCATCAGGGAATTTACCTGTTTTCCAACTGGCCAGTCCGAACCTGTGTATTGTATATATTAATATTTTAAGCAATTCATTATTTAGCTTGGGTGTTCAAACTGAATTTTTTTTAGAAGTTTTTGCAGCAGAATCTTTCTAAATCCTTATCAAACTAATCAAAATTCCTAAAGACTTAGATTTTCTGCTCCAAAAATTCAACAAAAAGACTATGTATGCACAAAGCATAACATACATTCCTGCTCTTATTTTTGCTAATTTTAATGAGAAAATGTTAAGCTCTTTTCTTACCATAGAATTGAGAAAAGTAAATATGAAAAATAAATTTCTTGTGTGTAATGTGCATAGGAAGTATCAGATGTGTAAATTAATGCTCCAACACCCCAGTGTAACATGGCCTTGCCCTATCATGTTTTATCCATAACACTTGCCCTACAAGCACCAATGCCTGAGTGTGACTGCTACCTTTATACTTGCTTTAGCTATGCCTTTTAAAAGTACGCTAAACAGGGAAGGTAGAACGAAAGTATGATAATTCAGAAATGCATTAGGTAACCATGAATTATGGTTGAGTTATATTATTGATTAATATTTAATTTTATATAACCATATGTGAGGCTAATGTGATGTAATGCTAAGCTCTCATGATGAGTATTTGGCAAGTTTTATGCTGCAGATTTTCTGCAGCATTTCTGCACCAACTTAGTTTTTTCATTGCATTTTTTAGTATTTTTTTTTTCATGCGCTTTTATCGAGTTTTTTCATCTCTACTTTTTGTCCCTTTCTGAGATGTCATATGATAAATAAAACTATAAACCTTCTTTGTCTGGATACTCCATAATTGTGGAAAAAGACATGGACTGCACATCCAAAAATCATATGTTGATCTAATGCCATTAGGCAAATGTTTACACAACTGAATATAAGGTTCTCAGTTTAACATTCTGGTCAAACTATATGAGACCCACTGCAATTTCATGGTGAACCTCTCAGTGCGTCCCTAACCTCAAAGGTGTGACACCATATGCAAGCTGGCTGAGAGACCTGGTGTCCTACAGCACCCATGCTTTGAGGCTCAGTCCTTATGACTAGGCCATACTACCCCTTAGGGTTTGCTCATATCGGGTTATAAAATCGTCCAGAGCAATGTGAAAAAAAAAATCGCATTGCATTCGCATCAATGTTATTAAATCAGGTAATCTGCAAATTTTTCCTCACCTGGAATTGGGGTGAGGTAAAAATCACCACATGCTGCGGATGGCTGCGACTCACCAATGCAAGTCAATGGGTGCGAGAAAAAAATTGCACGGCACGTGGACCATGCATGTGTGGTCCGATATTTACGCACCCATCAGCTGTGTAATGTCCGCTGACATCAAGCCCAGGAGTTAGTAATGGACACCCCTATACATACCCTATAAGACACCCCCATTACTAACCACGTAGTAAAAAGTAATAAACACACAGAGAAAAGTCCTTTAATTGTAAAAAGCACTCCACGACACTCTTTTACCCATTTATTACCTTTAAAAAATAAAATAATCCAAAGGAATCTGTCGTAAATCCATCCCATGTCCCATGACGATCCCTGAATCTGCTACATCTGGATGCAGTGGTGAGCGGTGACATCAGTAATATGACCGCTCAGCACTGCTGCCGGGACACAATGACAGTAGTGTGTGAATCTGGCTGCTGTGAGGAGCGGTAATGTCAGTAAGGTTCACAGCTGAAGAACGAGAAACGGATCGTGGGAACTTAGACTAAGGCATCTGCGTATCCTGTGTTGTTGTGTAGTATTTGAAAAATAAGTACTCAAACTATATACAAATTTAGCAAACTTCCCTAGACGTGTTCAAAAAGTATAATTTTTATGTAGTTTAAATTGTTTTGTGGTCTTAGCGGTCATCATACAAAACTAGTATTTGCTAGTTCACTAATAGTTTCGTGATAGGAAGGGAAGTTGTGGTTTTGTGACATGGGGGTTGCATTCTTTAGTTATAAAAAAAAGTCTTAGCAGAAACAGATGATCGCTTGCAAACAAAACAACATAAGCACCATTGTAAATGTATAGAACCTTTGTATGAATATTAATAAGGTCAAACTGGCTTGTGTCTTATGGTTTTTTATTGCCTACTATACCTATTCATCAAGTGAAGAAAAGAAGTTCTAAAATGTACACAGTCATATCAGTAGTTGGGGAGTCAGGTGTTCATATGTATGTAACTTAGGAAAAGCGCTTGCTGTTCCCACGAATATAAGTGCATTGCCAACCAGTGGCGTAGCTGGAATCCTATAGGCCCCTTGCAAAACATGGGACTCTAACAGCATGTTGGTCATATGTATTGGCCCCCATTGTGTTCTAGATTCTATAATGAATAACTAAAAAAAATATAGCTAAATGTATGCATTTCAATTAAAACACAGCAATAAGATAATTTTCGAAGTGATACTTCTAAGTCATACAGTTATTAAATAACAAATATCAGCATTTTGTTACTGAACATGTTCAGTATACCACAACAAATATATCACTAATAAACCAATAATAAAGGACACAAAGGAAAATATATTCCGCCACACATTGTCAAAATATTATCACAACGTAGTGTCTACGTATAACCACCATCCTGTTGCGGAACAAAATCCACTATAAGAAAAGACCATTATATCAATAAAATCATATACAAGGAATAAATACCACCACACGCTATATATTACTACTACATAGTAACCAAATAATAGCACCATAATGACCATTATCAAAAACCATATTAACATTACCACCAGTGACAATTCTATATAGATGTTCTATAGATTGTAAGTGTACGTAAATCCAGTGATTTACTGGTCTGCAATTCAAGGAATTAATTTTTGCTTTTCTTCTTCATCCGGCACAGACCGCTATGACTATTTCAAGCCTGGACTTGCCTCTGTAGAAACGTGGCACACACACATCTATGATTGATCACTTCTATAGCACCCACCACACTTTTTCCCGCACTTCTACACTGCACCAGATGAAGAAAAAAATTGTAATAGTACCACCCTCATTGCCTTCACAGTATCAGTTAATCCCTTTTGCCCCTTTTGCCCCTCCCCCCGCAGTAACAGTCCCCAAAAGTAAATTACATTACAGTAGTGATGTCTCCCCTTGTGACCCTCTCACGGTAGAAATAGCCCTCCCCTTGTAGCACCCATGCATTGCGATGGATATGCCCCCTTTTGTAGCTCCCGTGTAAAATTCCCCCTTATGCCTCCATACACTAGTAATGTCTGTCTTTATTCTCATATACAAAAATAACTCCTCATCTCTTGTTTAAATCAGGGTTTGTGTTTTATGTAATTTTTCTTTTTCAAAACAAAATTAGCAATCTTGCAATTTTTAGACTGGCCAATGGGCCTTTTTTAAACTAATAATTAACATCCTTTCAAGAAGAGTTTTCACCAGGCTCCTTACCAGCAGAGGCAGGATTACAGCATCAATCACAATAGGCCAGGTCACACCTGTCCCTGCTCTTCATCCCTTCAAAATGACCTTTGTACATGCTCATTAGATGTTTAAGTCCAGCAAAAAAGGGTAAGTGTTCACTATGGCTAATGTACATGTGAATTTCCTGAAACAACAGGAAGTTAGAAAAAAAAAAATGCAGTGACCAGTGTGAATATTGCAAGATGTATATTTTTTGCCTTTTAAATACATTTAGCACAAAAGCTGATTTAAGAATTTTCTTGTGACATTCCATGTGAATTTGTCAACAGGATTTCACCCCCCAAACTATATGCACATGCAGCTCTTTCAAAGACAAGTCCAGCAATACCTTTAGGCCGGCTTCACACTTAAATCGGTCCGATGCTCTAGGCCGAGAGTCGCACAAATGTTCTCCAAATGATCATTCATGTGTAATACGTTTGCAATGCGATGATGCGATTTCCTCGTATCTATGTATCTGTATGGAATCCGTATGACATGTGTATGGCTTTACATTTCTCACTGCTTTTTTCCAATGAATTGAATGGCTCAATGGGCTGCAATTAGAAAAAAGGTGTGCTTATTTCTCACAAGTCACACTGATGGTCCGTGTGGTGTCCGATTTTTTTCTCTCACCCATAGACTTGCATTGGCGAGAATCGGGCAATATACGCGTACAGTTGCAGCATGCTGCGATTTCACTCGCACGTTGAATACACCTGAGAAAAAATACGGTGATGTGAGCTGTCCCATAGATTAACAGTGGTCCGAGTGCTATGTGATGTTTTCTCGCATAGCACTCGTCCATATTCTACGCTAGTGTGACTCTGGCCTTACATGGTTAGTCTGTTCTTCCATTACTGAGTTGTGAAATCTTAAGGCTTCTGTACATATTACACTACAGAAAACCAGATCAGCGGACAGTCTAATGTGTACCGGGGCCTCCGACACTCCATTGACAGATATTGTCAGGGAAGAGACGGATCGGTATGTTGGAATGGACGATCCTTTTGTTCCCCCTGTAGAACTCCTGTAGTACCACTCTGGTGGCAGCAGTTCTCTAATGTTTGGTACAACCTGTTGTTTGCGTTCCTTCAAAACCTGTTTGCAAGTGTACCTAGAAGAATTAATGCTCTGATGCTGTTTTGAACGTGAAAGGTGAGGACCAGGTAAAATCCATTAATGTAAATTATCCTTATAAGGTCCACCTATAAATATGGTAATATTCCAGATGCTTGTGTGTAATTCAACTTGTCTAGCCTTTGTACAATAGAGAGGAAGGTACATTTTATAATTACTCCACATATGGTATTGATTCAGGGAGTCACATAGATAACATACATTTCTTTCTTTAACATATAATGATGTTCTTGTTTAGTGGGGCTGGGGTTTAAGGCCCACAGATTATTATTGGGTCCATAGTGCACCGATATTACAGCTGATAAACCAGTTTACGGTATATAGCTGTACCGGGATATAGCCGTTAGTAACCAGAATGACATCCTTTATGTTGATGACTGTCTTCCAGGAACAAGAACACACAACATGGCTTATAGTACAATGTGACTTATCTTATTATTCTATGACTAGACAGCTTTATTATTTATAATATCTAAGATGTAAACTCTTGTGATTCACTCCTAATATAAATAATACGGTTTCTTAAAAATAATCTGATTTGAGTAATTATTAAAAGACTAAAAATCTTCCTACGGTGTTGAGTGGTGTCATGGTGTCAGATAAGCACCCCCTGTCCTCAATCACCTGGCATCTTAAGGGAGCTATGATTAATCTCTTCTCCAGCTAAATTCTATGGATGAGATTAAGCATCAGAAGCTCATGTGAGGAGATTACTCAATGTTCTGGCTACACATTTTGGCTTATACTTGAGCTATTACCATTATTATGTAGAAGTAAGAAAACGGTATCACATGGAGCGTTTTCCCCAGAGGGAGTATTTTCTGATCTGTATCAGGCAAGTCCCGTCTATGCACTGATGGGACATATAGACAGTGAAATCCTCAGTTTAGAGCATTAAATTAACTAATCAGTACTCTCTGTCTGGCATTTTTCCTGTAGTCTGTACATCACTGTATTGAGTAGATGGAATTGCGAGTCTCAGTTCTATTGTATATCTCATTTAGCCAATCAATTCCTACATATTTTCTGCTTGTCTTTAAATCATATATTATGCTGTATATGCTGAAAACATTGAAGTCAGACATGTCAGGTGATCTGATCAATCCTCTGGCTGTAGTAATACATTGAACATGTAAAGAGATTTTCCACTTTGAACAATTCCTACTTGTTAGAGCGGATTATATTATGTCCGAATGTTCCTGGAAACGCTAATTTCCCATTAACTGTGCTGTGTAAACAGGCTGCTGATCACCTGATAAACAAGCAAAATGCTTGTTTGCCAGGGAAATCATCTTTTGACTTAAAAAAAAAAAAATCATTGTTCTCGGCAGCACATTGTCCTTTTGTAAACTGGACATGTGCTGACGAGAACAATCTTTTACCAATTGTTCTGTTGGCATCTGAAGTGTTGTCGGCTTATCTAACAAGCAACCACCGATCTGAAAATATGTTCGACTTGATCTAAGGTCATTTAATGTCACCAGTTGACCACTGTAAACCTGGCCTTAGAATGGTTCCTTGACGTTAAGCTACTGACAAAGTGTTGCTGATGGGACCTCTATGGATCAGCTGTATTCTGCACGTAAACCTGACAATAGGTGTTGTTTTTCTGTAAAGCCACCAAAGGGCAAATTAAGTATTACACTTTGCCAATTCAAATTACTGAATTGCCTGTGTAATGCAGGACAGGACAGGATCTTCAGAGCTAGATACGACCGTTAAAAACCGCTCTCCACCGTATCCAAGACAGGATAATCCCGAACAGAGGACCCCCTCTATTAACTATTAATTCTCTAAGCAGGTAAATGAAGATGGGTTTTATAAACTAGACAACCCTTTAAGTTTGTTGCGTATGCTAATAAGTATATTCAGCAGCTATTATATGTGAAGTGATTTTTTTTATTCCTACTGTCCATTAATTACCGCTGAACAGGGTTTACAAAGTGAAAATGGACCTTTTGTTTTTACCGTTGCAGCAGATCACGTAATCAGTAGCATATGCAGTGTACTACGTTTAACCTCTTCCCAAATAATCTCAGTGGTCCCAGTGGTTGAACCTGCATGTCAAAAGTACATGTTACACCCTACCATTGCATTATATGCCTAAGATGGGACAACCTCTTCACAGTGAAACTAATAGACCACCATATTTGCTTTGTTTATTGCAACTTTCAAGTTACAGTAAATCAAAATCAATTTAATTAACCATCAACAGTTCTCAGCTCACAAAGTCATATACATTTTGTTTTATGAAATAACCTATGATCTCTTCCTCAGTTTTTTCTTTCTTTTATCAATATGATCTAAAGTTGGTGTTTCTCTTGCAATTAGCACATGCTGTCCGCCACAGGATAACATACATGTACATTACGGATGCAATATATTTGAAAGGGACTTGTATATGGATTCAATCCAGCCAATAAATCTTGTTGATTTCACATTATTCTTCAGGTCTTACTCTAGCACATCTATTGAAGAAACCATGAAGAAATTTGAAGAGCCTCCAACTCCACCACCAAGACCACAAAAAACACATTCAAGAGCTTCTTCCTTGGACCTGAGTAGAATCATACAGCATCACTCTCCAGGTTTGTAAATTTTACATCTCTCTTGTTTTAACCTTTCCTGAATGTAAATATAATTATAATTATTACTGGTGCCGCACAAAGTGTTGTACAATATGGTAAAATATGTACAAATGCAGTACATACAGTATATAGTTTCATAGTTTTTAAGTTTGAACCATTTAAGTTTAACCATTGGGTTAAACCTGTAAACTAGCATGTTGTTACGGAGGAAGGTAAAAACCCTTTGAGGCAGATACTAATAGCTCCATATTAGCAGAAAAAATCCTTTTCGAAGCCATAAATATATGTGCAAAACTTTCATGTTCAACATAGTAGTGAGACCAGGGAAGAACTAGGATATCCATAGGAGGTGAGGGTTGTGCACATTATGTACAGTACCAGCTGAAGAGGTGGTATTAATATAAAAGCCCCCATGCCGAATCTACCAATGACCCTCTGATGTGTATAAGGGCTTCCCAACTCTCCCCTGACAGTCAAGAGAGTGAAGGATCTGGTTGTTAAAATGTTGTTAGCCAAACCTTTTGTTTTTAGGGACTCTGGAGAGATAACTGTTCGGCAGACAGCTATCTTGTGTATGGCAACTGAATGGTTTTGGCATATTAGTAGTTTTTTGTGTTTGAAGGACAGGAAGGGGAAAGCACAGGAGAAATAATGGAGGTGAGTGTATGAAGAAAGTGAAAGGAAAAAGATCATAACGTGTTACTGAAGAGAGCACATGTTATAAGGGCTTTGTATGTTAGGTATATAGTATTTTATTCCCTGTGATGGATTGACATAGGAGAGAGGCCCCAGTGGAAAGAGATTGGAGCATAGAGGATAGTTTGCAGCTCATGAGTTTCTTGACATGTTAATTGAGTGGGCATACCAAAAAAACCTTTAGCCCCTTGTTGTTGTCTTTTTGTATAATAGTAATATATCATCCTATAGTAAATCTCAAAACAGAGGTGCCATGCTTTAGGAGGACTGTAGCCATTTTCAGAGAATTATCTTTGCTTTTGTAGATTAAACTGTGATTACAGCACACTGCAGTGTTAAATGTAAAAAAGACGCATAAATTCTCATATCCGGCAGCCATACAAGATTAGACTGTAATTTACTCTGTAGAAATCTGTAGTTAGCTGTAATTCACCTTCAATTAACGTAATTACAAAGGGTTGTGTAGAAACAGATTTATATTATACTGTGTTCATACGCTGAAAATGAAAAAGTCATTTGCCATGGAGACTACATACCACTATTTTTGTGGTGTGAATTATATCTGTAGGCTTCTCACTCCTTTACCTGTCACTATGTGTTGTTGGGCTACATGAAAGATGTGGTTGGCTTATGAACACGTTTTTTTGTCAGGGGAACACTGCCATGCTATGGCTTAAAGAGGTTGTCCACTACATTTACATTGATGGCCTATCTTTAGGATAGGTCATCAATGTCTGATTGTCTGGGGCCGACACCTGGCACCCCCGATGATCAGCTGCTATCGGTGTAGGCTACCTCCGGCCTGAACTGCTCACTTGCTGAGCTTCTCCATCTACTTGTAGTGGCTGTCGCAGGGTACTGCACATCCGCATTCTAGTGATTTGCAGCAACCACTACAAGTAGACAAAGCAGCTTGGCAAGTGAGCAGTTCCGGCTCTCTTAATAGCTGATCAGCATGGGTGCCGGGTGTCAAACCCCGGATAATCAGACATTGATGACCTATTCTAAGGATAGGCCATCAATGTAAAAGTAGTGGACAACCTTTTTAATGATTAGAGACCAACATTCTTCATGCAGATGCAATTATTTGATTATTAGTCCATGTAAAAGTGCTAATTTATATTTCTGTATCATTATATACATTTTTTTATTGATTTCACTTGACCCATGAAGATATGACATCCTCCTGAGATAATTCCTTTCTCTGGTTTACATAGCACCTAGAGCTGGATGGATACCTCCTCCGCCTGCACTACCTCCAAGACCATGTGTGTCACAGGTAGTATCTCAGGTAGTATTTGTATTTAATAAAACGAAGACAAAAATATATACTATGAACCCGCGCTATCAAAACTTTTACGCCAGTATTCAGGCATAAATATCTTTGAAAAGTCTCATAATTTTGGCGAAACTGGAGGCTGCTCTAAAATTGTGTGACTTGACTTTTGGCATTCTCACACAACTCTGACAAAGTGAGCGCAGCTAAGGCGGGAAAGGGCATGGCAGCCAGCGCTCGTCAAATTCATGAGGAACGGGGTCATTCGTTACATCGCACATCTTACTCCAGAGACTTAAGTAGGATTTGTGATGAGGCGAACACAGAGGTGTATGCCACTCATCTGGTGCTACTGATTCATGAAGTATGACTTCAGCCCAGTTTCTCATCAAAACTGGCAAGAACACATCCTACTTACTGGCATCCCAGACACCTTTTAACCTGATTATCAGACTTGGTGCAACATCATGTGTGCATCATACTGCAACAATGTCATAGCGTCAAGCCTACAAATCAGAAAAAGCGCTGGGCAATCCAGCAGGTAGGAGGCAATTTGCACAATTCCTGTCCAGTGGAAATGAACTACTGACGGGTCCTCCAAATTTATTCGGTCATTTCTTGTGTCTTTTCATGACTTATTCTAAAGAAATGTATAGATACAAATGTGCAATAGTTACACTTCTTACAGTTTTATACAGTAAGCCGTGGGCCATTTTTAATAATATATATTTTTTAATTCCTATCTCAATATATTTTCGGTGCATGACACAATATTAGGGAACTTCATGGCTTGTGTGCCTCTGTACATGTTCACCAGTTTTTATATGTTGGAATAGCACAGAAGGAATTGTTCAGATTTCATGTGAAATCTGAAGCTCATGCAGGTATAGTCTATTACTATACACAACAAAATAAGGACATACCGTATGTTAGTATCTCAATACTGAGATTTGCTATGCTTGTGTGCCATCTAGACAAGCTTGTGAGATGAGCATTCTGGACTGTAGGCCAAGGCATTTTCTTTAGGCTAGTACATCATAACAAACTCTCAGGACCGGAAAGACATTTTTACACCTCACAAGAAAAGAAACTATACTGTAGTTATACCTAACATTAATTATTTTATGTGTCTTAGCAGCTTTCTTACTCCAACAATAACACTGATCAAAAGATACAAATTCATCAGACAACTTTTGCAGACTTCAAGTCACAAGAACAGGTATGGAAATTGCAGGCCTTAGTTTTCATGTTCTTGTTTTATTCTTATTTCAGCTTTTCAAAATTCCTACATATTTTGCAATGTCTGGTAAAGTATCTCTAAATTGTATTTTATTTATCAAGGCTATTAAGACACTGCATCTGTTTAAGGGAACATATTACCTAGAGAAGGAACATGGAACTGTCCATACTTAATACTTACGGTATAAAGTATCCTGAGAATCTTGTACTCCTTTCTAAAGGTGGCTATACACATCAGATCAGACTGAAAAGGGTTCCTGTGCAAAACCAGTATATGGGTCCTTTGCTGCCCAATAGGTCATCAAAATGCATAATTCCACCTGCTTTGGTAGTGAAAATGGGCCCCTTACCTCTTGGGCCCTGTGTGGAACCAATAATATGTCCTGCATCAGATAACTGTAGAAGATGAAGAAAAAGTGTATACTCCAGCCTCTAAAATCTTGAAAAGCTTTATTGGTGCATATAAATATAGCGTGATTAAAATCCTTGCTCAAAGGTGGATGCAGTCATGAGGATAGACAACGCGTTTCGATCTATGCGATCTTAATCATGTGACATAGATCGAAACGCGTTGTCTATCCTCATGACTGCATCCACTTTTGAGCAAGGATTTTAATCACGCTATATTTATATGCACCAATAAAGCTTTTCAAGATTTTAGAGGCTGGAGTATACACCTTTTCTTCATCTTCCATTGCTGCACGTCTTGGTCAGGACGATAACTCCATGCTCCTTCGGTCTGTCGGTGAGCTGGCTGTGGCTTTGTTAGCCTTATTTTTCTATATATCAGATAACTGTGTTTGTCTGACAGCTATTTCTTTAGACCCCACTTTGCACATGCAAACTGGGTTCTGCCAGGCATCCATTTATTATTTATGGGGAGAGGGGAGTAAACCTCTGCCAGACACCTCAAGGAACAACAAAAAATTGAGGGGATGTGATGTGCAGTAATGGACAACTCTTTAACCCCTTCCTGACATGCGGCGTATATGTACCTCTCTTTGGGAGCTGTGTTCTCACAAAGAGAAGTATACATACGGCACCGGTATTTCCAGTCACTGCTGTGCATTGCGCACTAACCGAGTTAAGATGTCTGCTCTCTTTGACAGCAGGCCGTCCCTACACATTGCCTTGGGAAGGGGGGGGGGTTATACCACCCCCCCCCCCCCGCATTGGCGATGGCAGTCATTGCCTGATCAATTCTGATCAGAAAGTCACAACGAAGTCACAATAAAGTTACAAAAAAAAAATCCATGTGACATTCTGTAATTGGTGCTGTCTTAGACAGCACCAATCATAACAGTCGCAATGGGTGGGGTAATAGCCACGTCACCTCTCCTAATTAACCCCTTTGGCGCTGATTGGTTGAACAATATTTAATGATCAAACAGCACCAAAGAGGTTAATCTAAAATAGCGATCACTACTCTGCATGCCATCTTTACCTTAGAGTTGGGATGCAGAGTGATTGTGAGTTGCCCGCCAGGGCAATGGGGTTACTCGGTACCGGGTCCGGTCGCACTTAAAGGGGCTGTCACGTGGCTGCGACCCAGTCCGTGGCCCTGGGCGCCCAATTAAAAAGGGGAAAGGTCTTTAAGGGGTATTTTGGAATAAAGTCTATTCATTACGCCACCTGTGGTTCTCGGTCATAGGGACCGGCACTGCTTAAAGGGGTCCTCTTGGGTGATGTTGTTGCAGCAAGATCGTGACGCTTCCCACAGGTGAAGCGGAGTCCCCAGAGCTCCCAAGGTGTATGGCAAGGATGGTGGGTTGCCATAAATAACGGAGGACACACAGTTGCAGTCCTTACCTGGTTTACTGACAGTAGCAGTCCACAGTCCAGGGTACCAGGAACAGGTGATGATAAGGCCCGACCGGCCTGGAGGCAATAGTGAATCCCTCTCACAGGTGAGGTCCATAAGCCTTCCTACTTGCGCTAGTGTGCGAGGTCCCTGCTGCCTGTAGCTGCTGGCAAAGTCCTCTCCCTCCTGTTCTGAGACAGTTACCTGTATGGTGAGCAGATTGAGCCGTTTTATAGGGTCTCTATCACGACCCGGGCTCTATAGGTGCTGCTTCATCTCCAGGCGTGGTGTGGGCAATTAACATGCAGTCCTATGCCCTCCTTTTCTGCTATGTGTCCTAGAGTACCACACAGCCTCGGGCTCCCGGTGCCCGGTTCCTTCGCTTCGGCTCTGAGGGTGCCCGGTCACAGTTCCCCTCTGAGCCCCTTTCCTTCTCGACTGTGCTCCTTTCCTCAGTAGCTCCACCACTTTCAACCCCTCGGGTTCACTTCCTTTCCCTGGAGCTGCAGCTCAGTCCTGGCTGCACGGCTCCGCTGTCTTATCTCAGTTCCAGACTTTCTTCCATTTCCACTGTCTGCTCCAGACTGCCTAACTCCTCCTCCAGATCAGAACACTTAAAGCTGGGGAAGCGCCCTTGAATACTGGTTCAGTGCTCCCCCTTCTGGCCTGGATTCAGAATGTGTTGAATGTGGGTGCGTTACCTGGTAAAGAGAATCCTTCATGCCTCCAAGCATGATATTGCCCTCTCCGAAAGGAAGGCAACATCACTGTAACAACCGGTTACCTGGGGTGTTACAATTGTATACCCCTTGTGTTACTTGAGATATTGAAATTCATTGAATGCCAGTGAGATCCTCCTGCGATCTGTCTCCTGCGATCACAGCAGCAGTAGCAGTTCCTCAATCCTTGTTTCAGCTTCCCACCAAAACCTCCCAGTCCCCATTGTATTTTTTCTGCACTTGTTTACTTTTTCATGTGTGCGGTGTCCTGCGCTGAGCAGTTGCACTCTTCCCATGGCCGCAGTGCTCTGATCAGTATAGCTGCTGATCAGAGTCTGCGCCAAGACTTAGAGCAGCATCCTTTGCAGTGTTAGTGATGTCCGATTTTCTTTGAGAAAAAAATAATAGTAGTTAGCGCAGATTAGAGGTAGCGTAACAGAGTAGCAGATGTCGCAGTGTTAGTGATGTCCAATTTTCTTTTAGAGAAAAAAAGTACAGAGCAGGGAGATAGTGTTTTACTTTTGCAAAAAAAAAAAAACTGTTATTGGCAGGTAAATTCTTAGCTAGTGCACTAGCGGAATGTACTTTGCAGTGTTAGTGATGTGTGTTTTTCTTTTGCAGAAAAAAAAGAATAGTTAGCGCCAAGTAAATTTATAGATAGTACATTTGTGGAGTGTATGTTGCAGTAAGTCGTTATCTCAGTAAATTAGAATAACTAACAAAAAACACATGCAAATACTTCCTAAGGGTTTAAAAAGGTCCTTTAGTCTGTTTCAGTAGGCTCCACAATCATGGGGAAGACTGCTGACTTGGCAGCTGTCCAGAAGGCAGTCATTAACACACTCCACAAAGAGGGAAAGCCACAAAAGGTCACTGCTTTAGAATCTGGCTGTTCACAAAGCGCTGTATCCAAGCATGTTAATGTAAAGTTGAGTGGAAGGAAAAAGTGTGGAAGAAAAAGGTGCACAAGCAACTGGGATAACCGGAACCTTGAAAGGATTGTTAAGAAAAGGCCATTCAAAAATTTGGGGGAGAGTGGACTGCTGCTGGAGTCATTGCTTCAAGAGCCACCACACACAGACGTATCCAGGACATGGGCTACAAGTGTCACATTCCTTGTGTCAAGCCACTCATGACCAATAGACAATGCCAGAAGTGTCTTACCTGGGCCAAGGAGAAAAAGAACTGTACTGCTGCTCAGTGGTCCATGGTGTTGTTTTGAGACTAAAGTAAATTTTGCATTTCGTTTGGAAATCAAGGTCCCAGAGTCTGGAGGAAGAGTGGAGCTGCACACAATCCAAGCTGCTTGAGGTCTAGTGTGAAGTTTCCACAATCAGTGATGGTTTGGGCAGCCATGTCATCTGCTGGTGTAGGTCCACTGTGTTTTATCAAGACCAAAGTCAGCACAGCCCTCTACCAGGAAATTTTATAGCACTTCATGCTTCCCTCTATTGACAAGCTTTGTGGAGATGGAAGTTTAATTTTCCAGTAGGACTTGGCACCTGTCCACACTGCCAAAAGTTCCAATACCTGGTTTAAAAACAACAATACCACTGTGTTTGATAGGCCAGCAAACTCGCCTGACCTTAACCCCATAGACAATCTATGGGGTATTGTCAAGAGGAAGATGAGAGACACCAGACCCAACAATGCAGACAAGCTGAAGGCTGCTATCAAAGCAACCTGGGCTTCCATAACACCTCAGCAGTGCCACAGGCTGATCACCTCCATGCCGCGCTGCATTGATGCAGTAACTGATGCAAAAGGAGCCCGACCAAGTATTGAGCACATTTACTGAACATACATTTCAGTAGGTCAGCATTTCAGATTTTAAAATCATTTTTGAAGTCAGTGTTATAAAGTATTCTAATTTACTGAGATAATGACTTTTGGGTTTTCGTTGGCTGTAAGCCATAATCATCAACATTAATAGAAATAAACACTTGAAATAGATCACTCTGTTTGTAAATGACTCTATATAATATATGAGTTTCACTTTTTGTATTGAAGAATTAAAATAAATTAACTTTTTGATGATATTCTAATTTTGTGAGAAGCACCTGTAAAAGGTGGTGCGTAGGAATAAAATTGAGGGGGCATTCAATATGAATGCACAAGTGATTTCAGTTTTGGGGTTGACAGACTTCTTTTCATTGTTCAGGGGCAGTAAAACATTAACCCCTTTCTGACATTAGATGTACTATCCCGTCGAGGTGGGGTGGGCCCGTATGACCACCGACAGGATAGTATGTCATAGCGATCGGCCGCGCTCACGGGGGGGCTCCCTGCGTGCTTCCCTGAGACCCCCGGAGCAACGCGATGTGATTGCGTTCCTCCGAGGGTCTCTTACCTCCTCCTCCCTGCAGCAGGTCCGGATCCAAAATGGCCGCGGCATCCGGGTCCTGCAGGGAGGTGGCTTCACAGCGCCTGCTCAGAGCAGGCGCCGGGAAGCCTCCAGGAGCTGTGCACGTCAGATCGCCGATCTTACACAGTGCGCAGCAAAGTGTCAGATCGGTGATCTTACACCATAACATGATGCCCCCCCTGGGGCAATGTTATAGTGTAAAAAATAAAATATTCACATGTGTAAAAAAAATAAAAAAAATCCCCCCCAAAATTAAAAAAATATATATATATTGTTCCTATAAATACATTTCTTTATCGAAATAAAAAAAAACAATAAAAGTACACATATTTAGTATCGCCGCGTCCGTAACGACCCGACCTATAAAACTGTCCCACTAGTTAACCCCTTCAGTGAACACCGTAAAAAAAAAAAAAAAACAAGGCAAAAAACAATGCTTTATTATCATACCGCCAAACAAAAAGTGGAATAACACGCGATCAAAAAGACGGATATAAATAACCATGGTACCGCTGAAAATGTCATCTTGTCCCGCAAAAAACGAGCTGCCATACAGCATCATCAAAGAAAAAATAAAAAAGTTATAGTCCTCAGAATAAAGCGATGCAAAAATAATTATTTTTTCTATAAAATAGTTTTTATCGTATAAAAGCGCCAAAACATAAAAAATGATATAAATGAGGTATCGCTGTAATCGTACTGACCCGAAGAATAAAACTGCTTTATCCATTTTACCAAACGCGGAATAGTATAAACGCCTCCCCCAAAAGAAATTCATGAATAGCTGGTTTTTGGTCATTCTGCCTCACAAAAATCAGACTAAAAAGCGATCAAAAAATGTCATGTGCCTGAAAATGTCACCAATAAAAACGTCAACTCGTCCTGCAAAAAACAAGACTTCACATGACTCAGTGGACCAAAATATGGAAAAATTATAGCTCTCAAAATGTGGTAATGCAAAAAATATTTTTTGCAATAAAAAGCGTCTTTCAGTGTGTGACGGCTGCCAATCATAAAAATCCGCTAAAAACGCTATAAAAGTAAATCATACCCCCCCTTCATCACCCCCTTAGTTAGCGAAAAATTAAAAAATTAAAAAAATGTATTTATTTCCATTTTCCCATTAGGGTTAGAGCTAGGGTTAGGGTTAGGGCTAGGATAAGGGCTAGGGTTAGGGCTAGGGTTAGGGCAAGGGTTAGGGCTAGGGTTAGGGCAAGGGTTAGGGCTAGGGTTACGGCAAGGGTTAGGGCTAGGGTTAGGGCTAGGGTTAGGGTTGGGGCTAGGGTTAAGGCTAGTTAGGGTTGGGGCTAAAGTTAGGGTTAGGGTTGGGGCTAAAGTTAGGGTTTGGATTACATTTACGGTTGGGAATAGGGTTGGTATTAGGGTTAGGGGTTTGTCAGGGTTAGGGGTGTGGTTAGGGTTACCGTTGGGATTAGGGTTAGGGATGTGTTTGGATTAGGGTTTCAGTTATAATTGGGGGGTTTCCACTGTTTAGGCACATCAGGGGCTCTCCAAACGCGACATGGCGTCTGATCTCAATTCCAGGCAATTCTGCGTTGAAAAAGTAAAACAGTGCTCCTTCCCTTCCGAGCTCTTCCGTGTGCCCAAACAGGGGTTTACTCCAACATATGGGGTATCAGCGTACTCAGGACACATTGGACAACAACTTTTGGGGTCCAATTTCTCCTGTTACCCTTGGGAAAATACAAAACTGGGAGCTAAAAATAATTTTTGTGGAAAAAAAAAAGGATTTTTTATTTTCACGGCTCTGCGTTATAAACTGTAGTGAAACACTTGGGGGTTCAAAGTTCTCACAACACATCTAGATAAGTTCCTTGGGGGGTCTAGTTTCCAATATTGGGTCACTTGTGGGGGGTTTCTACTGTTTAGGTACATTAGGGGCTCTGCAAACGCAATGTGACGCCTGCAGACCAATCCATCTAAGTCTGCATTCCAAATGACGCTCTTTCCCTTCTGAGCTCTGCCATGCGCTCAAACGGTGGTTCCCCCCCACATATTGGGTATCAGTGTACTCAGGACAAACTGGACAACAACTTTTGGGGTCCAATTTCAACTGTTACACTTGAAAAAAAACAAAACTGGGGGCTAAAAAATAATTTTTGTGGAAAGAAAAAGTTTTTTATTTCCACTGCTCTGCGTTATAAACTGTAGTGAAACACTTGGGGGTTCAAAGTTCTCACAACACATCTAGATAAGTTCCTTGGGGGGTCTAGTTTCCAATATGGGGTCACTTGTGGGGGGTTTCTACTGTTTAGGTACATTAGGGGCTCTGCAAACGCAATGTGACGCCTGCAGACCAATCCATCTAAGTCTGCATTCCAAATGACGCTCTTTCCCTTCCGAGCTCTGCCATGCGCTCAAACGGTGGTTCCCCCCCACATATGGGGTATCAGTGTACTCAGGACAAACTGGACAACAACTTTTGGGGTCCAATTTCAACTGTTACACTTGAAAAAAAACAAAACTGGGGGCTAAAAAATAATTTTTGTGGAAAGAAAAAGTTTTTTATTTCCACTGCTCTGCGTTATAAACTGTAGTGAAACACTTGGGGGTTCAAAGTTCTCACAACACATCTAGATAAGTTCCTTGGGGGGTCTAGTTTCCAATATGGGGTCACTTGTGGGGGGTTTCTACTGTTTAGGTACATTAGGGGCTCTGCAAACGCAATGTGACGCCTGCAGACCAATCCATCTAAGTCTGCATTCCAAATGACGCTCTTTCCCTTCCGAGCTCTGCCATGCGCTCAAACGGTGGTTCCCCCCCACATATGGGGTATCAGTGTACTCAGGACAAACTGGACAACAACTTTTGGGGTCCAATTTCAACTGTTACACTTGAAAAAAAAAAAAACTGGGGGCTAAAAAATAATTTTTGTGGAAAGAAAAAGTTTTTTATTTCCACTGCTCTGCGTTATAAACTGTAGTGAAACACTTGGGGGTTCAAAGTTCTCACAACACATCTAGATAAGTTCCTTGGGGGGTCTAGTTTCCAATATGGGGTCACTTGTGGGGGGTTTCTACTGTTTAGGTACATTAGGGGCTCTGCAAACGCAATGTGACGCCTGCAGACCAATCCAGCTAAGTCTGCATTCCAGAAGACGCTCCTTCACTTCCGAGCTCTGCCATGCGCTCAAACAGTGGTTCCCCCCCACATATGGGGTATTAGCGTACTCACGACAAATTGGACAACAACTTTTGGGGTCCAATTTCAACTGTTACCCTTGGAAAAATACAAAACTAGGGGCTAAAAAATAATTTTTGTTGAAAAAAAAATAATTTTTATTTTCACGGCTCTGTGTTATAAACTGTAGTGAAACACTTGGGGGTTCAAAGCTCTAACAACACATCTAGATGAGTTCCTTAGGGGATCTACTTTCCAAAATGGTGTCACTTGTGGGGGGTTTCAATGTTTAGGCACATCAGGGGCTCTCCAAACGTAACATGGCGTC
This sequence comes from Ranitomeya variabilis, assembly GCF_051348905.1. Lineage (NCBI taxonomy): Eukaryota > Metazoa > Chordata > Amphibia > Anura > Dendrobatidae > Ranitomeya > Ranitomeya variabilis. The sequence continues at coordinate 416,030,935 of NC_135234.1, forward strand.
CTGTTATGGTTCTCAATGGCAAGAGAACATAGCCCAGCATACATAGGAACTAGCTCTTGGAAGGATGGAAACTTAAACTGACCATGAACTAAACCTGCCGCACAACTAACAGTAGCCGGGTAGCGTAGCCTGCGTTTTATCCCTAGACGCCCAGCGCCGGCCGGAGGACTAACTAATCCTGGCAGAGGAAAATATAGTCCTGGCTCACCTCTAGAGAAATTTCCCCGAAAGGCAGACAGAGGCCCCCACATATATTGGCGGTGATTTAAGATGAAAATGACAAACGTAGTATGAAAATAGGTTTAGCAAAATCGAGGTCCGCTTACTAGATAGCAGGAAGACAGAAAGGGTACTTTCATGGTCAGCTGAAAACCCTATCAATACACCATCCTGAAATTACTTTAAGACTCTAGTATTAACTCATAACATCAGAGTGGCAATTTCAGATCACAAGAGCTTTCCAGACACAGAAACGAAACTGCAGCTGTGAACTGGAACAAAATGCAAAAAACAAACAAGGACAAAAGTCCGACTTAGCTGGAAGTTGTCTGGTAGCAGGAACATGCACAGAAAGGCTTCTGATTACAATGTTGACCGGCATGGAAGTGACAGAGGAGCAAGGTTAAATAGCGACTCCCACATCCTGATGGGAACAGGTGAACAGAGGGGATGATGCACACAAGTTCAATTCCACCAGTGGCCACCGGGGAGCCCAAAATCCAATTTCACAACAGCGTCCCATCTCAATTCCTGTCAATTTTGCATTGAAAAGTTAAACGGCGCTCCTTCCCTTCCGAGCTCTCCCATGCACCCAAACAGTGGTTTACCCCCACATATGGGGTATCAGCGTACTCAGGACAAATTGTACAACAACTTTTGCGGTCCAATTTCTTCTCTTACCCTTGGGAAAATAAAAAATTGAGGGCAAAAAGATCATTTTTGTGAAAAAATATGATTTTTCATTTTTACGGCTCTGCATTATAAACTTCTGTGAGTCACTTAATGGGTCAAAGTGCTCACCACACATCTATATAAGTTCCTTAGGGGGTCTACTTTCCAAAATGGTGTCACTTGTGGGGGGTTTCAATGTTTGGGCACATCAGTGGCTCTCCAAACGCAACATGGCGTGCCATCTCAATTCCTGTCAATTTTGCATTGAAAAGTCAAATGGCGCTCCTTCGCTTCTGAGCTCTGCCATGCGCCCAAACAGTTGTTTACCCCCACATATGGGGTATTGGTGTACTCAGGACAAATTGTACAACAACTTTTGTGGTCCATTTTCTCCTGTTACCCTTGGTAAAATAAAAGAAATTGGAGTTGAAGTAAATTTTTTGTGAAAAAAAGTTAAATGTTCATTTTTATTTAAACATTCCAAAAATTCCTGTGAAACACCTGAAGGGTTAATAAACTTCTTGAATGTGGTTTTGAGCACCTTGAGGGGTGCAGTTTTTAGAATGGTGTCACACTTGGTTATTTTCTATCATATAGACCCCTCAAAATGACTTCAAATGAGATGTGGTCCCTAAAAAAAAATGGTGTTGTAAAAATGAGAAATTGCTGGTCAACTTTTAACCCTTATAACTCCCTAACAGAAAAAAATGTTTGTTCCAAAATTGTGCTGATGTAAAGTAGACATGTGGGAAATGTTACTTATTAAGTATTTTGTGTGACATATCTGTGTGATTTAATTGCATAAAAATTCAAAGTTGGAAAATAGCGAAATTTTCAACATTTTCGCCAAATTTCCGTTTTTTTCACAAATAAACGCAGGTAATATCAAAGAAATTTTACCACTATCATGAAGTACAATATGTCACGAGAAAACGTTGTCAAAATCACCAGGATCCGTTAAAGCGTTCCAGAGTTATAACCTCATAAAGGGACAGTGGTCAGAATTGTAAAAATTGGCCTGGTCATTAACGTGCAAACCACCCTTGGGGGTAAAAAGGTTAAAAATCACATTTTTCTCCAGTCTCATCTATGAGTCCCCTGCCTTCCTAATTCCATCAGAGCAGGATAACAGTGATTTCTTCCATTCTGACAGAATAGTGAAGGCTTAATGCCAACCAGAGACTGATGATTGGCTGCAGCAGTTATGTAACATTGTTTATGTCAGTTGACCGGCCGTGAATACAGTGTTGAAATCGCGGGATCAGGACGTACTTCTAGAGGGTTTTCGTTATTGTATGCTGCACACTTGTGCTATTAAAGAAGCACCACACTCAAAACTTTTTATTCCCTAGTCATTTCTAAATATGAATGTGGTGTGCCTCTGGGGAGGCACCAGATGTTGCAGAAGGGCCAGCTGGGGCATGTAGTCCCACTGGCAACAGATAATGATGTCACGGTAGCTGAAGTGGATCTCTGGACCCCTCATCATTTCCCTTGTGTCCACAACAATTGTCAATAGCGGGAGGTGGCACTTGTGGATGATATAGTACTCTCCAGGGGCACTCTTGTAGTGGTGGTGGTGTCTGGGTGCAGGTTTTAGAGCGCCCGTGGTGTTTGTGCAATCTCAAGTAGCCAGACATGCATGTGGACTTGAAAAACATAACAGTTTTATTGAAAGAGGTAACAAGGTACAGTCTCTCTCTTAAAGGCAAAGTTCACAGTATATTGTGCATATGAAAGTAGTGATTCTCTCCTCATGAGACAAGCGAGGTTATGGCCTCTCAGGGCAGCTGTTATTAGAGGAACTGTTATGTGCAGTCCAAGAAATATTACACTGCTGGAGGGACCTTCACAGATTGGCTCTCTGTGGAAATACACTAAAGTGTGGAAGTAATCACGGTTTTGAGCCTACCATTCCCTATCGCAGGGGGTAGGTTAAACAAAGTCAGTGGCGTGGCAGCCACGTAGGTCTGGTCCTGGCTAGAAGCAAACAGGAAAACCAGCATGCAGAAGAGCACATGTGCAGCGTTATCTCTCCTTACTCGAAGACTTAATTCCTTTGTGGAGGAGATTATGTGGAGAAGGATGTTCCCTCAGTGTGGACTCGCATGGAAAACTATGATGGGAGCAGTAGTGTTTTCTCCCTTAAGCAGCTTGAACAGCCCACAACTGGAAGTTACCTCAGGAAGTCTGAGAGTCCTGAGCTGGGAGTTACTTCAGGAAATCTGTGTGAGCCCTGAGCTGGGAGGCTCCGCCCAGCTGTTTCTATGGCAGCTTGTTGTGAGGAGACTAATCACTTAAAACATTCATTTACACATTGGCCAGTAGATGGCAGCAAAGCACATTTATGAGTCGTTGGTATACAATGCAATGTATTACATTTTCTAACTCACAGTGCCCAAACTAACTCTGACACACTGGATAAAAAATCTACTGCCACATGACAACTGTCTCATTCAGCAGCAGTAGAGCAGCTACCTGAATGCCACATGTGTAGCCATATGTGAAGTAGTGTAGGTGTATTAAAATACTTAAAGGGAAGGTGCCACCAGTTTTCTTGTAGTTTTTTTTTTGTGAAATTAAGCTTAAAATAGTAATTAAAATGTATTGATCCAATGTTTGCACTGTTTGCATACATTTCTATATGACAAATATTATATATTTTATTACAAATATATATATATATTTACCATTAGGGGGAGCATTTTCCATTTTAGACCTCAAGCAGCTATAGTAAGACTTACCAGCTTTACTGTTAAGAGCAAAATTGGGGCAGTAACTGCTGACATCACCATTTCCTTCCCCTTTTGGGTGGTCTAGTGTTGTGAATTCTGCTCTTGGGCTCCCTCCGGTGGTTGTAAGTGGTAGCGCTGCTGTCTCTGAATCGCAGCATTTATCAGGTGTGTTCACTTTTTGCAATTGTGACTGGGCTATTTAGTCTTGCTTCACCCTTTAGTCAGTGCCAGTTGTCCATTGTTCCTGTAGGATTCACATCTCTGTTGAAATGAACTGCAAAGCAGGAGAGACCAGGCAAAGATAAGTTCTGGCCTTGATTTTTTGCTGTCCACATGCTGTGGCCTTATTGTTCAGTTCTTTTCCATGTTTTTGTCTTGTCCAGCTTGGTCTGTATAAGGATTTGTTTTGCCAAACTGGTATCTCTGGAGATGCAGATATACCCTCCATATCTTTAGTTAGCTGTGGAGATTTTGTATTTTCTGTGGTGGATATTTTCTAGTGTTTTAATACTGACCGCATAGTACTCTGTCCTATCCTTTCTATTTAGCTAGAAGTGGCCTCCTTTGCTAAATTCTGATTTCAGTCTGTGTATGTTTTTTCCCTCTCCTCTCACAGTCAATATTTGTGGGGGGCTGTCTATCCTTTGGGGATTTTCTCTGAGGCAAGATAGATTTCCCTTTTCTATCTCTAGGGGTAATTAGTCCTCCGGCTGTGTCGAGATGTCTAGGGAGCGCTAGGTACATTCCACGGCTACTTCTAGTTGTGGTGTTAAGTTCAGGGTCTGCGGTCAGTACAGGTACCACCTTCTCCAGAGTAAGAGTACGTCTCATGCTGCTCTTAGGCCACCAGATCATAACAGTACAACTGGCCAACAATGAGTTAACCGCATCTCAGAAGAAGGGAAGGAAAGTGCTGAGCCATTTTTTTTTTCTGTAGTCTGTTGTGTTTTTTTTTTTTTCTTCCCTCTTTACCTCTGGGTGGCTCAGGAGTTCGGCGCTGGTATGGATGTTCAGGGATTGGCTTCTCGTGTGGATCAACTTGCTGCTAGAGTACAGGGTATTTCCGATTATATCGTTCAGACTCCAGTTTTAGAGCCTAGAATTCCAACTCCTGATTTGTTTTTTGGGGATAGGTCCAAATTTTTGAGCTTTAAAAATAACTGTAAACTGTTTTTTGCTCTGAAAACCCGTTCCTCTGGTGATCCCATCCAGCAGGTTAAAATTGTTATATCTCTGCTGCGTGGTGACCCCCAGGATTGAGCATTTGCCCTGGAACCTGGGAATCCGGCGTTGCTTAATGTAGACACCTTTTTTCAGGCGCTTAGGTTATTCTATGACGAACCTAATTCAGTGGATCATGCTGAGAAGACCTTGTTGGCCCTGTCTCAGGGTCAAGAAGCGGCAGAATCATATTGCCAGAAGTTTAGAAAATGGTCTGTACTGACTAAATGGAATGAGGATGCCTTGGCGGCAATCTTCAGAAAGGGTCTTTCTGAATCCGGTAAAGATGTTATGGTGGGGTTCCCCACGCCTGCTGGTCTGAATGATTCTATGTCTCTGGCCATTCAGATTGATCGGCGCTTGCGCGAGCGCAGAGTTGTGCACACTATGGCATTGTCTTCCGAGTCCTGAGCCTATGCAGTGTGATTGGATTGTGTCTAGAGCTGAACGACAAGGATTCAGACGTCAGAATAGGTTGTGTTTTTACTGCGGCGATTCTGCTCATGTTATTTCTGATTGCCCTAAGCGTACCAAGAGAATCGCTAGTTCTGTTACCATCAGTACTGTACAACCTAAATTTCTGTTATCTGTGACCCTGATCTGCTCATTATCGTCATTTTCTGTCATGGCATTTGTGGATTCAGGCGCCGCTCTAAACTTAATGGACTTAGAATTTGCCAGACGTTGTGGTTTCCCCTTGCAGCCTTTGCAGAGTCCTATTCCTTTGAGGGGCATTGATGCTACACCATTGGCTAAAAATAAACCTCAGTTTTAGACACAGCTGACCATGTGCATGGCGCCAGCCCATCAGGAAGATTGTCGTTTTCTGGTGTTGCATAATTTGCATGATGCTATTGTGCTGGGTTTCCCATGGTTACAGGTGCATAATCCGGTATTAGATTAGAAATCTATGTCTGTGACTATTTGGGGTTGTCAGGGGGTTCATTGTTGTGAGTTCCGTTCTTGGGCTCCATCCTGTGGTTGCAAATGGTATTTTTGGGAGTTCTGCTCTTGGGCTCCCTCTGGTGGTTTCAAGTGGTACTTAGCAGCTGCTTTCACTAATCGGTTCCCTGGCCTTGTTATTTAACTGGGCTTTGGGCTGTAGTGGATGCCAGCTGTCAATGTTCCTTCCTGTGGATTCAGTCCTTTCCTGGAAGTTCTCTGTTGGCCAGTCCATTTCAGCTTAAGATAAGTTCTGCTAGTTTTTGGGTGTTTCCCTGCCTATGACCTTTTGTTCAGTTTAAGTTATGTCTCTTTTGTCCAGCTTGTCATCATGAAATATTCCGGCTAGTTGGAAGCTCTGGGGTTGCAGATTTGCCCCTCCACACCGTGAGTCGGTGTGGAGGTTATTTTTGTAAACTCTGCGTGGACATTTAGTTTTTATACTGACCGCACAGTAGCCTTTTCTTTCTCTGTCTATTTAGATAGTAGTGGCCTCCTTTGCTAAAATCTAGTTTCATTTCTGAGTTTGTCATTTCCCTCTTCACTCACCGTCAATATTTGTGGGGGGCTATCTTTCCTTTGGAGGTTTCTCTGAGGCGAGATAGTTTTCCATTTCCATCTTCAGGGGTAGCTAGTTCTTAGGCTGTGAAGAGGCGTCTAGGCAGAGATAGGAACGCTCCACGGCTATTTCTAGTGTTGGTGTTAGGAGTAGGGATTGCGGTCAGTAAAGTTACCACCTCCTCAGAGCTAGTACAATATTTGTTTTACCCACTAGGTCATTTCAGTGCTGCTCCGTAATCACTAGGTCATATAGGTGATTACTGTCTGTAGAGCTGCCACCTCCTCTGAGTTTGTCCATGATTGGTTTTACCCACCACGTCATCTCAGTACCACTCCGTAACCACCAGGTCATAACAGTTCATGGTGACGTTCCTTTGATGTCAATTGCCTCCTCCCCCTCTTCTGAAATTCCTGAGTTTTTGTCAGATTTCCAGGATGTATTCAATGAGCCCAAGTCCAGTTCCCTTCCACCGCATAGGGACTGTGATTGTGCTATTGACTTGATTCCAGGCTGTGATCCCTAAGGGCCGACTTTTCAACCTGTCTGTGCCAGAACATACCGCCATGCGGAGCTACGTTAAGGAGTCCTTGGAGAAGGGGCATATTCGGCCATCTTCTTCACCATTGGGAGCAGGTTTTTTTTTTGTTGCCAAAAAAGATGGCTCCTTGAGACCCTGTATTGATTATCACCTCTTGAATAAGATCACGGTCAAATTCCAATACCCTTTGCCTTTGCTTTCTGATCTGTTTGCTAGGATTAAGGGGGCTAGTTGGTTTACTAAGATTGACCTTCGAGGGGCATATAATCTTGTTTGTATTAAGCAGGGTGACGAATGGAAAACTGCATTTAATACGCCCGAAGGCCATTTTGAATACCTTGTGATGCCATTCGGACTCTCTAATGCTCCATCTGTGTTTCAGTCCTTCATGCATGATATATTTCAGAATTATCTTGATAAATTCATGATTGTATATTTGGATGATATTTTGATTTTTTCAGATGATTGGGAGTCTCATGTGAAACAACTCAGGATGGTATTTCAGATCCTTCGTGATAATGCCTTGTTTGTGAAGGGGTCTAAGTGCCTCTTTGGAGTACAGAAGATTTCTTTTTTGGGCTTCATTTTTTCTCCCTCATCTATAGAAATGGATCCGGTTAAGATTCAGGCCATTCATGATTGGATCCAGCCCACATCCGTGAAGAGCCTTCAGAAATTTTTGGGCTTTGCTAATTTTTATCGCCATTTCATTGCCAACTTCTCCAGTGTGGTTAAACCCCTGACCGATTTGACGAAGAAAGGCGCTGACGTGACGAATTGGTCCTCTGCGGCTGTTTCTGCCTTTCAGGAGCTTAAACGCCAATTTACTTCTGCCCCTGTGTTGCGTCAGCCGGATATTTCTCTTCCTTTTCAGGTTGAGGTTGACGCTTCTGAGATTGGGGCAGGGGCCGTTTTGTCTCAGAGGAATTCTGATGGTTCCATGATGAAACCTTGTGCCTTCTTTTCTCTAAAGTTTTCGCCTGCGGAACGCAATTATGATGTCGGCAATCGTGAGTTGTTGGCTATGAAGTGGGCATTTGAGGAGTGGCGACATTGGCTTGAGGGGACCAAGCACCGTATTGTGGTCTTGTCCGATCATAAGAATCAGATTTATCTCGAGTCTGCCAAACGGCTGAATCCTAGACAGGCCCGATGGTCCCTGTTTTTCTCCCGTTTTGATTTTGTGGTCTCGTATCTTCCGGGTTCTAAGAATGTTAAGGCTGATGCCCTCTCTAGAAGCTTTTTGCCTGATTCTACTGGGGTCCTTGAGCCGGTCGGTATTCTGAAGGAAGGGGTGATTCTTTCTGCCATCTCCCCTGATTTACGACGGGTTCTTCAGGAATTTCAGGCTGATAAACCTGACTGCTGTCCAGTGGGGAAATTGTTTGTTCCTGACAGATGGACTAGTAAAGTGATTTCAGAGGTTCATTGTTCTGTGTTAGCTGGTCATCCTGGGATTTTTGGTACCAGAGATTTGGTTGGTAGGTCCTTCTTTGTCACGGGATGTGCATTCTTTTGTGCAGTCCTGTGGGACTTGTGTGCGGGCCAAGCCTTGCTGTTCCCGCGCTAGTGGGTTGCTTTTGCCTTTGCCGGTCCCTGAGAGGCCTTGGACGCATATTTCTATGGATTTTATTTCGGATCTTCCGGTTTATCCCTGGGGCAGAATGAAGAGTAGCATCACAGGGCGGAGCCATTTTGTGGGAGACTGCCCTGTGATCTTCGATCACCAGCAGTTACTGTTTTTCTCTATCCCATCAGTCTCTCTCACCCAGATAACATGATTCTCTCACCTCCCTCCACAAGGCCTGGCCATTCACTGCAGCTTCTTATCTTATCTTACGAAGGGATGAATCACAACTCCTGCAGAGCAGCTGACAGCTCCTGCTCCTATAATGCTAATGGTACACTGTTCCTCCTTGATGTCTATGCTATTCTGACGGGCTTTTCTCCTGCATTTTACTACTGTCAGCCATCAATCTAAGATCTGTTCTGTTGGAAGCAGTACTGCTTATGTTTAGTTGGCAGATCCGAGTGCTCCATGAATATTGCAGCAGAACACTCCCACTACTGTGAATTGTGCAGCCCACAGAGTCGTGCCCAGCTCACTGCTAATGCCGCTGCAATGCTACAGATAGGGTCAGCGGTGGTCTGTTATCTCCTACGACCATGGGGTGCCGTATTATGACACTGATAGTGTTGTGCTGCTGCTGTGAAAACAAGATGTCATCCCCTAGTGCCTTCTTTAAACTCCTATAACACACAAAATATGTTTCAAATGCATTCAAAACTTGGTTATAACAGCATGTTATGCTACATTACATTAATTTATTAATGATCTACAAACGCGGTACCTTGCCTTTAACAAACATCATTCTCCCCAGTTTCCAGAATTGCTTTGGTCCTTCCTTGCCAATTCAAAGAGATTGCGGCTTGGTTTGTGCTGCTTCCCACCAGTGTAAACCTATTGAGTCTACAAAGGAGGCTCCATAGACTTACATTAGGAAAGCGACTTTCAGACCACACATAAAGCCCAGTGTGATCTGGATAGTCTAATTTGAAGTCATATGATCCAGAAGAGGACTGGAGCCATGTTGGAAAGATGGCGATCGGTAAGTATTTTAATGTATCTACACTACATCACATACATATTTACAAAGGATTAGGGTATAATATTTTGGCTGAGAGTGCTTCTTTACTAAGCTGTTGTCCAGTAATGGACAACCCCTATACGATTAAAATTACCTTATCCTCCCTAATGAACAGTCTGTGCAAGTCATGCCAATCTGCGTATTGGCAGATGCCTAGCAACAGGCCTGGCTATGACATGGCCACACACTTTAGATCACCAGTAGAAAAATCCACCTCAACATGATTGTTGAACATGTCATGAAGGCATATTAGGATGTCAAAAAAAAGTCCATCTCACTAGTGATGCCTGAATTCAGTCCGGTCACATTGGTAGGGTCTGATCCTCATTCTATTTCAATAGAGCACCCACAAATATTTTTATATTTCTTTTTTTAAATCAACTTTGCAAGCTTTATCTGCAAAAGAAATACAAAATGCATAATTTCTTGTAAATAGAAAAATGAGTCAATGACATGAGAGCTTAATGGCACTAAACGGACATTCTGCATATTCGGTACATGTATTTAAATAAAAAATGAATTAATATATTAATATATTGTAATATTAACTATAACTGTTAATTACTATGGTTATTATATTAAATAGTAATCCTGTTGTCAATTTCTCTTTATACAGAATTTTCAAACATTAACAACATACTCCACTAGGTGGCACTTTAAGAACATCCTAAACACAAGTATTGTCAAGGTCTATAAATGAATCTTATTGAAATAAGCAACTTGCATTATTCATGCACAGTCGCACTCATGCTCACTGCATTACAAAGTACAAATACTACACATATACTGTATATACCGTATATATATATATACAGCTCTGGCAAAAATTAAGAGACCACTGCTAAATATTCAGTTTGTCTAATTTTTCTCTTTATAGTATATTTTTGAGTAAAATGTAAATTGTTCTTTTATTCTATAAATTTCTGACAAATGAAAAATGGTCAAAATAAAAAAAAAGCCCAGTGCTTTCAGACCTCAAATAATGCAAAGAAAACAAGTTTATAATCATTTAGAAACAACAATACTAATGTTTTAACTCAGGAAGAGTTCAGAAATCAATATTTTGTGGAATACCCATGATTTTTAATCACAGCTTTCATGCGTCTTGGCATGCTTTCCACCAGTCTTTCACACTGCTTCTGGCTCAAAATTGTAAGCAATTCTTCTATGTTTGATGGCTTGTGACTATCCATCATCCTCTTGATTACATTCCAGAGGTTTTCAATGGAGTTCAGGACTAGAGATCGGGCTGCCCATGACAGGGTTTTGATGTGGTGCTGCTAAGATATTTTAGTGCAGCAGATTATTGCAAACATTTCTGGGCCAGAAAATCAGTGTTCTATATCTTAATGGGCTTGTTTCTACAACTTATGCATGGATAGCTCTATCCTGCACTCAGCTGTGTCTCTTTTCATGTACAGATTCAATTATGCCCTTATCTAAAACATACCTCAACTCATTTAAAGAGTAGCTAAACTTTCTTCTAGAGTTTTCATATTTAGTAAAGGCACTTTGCCTTCACATTGGTTGGGGTTCAGGTCCTGAGGTGTCTTGTGGTTGCATTAAAGGGAACCTGTCACCTCCAGGGTGTTTTTAAATAAAAGAGCCACCTTCTGCAGCACTAAGGCTGCATTCTGTGAAAGTGGCTCTTATGTTTAGCATCCCTAGGAATGCTGAATTAATCACTTTTATAAATTTGGCGCCATAACTCTATTGAGGTATGAGTTCTCCCTGACTCAAGCGCCTCGCAGCCGTCCATCATCCCACCGGGCGCCGCCTCCTCTCTGTCATGACGTCAGGGCGCCTTCATGTAGCAGAGGCCCCAGATCCCACCCCGCAGTGTGTTATGAATCTGGCGCCTGCGCAGTGGAGCGGGTCACCATGCTCGATTGAATGAACATATGCGTTTGTTAAAATGATTTTGTGTTCATATGTTCAGTCCTTTTACCAAAGATGCCAAGTGGTTAAAAGAAATTAGCTGACCATTCTTAAAGTCTGGTCTGGAAAGACACTTTGGCATCTTTTTGAGAGTTTTGCCAATGTTTTTTTACTGAAAAACCACCAGCGGTTTCCTTATTCTTGAATTGAGTTTCATAAATGACCTTAAAGTTCAAATAAAAAAAAAAAAAGCCACAAAAATGCTGGAAAAAACGCCTAAAAAAACTGCTGGTGGTTAAATACAGTAGAAAATTGAGCAGGAAACAACAAAAAAAAATCTAAAAAAGCCACTTAAGGAAAAAACGTTTGTTGAAGCTTCTGGTTTTTTTTACAAAAAAAAACTCATCTGGTTTGCCCCGCCTGTAAATGTTGTCATGTGCACATACCCTTAAAGGGGTTGTCCACTACTAGGACAACCCCTTCTCAATCTAAATGTTTGGCCCTGATAAAATAAAAAAGATTATACTCTCCTCCTGTGACAGTGCCATTCCAGCAGTGTCAGCACTCGCAGTTCACATGCTGTCTGCTGCCCAATAAGTGCTGCCATCACGGTCTCCGCCTTCATACAAATTGAACATGAATAGGAAGTCAGTGCTAAACATTAAGATCAAGATATGGTTGTCCTACTAGTGGGCAATCCCTTTAAAAGTGATGTCAGAGCTCTATGGGCTTCTATACTTTTATGGTCTTCATTTTCAGACTCGTACGAGTCTAGCCACTTGTGTCAGCAAACATTGTAAACGTTGGGTAGACAGAAACCATGTAGCAACAATACAGACAGCATTTATAATTTGTTTTGAATCAAGGTTTTTTTGATTGAGTCCTCCACCCCCACTACTGAGTAATGCTCATTCAGATGTTTGTGCAAATTGGTCCAAACTTGAATCACAGTGCACGGACTGACCACGGTTCTCCTGACCAGAGAGTGACAGCATCATATAAATATATGAAGCTGTCCTGCTATGGCCGGTAGAGCTGTGGCCAGTCCATACATTGTGGTCCAAGATCAGACAGATTTGAACAGATATCATCTTGGGCCCTTACTGAGCATTAGATCCAACGTGGCTACATGCTTCTTTCTATATGTGGTACAATTGGTCCGAACTTGAATCAAAGTGCACGGACTGACCACGGTTCTCCTGACCCGAGAGTGACAGCATCATATAAAAATATGAAGCTGTCCTGCTACGGTCGGTAGACCTGTGGCCAGTCCATGCATTGTGGTCCAAGATCAGACAGATTTGAACAGATATCTTCTTGGGCCCTTACTGAGCATTAGATCCAACGTGGCTACATGCTTCTTTCTATATGTGGTACACGGAAGCTTAGAGATTTTTTCACAGATATATTGTTATATACATTAGCGTTGAACCTTTAAAACCGCTAAACATTTTTGTATTTGGTTTGTACTATACACCACTTAAAGCGAACCTGTCAGCAGGATTTTGCAAAGTAAACTACAGGCACTGTCAGGTTGGCAGTGTTAAACTGATTAAAATGATACCTGGGGTGAAGAAATCCATCTTGTAGTTCTTGTGTAATCAGTGTTAGGGTACTGTCACACAGTGCAATTTTGATCGCTACGACGGCACGATCCGTGACGTCGCAGCGTCGTATGATTATCGCTCCAGCATCGTAGACTGCGGTCACACTTTGCAATCACGGCGCTGGAGCGATGTCGAAGTCCCCGGGTAACCAGGGTAAACATCGGGTTACTAAGCGCAGGGCCGCGCTTAGTAACCCGATGTTTACCCTGGTTACCAGCGTAAACGTAAAAAAAACAAACAGTACATACTTACATTCCGGTGTCTGTCCCCCGGCGTTCTGCTTCTCTCCACTGTGTAAGCACCATAGCCGGAAAGCAGAGCGGTGACGTCACCGCGTCACCGCTGTGCTCGCTTTCCGGCCGGCAGGCGCTCACAGTGCAGAGAAGCTGAGACGCCGGAGGACAGACACCGGAATGTGAGTATGTACTGTTTGGTTTTTTTACGTTTACGCTGGTAACCAGGGTAAACATCGGGTTACTAAGCGCGGCCCTGCGCTTAGTTACCCGATGTTTACCCTGGTTACAAGCGAACACATCGCTGGATCGGTGTCACACACAACGATCCAGCGATGTCAGCGGGTGATCAAGCGACGAAAGAAAGTTCCAAACGATCTGCTATGACGTACGATTCTCAGCAGGGTCCCTGATCGCTGCTGCGTGTCAGACACTGCGATATCGTAACGATATCGCTAGAACGTCACGAATCGTACCGTCGTAGCGATCAAAATTGCACTGTGTGACAGTACCCTTAGACGTTTTCAGTTAATGATATTCCCGTGCTCCAGGACAGGACTGTAGGCAGAGTCTTATCTTTCTGCTCTAAGCCAGAGAAACCAAGGAAAGACCTACCCACAGGGTTCTCCGAAGCACAAACATGTTCCTCATCATAGAGACAGGCTGTGCTTTGGGGCAGCCTGTGGGCAGGTCTTTCCTTGGCTTCTCTGGCTTAGAGCAAGAAGATAAGACTCTGTCTACTGTTCTGCCCCGGAGCACGGGTTTTCATTTATTGAAAGCTCTGATTACACAAGAACTACAAGATGGATTTCTTCACCCCAGGTATCATTTTAAACAGTTTACCACTGCCAACCTGACAGTGTCTGTAGTTTACTTAGCAAAGTCCTGCTGACAGGTTCTGCTTTAAGTGGTATAATAAAGGCATTGCATACATCAGCTTATCTTACATTTGTTTTTCATTTTCAAATAAGCTCACCTTCCAGTCAATTTGTTTAATAAAGTTAATACTATCTATTCTACAGAATGAACGAGCAGTAGAGATCAAATTGCAGACTAATAAAATGTTGCCACAGACAGAGGAAAGCAGTCCAGACAAAAAGGTAAATCAGCGTTCTTACTGTTGCAATGTTATCCATCACTCACAAGTTTATCTCCAATTTCCTTTACACTTTACAAACTCACATTCATTACTTTATGTAATCCACAGCTTTCAATTAGATGCAGGAGAAGGGATTTTATAGTTGTCCATATGCAGGTGTCTTACATTTACTCAGTCAGAAAAATACTTATACTCCATTATTCTTCAGACAAGCCAAACTGACTGTCAGATTAGGAAATATTAATTGAACTGAATGTACCAGTATTTTTCATATTCAATACGTGTTTTATCTACTTTTTGCGCAATTCATCAACTCTTTTATGCCAGAAAACTGTCATAAAAGGCTTTGAAAAGTTGCACATTTTTTGCGCAATGTGGAGTTGTACAAAGATTTTGCAACTTTGGGCATTACACGCCAGTTTGAAGCTACTCTATCAAAATGGCTGGAGCTGACTGTGGGAGGGGCTTGGCTACACTTGTCCATCAAATTCAGCAAAAGTGCTGGTGTTTTATAAGCTAGAAATACTACTCCACTTGAGGACTAATGTTGCTTTTCTGCCGAGGTGCACTGAGAAGATGCACCAGAATTAAGTTGTGTGCCTCTCTTATTGAATTCAGTGCATCATACAGTCGGGAAAATAAGTATTTGATGCACTGCCGATTTTGCAAGTTTTCCCACCCACAAAGAATGGAGAGGTCTGTAGTTTTTATCATAGGTACACTTTAACTGTAAGAGATAGAATCTAAGAATTAAAAACAGAAAATCACATTGCATATTTTTTAAATAATTAAATTGCATGTTATTGCATGAAATAAATATTTGATCACCTACCAACCAGCAAGAACTCTAGCTCTCATAGACCTGGTAGTTTTCTTTAAGAAGCCCTCCTGCTCTGCACTCATTACCTGTTTTAATTGCACCTGTTTGAACTTGTTACCTGTATAAAAGACACCTGTCCACACACTCAATCAATCACACTCCAAACTTTCCACCATGACCAAGACCAAAGGGCTGTCTAAGGCTGGTTTCACACTTGCGTTTTGATCTGCAGCGTTTTTTAAAAAAACGCATGTGGTGAAAAAACGCATGAGAACGCATGCAAACGGTGCGTTTTTTAGACGCATGCGTTTTTGCAGCAAAAAAACGCAGCAAAACGTGGCGTTTTCCCGTGTTTACATGCGTTTTTTCCCGCGTTTGCGTTTTTGAAACGCATGCTGAGAAGTGTGTGACAGCTGCCAATCATCAAAATCAACTAGAAAACACACTATTAATAGAATTAGCTAGGGTTAGGGTTAGGGTTAGGGTTAGGATCCCTAGGGTTAGGGTTAGGGGTAGCTTTTTATTAGAATGTCCTGGTCACCAGGTCACTGATAAGCCACCCCCCACCATCAAGGTGATAAAGGGATCCAAACCCTAACCCTACCCCTAACCCTAACCATAGGGATCCAAACCCTAACCCTACCCCTAACCCTACCCCTAACCCTAACCATAGGGATCCAAACCCTAACCCTACCCCTAACCCTACCCCTAACCATAACCCTAACCATAACCCTTGGGATCCTAACCCTAACCCTACCCCTAACCCTAACCATAGGGATCCAAACCCTACCCCTAACCCTACCCCTAACCCTAACCATAACCCTAGGGATCCTAACCCTAAGGGTTAGGATCCTAACCCTAACCCTAAGGGTTAGGGTTAGGATCCCTAGGGCTAGGGTTAGGGTTAGTATTCCTAGGGTTACTGTTATGGACCTGGTGGTTGGGTGCACCAGGAATGACCTGATAGTTAACCCCTTAATGACCGCCAATACGTCTTTTAACTGACCTGAGATATAAGAGACTAGTATCCCCATACAGGTGACAATCCAGCAGCTGTCAGCTGTACACTATAGCTGACAACTTGCGGAATCAGCCACGATCAGTGTTTGCACCGTCCAAATCTGTTTAACCCCTTAGATGCTGCTGTCAATAGTGGCTACAACATTATAAATGGTTAACAGAGTGTGGCTTGTCTGTCTTTATCCCAACTGGTGCCCTCAGATCATGATTTTGTGGTCCTGATGTTTGTGATTGGCAATTCATGACCAAATAGCGGCCTTAGAGTCTGCCGGCTGTTGTAACCTGTTCAGAAGTTAGAGGCATTTAGGTGATAAAAATGCACATTGTCAGTCGTGTCATGTCACTTTGCATTAATTCCTGAAAAGCAACTGAAGGGTTAATAAATTACCTGACAGCAGTTTTCAATATGTCAGGGGGTGCTGTTTTTAAAATGGTATCACTTTTGGGGGTTTCCAAATATATGGGACCTCGAAAGGGACTTCAAACATGGCTAAGTCCCTAAAAAATTTTTTTTTGCAAATTTCCTTGAAAAAATGAAAAATTACTGCTACATTTTTAAACCTCCCAAAATGCTATCAAAATAAAACAACATTTTATAAATGGTGCTGCTGTAAAGCAGACATGAGGGAAATGTTATTTATTAATGGTTTGCTGTGGTATGACCATCTGGATTAAAGGGATAATCATTCAGTTTGAAAATTGCTAATTTTTTTACATTTTTCTCAATTTTCTGATATTTTTTATAACTACACACAAAACATCTCGACCTAAATTTAACATTATCATAAAGTATAATGTGTCACGAAAAAACAATATCAAATTCACTGGGATTTGTTGAAGCGTTCCAGAGTTATTACCACATAAAGTGACACTGGTCAGATTTCAAAAATTTGGCTCCGTCACTAAGGGGTTAAACACGGAATCGGGACGAGCTCTGGGGAAATGGGAACTCTGCTGACTGCAAACCCTACTCCTATCAACACAACTAGAAATAGCCGTGGAGCGTGCCTGACTCTGCCTAGATGCCTCTTCACAGCCTAAGAGCTAACTACCCCTAAAGAAAGGAAACAAAGCCTCACTTGCCTCAGAGAAATTTCCCCAAAGGTAAAAGCAGCCCCCCACAAGTATTGACTGTGAGTTAAGAGGAAATCACAAACACAGGATGAAATAGGCTTTAGCAAAGGGAGGCCAGTCTAACTAAACAGATTGAGGATAGAAAAGGGATCTTTGCGGTCAACACAAAAAACTACAAAACCACGCAGAGTGTGCAAAAAATACCCCCGCACCGACTCACGGTGCGGTGGTGCCACTCTGCACCCCCAGAGCTTCCAGCTAGCCAGGCAGTTTCATGATAGCAAGCTGGACTAGAACTTAGCAAGAAAACCATATGTAACAAATGAACAAGCAGGAACATAGCTTCGCTGGAGTAGACAGGTCGTCAGAAAGATCCAGGAGAGATCTGAACCAGTACTAGAACATTGACAGCTGGCATGGAGTAACGATCTGAGTGGAGTTAAATAGAGAATCCAGCCTAGCCCTAAACGAGGGCAGGTGGGGAAGGAATCTCAGAACCAGCAGCTCCACTCACAGCCACCAGAGGGAGTCCACGGACAGAACTCACCGAAGTACCATTCATGACCACAGGAGGGAGTTCGAGAACGGAATTCACAACAGTACCTCCCCTTGAGGAGGGGTCACCGAACCCTCACCAGAGCCCCCAGGCTGATCAGGACGAGCCAAATGAAAGGCACGAACTAAATCGGCAGCATGGACATCAGAGGCAACAACCCAGGAATTATCCTCCTGACCATAGCCCTTCCATTTGACCAAGTACTGAAGTTTTCGTCTCGAAATACGAGAATCCAAAATCTTCTCCACCACATACTCCAACTCCCCCTCGACCAACACCGGAGCAGGAGGATCAACGGAGGGAACCATAGGTGCCACATATCTCTGCAGCAACGACCTATGGAACACATTATGGATGGCAAAAGAAGCAGGAAGGGCCAAACGAAATGATACAGGATTAAGGATTTCAGAAATCTTATAAGGACCAATGAAACGAGGCTTAAACTTAGGAGAAGAAACCTTCATAGGAACATAACGAGATGATAACCAAACCAAATCCCCAACACGAAGGGACCAACACGGCGACGGCGGTTAGCGAAACGTTGAGCCTTCTCTTGGGACAAGGTCAAATTGTCCACCACATGAGTCCAAATTTGCTGCAACCTGTCCACCACAGAATCCACACCAGGACAGTCCGAAGGCTCAACCTGTCCTGAAGAAAAACGAGGATGAAAACCAGAATTACAAAAAAAAGGCGAAACCAAAGTAGCTGAACTGGCCCGATTAGTAAGGGCAAACTCAGCCAATGGCAAGAAGGTCACCCAATCATCCTGATCCGCAGAAACAAAGCATATCAGATAGGTTTCCAAAGTCTGATTGGTTCGTTCGGTTTGGCCATTTGTCTGAGGATGGAAAGCAGAAGAAAAAGACAAATCAATGCCCATCTTAGCACAAAAGGAACGCCAAAACCTTGAAACAAACTGGGAACCTCTGTCCGACACGATGTTCTCCGGAATGCCATGCAAACGAACCACATGTTGGAAAAATTATGGAACCAAATCAGAGGAAGAAGGCAATTTAGGCAAGGGTACCAAATGGACCATTTTAGAGAAGCGATCACAAACCACCCAGATGACCGACATCCTTTGAGAAACAGGAAGATCTGAAATAAAATCCATGGAAACATGCGTCCAGGGCCTTTTCGGGACCGGCAAGGGCAAAAGTAACCCACTGGCACAAGAACAGCAGGGCTAAGCCCGAGCACAAGTCCCACAAGACTGCACAAAAGAACGCACATCCCGCGACAAAGAAGGCCACCAAAAGGACCTAGCCACCAAATCTCTGGTACCAAAAATCCCAGGATGACCAGCCAACACCGAACAATGAACCTCAGAGATAACTCTATTAGTCCATCTATCAGGGACAAACAGTTTCTCCGCTGGACAACGGTCAGGTCTATCAGCCTGTAACTCCTGCAGCACCCGCCGCAAATCAGGGGAGATGGCAGACAGAACTACCCCCTCTCTGAGAATACCAGCTGGCTCAGGAACCCCAGGAGAATCAGGCACAAAACTCTTTGAAAGGGCATCAGCCTTCACATTCTTAGAACCCGGAAGGTACGAAACCACAAAATTGAAATGGGAGAAAAACAGCGACCAACGAGCCTGTCTAGGATTCAACCGCTTGGCAGACTCGAGATAAGTCAGATTCTTGTGATCTGTCAAGACCACCACGTGATGCTTGGCTCCTTCAAGCCAATGTCGCCACTCCTCGAATGCCCACTTCATAGCCAACAACTCCCGATTGCCAACATCATAATTACGCTCAGCAGGCGAAAACTTTCTTGAAAAGAAAGCGCATGGCTTCATTACAGAGCAATCAGAACTTCTCTGAGACAAAACAGCCCCTGCTCCAATTTCAGAAGCATCAACCTTGACCTGAAAAGGGAGCGAAACATCTGGCTGACACAACACAGGAGCCGAAGAGAAACGACATTTCAACTCCTGAAAAGCCTCAACGGCCGCAGAGGACCAATTCACCACATCAGCACCCTTCTTGGTCAAATCAGTCAACGGTTTAACAACACTAGAAAAATTAGCGATGAAGCGACGGTAAAAATTGGCAAAGCCCAGAAATTTCTGAAGGCTCTTCACAGATGTAGGCCGAGTCCAATCATAAATAGCTTGGACTTTAACAGGATCCATCTCGATAGTAGAAGGGGAAAAAATGAAACCCAAAAAGGAAACCTTCTGAACTCCAAAGAGACACTTAGATCCCTTCACAAACAAGGAATTAGCACGAAGGACCTGGAACACCATTCTGACCTGCTTCACATGGGACTCCCAATGATCCGAAAAGACCAAAATATCATCCAAATATACGATCATGAATCTATCCAGATACTTTCGGAAGATGTCATGCATAAAGGACTGAAACACAGAGGGAGCATTAGAAAGGCCGAATGGCATCACCAGGTACTCAAAATGGCCCTCAGGCGTGTTAAATGCTGTTTTCCATTCATCGCCCTGTTTAATACGCACAAGATTATACGCCCCTCGAAGGTCTATCTTGGTGAACCAACTAGCCCCCTTAATCCGAGCAAATACACTCACCGGCCACTTTATTAGGTACACCATGCTAGTAACGGGTTGGACCCCTTTTGCCTTCAGAACTGCCTCAATTCTTCGTGGCATAGATTCAACAAGGTGCTGGAAGCATTCCTCAGAGATTTTGGTCCATATTGACATGATGGCATCACACAGTTGCCGCAGATTTGTCGGCTGCACATCCCAAAGATGCTCCATACAAGGCAGGATAGATCCATGCTTTCATGTTGTTTACGCCAAATTCTGACCCTACCATCCGAATGTCGCAGCAGAAATCGAGACTCATCAGACCAAGCAACGTTTTTCCAATCTTCTACTGTCCAATTTTGATGAGCTTGTACAAATTGTAGCCTCAGTTTCCTGTTCTTAGCTGAAAGGAGTGGTACCCGGTGTGGTCTTCTGCTGCTGTAGCCCATCTGCCTCAAAGTTCGACGCACTGTGCATTCAGAGATGCTCTTAGGCCTACCTTGGTTGTAACGGGTGGCGATTTGAGTCACTGTTGCCTTTCTATCAGCTCGAACCAGTCTGCCCATTCTCCTCTGACCTCTGGCATCAACAAGGCATTTCCGCCCACAGAACTGCCGCTCACTGGATTTTTTTTCTTTTTCGGACCATTCTCTGTAAACCCTAGAGATGGTTGTGCGTGAATATCCCAGTAGATCAGCAGTTTCTGAAATACTCAGACCAGCCCTTCTGGCACCAACAACCATGCCACGTTCAAAGGCACTCAAATCACCTTTCTTCCCCATACTGATGCTCGGTTTGAACTGCAGGAGATTGTCTTGACCATGTCTACATGCCTAAATGCACTGAGTTGCCGCCATGTGATTGGCTGATTAGAAATTAAGTGTTAACAAGAAGTTGGACAGGTGTACCTAATAAAGTGGCCGGTGAGTGTAAATCAGACAGTAGAGGCAAAGGGTACTGAAATTTGACCGTGATTTTATTAAGAAGGCAGTAATCTATACAAGGTCTCAGAGAACCATCCTTCTTGGCCACAAAAAAGAACCCTGCTCCCAATGGTGACGACGACGGGCGAATATGCCCTTTCTCCAAGGACTCCTTTATATAACTCTGCATAGCGGCGTGTTCTGGCACAGACAAATTGAAAAGTCGTCCCTTAGGGAACTTGCTACCAGGAATCAAATTAATAGCACAATCACAATCCCTATGAGGAGGTAGGGTACTAGACTTGGGCTCATCAAATACATCCCGGTAATCCGACAAAAACTCAGGGACTTCAGAAGGAGTGGAGGAAGAAATTGACAACAATGAAACATCCCCATGTACCCCTTGACAACCCCAACTGGACACCGACATTGATTTCCAATCCAATACTGGATTATGGACCTGCAGCCATGGCAAACCCAACACGACCACATCATGCAGATTATGCAACACCAAAAAGCGAATATCCTCCTGATGTGCAGGAGCCATGCACATGGTCAACTGGGTCCAGTACTGAGGCTTATTCTTGGCCAAAGGCGTAGCATCAATTCCCCTCAAAGGAATGGGATGCTGCAAGGGCTCCAAGAAAAAACCACAGCGCCTGGCAAACTCCAAGTCCATCAAATTCAGGGCAGCACCTGAATCCACAAATGCCATAACAGAATAGGATGACAAAGAGCAAATCAGAGTAACGGACAAAAGAAATTTAGGCTGTACAGTACCAATGGTGACGGACCTAGCGAACCGCTTAGTGCGCTTAGGACAATCAGAGATAGCATGAGTGGAGTCACCACAGTAAAAACACAGCCCATTCTGACGTCTATGTTCTTGCCGTTCAGCTCTGGTCAAAGTCCTATCACATTGCATAGTCTCAGGCCTCTGCTCAGAGGATACCTGTTGTGAACTCTATTTTTGGGCTCCCTCTAGTGGTCACAAGCGGTATTGTGTAGTGTTGTCTTTCTGCAGGTTGGCTTCATCACCTGGTTCGTTATCCTTGGTTGGTTTCCTATTTAGCTCACCTGGATACTCAGTTCCTTGCCTGCTATCAATGTATTCAGTGCTCTTCAGATTCCTGGTGACTACCTTGCTCCCAGTCTCTCCAAGACAAGCTAAGTTTTTGTTTGTTCAGTTTCTGATTATCAGCGTTCATCATGTTTTTTGTCCAGCTTGTTAAAATGTGATTTCTTACTTGCTGGTTGCTCTAGGGGACTGAGTTTCTCCCCTCACACCGTTAGTTGGTGTGGGGGTTCTTGAAATCTCAGTGTGGATATTTTGTAAGGGTTTTTTACTGACCCCATAGACCCCTTTTCTATTTTCTGCTATCTAGAATTAGTGGGCCTCTTTTGCTGAATCTGCTTTCACCCCTGTGTATGTGCCTTCCTCTTACCTCACCGTTATTATCTGTTGGGGGCTTCTATATCTTTTGGGGATTATTTCTCTGGAGGCAAGAGAGGTCTTTCTTTCTCTCTAGGGGTAGTTAGTTCCTCAGGCTGGCTCGAGACGTCTAGGATTTTAGACACGTTCACCGGCTGCCTCTAGTGTGGTTGGATAGGTTCAGTTTTGCGGTCAGTCCAGTTTTCCACCTCCCTAGAGCTTGTCCTATGTTTAGTCACCTTGCTGGAGTAATTTGTGATCCTCAACCACTAAGGATCATAACAGATACCGCCAAATGGTGCCCAGTTTTGCGCTCACGTAAGCGCCGATCGATCTGTATGGCCAAGGACATTGATTCATTCAGACCAGCAGGCGTGGGGAACCCCACCATAACATCCTTAAGGGCTTCAGAAAGACCCTTTCTGAAAATTGCTGCTAGGGCACACTCATTCCACTGAGTAAGCACAGACCACTTTCTGAACTTCTGGCAATATACCTCCACTTCATCCTGACCCTGACACAAAGCCAGCAAAATTTTCTCTGCCTGATCCACAGAATTCGGTTCATCATAAAGCAATCCCAGCGCCAGAAAAAACGCATCTACATTACACAATGCAGGATCTCCTGGCGCCAGGGCGAATGCCCAGTCTTGAGGGTCGCCACGCAACAAAGAAATAATGATTCTTACTTGCTGAATAGGGTCACCAGAAGAGCGGGGTTTCACAGCAAGAAACAGTTTACAATTGTTTTTGAAATTCAGAAATTTAGATCTATCCCCAGAAAACAAATCAGGAATTGGAATTCTAGGCTCCAACATAGGATTCTGAACTACATAATCTTGAATGTTTTGTACCTTTGCAGCGAGTTGATCTACACTAGAGGACAGACCTTGAATGTCCATATCCACACCTGAGTTCTGAACCACCCAGAGTTTAAGGGGAAAAGAAAGGCAAAACACACTGCAGAGAAAAAAAAAATGGTCTCAGAACTTCTCTTTTCCCTCTATTGAGATGCATTAACACTTTGTTGGCCAGCTGTACTGTTATGGACCTGGTGGTTAGGTGCACCAGGAATGACCTGATAGTTAAACACGGAATCGGGACGAGCTCTGGGGAAATGGGAACTCTGCTGACCGCAAACCCTACTCCTATCAACACAACTAGAAATAGCCGTGGAGCGTGCCTGACTCTGCCTAGACGCCTCTTCACAGCCTAAGAGCTAACTACCCCTAAAGAAAGGAAACAAAGCCTCACTTGCCTCAGAGAAATTTCCCCAAAGGTAAAAGCAGCCCCCCACAAGTATTGACTGTGAGTTAAGAGGAAATCACAAACACAGGATGAAATAGGCTTTAGCAAAGGGAGGCCAGTCTAACTAAACAGATTGAGGATAGAAAAGGGATCTTTGCGGTCAACACAAAAAACTACAAAACCACGCAGAGTGTGCAAAAAATACCCCCGCACCGACTCACGGTGCGGTGGTGCCACTCTGCACCCCCAGAGCTTCCAGCTAGCCAGGCAGTTTCATGATAGCAAGCTGGACTAGAACTTAGCAAGAAAAACCATATGTAACAAATGAACAAGCAGGAACTTAGCTTCTCTGGAGTAGACAGGTCCTCAGAAAGATCCAGGAGAGATCTGAACCAGTACTAGAACATTGACAGCTGGCATGGAGAAACGATCTGAGTGGAGTTAAATAGAGAATCCAGCCTAGCCCTAAATGAGGGCAGGTGGGGAAGGAATCTCAGAACCAGCAGCTCCACTCACAGCCACCAGAGGGAGTCCACGGACAGAACTCACCGAAGTACCATTCATGACCACAGGAGGGAGTTTGAGAACGGAATTCACAACAGGTTACTAGGGATCCTAACCCTAACCCTAACCGTTACCCTAGGGATCCTAACCCTAACCCTAAGGGTTAGGATCCTAACCCTAACCCTAAGGGTTAGGGTTAGGGTTAGGATCCCTAGGGTTAGGGTTAGGGTTAGGATCCCTAAGGTTACTAGGGATCCTAACCTTAGGGTTAGGGTTTGGATCCCTATGGTTAGGGATAGGGTTAGGGGTAGGGTTTTCTTGTTTTTTTTGTGTTTTCTTGTGTTTTTCTATAAAAACGCATGCGTTTTTAACGCAAACAAACGCATGTGCTTAAAAACGCATGCGTTTACATAGACAGCAATGCATCTTTTGCTGCGAAAAAACGCATGCGTTTTTTCGCGGCAAAAAAAACCCCGCTAGAAATTACTACAGGTTGCATTTCTGCAAATGAACGCACGCGTCAAAAAACGCATGCGTTGCCGAAAACGCGTCAAAACGCATGCGAAAAAACGCATGCGTTTTTAATGTTAAGTATAGGAAAAAAAACGCATGCAAGTGTGAAACCAGCCTAAGGACGCCAGGGACAAAATTGTAGGCCTGCACAAGGTTGGAATGGGCTACAGGACAATAGGCAAGTGGCTTGGTGAGAAGACAATAACTGTTGGCCCAATTATAAGAAAATGGAAAAAACACAAGATGACTGTCCATCTTGCTCGGTGTAGGGTTCCATGCAAGATCTTGCCTCATGGGGTAGGGAAGATTCTGAGAAAGGTCGGGAATCAGCCTAGAACTACATGAAAGGACCTGGTCAATGACCTTAAGAGAGCTGGGAGCACAGTCTCAAACATTACTGTTAGTAACACAGTATGTTGTCATGGATTAAAATCCTGCAGGGCAAGCAAAGTACCCCTCCTCACACCACCACACGTTCAGGCCCGTTTGAAGTTTGCCAATGACTATCTGAATGATCCAGGGGACACATGCGAGAAGGTCATGTGGTCAGATGAGATCATAATAGAACTTTTTTGGTATCAACTCCACTCGCTGTGTTTGGAGGAAGAAGGATGAGTATAACCCCAAGAACACCATACCAACCATGAAGCATGGTGGTGGAAACATCATACTTTGTTCTTTTCTGTGAAGCGGAAAGGATGACTGCACCATATTGAAGGGAGGATGCATTATTATTATTATTATTATTTATTTATATAGCACCATTAATTCCATGGTGCTGTACATGAGAAAGGGAGAAATCTTGGAGGCGGTTGTGTGAGGAATGAATAAGTGTGGAGGAGAGTAGGAGGTCTTGGGAGGATCAGAGATTACGTGAGGGAAGGTATTGGGAGATTAGTTCAGAGATATAGGGAGGGGACAGGTTGTGGATGGCTTTGTAGATCAGTGCTAGTAGTTTGAACTGGATTCGTTGGGGAATTGGGAGCCAGTGGAGGGATTTGCAAAGGGGAGAAGCAGGGGAGTAGCGAGGAGAGAGGTGGATTAGCCGGGCAGCAGAGTTGAGGACAGACTGAGTGGTGCAAGAGAGTTAGCGGGGAGGCCACAGAGGAGGGTGTTGCAGTAGTCAAGGCGGGAGATGATAAGGGCATGCACAAGAGTTTTAGTAGATTGTGGGGTGAGGAAGGGATGGATTCTGGCGATATTTTTGAGTTGGAGGCGACAGGAGGTGGCAAGAGTTTGAACGTGCAGTTTGAAGGACAAGGCAGAGTCGAGAGTTACCCCGAGGTAGAGAGAGGACGTGATGCCATTTACCATAATAGGTAGATCAGGTAGGGGGCATACGTGAGATGGGGAAAGATGATGAGTTCGGTTTTGTCTACATTGAGTTTAAGGAAGCGAGAGGTGAAGAAGAAAGATATAGCTGACAGACACTCCGGGATTCTGGACAGAAGAGAGGCGACATCTGAGCCAGAGAGGTAGATCTGAGTGTCGTCCACATACAGGTGGTACTGGAAGCCATGGGACTTTATGAGTTGCCCTAGGCCAAGGGTATAGATGGAAAAAAGTAGGGGCCCTAGGACAGAGCCTTGAGGGACTCCAACAGAGAGAGGGCGGGATGAGGAGGTAGTGTGGGAGTGGGAAACGCTAAATGTGCGGTCGGAAAGGTATGAGGCAATCCAGGATAGGGCAAGGTCTTTGATGCCAAGGGAAGAAAGAATCTGTAGCAGTAGGCAGTGATCGACTGTGTCAAAATCAGAGGACAGGTCAAGAAGGAGGAGGATGGAAAACTGTCTGTTAGCTTTGGCTGTGAGTAAGTCATTAGTAATTTTTGTAAGGGCAGTTTCGGTGGAGTGGTGGGGGCAGAAGCCAGATTGGAGGTTGTCAAGGAGAGAGTTAGATGAGAGGTGGGAGGAAATTTGAGCATGGACATGCTGCTGAAGGAGTTTTGAAGCAAACGGGAGCAGTGATATGGGGCGGTAGCTGGGCAAAGCAGTTGCGTCAAGGTTAGTTTTTTTGAGGATGGGTGTGATGGTGGCATGTTTGAAGGCAGAGGGGAAGGTACCAGAAGATAGAGATAGGTTGAAGAGATGGGTTAGGGCTGGAATGAGCATGTTAGTGAGGTTGGGTAGCAAGTGGGAGGGGATGGGGTCAAGTGCACAGGTGGTGAGGTTGATGGTGAGGTGGATGGGGAGGTGGTGAGGTGGATGCATGGGGTCAAGTATCACAAGATTTTGGCCAAAAACGCCTTCCCTCAGTAAGAGCATTAAATATGGGTTGTGGCTGGATCTTCTAGCATGACAATGACCTGAAACACATAACCAGGGCAACTAAGGAGTGGCTCCATAAGAAGCATTGCAAGCTCATGGAGTGGCCTAG
Source organism: Ranitomeya variabilis (assembly GCF_051348905.1). NCBI lineage: Eukaryota > Metazoa > Chordata > Amphibia > Anura > Dendrobatidae > Ranitomeya > Ranitomeya variabilis. The sequence continues at coordinate 416,058,266 of NC_135234.1, forward strand.
CCAGCCTCCAGACCCGAACCCAATAGAAAATCGTTGAAAGGAGCTGAAACTAAATGTTGCTCAGTGACAGCTGCGAAATCTGAAAGATCTGGAGAAGATCTGTATGGAGGAGTGGGCCAAAATCCCTGCTGCAGTGTGTGCAAACTTCATCAAGAACTAGAGAGAACGTCTGACCTCTGTAATTGCAAACAAAGGTTTTGTTACCAAATATTAAGTTCTTTCTTATTATTGTATCAAATACTTATTTCATGCAATAAAATGCAAATAAATTATGTTAAAATCATACAGTTTGGTTTTCTGGATATTTTTTTACATTCTGTCTCTTACAGTGGAAGTATGCTGTACCTACGATAAAAATTATAGACCTCTCCATTCTTCATAGGCGGGAAAGCTTGCACAACCGGCAATGTATCAAATACTTATTTTACCCACTGTATTCCAGCAAGCCCTTCATTAATACTGGTATACGCAATGTCAGTCTTAATGAATTTGCCCCTGTGTGTGTTGTGTCTAACAAGGGGATTGGTCTTATATGCACAAAAAAATGTGAGAAAATTGTTCAAAAAAATGTGCCAAAATTTGGCACAAATTTTTGGCACAAAGTTACCGTAACTAAGTAATCTGAAGTTAGATTAGACAGTGTAAAGATGCCTTACAGTTATCAAACAGCATGAATTACTGTGATAATGACATATCTTAGTTTTCACTAAGATTTAGACAGAATTAATTCTTATGCCCCTATATGTTATCTTTAGTCCATATATATATGTGTGTTATGGTAGGAGATTAATACATTATATATTTCACATGAATTGCAAGATTATTGCCCTAATAGACATCACCATATACCCCATATTCCATTTTCATCTTATATATTTTTATGTGGTAGGGCGGGCTAAAATTCAAACCATAGTTTCATCCACATGAGCACCAGTCAGAATATATCCCTAGTTACAAGCCATAGTACCACAACGGTGGCATCCACAGTGCCACCAAGATGAGCTTCTCCAGTATAACCATGACTGCTAGCCATAGTGTCCCCATAGTACTAGCTACAGTCACTGGGGTGGATACTGGCAGGAAGGTACCCCTAGGCCACTCCTTAAACATCTTCACTAGTCTTGCTTGTATTCTCCTCTTAGTATATACAATGTGATGGTTTATACGTAGTGTGTGATGCATTGAAGGAAACTGGTAAGATTTGCATTTATTCCTAGTTATATGAGCCCCAGGAACATTTTTCTAATTATTTTTATTAATTTTTAAGTTGTACACTGCCCGTAATGAACATATTTCTATATGCAGTTTCAAAGGGATCATGGTTATTTGATATATTGTCCTTAGGGATGCTTTCCATGACATTGATCACTCTGTTCATAATGAAGCATATGACAGAGGTGTTCTCACTTGGCCTGAGAAAATCATACTCATTGGTCACACTATTGAATTTCACAAATAATTCAGATTCTTCAAATATTTTTCAGCATGTCTTGAATTACCAGAAGCCATTTCTTATAGTTTATTTCCAATACATGTTAATGAATAGGATGTTCTTATTATTTATTCATTTTTTATAATTTTTTGGGGAAAATTACTTGAGGACTGGTCAAGATTTTAAGAATCACTAGAAATAACTTCTAATGATAGTAAAGAAAGACACCCCATGCTTTATAAAAGGAAATGTCTCACTTTTACTGTGCTCGTTAGGACATACTATGGGTTCACATTGCGTTTCAGCTCCACGACTTTAGTAGACTACACTTTTGTGTCTGGCTAAAAAGATGGACACTGAACAAAACAAGGCCAGAGTCCAAACTTTCAGACTTTGGACTTGTCTGCATTGTGTTCAGTGGCTCCCCCAGAACCAAGACCCCAGACTGAGTTATGGATGTGGAGATGAAATTTGATATACCCCAAGCCTTACCTATCAGTCATAGAAATGGCTTTACACCTATAGTTAGACGTGTGATTTTCATAACTATGGTATTTTGTACATGGGAAGAGCAGAGAAATCGTCACAATGAATGTCAGTGTATCCCGACAATCTTTCCGTCTCATTAATGGGACGCAGACTGCCATAAAAATAAAGCCTATTTTCTGCTGACATCTCTCATAGGCCAGTGACAGGAAATTTGATTTAATTCCCTGCTGTGACCCACATTGTTCCTTTTCAGAAGGGGAGCTAAAAAGGATAAGGTAAAGGCTTGTGATGTACTTCCATAATATATTAAAATGGGTAGCAAAAGTTGATTTCAGCTTCACTGACACTAACATACTAAAATGTGAATGCAACATTTTCAAAAATGCATTTCATAAAAAAATTTAAATATTTATAAAACTTAATTCTTTCTTACAGGAGATCCTATTAAACCACCCACCCACCAAGCCATTAAGAAGAAAATTCCACCCTGAAAGCCAAGTGCTGGAAAATCACGACTTGTCCTCAGCATCAAGTGTGACCTCATCTGCTGCATCCTTAAAGTCTCATCCCGCTGTTCAAAAGTATGTTACGTAGTCTGCAGATAGTTATAAATAGCAGTGGTTTATTTCTCTGGTTTATATTTTGTTAAGATATTGACCTCCACTAATCCATAAATAACTGGCTTCATAATGACCTCCTGACTAGTGTCTCCATTCAGTCTACAGTGCTACTAAATCTAAGTACTGGGTCTTAAGGAGCATTTGCACTTATTATATTCACATCTACAGTGAAACTATGTTATATAACCACCCAATTTTACACTAAAAGTGATTTAATTGATGGATGTTCCTCCCCCCAAAGGAATCAATATGCATACGGTAAGATCGAATTGAAAAACTTGGAATAAAAATGCCCTTTATTTTCTGATAGAAAAAAATATTTTGTGAAGATTTCAGTGTTTTTGTATGTTACTTATGTGTTAAGACCAGGTTCCAACAAACATGCCTTCAGTCTTTTTGCTGTACAAACCAGTTGTAGCCTATGTTCTAGTGCGCAAGGACCTGAGCATGCACTATTCTTGTCCAGTTACACAGGCAATGTATGGACGTGATTGTGTGAACTTGGCCGATTGGAAAATTTGATGCAAACTAAAATGTGGGTTGAATAAGTAAATAGTGTAGATTTTCTACGCAGCACATAAACATGGTAACCAATATGATACTATAGCTGGTTGTTACATCTTTTAAGATGGTGAGTGCGACAAAGAACAATAAAAAAGTGCTACAGTTGTACATACATTTTAAAGAAACTTTTAGATGTACATTCAAATTAACAATGGTCTCGATATCTGTTATAGATATTTCTACCAGCAAAGAAACAGGCCATGGTTTGTGAATACATGCTTTTCATAGTCTTGCATCAATGAAACCTCATAGTTAAGAATATACAGCTCTGGCAAAAATTAAGTGACCACTGCAAAATGTTCAGTTTGTCTGATTTTTCTCTTTATAAGTATATTTTTGAGTAAAATGTAAATTGTTCATTTATTCTATAAACTACTGACAAAATGTCTCCAAATTTCCAAGCAATATATTTAGTATTTTTTCTGAAAAGGAGAAATGGTCAATATTACAAAAAAACTCCAGTGCTTTCAGACCTCAAATAATGCAAAGAAAAGAAGTTCAGAATCATTTAGAAACAACAATACTAATGTTTTATCTCAGGAAGAGTTCAGAAATCAATATTTTGTGGAATAACCATGATTTTTAATCACAGTTTTCATGCGTCTTGGCATGCTTTCCACCAGTCTTTCACACTGCTTCTGACTGATTTTTTTTATTTTATTGTTTATTGTTCATTGCCTAGGCTACCAGCCACCTCTGCAGTCTAATAGCAGTGCACTGTCTCATAGGCAAGGAGCAAAATGCCTACAGTTTCTTTGCTGTAGAGTTTACAAGCATTGGTCTGGAGTTGGTCGGTTTGCTGGATCTTGCCAACTTCAGTACCCCTGTGCTCCTTCAATACTGCAGAGGCTATACTGCCTCTTATCCAAATATAAAAAAGGAAAAATCTACCTCACCATGCGAAGTATAAGGAGAAACAGTTCATATTAGGAAACACGTCAATCTGTTGAAAAAAATGTTAACTAACGGTACCAAAGTGCAATAAAGAATTCCGGATTGAAATTGAGACTAGGGAGTGATCCTGAAGATTGAAATTTGGACAACCATTTTAAAAGGCAGACACTGATGGAAGAAAGGTTAGAGACATTCAAAATGTCATGTTTTGGACTCTGCCTAATTGTAGTATATGACGCTAATTCTTTACCACTGGCTTTCATATGCCAGTTTTAATGATGGTCGGGCAGGAATGAGATGTGCCTTAATTCATCTCAAAATGTTAAAGAATTGTATAAAATAACATTATGCACCTTTGGTATTATAAACGTGATACAGTATCTTGTGATCATTTATAATTTGTGACACAATTGTCATCACCAGCTCCAGTTTTGTATTGTAAATGGCTTATGAAATAAGCGATAGACAAATCTGAAATCTTCCATAAATATTGAGATCTATGCAGACTATCAGATGAAATTGCCAGAAGGAATTCCGTCTGTCACTGGCACAAGAGTAAAAGATTGTTGTATATGATTAATTCACTTGTTTACACATTATAAGCAGTGTACCACATTGACTTTTCCGAGATTGTATTAATACTCAGATGACTACAGCGTGTGCTGTTCCTTAATTAGGCAGAGCAAAGGTTCGCTGGTTGGCATTGTTACCTTACCGCATTGGAGTTCTCGATTTGGCATGGATGTGTATTTTCTCGCTTTGCATAGGTTATTTCAGGGTTCTCCAAAAACATACCTATGATCAAAAGGCATCACATAAAAATTGACTAGTTTTTGTAACATAAATAAAATTATAAAAGACAGAAAATTTTGCAAGCTTGTCCCTGGTGGCTCACTGCAGAAATTATTGGTGTAATATATACAGTCACGACGGAAAGCCCCCTTGAAATTGTTCCAGAAAATGAAGCATTTCTAAAACAATTCCAGTTATTTCACATGTTTTGTTATACACGTTTATTTCCTTTGTGTGTATTGGAACAGCAAAAAAACAGAGAAAGAAGGCAAATTGGATAACATTTCACATGAAACCTCAAAAATGGGCCAGACAAAATTGTTGGCACCCTCAACTTCTTTTTTGGTTGCACCCTCTTTGGCATAAATAACTGCAATCAATCGCTTCCTATAACCATCAACAAGCTCCTTACATCTCTCAACTTAAATTTTGGACCACTCTTGTTTTGCAAACTGCTCCAGGTCTCTCATATTTGAAGGGAGCCTTCTCCTAACAGCAATTGTAAGATCTCTCCACAGTTGTTCAATGGGATTTCGATCCAGTCTCATTGCTGGCCACTTCAGAACTCTCCAGTGCTTTGTTTCCATCCATTTCTAGGTGCTTCTGGAAGTATGTTTGGGGTCATTGTCCTGCTGGAAGACCCATGACTTAGAACGTAAACCTAGCTTTCTGACACTGGGCACTACATTGCGACCCAAAATCCATTGTTAATCTTCAGATTTCATTATGCCTTACATACAGTCAAGGAGTCAAAGTAATCACTGCACTCGTATAATTTCAAGTTGCATATATCAGAAGTTTATTTGACTTGAGTCAGTAGACAAATGCTTGGCGAATTTAACGTTTCGGCCAGCCCGTGGCCTTGCTCACAAAAATCGCCCAATGGAAATCTGTTGTTTAAAGTAAGGATACCGTATGGCTGATGAGTCAGATAGGAGGACCCAAATGTGTAACCAAAATGATATGGTATAAACGCTTGCCCATGCACTACAGCTGTAATTCCAGCCGGAGGGTAAACAATTGCTGTTGTATATATACACTCAGGAGTACAGATCAGGCTGTGTAGATCATGTGCCTTCTGAACTATCCCAGGAAAAGCCGGGGAAGATAGTGCTGTCTCACATACTCCTGAGTGTATATATACAACAGCAATTGTTTACCCTCCGGCTGGAATTACAGCTGTAGTGCATGGGCAAGCGTTTATACCATATAATTTTGGTTACACATTTGGGTCCTCCTATCTGACTCATCAGCCATACGGTATCCTTACTTTAAACAACAGATTTCCATTGGGCGATTTTTGTGAGCAAGGCCACGGGCTGGCCGAAACGTTAAATTCGCCAAGCATTTGTCTACTGACTCAAGTCAAATAAACTTCTGATATATGCAACTTGAAATTATACGAGTGCAGTGATTACTTTGACTCCATGACTTGTGGGATGTAGTGTCCCGTTCACTGGCACCGTGAACTGTACTGATTGAGTGCTAGCTTTCCAGATTCTCTACAAGTTACATACAGTCAAGGCACACAGTGCTAGAGGCTGCAAAACACCCGCCAAATATCCTTGAACGACCGCCTTATTGGACTGTAGGTACTTTGCTCTTTTCTTTGTATGCCTCATTCCATTTTTGGTAAGCAGTAGAATGATGTGCTTTACTAAACAGCTCTATCTTGGTCTCATCTGTCCACACGACATTTTCCATGGAGGGTTTTGGCATACTCACATACATTTTGGCAAACTGCAGTCGAGCTTTTTTATGTCCTGGGTCTCTTGCCATAGCATTTAATTTCATTCAAATGTTGATAGATAGTTTGCATTGACACTGATGCACCCTGAGCCTACAAGACAGCTTGAATTTCTTTGGAACTTGATTGGGGCTGCTTTTCCACCATCCGGACTATCCTGTGTTGTAACCCTTCATCAATTTTTCTCTGCCGTCCAGGGAGATTAGCTACACTGCCATGGGTTGTAAACTTCTTGATTATGTTGTGTACCGTGGACAAAGGAACATCAAGATCTCTGGAGATGGACTTGTAATTTTGAGATTGTTGATATTGTTAAACAATTTTGGTAGTGTGAGCGCGATGATGTCATCATTACAATGCATTCATTGTACCGAGATATGCTGAAAATTTGAAGACACCATGAAGAGATCAGTGCAGCAGGGGAATGGGCAGAGGGGGGTATTTATTATTTTAATGTGGACCCATTATACTTTATGGAGCACTACGTGAGGCACATTAAACTGTATGGAGTACTATGTGGGCCCATTATACTGTATGGAGCACTATGCGGGGCCCATTATGGTATATTGAGCACTAGAGGGGGTTATACTCAGTGGAGCCCTATGATGGGGTTATACTCTATGGAGCACTTTTTGTTGCCATTATACTGTTCAAAGTACTATGTGGGGAAATTTTACTGTATGGGTCACTATGCGGTGCCATTAAACTGAAAACCAAAGACAAGAAGCATGCAGTCATAGAATCCCATAAAATACAATTTTATTAATAATACATCATAAAAACCATATCAAAGAAACCAGACAAAGTGTAGTGAGACTGGTAGATGACAAACAGATGCCAGTAGCAACATGAAAGAAACATGAGTCACCCAAGGTATATAGTGACCCCTAACGCTAGCCCAGGCTCACCGCCATTAAACTGTATGGAGCACTATGTGGGGCCTATTATACTGTATGAAGCATTATGTGGGGCCATTATACTGCATGGAGCACTATGGAGTGCCCAGCACACTGTATGGACCACTATGTGGGGCCCATTATACTGTATGGAGCACTATGTAGGGCCATTATATTATATGGAGCACTATGTGGGGCCATTATACTGTTTGGAGCACTATGTGGGACCATTATACTGTATGGAGCACTATGAGGGGGTTATACTCTATGAAGCACTTTTTGTTGCCATTATACTGTTCGAAGCCCTATGTGGGTCCATTTTACTGTATGGGTCACTATGTGCGGTCATTATACTGTGTGGAACACTTTTTGTGGCCATTATACTTTATGTAGCACTTTTTGTGGATATTATACTGTATGGAGCAGTATGTGGGGCCATTATACTGTATGGAACAATATGTGAGGCCATTATACAGTATGAAGCACTTTTTGTGGCCCAAACAGTAATTTTCCCCCATATGTAGTATATTTGCGTGCTCAGGAGAAATTGAGCAACAAATTCCACAGTGTAATTTCTCCTGTTACCCTTGTGAAAATGCACAATTTGGGTCTAAAATACATTTTCTGGGAAAAGTTAGATTTTTTTATTTTCACGACTCAATGTTATAAACTTCTGTGAAGCACCTGGGGGTTCAAGGTGCTCATCACACATCTAGATAAGTTCCCTGAGGGCTCTAGCTTCCAAAATGGTGTCACTTGAGGGGGATTTCGCTATTTAGGCACATCATGGACATTCATTTTCTCCTTCCATATTCTAACAATTCCTGTGAACCACCTGAAAGGTTAATAAACTTCTTGAATGTGGTTTTGAGCACCTTGAGGGTTACAGTTTTTAGAATGCTATCACTTTGGAATATTTTCTGGCATATAGACCCCTCAAAGACACCTCAACTGTAATGTGGTCCCTAAAAATATAGTTTTGTACATTTTGTTGACAAAATGAGAAATCGCTGGTCAACTTTTAACACTTGTAACTTCCTAAACAATTAGGTTTCAAAAATTGAACTGATGTAAAGTAGACATGTGGTAAATGTGGAAATGTTATTTATTAACTATTTTTTGTGACATAACTCTCTGGTTTAAGGCCGGTTTCACACATCCTGATATTTCCGGTACCGGTAAAAACGGTACTGGAGATATCTGTGTTCGTGTGTCCGTGTGATACATCCGTGTGGCACACGTGTGGCAACCGTGTGCCGCCCGTTTGCCACATCAAGACCACACGGATGGCCGCCAGGAAGCAGCGCTACAGTAAGCGCTGTTCCCCTGCGTGTGGTGCTGAAGCTGGCTGTCATCTGTTCTCAGCTGGCATTTTCCCACGCTGAAGAGTTCATTTTAGTTCAGGCCACCAGGGAGCGGAGCTTCGGTGATGTCACCGCTTCACTTCGCTTGGAATGGCAGACTAATAAAGATGTAAAAAATGTGTATATTGTTTTATTTCATTAAAATAATTTTTTCTTACTGTGTGGTGTGTTTAATTACCCTTTAACAACTTAGGATTAGTAATGGTTAGGTGTATTATTGACACCTCTCCATTACTAAGCCGGCTTAATGTCACCTTACAATAGGAAGCTGACATTAACCCCTCATTACCCCACTTGCCACTGCTACAGGGCAAGTGAGAAGAATCGGGCAAAGCTCCAGAACTGGCGCATCTAATAGATGCGCCTTTTCTGGGCAGCTGCGGCCACTTTGTTAGGCTGGGGGCCCATATCCATGGCCCCTTACCAGCCTGAGAATAGCAGCCCGCACCTGTGAGTTTTGCCGGGTTGGTTGTAAAATATAGGGGGGACCCCACTTTTTTTCTTTCATTCATTCTCCCCTGCTGACGCTGGTCACCAGCAGAGCAGGGGACAATGGATGAAAGCCAGGTTCAGCACCACACACAGGGGAACAGCGGCTTACAGTAGCGATGCTTCCCCCACGGCCGGCCGTGTGCACGGACAACAGTGTACACTGTTCTCCGTGTGCGGGACGTTTGGCTGGCTGTGTGCTCGGGTAAAAACGGACATGTCTGCGTGTTTTGCACACGGACACATGGTCCGTCAAAACACGCTGACATGGTGCATAGACCCATTCATTTGAATGGGTCTATGTGTGTCAGTGTCTCCGGCATGTGAGAAAACTGTCACTACATGTTCCGGAAGCACTGAAGTGTGAAACCAGCCTTAAGGGCATAAAAATTAAAAGTTTAAAAATTGCAACTTTTTCAAATTTTTTGTCAAATTTCATTTTTTTCCACAAATAAACGCAAGTCATATCAAAGAAATTCTACAGCTATCATGAAGTACAATATGCCACGAAAAAAACATCTCAGAGTCAGTGGCATCCGTTGAAGAGTTCCAGATTTAGTACCACATAAAGTGACACTGGTCAGAATGATAAAATTTGGCCTGGTCGTGAAGGTGCAAACAACCTTAAAGGATATAGGGGTTAATGACTGTCGATCGCTAAAAATGTAATTAATGTGATCTTTAATAGCTTATTTACTCAGACCATGGTATACGATACGCTGCATGATCTGTAATAGATTGTTCAAGGTGCATATGCTGTCATTGTTCTTGGCTACGCAAGTCTTGATGAATGATGCTTAAAAATTATTCACTCTAAGATTGAGCATTTTGCTTTTTATCAGACGAATAGCAGCCTGTTTACAGTGCAAAATTAGCACAAAATCCTTCACAATATTTTTGCAACGTAAATGCACCTTTAATCTAACAGTCTTTACCACGTCCTTTATTGAGCCCTTTATTGGTCTTTATACAACTGTTTACGGTATCTATCTGTGATTGAAGCATTGCTCTCACGGTAAGCCGTTTGTTCATAAATGGAATAAATTATCCACTTACTACTAACAGTTCTGTATTCTGTATGATACACTTGGATACATAACTGATGCCAATAATACAACGTTTAGGTAGTGCATGTAACTGGCTTTTTCTATTTTTTTCGCCATGAAATGCAATCGTTTTCACCATTGTCCTTTTTTGTAGCTTTTATAACACATAAACTCATCTAAACCAAATGGTCCTTTTAACCGTTTTCTATTTCCTTACAGATCTGCTACTCAGCAATCTGCAGGCAGCGGTAGATGTGCTGACCAGCACTTTCGGTTAGATAGAGCTGCAAGAGAACACCATCATCATCTGCTTGCAACCTAGTTTAATCCCGTGAACAAAAAGCCTGATTACTGTAGATTATCCCTGTTCTAGGAAACGGACATAGTTTTTATCCCTTAGACTATTGCAGCCATTAGCCGAAGTGTGAGATGCTCCATTGAATATGTGCAAAGCATATTTCCAATGAATAGATGTGGCATCATAGGCAGGCTATGTTACCCAGTGTGCTGACGGCGACATAGCCTAGTGATTAAAACCATTAAAAAGCCCTGCAAATAAATCCAGCTCGCTCAGCAATGCATCACGGAGCTGTTCTTAAATTAAACAAGATGTGTGATGCCTGTGTACCCGAGCATTGACGAAGGAGAAAGGAGAATGATTGATTTCGGTTCAGTAAAAAAAAGTGTTACTATCATAGGAAAGATGTATTACTGTGGCAATGATCTCATCTTGACTGGATGCCACTAACTTTAATGTACCCAATTTATTACTAGGTTTAATAAAATAATCTCACTTTATACAGACAAGCATTTGCTATCTTTACGAAATATAATGCAGACACATGGAAAGCTCAGGACTGGGGGAGGCATTGATTTTATTCACCACATCAAGGCAATGGCATAACATTTGGCATTGTACTATGGGTTTGTGGCGCATATATTGTCAGCTAATTATTTCCATATGCGCTAGTGGGTGTGTGGTCCTCTGAAAGACATGGATTTATCTCTGGACTGGCCTTTATGTACATATCCTTTTTTTTAGGCTGCCTTCCAAGCAGAAGAAAGCTATCCAGACAGCCATCCGTAAAAACAAGGAAGCCAATGCAGTGCTGGCCAGACTGAATAGTGAACTTCAGCAGCAACTCAAGGTAAAGAATGGATTTAAAATGTATTTTTATTGTAAAAAAATTATCATGGCTTTACATACTGTATAATATTACAATTTTCTAACAAAAAAAATTCCTTAGGGATAGTTTAACCCCTTAAAGATCTGGCAATTTTTAGTTTTTACTCCTTTGTTTTTCTATTCCCTCTTTCCAAGAACCATAACTTTTTTATTTTTCTGTTGCCATAAGAGGGCTTGTTTATTGCACGGCGACTTGTAGTTTTGAATGACACCATTTGTTTTCTGTTATAGTGTACTGAAAAACGGGATAAAAATTGCAAGCGAGGGGAATTAGTGTTAAAAAAATGCAATTCCACCATTGTTTTTTAGGTTTAGTTTTTTTGATGGCATTCATTGTGGGGTAGATAGGACCTTGAAACTTGAGTCTATAGGTCAGTACAGTTACAACAATGCCTAGTTTCTATGTTTTTTTAAGGTCACTATAATATCGAGCACATTATACGCTATTCACACTGCTTGTTGGAATGCTTCTAGACTCCTTCCACTCTATGAAAAAATGGATCAAAAAGTGAAAATCATGTTATGGGAAGTAGTACATCACCAATAGTCAGTTTCATCTCCCTTCTGTCCCCCCCAGCTCTGTAATTGATAGAAGACTGTCCTGGAGTCTGGGCAGGTCTACCATGTTCTACCACACATATAATACCATTGGTGACCTTAGTTCTTCCAGCAGATGGTACTAGAAACTGCTGGAAGACAAGCTTATCTGTCTATAGTCCTAGGGAGACTGCAGCTTTTACTGGGCATGCACAAGATTTCTGCAGCAGAATTGGAGGATGACAGTGAAAAGAGCTTGTCAATCAAGGTAGGATGGTGGAGATAGAGTTTGCAACGTAATACACTAGGACTCTGAAATCTGGCAATGTATAGCTGGACTCAAAATGCTGAGCATTCAGAAAGGATCATAGAGTCACTGTGGGATGGATTTGCAAAGTAAGTACACCATCCTCATTATGACTATGTGATCTACGGTAATCCAAGACGTATACAGATTATTTTGGAGATCTGGTAGCAGGTCCTCTTTTAAAGTTGTGCCCTTCTTAAAAGGAATCTGCCACTAGGTTTTTGCAACCTACTCTAAGAGCAGGATAATGTAGAGACAAAAACCCTGATTTTAGTGATGTGACACCTACTCGGGTGCTTGGTGTACTTTTGATAAAATCACTGTTTCGTTAGCAGGAGGTTATCCCTAGAGAACTAGTAAACCTGCTGCCATGTTGTCCTCCATATTCATGAGTTCTTAAAAGGCATCTCTCACCACATTTAACCTATCTAAATTATTAATATGAGCAAATAGGTTATAAACTGCTGAAACAGCCCTACCTATCTCTCTCATAACAGGTGCCTTATTGTGGAGAAATCATCTTTTATTACTTTATATAAATGTCCTCACCTTGGCTCTGTTGAGGAAGCTGCCTGAAGATAACTTCGACTGCAGAACTTATTTTACATGAAGGAGGGTAACCAGTGTGAGACAAGTAACTAAAGGTACCGTCACACTAAACGATATCGCTAGCGATCCGTGACGTTGCAGCGTCCTCGCTAGCGATATCGTTTAGTTTGACACGCAGCAGCGATCAGGATCCTGCTGTGATGTCGCTGGTCGCTGAATAAAGTCCAGAACTTTATTTGGTCGTCCGATCGCCGTGTATCGTTGTGTTTGACAGCAAAAGCAACGATACCAGCGATGTTTTACACTGGTAACCAGGGTAAACATCGGGTTACCAAGCGCAGGGCCGCGCTTAGTAACCCGATGTTTACCCTGGTTACCCGGGGACCTTGGCATCGTTGGTCGCTGGAGAGCGGTCTGTGTGTAAAAGTAAAAAAAACAAACAGTACATACTCACCCAGCGTCATACCTCCCCCAGCGTCTGCTTCCTGACACTGACTGAGCGCCGGCCCTAAAGTGAAAGTGAAAGCCGCTGTGCTGTTAGGGCCGGAGCTCAGTCAGTGTCAGGAAGCAGAAGCTGGGGGACGCTGGGTGAGTATGTACTGTTTGTTTTTTTTACTTTTACGCTGGTAACCAGGGTAAACATCGGGTTACTAAGCGCGGCCCTGCGCTTAGCAACCTGATGTTTACCCTGGTTACCCGGGGACCTTGGCATCGTTGGTCGCTGGAGAGCGGTCTGTGTGACAGCTCTCCAGCGATCAAACAGCGACGCTGCAGCGATCGGCATCGTTGTCGCTATCGCTGCAGCGTCGCTTAATGTGACGGTACCTTAACACAGAACAGGAGAAATGAACTTTGTCTTCTTTCAAACATATTTTTGCTTCTCTCTCCGCTCTGCTGTATTGTAACACTATTGCAGTCCTGTCTGCCTGTGAGATGGAAGCTGAGAGGAAACTGCAGATGTGTCAGGTATAATCACACACAGCAGTGAGATCAGGAAAGCAGAGAGCGGCCATTACACATCACACTGGTAACACTGGTAACCACTGCATATCACACTGGTAAGTCCCCTTCTATTTAAAATAAGCCCTGGGGGCAGTGATATCTTCCAAGCACCATCCTCCCCAGAGCCTGGAAAAGTGATAAAAGATGATGTCTCAGCAACAAGGCATCTGATATGAGACATACACGGAGGACTTTTTTCAACAGTCTATAACCTACATGTCCATATTAATAGTTTAAATAGGTCAAATGTGGGGACAGATTCCCTTTAATAAATCTGAACCTTAGTATCAATAGGAATTTAAATTAACCAGTTTGTAATGTATAAAATCTTTCTGTTGATTATATTTCTAAAAAAGAAAAGAAAAATGTCTACACGTACATTTAGTTTTATTGAATATATTTTAGAAAATTCAAATTTAATAAGCTCCTTCTTGTGGTTACCACAAGCTTTCAGAGTTTTAAGAAGGTCCGGGACAGATGACATCAGGTCTTTATTATTATTTCTTTCAATGACATATCTGTACATTGAATTGAAGAATTAACCTGAGAATTACTGACTTTCTGCTTGTACTTTGTAGGAAGTCCATCAGGAGAGGATTGCCTTGGAAACCCAACTGGAGCAGCTTCGTCCTCTTTCTGTGTTATGACCTTTGGCTGTCTTGCAAATGTAGCAGAAGTACAAGGATGTTCTACTGTGCACGCATCTTGTAGCCTTTTTGTCATTCTTGTGCCGAAGCCAGCGGAAGGAGATATGGTGTTTTCCATTTTCATGGTTTGCAAAAGCAAATAAAGAAAATAGTTATATTTTGATGCCCGTCATCCCAGCAGATGTACTAGAACTCATTTAAGTCTTAATTTATACAACATAAGGGGGGTGGGGGGGTGGTACGGTGTTAGCCAGTTGATGTTACAAAGCATTGCTTGCTTTGTAACATCATTTATTTTATTTTTGTTAGCCATTAAAAGGTATCATAGCTACAAGATTATCTTGTTTTTCACACTGAGAGCATTATTCATTTATACAAGCACACATGGACCAAAGAGTCTGGGTTTATAAAGGTTGATGAATATCTAATAAAACAGAAAAGTTCTAAAGAGGCTCATCCATTCTCACGCTGAGATGTATGGGGAATTTGATGAATGTAAAGCTGAACATTAAATTAAAATTTTACTTTTGAATCATCATGAAATAACTGTTTATTTTTAATTTTAGAATTAGAGGACAGTGTGGGACATTCATTTTTGGGATTGTTCACACATTGTGTGTAATTTATGACATTCCCTTGTTGTAAATGCATTGACCAAAATTATCAATGATTTATCAATGTTTTATGCCATTTAATAAACTTTTTTATGTCAAAAGTTAAAAATGATGAGAAAAGTGGCCACAGTGGTGAAGTACAAAATATTTATGAATACATTTCTGCATAAAAGTTGCATATTATACACAAGTCAGAGTTGTTTTGAAAAAGGCCTGGAGCAAAATATATTTATGCTGCAATCTTAAATGGGAACTGTACTTTTAACAAACTTTGCATAAATCAATAGTACAGTTGAATATAGGAATCTTTGCAATATATTTTATATGATAATTCTTTTTTTCTTCACTTTTGAGACACTCCTTCACCTCTCCTTTGCCTCCTGAACTTACCATCAACTCTGAATAGACTATCTCAAATCGATCTTGGACTTCTAGCTCAATATGGTGTCAAGTTACACAGCCTACTGCACTCTATGGAGAGGGGAGGAGGAGTGAGGACTGAGGAGCAGATTAAGAAAGCAGTCAGAAGGAGGCACAGAACGATCACGCTGAGCTTTCTAACAAGTCTTTTACCTACTCCCATTGATTGAATCACATCCAGACAGCTCAGGAGTCAGGACTGAATGTCATCCATGTAGCTTCTGCATCTGTCTGTATGCTGAAATGAGATAAACAGCAGGAATCCCTCTCTTTAAGAGATAGAGCATGCAAAGGGGAAAACTGGTGAAATAGCAAGACACAAGTCATGTAATGGACAGAAATGTGTTATTCCTCATGTACATAACAGGACAGTTTTTTTGGCAGAAAAGTTACTTGAATTTTTTTAACATGCATAAAAAACAATTTGCACAAAATTCTACATTAATGTGTGACATTTGACATATCAGCCTTCTGCTCTTTCCCAACATTAGGAAGTATACAAAACTTTCTTAAAAAGTTTCGCTGGACTAATTAGTGCCAAATGTATCATTAGGGTCTTAAGATTTGCTAAATATGTAATGGTCAAGATTAAGAGAGGATTTGTCAACCATATTTTTGATTGTGTTTTATTGGGTAAAGGGCATCTAGAAAAAGAAGAAAATGAGTTTTAATTACAGTAAAAATAAATGTGCATACAGAATTGGTGAAGATAAGTATTTATCCCATATAAGTCCCATTTACACCATGTTTCGGACATACATTCAAAGTGATTTTTTATTTCTGTTTTGGTAAAATGTCTACTCCACTGTAGGTAAAAAGGTATGCAAAAGTATAACCCTACGTTGCACATATCTGCTATTGTCTCTACTTGAAAAATATATGTATATGTTCAAGGAGTTTTCAGGTTATATGTACATTTCTGTCTGCAGACTGCCAGATTCCGACAGTGTGGCAGATGCACAATGTCAGGATTCCCCTCTACCTCTCTATTGCCTGCTTGAGCAGTCACCATCTGACAGCGCATAAGTGATTTGAATACTAGCTATTACATGCTGGCTTGCAACTTTTCCTGCTTTTCTCAATGTTCTAATCAGATAATCAGGAAAAAGATGCCTGTTGACATTTGACCACCAATATGTAAACCGTTTGTATGAACTGTCAAGTAACAGCTAGTCAAGCAGTCAACAGAGGGGAATCCTGAAAGTGTGTAAACGGCACTCCTTCAGATTTGGCAGACAGCAGTCAGACATAAATGTAAGTTTAGCGCAGAAAACCCCTTAATGTATATGATTTTTATTTGTACAAAAACATGTATGTTTGCCTGTCAAACATGAGTATATTATTGGCATACATTTGACTCATTAAAAGTAGTTCCTATTGTATAGCTTTACATTTCTTTTTCTTTGTTACAGTTCAAACAGTTCAGACCAATCATCCCAAACATGGTCAGCTCATGGAACCACAAAATCATAGGGCAGATTTATCAGTGCCATTTAATTCCTAGATAGTGAAAACTTATGTGCCAAATTTATCATAATGATTCATGCACTTTGATAAGTCTGTTATCACAACGGGTATCCCTGGACGAGGGGCACCTTGCCTATCCCTAACATTAAGGGCACCCTAGCTATCCCTGTACTGCAGTGCGCAGGCACTGGGAAAGGTCAAAGAGGCCCAGCGCCTAAGCACTGCAGTACTTTACTCTGCCCTCTACAGGGCAGACAAAGTACGCCTGCGCTGGAGCGTGATGTCGGGGAGCGATGAAGAAGCAGGCTGTCGTCGTCGCAAGAAGATGGGAGTTGTGAGAACCGGACCTGTGACACCCATCGGACCGGACGGCCCCCCGGGTGAGTATAATATAACTTATTTTTCATCACTTTCAGGTCGGATCTGGGGCTTATCTACAGCATTATAGAATGCTGTAGACAAGCCCTGAAAGGCAGTGGCTGCACCTTATAGTACAAAAATCTTCTGACAGGTTCCCTTTAAGTTTACAACACATAATAAATGGCTTACTTTGTGCAGGAAATTTGACCCAAAATTCTGGTGAATTTTTGGAGCACGGCTTTGCAATTTAGGACACATCTCCTTTCCTACTAATCAGGTCTCTAAATGTAATATCACGCATCCTTGTCAGACAAATTGCAAAAAGTGTCAAAAACACATAATATACTGTGCGGAAATCAGGTGGTTGTGTCCTGAGGAAGAATTTTGAAATGTGTAGACTTCATAACCACTAAATAAATACTGCATTCTAATTTTCTTCATCTTCCGAGTTGAGTCATGGAATTTTACCTGTTGTGAATTCTGCTCTTGGGCTCCCTCCGGTGGTTATAAGTGGTAGCGCTGCTGTCTTTGGATTTCAGCATTCATCAGGTGTATCCACTTTTTGCAATTCTGACTGGGCTATTTAGTCTTGCTTGACCCTTTAGTCAGTGCCAGTTGTCCATTGTTCCTGGAGGATTCACATCCCTGCCTGGTCTCTCCTGCTTTGCTGTTCATTTCAACAAAGATAAGTTCTGGCTTTGTTTTTTGCAGTCCACATGCTGTGGGCCTTATTGTTCAGTTCTTTTCCATGTTTTGTCTTGTCCAGCCAAGCTGGTATCTCTGGAGTTGCAGATATACCCTCCATATCTTTAGTTAGATGTGGAGATTTTGTATTTTCTGTGGTGGATATTTTCTAGTGTTTTAATACTGACCGCATAGTACTCTGTCCTATCCTTTCTATTTAGCTAGAGCGGCCTCCTTTGCTAAATCCTGATTTCAGTCTGCGTATGTTATTTCCCTCTCCTCTTACAGTCAATATTTGTGGGGGGCTGTCTATCCTTTGGGGATTTTCTGAGGCAAGATAGTTTTCCCTTTTCTATCTCTAGGGGTATTTAGTCCTCCGGCTGTGTCGAGATGTCTAGGGAGTGTTAGGTACATTCCACGGCTACTTCTAGTTGTGGTGTTAAGTTCAGGGTCTGCGGTCAGTACAGGTACCACCTTCTCCAGAGTACGTCTCATGCTGCTCTTAGGCCACCAGATCATAACAGTACAACTGGCCAACAATGAGTTAATCGCATCTCAGAAGAAGGGAAGGAAAGTGCTGAGCCATTTTTTTTTCTGTAGTCTGTTGTGTCTTTTCTTCCCTCTTTACCTCTGGGTGGCTCAGGAGTTTGGCGCTGACATGGATGTTCAGGGATTGGCTTCTCGTGTGGATCAATTTGCTGCTAGAGTACAGGGTATTTCCGATTATATCGTTCAGACTCCGGTTTTAGAGCCTAGAATTCCTACTCCTGATTTGTTTTTTGGGGACAGGTCCAAATTTTTGAACTTTAAAAATAACTGTAAACTGTTTTTTGCTCTGAAACCCCATTCCTCTGGTGATCCCATCCAGCAGGTTAAAATTGTCATCTCTCTGCTGTGTGGTGATCCTCAGGATTGGGCATTTTCCCTGGAATCTGGGAATCCGGCTTTGCTTAATGTAGACACCTTTTTTCAGGCGCTAGGGTTATTGTATGACGAACCTAATTCAGTAGATTATGCTGAGAAGACCTTGTTGGCCCTGTGTCAGGGTCAAGAAGCGGCAGAATCGTATTGCCAGAAATTTAGAAAATGGTCTGTGCTGACTAAATGGAATGAGGATGCCTTGGCAGCAATTTTCAGAAAGGGTCATTCTGAATCCGTTTAAGACGTTATGGTGGGGTTCCCCACGCCTGCTGGTCTGAGTGATTCTATGTCTCTGGTCATTCAGATTGATCGGCGCTTGCGCGAGCGCAGAGTTGTGCACACTATGGCATTGTCTTCCGAGCGGTGTCCTGAGCCTATGCAGTGTGATAGGATTGTGTCTAGAGCTGAACGACAAGGATTCAGACGTCAGAATAGGTTGTGCTTTTACTGTGGCGATTCTGCTCATGTTATTTCTGATTGCCCTAAGCATACCAAGAGAATCGCTAGTTCCGTTACCATCAGTACTGTATAACCTAAATTTCTGTTATCTGTGACCCTGATCTGCTCATTATCGTCATTTTCTGTCATGGCATT
Organism: Ranitomeya variabilis; assembly: GCF_051348905.1. Classification (NCBI taxonomy): domain Eukaryota; kingdom Metazoa; phylum Chordata; class Amphibia; order Anura; family Dendrobatidae; genus Ranitomeya; species Ranitomeya variabilis. The sequence goes on from NC_135234.1 coordinate 416,077,887, forward strand.
TGTGGATTCAGGCGCCGCTTTAAACTTAATGGACTTAGAATTTGCCAGATGTTGTGGTTTTCCCTTGCAGCCTTTGCAGAGTCCTATTCCTTTGAGGGGCATTGATGCTACACCGTTGGCTAAAAATAAACCTCAGTTTTGGACACAGCTGACCATGTGCATGGCGCCAGCCCATCAGGAAGATTGTCGTTTTCTGGTGTTGCATAATTTGCATGATGCTATTGTGCTGGGTTTCCCATGGTTACAGGTGCATAATCCGGTATTAGATTGGAAATCTATGTCTGTGACTAGTTGGGGTTGTCAGGGGGTTCATGGTGACGTTCCTTTGATGTCAATTTCCTCCTCCCCCTCTTCTGAAATTCCTGAGTTTTTGTCAGATTTCCAGGATGTATTCGATGAGCCCAAATCCAGTTCCCTTCCACCGCATAGGGACTGTGTGCTATTAACTTGATTCCAGGCTGTAAGTTCCCTAAGGGCCGACTTTTCAACCTGTCTGTGCCAGAACATGCCGCCATGCGGAGTTATGTTAAGGAGTCTTTGGAGAAGGGGCATATTCGGCCATCTTCTTCACCATTGGGAGCAGATTTTTTTTTTGGTGCCAAGAAGGATGGCTCCTTGAGACCCTGTATTGATTATCGCCTCTTGAATAAGATCACGGTCAAATTCCAATACCCTTTGCCTTTGCTTTCTGATTTGTTTGCTAGGATTAAGGGGGCTAGTTGGTTTACTAAGATTGACCTTCGAGGGGCATATAATCTTGTTCGTATTAAGCAGGGTGACGAATGGAAAACTGCGTTTAATACGCCCGAAGGCCATTTTGAATACCTTGTGATGCCATTCGGGCTCTCTAATGCTCCATCTGTGTTTCAGTCCTTCATGCATGATATATTTCGGAATTATCTTGATAAATTCATGATTGTATATTTGGATGATATTTTGATTTTTTCAGATGATTGGGAGTCTCATGTGAAACAAGTCAGGATGGTATTTCAGATCCTTCGTGATAATGCTTTGTTTGTGAAGGGGTCTAAGTGCCTCTTTGGAGTACAGAAGGTTTCTTTTTTGGGTTTCATTTTTTCTCCCTCATCTATAGAAATGGATCCGGTTAAGGTTCAGGCCATTCATGATTGGATCCAGCCCACATCCGTGAAGAGCCTTCAGAAATTTTTGGGCTTTGCTAATTTTTATCGCCGTTTCATTGCCAACTTCTCCAGTGTGGTTAAACCCCTGACCAATTTGACGAAGAAAGGCGCTGATGTGACGAATTGGTCCTCTGCGGCTGTTTCTGCCTTTCAGGAGCTTAAACGCCGATTTACTTCTGCCCCTGTGTTGCGTCAGCCGGATGTTTTTCTTCCATTTCAGGTTGAGGTTGACGCTTCTGAGATTGGGGCAGGGGCCGTTTTGTCTCAGAGGAATTCTGATGGTTCCTTGATGAAACCGTGTGCCTTCTTTTCTCGAAAATTTTCACCTGCGGAACGCAATTATGATGTCGGCAATCGTGAGTTGTTGGCTATGAAGTGGGCATTTGAGGAATGGCGACATTGGCTTGAGGGGGCCAAGCACCGTATTGTGGTCTTGACCGATCATAAGAATCTGATTTACCTCGAGTCTGCCAAACGGCTGAATCCTAGACAGGCCCGATGGTCCCTGTTTTTCTCCCGTTTTGATTTTGTGGTCTCGTATCTTCCGGGTTCTAAGAATGTTAAGGCTGATGCCCTCTCTAGGAGCTTTTTGCCTGATTCTCCTGGGGTCCTTGAGCCAGTCGGCATTCTCAAGGAAGGGGTGATTCTTTCTGCCATCTCCCCTGATTTATGACGGATTCTTCAGGAATTTCAGGCTGATAAACCTGACCGCTGTCCAGTGGGGAAACTTTTTGTTCCTGACAGATGGACTAGTAAAGTGATTTCTGAGGTTCATTGTTCTGTGTTGGCTGGCCATCCTGGGATTTTTGGTACCAGAGATTTGGTTGGTAGGTCCTTTTGGTGGCCTTCTTTGTCACGGGATGTGCGTTCTTTTGTGCAGTCCTGTGGGACTTGTGCGCGGGCCAAGCCTTGCTGTTCCCGCGCTAGTGGGTTGCTTTTGCCTTTGCCGGTCCCTGAGAGGCCTTGGACGCATATTTCTATGGATTTTATTTCAGATCTTCCAGTTTCCCAGAGGATGTCGGTTATCTGGGTGGTTTGTGACCGGTTTTCTAAGATGGTTCATTTGGTACCTTTGCCTAAATTGCCTTCCTCTTCTGATTTGGTTCCGTTGTTTTTTCAGCATGTGGTTCGTTTGCATGGCATTCCGGAGAATATTGTGTCCGATAGAGGTTCCCAGTTTGTTTCTAGGTTTTGGCGGGCCTTTTGTGCTAGGCTGTGCATTGATTTCTCTTTTTCTTCCGCATTTCATCCTCAGACAAATGGCCAAACCGAGCGAACTAATCAGACTTTGAAAACTTATTTGAGATGCTTTGTGTCTGCTGATCAGGATGATTGGGTGGCTTTCTTGCCATTGGCCGAGTTTGCCCTTAATAATCGGGCTAGTTCTGCTACCTTGGTTTCACCCTTCTTTTGTAATTCTGGTTTTCATCCACGTTTTTCTTCAGGGCAGGTTGAGCCTTCTGATTGTCCTGGGGTGGACTCTGTGGTTGACAGGTTGCAGCAAATTTGAGCTCATGTTATGGACAATTTGGTGTTGTCTCAGGAGGAGGCTCAGCGTTTTGCTAACCGTCGTCGGTGTGTTGGTTCCCGGCTTCGGGTTGGGGATTTGGTCTGGTTGTGTTCCCGTCATGTTCCTATGAAGGTTTCTTCCCCTAAGTTCAAGCCTCGGTTTATTGGTCCTTATAGGATTTCTGAGATTATCAATCCAGTGTCTTTTCGTTTGGCCCTTCCAGCCTCTTTTTCCATCCATAATGTTTTTCATAGATCTTTGTTGTGGAAATATGTGGTGCCCGTTGTTCCCTCTGTTGATCCTCCTGCCCCGGTGTTGAGTGATGGGGAGTTGGAGTATGTGGTTGAGAAGATTTTGGATTCTCGTTTTTCGAGGCGGAAGCTTCAGTATTTTGTCAAATGGAAGGGTTATGGCCAGGAGGATAATTCTTGGGTTGTTGCCTCCGATGTTCATGCTGACGATTTGGTTCGTGTCTTTCATTTGGCTCATCCTAATCGGCCTGGGGGCTCTGGTGAGGGTTCGGTGACCCCTCCTCAAGGGGGGGGTACTGTTGTGAATTCTGCTATTGGGCTCCCTCCGGTGGTTATAAGTGGTAGCGCTGCTGTCTTTGGATTTCAGCATTCATCAGGTGTGTCCACTTTTTGCAATTCTGACTGGGCTATTTAGTCTTGCTTGACCCTTTAGTCAGTGCCAGTTGTCCATTGTTCCTGGAGGATTCACATCCCTGCCTGGTCTCTCCTGCTTTGCTGTTCATTTCAACAAAGATAAGTTCTGGCTTTGTTTTTTGCAGTCCACATGCTGTGGGCCTTATTGTTCAGTTCTTTTCCATGTTTTGTCTTGTCCAGCTTGGTCTGTATAAGGATTTGTTCAGCCAAGCTGGTATCTCTGGAGTTGCAGATATACCCTCCATATCTTTAGTTAGATGTGGAGATTTTGTATTTTCTGTGGTGGATATTTTCTAGTGTTTTTATACTGACCGCATAGTACTCTGTCCTATCCTTTGTATTTAGCTAGAGCGGCCTCCTTTGCTAAATCCTGATTTCAGTCTGCGTATGTTATTTCCCTCTCCTCTCACAGTCAATATTTGTGGGGGGCTGTCTATCCTTTGGGGATTTTCTCTGAGGCAAGATAGTTTTCCCTTTTCTATCTCTAGGGGTATTTAGTCCTCCGGCTGTGTCGAGATGTCTAGGGAGTGTTAGGTACATTCCACGGCTACTTCTAGTTGCGGTGTTAAGTTCAGGGTCTGTGGTCAGTACAGGTACCACCTTCTCCAGAGTACGTCTCATGCTGCTCTTAGGCCACCAGATCATAACATTTACCATCAGCACAAGGAAAACTGCCTGATTTTCACATAGTATATCTCTTGGTCTGATGACCTGTGGTTTGCAGTAGCTGGTACATGCCTAAAGATTGTTGAAATTGCAACACCACCAGGTGAGCGAGCACTCTCATATTTTATTGTACATTTAACCAGGTAAAACCCTATGTTGCGCTCTCTTTGCTCCCCAGGCCCTCCTGAAAAAAACACATAATGTGGAAGCCATGAAAGACAGTTTCCCGGCACAAATTACACCAGAAGTCTGGCGCTTTTAGCTTGATAAATATGTCCCAATATCTTTTATGATGTCTCAATGATATGTGAATTTTTTTTTTTTTTTTGAAAGTTGAAGTCCCCTTTAAGCATTCTCCACTTTATTGTTATGTTGAAGGGCTACTTTTCTAAAACGTTACACCTATATCTGTTATTAATGTTAAATTGTAACATTTTACTATTTGGAATGTTAGGAACCAACCAAATGTTGTATAATATTTATATGACTATTTTTCATCATACAAAGCAATGTAATATACATTATTGATGGTGAAAATCAATTTTCAGGACCCTGTCTAATGGTCAGGTCTGTAATCTGTAGACTGGAGCCCTACAAACCTTGTCTTACCTGATTACATTCTCGGCTCCTCTTTTAATTAGCCAGCATTGTGCAATGTCATCATTGCGGAGTGACAACATTTGAGACCAGCTAATCAAAAGAAAAGTTTCAGGTGCTGGGGTGTAGGAGCTGGTTCTCGTGGCTTCTGTCTATCGTGGAATACAAAACAAAACATCTAACCCCGGCACACTCCAAAAACGTGAAGACAGAGCTGTCCTTGGAAACCATTCTCTTTTGCACAAGATATTTTACAAAAACGTTGAAAGCAACAGTTCTGTCTTCATGTTTTTGGAGTGTGCCAGGTTTAGATCTTTTGTATTGTCTTACCGTTTTACCCCTGAGCACCTAACAGTGGTTGAGCCTGATCCTATCCGCTTTTAGTATCGTGGAATACAGACCAGACGCTAGTGACGCTAGTCATTTCTCAAAGCCAAGCTGTGAATCAGAATGGTAAAGGAGTCCAAGGTGAGAAGCCAGGAGGGTATGTCATAAACAGAGGGAAGAGACATAAGCATGGTCAGGTAACATTCCGAGGTCAGAATACCAGGAGGATAACGGATCAGAGCAGAAGGGGTTAAACAGTCGAATGGTCAGAGTGAAGTCCAAGGTCAGGCAAAAAAAGATCAAGCATACAGAACTCAAGGTACAGGAAGCACAAACCTCACTTGTTGAATGTACATCTGGAAGAGGTCTGAAAAAACAGCTCAGTTAAGTGGCATAGCAGTCACCTGGTGTAACGAACACTTGGAGACAGCCAATGCCTCCCAGTCCCGGATTGGATAGTCAAGCTGTCAATCAACACACTGACAGCCCAGCACGCCATCAGATTGGATGGCCAAGCCGTCAAAGTACTGACAACTACAGCACGCCCCTGTACTGGATTGGATGGCCGAGCAGTCAGTAACTGCATCCCAGATACACTGAGGGGAGGAACCATAACGCCATCCTTATTTTTGGCAGCCGTTACAAGTAGTGCATAGGCTTTATGAGCCTGGGATTGCCACTACCTATCAGTTTTAACAGAATGTGTATGAGGTCCTCCTTTATGTCTAATACAGGTTGTATCAGATTTCTTCTTCCCTCTAATTTTTGTCAGTTCTTCCATTGTCCGCATAGGCTTTGTGAGTTTCAGAGTCCCTTCATAAATTAAACAGGATGTGTCTGACCATGTCACACACAGCACATGCCCAGATAAGGTAGTAAAATGTTAAAACTACCAGTGGGTGTAGTTCTATTTCCCCCTCTACTATGTTATCTACTGTAGTCATAGGTGAAGGGGAAATACAGTGAGAGATGGCCTGTTTACTGCGGGGTGGATGAGGTGTTTTTTTCTGTTTTAATTTTGCCTTATATGCAAATCATTATACAGGAAAGAATGTTTTGTAACATTTTTCTTGTAAAATTCATTTTATCTTTCGGTTTTGTAGGTTTCAAGTACCAAGCACTCTGGCATTTTAGTGCTCGATCACCACTAGTGTACATACATTGAGAAATATGTTGTCTGGATGAAGCAGCTGCTCTACTTTTTGTAACATTCGAATGCATCAGAATATTGAAGCTGAACCAGTAGATTCATCAGTGTATGCACCACATTAAAGAACCCAGTGCATAGTGCCCTCGGGAAGAGATGTTTGTACAGTATGTCAATAATATTTAAGTGTGTTCAGGGGCTATAGTCACGTCTAGGCCCTGGAACCGAAGGGTCCTGGAGCCTCAGGGCGCAGAATCTCCCCCTGGCCTATATGAGAAGACCAATACTTCTATGGATCCATCATAATTGGGGGATCCAATCAGAGTGTTTGCATTGTTCCCACAAGCTTCAACTCATGCCATTGATAATAAAGTAGGATACTGCCGTCTGAGATGGCAAGACAGATGGGAACAAGAGTTACCTTCAGGCCCATAGCTTTGAGGTTGGTTTCAATGCAACTATTTTAGTCCTTAAAGACTTTCACATGGATGTGGCTGTATGACTTTTTGGTGACCATTTTGTTACTTGCAGCTGTTATTAGAAAATTTAAAGCAACTTTGGAATATTTAAGAATAAATAGAACATATATACAGCAGTATTTTAAAGGTAATATAGAAGAATACACCAGCGCTACGTCCCCAAAGTCACTGAGCCGCAGGAACCGAGACAGAAAGGGGCTTAAGCTGTCAGGTAGTGAAAACAATCAATATGAAAAACAACTGGGTCCGCGCTACAGTGCTAATGAAACAACTAGAAATATGCACCCGATACTCCGCTTGGATAATGCACAATCCCTGTGACACCCCGTACTTTCCCTGAGCTCAGTGACGTCACATGCTGAGCCCTGTGCCAGCGAGCTCCTCCCTCCGTTGGTTCCCGCTCGTATCCAGGGACGCTACTGGCCGGAGTTGTCCCTGGCTCTACGTAGCTTCCGCACGGCATGCTGCTCTGCGGTCACTCTTCCCTGCTTGCCCGCCTGTCTGCCCACACACCTGCCCGACGGATATCACCTCCCAACTGGACCAATATTCATCATCACATACCGGGCCATTGCAACATAACGGTTAGTGCACAATTTACTCATTGGCTTTCTAGGCACACGTTTATTCCTGGCTCTAGGTCGCAGTCCTGACCAGTGGTGTCAGGTATATGGTGGTCCTGTGTTGTGCTGGGCAGCGCAACATTTATCCTTCTGCTACTAATTCAACTGTTACATTGTGCATTATCCAAGCGGAGTATCGGGTGCATATTTCTATATTTCTAGTTGTTTCATTAGCACTGTAGCGCGGACCCAGTTGTTTTTAGTATTTTAAAGGTGCTTTAACTCATATTATTTGTAGAAAATATTTGTCTGACAGACTGATCTCTCTATAGATCACATTGGAAACAAGGAGTCCCGCAGACTATTAAACCAACAATATTTTATGGATTACAATTCCAAGATGGCAATAGCTTTTGGGAACTAATTTTATTATGAATTACATACAGTAAAACCCCTATGGTAGAAGTTAGCTGTCTATGCCAATTAAGTCTTTTAAATAGATATTCTGTACATATGTTGAAAAATACATTGTAGCTGCCCAATTATAGTAAAAAAAACATTATTTAGCAGCTTTATGAACTAAGGAATATGCAAATGCAACACCCGCCTGGGCCGTGGGGTACTCGGAACCAGGTCAGGCAGTTCTTAAATGGGTAGTCAGTCACGGCAGCTGTGACCCGGTCTTTGGCCCTGGGAGCGCAATTAAAGGGATGGAGAATAGAAAATGGATGATGGTGGAAATGGGAATAAAGTTTGTATAGGGAAAGGGAATTGTTCGTGACGCCACCTGTGGTATTCGGCCAGAAATGCTGCAGTTCAGGTCCTCTGGGGCAGATGGGGAGGCAGCAAAGTTGTTACAGCTTTCCACAGGCAGAGCTTGACCCCAGGGCAGTTAAAGGTGTTAATTGAAATGGAGGATGTGATGGTGCAGGGCAGGTGCCGCAGTAAAGAATGGAGAGGACACAGCAGGGTGCAGTTTCCACACTTTTACTCACAGTTCGGATGTTATTCCCCAGCCAGGGTGCTGTGTCCTCCAGGTCAGTGGTCCAGCAAACTCTCCAGTAGCTTGGGGCACTCGTCCAGAACCCCCTTTGTATGTTCTTTTCCTGGCCGACACTGCGCTGGCTCTCTCCTTTCCTGCACTGCACACCTAGTGTCCCAAGTCGGTAGTCGCGGGTCCTGTCGGGTCGGACGATGTCTTCACTGTACCCTGGACCGTCAGTGTCTACCTTTTCAGCGAAATAGATGTGCATGTGGCTGTCGCATTTGCAGACATTACAGCCTCCGGGTTCCTTGCTGGGACTTGTAGTTCCTCCACTAGATCAGGGTCCGGTTCCCCTACTGCGACCTGGTCCCACCACCTGGCGTGGATGTGGGCCCCATGGGTGGTTTCCAGACTTATCGTGCTCCTAGGACTGTTGTGAATTCCGTTCTGGAGCTCCCTCCTGTGGTTGCTAATGGTATTTTTGTGAGTTCTGCCCTTGGGCTCCCTCTGGTGGTTTCGAGTGGAACTGCTGCTCCTTTAGGTAGCTGTAGCAGCTGCCTTCACTAATCGCCTTGCCTGGGTTTGTTATTTAAACCTGCTCTGGGCTTTAGTTCATGCCAGCTGTCAATGTTCTTGGTTGGATTTGGTTCTCTCCTTGGATTTCTCATATGGCCTGTCCTTGTCAGCAAAAGATAAGTTTTTGCTAGTTTTTGTTTGTCCATTTGCTTGGACTCTATTGCTTTGCAAATATGTCTCTTTTTGTCCAGCTTGTCACTATGTCGTATTCAGGCTAGCTGGAAGCTCTGGGAAAGCAGATTCGGTGTGGAGTTCATTTTTGTAAACTCTGCGTGGATTTTGTAGTTTTTAATACTGACCGCACAGTATCCTTTTCTCTCTGTCTATCAAGTTTAGTATTTGCCTCCTTTGCTGAATTCTGATTAGATTTCTGTGTACGTCATTTCCCTCTCCACTCACAGTCAATATTTGTGGGGGGCTGTCTTTCCTTTTGGGGTTTTCTCTGAGGCAAGATAGCTTTCTATTTCCTTTTTTAGGGGTAGTTAGTTCTTAGGCTGTGAAGAGGTGTCTAGGGAGAGTCAGGAACATCCCACGGCTATTACTAGTGTTGTTGTTAGGATTAGGGACTGCGGTCAGTAGAGATACCACCTTCTCAGAGCTCGTCCCATGTTGCGTTTTAGCCACCAGGTCATATCAGTGTGGCCTCTTAACCACCAGGTCATAACAGTACAGCTGGCCCACAATGTGTTAAATGCATCTCAAAAGAGGGAAAAGAAAGTTCTGAGTCATTTTTTTTTCCTTTGTAGCTTGTTTTGTCTTTTTTTCCCCTTAATCTCTGGGTGGTTCAGGATTTTGGTGCTGATATGGTGGTTCAGGGTCTGTCCTTGCGCATGGATCAACTCGCTGCAAGGGTACAGAGTATTCAAGATTATGTTGTCCAGACTCCGGTATTAGAGCCTAGAATTCCTATTCCTGATTTATTTTCTGGGGATAGATCTAAATTTTTGAACTTTAAAAATAATTGCAGATTGTTTTTTGCTCTGAGACCCCGTTCCTCTGGTGACCCCATTCAGCAGGTGAAGATTGTTATTTCTTTGCTGCGTGGCGACCCGCAGGACTGGGCATTCTCCCTTGAGCCAGGAAATCCTGCATTGCTCAATATTGACGTATTTTTTCAAGCGCTCGGATTGCTGTATGACGAGCCTAATTCTGTGGATCAGGCAGAAAAAACTTTGCTGGCTCTGTGTCAGGGTCAGGAAGCAGCAGAAGTATACTGCCAGAAATTTAGAAAGTGGTCTGTGCTCACAAAATGGAATGAGTATGCCCTGGCAGCGATTTTAAGAAAGGGTCTTTCTGAAGCCCTTAAAGATGTTATGGTGGGGTTTCCTACGCCTGCTGGTCTGAATGAGTCAATGTCTTTGGCCATTCAGATTGATCGGCGCTTGCTCGAGCGCAAGGTGGTGCACCATATGGCAGTGTCCTCTGAGCAGAGTCCTGAGCCTATGCAATGTGATAGGATTTGGACTAGAGCAGAAAGGCAGAAATTCAGACGTCAGAATGGCCTGTGTTTTTACTGTGGTGATTCTGCTCATGCTATTTCTGATTGCCCTAAGCGTACTAAGAGGGTCCCTGGGTCTGTTACCATTAGTACTGTACAGCCTAAATTTCTCTTGTCTGTTACCCTGATTTGCTCATTGTCATCCTTTTCTGTTATGGCATTTGTGGATTCTGGCGCTGCCTTGAACTTAATGGACTTAGAATTTGCCAAACGCTGTGGTTTTTCCTTGGAGCCTTTGCAGAGTCCTATTCCCTTAAGGGGGATTGATGCTACGCCATTGGCCAAGAATAAACCTCAGTACTGGACACAGTTAACCATGTACATGGCTCCAGCACATCAGGAAAATATTCGCTTTTTGGTGTTGCATAATTTGCATGATGTTGTTGTGCTGGGTTTTCCATGGTTACAGGTACATAATCCAGTGCTGGATTGGAGATCTATGTCTGTAACTGGTTGGGGTTGTCAGGGGATACATAGTGATATTCCTTTGATGTCCATTTCCTCGTCCCCTTCTTCTGAAGTTCCTGAGTTTTTGTTGGATTTCCAGGATATATTTGATGAGCCCAAGTCCAGTTCCCTGCCTCCTCATAGGGACTGCGATTGTGCCATTAATTTGATTCCTGGCTGTAAGTTCCCTAAGGGCCGACTTTTCAATTTGTCTGTGCCAGAGCATGCCGCTATGCGGAGTTATGTAAAGGAGTCCTTGGAGAAGGGGCATATTCGCCCGTCTTCGTCACCGTTGGGAGCGGGATTTTTTTTGTTGCCAAGAAGGATGGCTCCTTGAGACCCTGTATAGATTATCGCCTTCTCAATAAGATCACTGTCAAATTCCAGTACCCTTTACCTTTACTTTCTGATTTGTTTGCTCGGATTAAGGGTGCCAGTTGGTTTACTAAAATCGACCTTCGAGGGGCGTATAATCTCATGCGTATTAAACAAGGTGATGAATGGAAAACAGCATTTAATACGCCCGAAGGCCATTTTGAATATCTTGTGATGCCATTCGGGCTCTCTAATGCTCCATCGGTATTTCAGTCCTTTATGCATGATATCTTCTGGAATTATCTGGATAAATTCATGATTGTGTATTTGGATGATATTTTGGTTTTCTCCAATGATTGGGAGTCTCATGTGAAGCAGGTTAGGATGGTATTTCAGGTCCTTCGTGCTAATGCGTTGTTTGTGAAGGGGCCTAAGTGCCTCTTTGGAGTTCAGAAGGTTTCTTTTTTGGGTTTCATTTTTTCTCCCTCGGCTATTGAAATGGACCCTGTTAAAGTCCAGGCCATTCATGATTGGACTCAACCTACATCTGTAAAGAGCCTTCAGAAATTTTTGGGCTTTGCCAATTTTTATCGCCGCTTTATTGCTAATTTTTCTAGTGTGGTGAAGCCTCTGACCGATTTGACGAGGAAGGGCGCTGATGTGATGAATTGGTCCTCTGCGGCTGTTGAGGCCTTTCAGGAGCTTAAACGTCATTTTACTTCTTCCCCTGTGTTGCGTCAGCCAGATATTTCTCTCCCTTTTCAGGTTGAGGTTGATGCTTCTGAGATTGGAGCGGGGGCTGTTTTGTCGCAGAGAAGCTCTGATGGCTCTGTGATGAAGCCATGTGCTTTCTTTTCAAGAAAGTTTTTGCCTGCCGAGCGGAATTATGATGTTGGTAATCGGGAGTTGTTGGCTATGAAGTGGGCATTTGAGGAGTGGCGACATTGGCTCGAGGGAGCTAAGCATCGTGTGGTGGTCTTGACTGATCACAAGAATTTGATTTATCTCGAGTCGGCCAAGCGGCTGAATCCTAGACAGGCTCGTTGGTCGTTGTTTTTCTCTCGTTTTGATTTCGTGGTCTCATACCTGCCTGGTTCGAAGAATGTGAAGGCTGATGCTCTTTCTAGGAGTTTTGTGCCTAACTCTCCTGGTGATTCAGAGCCAGCTGGTATCCTCAGAGAAGGGGTGATTTTGTCTGCCATCTCCCCAGATTTGCGATGAGTGCTGCAGGAGTTTCAGGCGGATAGACCTGACCGTTGTCCACCGGAGAGACTGTTTGTCCCGGATAGATGGACCAGCAGAGTTATTTCCGAGGTTCATTCTTCAGTGTTGGCAGGCCATCCTGGGATTTTTGGTACCAGAGATTTGGTGGCTAGGTCCTTCTGGTGGCCTTCCTTGTCGCGGGATGTGCATTCCTTTGTGCAGTCTTGTGGAATTTGTGCTCGGGCTAAGCCTTGCTGTTCTCGTGCCAGTGGCTTGTTGTTGCCTTTGCCTGTCCCGAAAAGGTCTTGGACGCACATTTCCATGGATTTTATTTCAGATCTCCCTGTCTCTCAGAGAATGTCGGTCATTTGGGTGGTGTGTGATCGTTTTTCTAAAAAGGCAAGGGCACCAAATGGACCAAAGTTGCCTTCCTCCTCCGAGTTGGTTCCTCTGTTTTTTCAAAATGTGGTTCGTTTGCACGGGATCCCTGAAAATATTGTTTCCGACAGAGGATCCCAGTTTGTGTCTAGATTTTGGCGGACCTTTTGTGCTAAGATGGGCATTAATTTGTCTTTTTCGTCGGCCTTCCATCCTCAGACAAATGGCCAAACCGAGCGCACTAATCAGACTTTGGAAACCTATTTAAGATGTTTTGTTTCTGCTGATCAGGACGACTGGGTGGCTTTTTTGCCATTGGCCGAGTTTGCCCTTAATAATCGGGCTAGTTCTGCTACTTTGGTTTCGCCTTTTTTTTGTAATTCAGGGTTTCATCCTCGTTTTTCCTCGGGTCAGGTGGAGTCTTCTGACTGTCCTGGAGTGGATGTTGTGGTGGATAGGTTGCAGCAGATTTGGAATCATGTGGTGGACAATTTGAAGCTGTCACAAGAGAAGGCTCAGCGCTTTGCCAACCGCCATCGCTGTGTGGGTCCCCGACTTCGCGTTGGGGATTTGGTGTGGCTGTCTTCTCGGTATGTTCCTATGAAGGTCTCCTCTCCTAAATTCAAGCCTCGCTTCATCGGTCCTTATAAGATCTTGGAAATCCTTAACCCGGTGTCTTTTCATTTGGATCTCCCAGCATCGTTTGCCATTCATAATGTGTTCCATAGGTCTTTGTTGCGGAGGTATGTGGTGCCTGTGGTTCCTTCTGTTGAGCCTCCTGCTCCGGTGCTGGTCGAGGGTGAATTGGAGTACGTGGTGGAGAAGATTTTGGATTCTCGTATCTCTAGACGGAGGCTTCAGTATTTGGTGAAGTGGAAGGGCTATGGTCAGGAGGATAATTCCTGGGTTGTCGCCTCTGATGTTCATGCGGCCGATTTGGTTCGTGCCTTCCACGCGGCTCGTCCTGATCGCCCTGGGGGTCTTGATGAGGGTTCAGTGACCCCTCCTCAAGGGGGGGGTACTGTTGTGAACTCTGTTTTTGGGCTCCCTCTAGTGGTCACAAGCGGTACTGTGTAAGAAGAAGGCAACTTAGGCAAGGGCACCAAATGGACCATCTTGGAAAAACGATCACACACCACCCAGATGACAGACATTTTCTGAGATACCGGAAGATCCGAAATAAAATCCATGGAAATGTGCGTCCAAGGCCTTTTCGGAATAGGCAAAGGCAAAAGCAAACCGCTGGCACGAGAACAGCAAGGCTTAGCCCGAGCACAAATCCCACAAGACTGCACAAAGGAACGAACATCCCGCGACAAGGAAGGCCACCAGAAGGACCTAGCCACCAAATCTCTGGTACCAAAAATCCCAGGATGACCCGCCAACACCGAAGAATGAACCTCAGAAATAACTCTGCTGGTCCATCTATCCGGGACAAACAGTCTCTCTGGTGGACAACGGTCAGGTCTATCCGCCTGAAATTTCTGCAGCACTCGTCGCAAATCTGGGGAAATGGCAGACAAAATCACTCCCTCTCTGAGAATACCAGCCGGCTCAGAAACTCCCGGAGAGTCAGGCACAAAACTCCTAGAAAGTGCATCAGCTTTCACGTTCTTCGAACCAGGCAGATATGAGACCACGAAGTTGAAATGGGAGAAAAACAACGACCAACGAGCCTGTCTAGGATTCAGGCGCTTGGCAGATTCAAGGTAAATCAGATTTTTGTGATCAGTCAAGACCACCACACGATGTTTAGCTCCTTCAAGCCAATGTCGCCACTCCTCAAATGCCCACTTCATAGCCAACAACTCCCGATTACCAACATCATAATTCCGCTCGGCAGGCGAAAACTTTATTGAAAAGAAAGCACATGGTTTCATCACAGAGCTATCAGAGCTTCTCTGCGACAAAACAGCCCCTGCTCCAATCTCAGAAGCATCAACCTCGACCTGGAAGGGGAGAGAGACATCTGGCTGACATAAGACTGGAGCCGAAGAAAACCGGTGCTTCAGCTCCCGAAAGGCCTCCATGGCCGCAGGAGACCAATTAGTCACATCAGAACTAGTGTTGAGCGATACCGTCCGATACTTGAAAGTATCGGTATCGGAAAGTATCGGCCGATACCGGCAAAGTATCGGATCTAATCCGATACCGATACCCGATACCAATACAAGTCAATGGGACTCAAGTATCGGACGGTATCCTGATGGTTCCCAGGGTCTGAAGGAGAGGAAACTCTCCTTCAGGCCCTGGGATCCATATTAATGTGTAAAATAAAGAATTAAAATAAAAAAATATTGCTATACTCACCTCTCCGACGCAGCCTAGACCTCACCGAGGGAACCGGCAGCGTTGTTTGCTTAAAATGCGCGCTTTTACTTCCTTCCGTGACGTCACGGCTTGTGATTGGTCGCGTGCCGCCCATGTGGCCGCGACGCGACCAATTACAGCAAGCCGTGACGTAATTTTCAGGTCCTGGATGCCTAATTCTAGGCATTCATGATTTTAAAATTACGTTCCGTCTTGTGATTGGTCACATGGGCGACGCGACCAATCACAAGCCGTGACGTCACGGGAGGCAGGAGACGCGCGCATTTTTAAAATTACGTCACGGCTTGTGATTGGTTGCGTGCCGCCCATGTGACCGCGACGCGACCAATCACAGCAAGCCGTGACGTAATTTCAGGTCCTGAATGCAGAAATAGGCATCAGGATCTGAAATTACGTCACGGCTGGCTGTGATTGGTCGCGTCGCAGCCACATGGGCGGCACGCGACCAATCACAAGCCGTGACGTCACGGAAGGAAGTAAAAGCGCGCATTTTAAGCAAACAACGCTGCCGGTTCCCTCGGTGAGGTCCAGGCTGCGTCGGAGAGGTGAGTATAGCAATATTTTTTATTTTAATTCTTTATTTTACACATTAATGTTGTTTCGATACCGATACCCGATACCACAAAAGTATCGGATCTCGGTATCGGAATTCCGATACCCGCAAGTATCGGCCGATACCCGATACTTGCGGTATCGGAATGCTCAACACTAATCAGAACCCTTCTTTGTCAAATCCGTCAAAGGTTTAACCACGCTAGAAAAATTAGCGATGAAACGACGGTAAAAATTAGCAAAACCCAAGAACTTCTGAAGACTCTTAACAGACGTGGGCTGAGTCCAGTCATGAATAGCCTGGACCTTGACTGGGTCCATCTCCACAGTAGAAGGAGAAAAAATAAAACCCAAAAAGGAGACCTTCTGTACTCCGAAGAGGCATTTTGAGCCCTTCACAAATAAAGCATTAGCACGCAGGACCTGAAACACCATCCTGACCTGCTTCACATGGGACTCCCAATCATCAGAAAAGACCAAAATGTCATCCAGATAAACAATCATAAATTTATCCAGATATTCTCGGAAGATGTCATGCATGAAAGACTGAAACACAGAAGGAGCATTAGAGAGTCCAAAAGGCATCACCAAGTACTCAAAATGGCCTTCAGGCGTATTAAATGCTGTTTTCCATTCATCTCCCTGCTTAATGCGCACAAGGTTATACGCACCACGGAGATCTATCTTGGTGAACCAACTGGCACCCTTAATCCGAGCAAACAAATCAGACAATAGTGGTAAAGGATACTGAAATTTGACTGTGATTTTGTTCAGAAGACGATAATCTATACAAGGTCTCAACGAACCGTCCTTCTTGGCCACAAAAAAAAATCCTGTACCAAGAGGGGAAGAGGATGGGCGAATATGTCCCTTCTCCAAAGACTCCTTTATATAACTCCGCATCGCGGCATGCTCTGGTATAGACAGATTAAAAAGTCGTCCCTTAGGGAATTTACTACCAGGAATTAAATTTATAGCACAGTCACAATCCCTATGAGGGGGCAGGGCACTGGACCTGGGTTTATCAAATACATCCTGGTAGTCAGACAAAAACTCAGGGACCTCAGAAGGAGTGGAAGAAGCAATAGACACCAACAGAACATCGCCATGAATTCCCTGACAACCCCAACTTGACACAGACATAGCTTTCCAATCTAAAACTGGATTATGAGCCTGCAGCCATGGCAGACCCAAAACGACAACATCATGCAAATTATGCAGAACAAGAAAGCGAATCACCTCCTGATGTACGGGAGTCATGCATATGGTCATTTGCGTCCAATACTGAGGCTTATTCTCAGCCAATGGCGTAGCATCAATTCCCCTCAGAGGAATAGGAAATTCCAAAGGCTCCAGGACAAAACCACAGCGCCTGGCAAACGACAAATCCATCAGATTCAGGGCAGCACCCGAATCCACAAAAGCCATAACCGGGTAGGATGACAAAGAACAAATCAAAGTAACAGACAAAATAAACTTAGGCTGCATAGTACCAATGGTGACAGGTTTGGCGATTTTTTTAAAGCGTTTAGAGCATGCTGAGATAACATGAGTAGAATCACCACAGTAAAAGCACAACCCATTTTGACGTCTATGACTTTGTCGCTCAATTCTGGTCAGAGTTCGGTCACATTGCATAGACTCAGGTCTCTGTTCCGAAAATACCGCCAAAGGGAGCAGATTTGCGCTCCCGCAAACGCCGATCAACCTGAATGGCTAAAGCCATAGAATCACTCAGACTTGTAGGGGTGGGAAACCCCACCATAACATTCTTAATGGCCTCAGAAAGACCTTCTCTGAAATTTGCAGCCAAGGCACACTCATTCCATTGAGTAAGCACCGACCATTTCCGAAATTTTTGACAATACACCTCTGCCTCATCCTGACCTTGAGAGATAGCCAGCAACGCTTTTTCTGCCTGATTCTCAAGATTAGGCTCCTCATAAAGCAGTCCAAGAGCCAGAAAAAATGCATCTACATTAAGCAATGCAGGATCTCCTGGCGCCAGAGAGAAAGCCCAATCTTGAGGGTCGCCACGCAACAAGGAGATAACAATTTTAACTTGCTGAGCGGAATCAACAGAGGAACGAGGTCTCAGAGATAGAAATAACTTACAATTATTCTTAAAGTTTAGAAACCTAGATCTATCACCAGAAAACAATTCAGGAATGGGTATCTTTAGTTCTGACATAGGGCTATGAATAACAAAATCCTGAATACTTTGCACCTGTGCAGTCAGATGATCCACACTAGAAGTCAGAGTCTGAAAATTCATGTCTGCAGCTGAGCTCAAAACCACCCAGAGTTCAAGGGGATGAAAGAAGCTAAACAGACTGCAGCAAAGGAAAAGCGGGAGGAAAAAAAAAATGTACTCAGGTCTTCTTTTTATCCCACTTCTGCGATGCATTAAACACTTTTGAGGCCTGCTCTACTGTTATGATCCTTAGTGGTTGAGGATCACAAATTACTCCAGCTAAGTAACATACATAGGACAAGCTCTAGGGAGGTGGCAAACTGGACTGACCGCAAATCTGAACCTATCCAAACACACTAGAAGTAGCCGGTGAACGTGCCTAAAAATCCTAGACGTCTCGAGCCAGCCTGAGGAACTAACTACCCCTAGAGAGAAAGAAAGACCTCTCTTGCCTCCAGAGAAATAATCCCCAAAGAAATAGAAGCCCCCAACATATAATAACGGTGAGGTAAGAGGAAGGCACATACACAGGGGTGAAAACAGATTTAGCAAATGAGGCCCACTAATACTAGATAGCAGAAAATAGTAAAGGGGTCTGTGCGGTCAGTAAAAAACCCTTACAAAATATCCACACTGAGATTTCAAGAACCCCCGCACCAACTAACGGTTTGGGGGGGAGAAACTCAGTCCCCTAGAGCAACCAGCAAGCGAGGAAATCACATTTTAGCGAGCTGGACTAAAAACATAATAAATGCTGATAATCAAAAAATGATCAAACAAAAACTTGGCTTGTCTTGGAGAGACTGGGAGCAAGGTAGTCACAAGGAATCTGAAGAGCACTGAATACATTGAGAGCAGGCAAGGAACTGAGTATCCAGGTGAACTAAATAGGAAACCAGCCAAGGATAACGAACCAGCTGATGCTGCCAACCTGCAGAAAGACAACACTACACAGTACCGCTTGTGACCACTAGAGGGAGCCCAAAAACAGAGTTCACAACAGTCCGACCTGCGATCCTTGCCACTAGGATCATAACACCCCGGCTTCGTGTTGGGGATTTGGTCTGGTTGTCTTCTCGTCATGTTCCTATGAAGGTTTCTTCCCCTAAGTTCAAGCCTCACTTTATTGGGCCTTATAAGATTTCTGAAATTATCAATCCGGTGTCTTTTCGTTTGGCCCTTCCAGCTTCCTTTGCCATTCATAATGTGTTCCATAGATCCTTGTTACGGAGATATGTGGTACCTATGGTTCCCTCCGTTGATCCTCCTGCTCCGGTGTTGGTTGAGGAGGAATTGGAATATGTGGTGGAGAAGATTTTGGATTCTCGTTTTTCGAGGCGGAAGCTTCAGTATCTGGTCAAGTGGAAGGGTTATGGCCAGGAGGATAATTCTTGGGTTGTTGCCTCCGATGTTCATGCTGCCGATTTGGTTCGTGCTTTCCATTTGGCTCGTCCTGATCGGCCTGGGAGCTCTGGTGAGGGTTCGGTGACCCCTCCTGAAGGGGGGGGGTACTGTTGTGAATTCCGTTCTGGAGCTCCCTCCTGTGGTTGCTAATGGTATTTTTGTGAGTTCTGCCCTTGGGCTCCCTCTGGTGGTTTCGAGTGGAACTGCTGCTCCTTTAGGTATCTGTAGCAGCTGCCTTCACTAATCGCCTTGCCTGGGTTTGTTATTTAAACCTGCTCTGGGCTTTAGTTCATGCCAGCTGTCAATGTTCTTGGTTGGATTTGGTTCTCTCCTTGGATTTCTCATATGGCCTGTCCTTGTCAGCAAAAGATAAGTTTTTGCTAGTTTTTGTTTGTCCATTTGCTTGGACTCTATTGCATTGCAAATATGTCTCTTTTTGTCCAGCTTGTCACTATGTCATATTCAGGCTAGCTGGAAGCTCTGGGAAAGCAGATTTGCCCCTCCACACCGTGAGTCGGTGTGGAGTTCATTTTTGTAAACTCTGTGTGGATTTTGTAGTTTTTAATACTGACCGCACAGTATCCTTTTCTCTCTGTCTATCAAGTTTAGTATTGGCCTCCTTTGCTGAATTCTGATTTCATTTCTGTGTACGTCATTTCCCTCTCCACACACAGTCAATATTTGTGGGGGGCTGTCTTTCCTTTTGGGGTTTTCTCTGAGGCAAGATAGCTTTCTATTTCCTTCTTTAGGGATAGTTAGTTCTTAGGCTGTGAAGAGGTGTCTAGGGAGAGTCAGGAACATCCCACGGCTATTACTAGTGTTGTTGTTAGGATTAGGGACTGCGGTCAGTAGAGATACCACCTTCTCAGAGCTCGTCCCATGTTGCATTTTAGCCACCAGGTCATATCAGTGTGGCCTCTTAACCACCAGGTCATATCATAGGACCCCTTCATTCTGTCTGGGAGCTGCTCTCCCTTCTTTCTCTTGTGCTGGGATGAGCTCCTAGCAGCTCCAGTCCCCAGCTGCAACCGTCTCTCACGTCTGCTCTCCTCTCCTCATTCCCACAGACTCACTGACTTCCTTACTCTCTCCTCCCCTTGTTCACTTTGTCCACCCACAACCTCTACCTAATCCCTCCCTGGCCTGGTGAGGTCTAGTGATGGGTGCAAGTGGTTGGGCTCTGTGCAGTCTCCCCTCCTTACCAGAGTGTTGGGGCACAACACCTCTGGCTGAGATGCAGTACCTCTGTGGCGACTGGACCCTCAGGGGCGCCACATACTCCCTCCATTAAAAACAGCACATCCTGGGCTGGAGCAAAACAAAACAGGTGAGAAATATACAACATTTTTGTGAAATGCATCTCAACAGGTAAACAGGTAACATCAACTCATCTTTCATTTATGGGAGGTTCTTTTTCTTAAACGTTGCATTTAAAGTCTTAAAAGTGCAAAACATATTAAAAGTGCAAAACGTATTAAAAGTGCAACAGGTTGTCAGATCCCACATCGGGGTATCCTTCTCCCTAACTGTTCTTCAGAGCAATATGGGGGACCCGTCTCAAACCCCAACGTAGGCTTGGGCATTGCTACAAGGCCTAACTGGCAAAGTTGTCAGACCGTTCTTCAGCCACACCAGACAGTTTTTGTTCTTGGTCCGAGATTAAACAAAGAAGGCTCTACTCACACTGACTACATGGTAGAATGAAGGTAAAACCAATAAGGAGCATTTTGAGTGCTAATTATTTACAATAAAAGTTTCAGGTTATTCACCGTTCACGACCCTGTTGTCCTTTAAACTTTAATAAACATTAATAAACATTCCTAACCAGGTAATTAACTATCAATTTGCTGAATCCTCATTTATTTCCGCTTCAAGGGCAGATACTCAGGTCGGCAACCTCCCGGTCGGGGATGGTTTTCTTCAGATGCCACAACGGGTGACTCTAATGGGGCTTGTCCAGCAACTGGGGTCTGCGTTGCCTGTGTCCATGCTGCGGTTTTGGTTGCTACATCTGAATCAGCACGCTCCTGTTCACCTTTACATCGAGGGCGTACCACCCCCTTTCACCCTTGTGCTGGGTGAATGTCACCTGATCTCCCTGGTAAAGGTCACGGTATGGGTGTCCCTTTAAGAGATGTGACTTCACATCCCGGCGGTTTACAAAGAGTTCCGAGTAGTCTCCAGACTCCCTGATAAATCCCCAGCCCTTGTTCAGATTAAAAGAGACCACAGTGCCCTGCCTTAACGGGCCCCGATCAGCAGGTCTGACCTGGTGGGTCTGGGTCTTGGCCTCCATGTTGCACTCCTCCATGGCCTCCCACCGGGCCCTGCGTTCCGCTCCACCGCCTCTAACTTCAGCACCTGCCACTGGTAGTAGTCCTCCCTGCTAATGGTCTCCACATGATTTGCCCCTGCTTGGGCCTCCTCTGGAAACCCCATCAAGTCTATCTCCTGGTGATTCCAGCAGATCTCCCCCCTTTACCACGCACCTCCCGGGGCAAGGGTTCAGATAGCAGTGGCTCCACCAGCGCACCCTCTAGGTCTGTCATCCGGTCCCAAGTTATATCCTTCACTACCTGGCTAGGTTCTAGGGTTGGCAGAGGTCTTAAAGGTCCCACCAGGGCAATGTTCATACCTGCTCCTCCGGTGCCGGTCTCCGCCACCGCTGGGGTTGAGGATGCTGGTTACAAGATCTGTGTAGTCACCCTTTTCAACAGAGCCTCCTTCCATGCTGTCACCGCAGCCAGCTGCGACCACAGAAGTTGATGCGTCAGCTCCTCCATCTGAACGCTGAGTAGATCCGGATCCATCGCTTGCAGCTGGTCCAGGGCTTCATCTCGCTGGTTGGGGGAATCCACTTCTCCCTCTGTACTCTCCTGAGGCTTCTGTCCATCATCCGCCATCACGTCCACCGGGTAGCATTCTGCCATGCTGGTCCCATGCTTTCCCGTGCGCTTCTCCTTCGCTCTCTTCCATGGGTGGTCCATTCTTTTTCTCTTCTCTCCAACCAGCCATATCAGAAGGCAGATTCGTCTCACTGACGAACAAGTTCTTTCTCCCTGGCAGTCGCTACAGTGGGTGGGTACAGTTTTTGCGCCCTTTCTTGTTCTCTGCCCACGTCAACTCATCTCCATTTCCCGCATGTCACGTGGCGCGACAATGGCGGCAACTGAACAGTTCAATAAAGTCCAGGGCGCACAGGACCCAGTTTCCTGTTCATGATGCCAAGATCGCCTGGGACATGGGGTACTCAGAACCGGCTCGGATAGTTCTTAAAGGGGTGGTCACTGCAGCGGTGACCCGGTCCATGGCCCTGGGCTTGCAATTAAAGGGATGGAGAATAGAAAATGGATGATGGTGGAAATGGGAATAAAATTTGTATAGGGAAAGTGAATTGTTCGTGACGCCATCTGTGCTATTCGGCCAGAAATAGCCAGTGCTGCAGTTCAGGTCCTTTGGGGCAGATGAGGAGGCAGCAAAGTTGTTACAGCTCTCCACAGACAGAGCTTGACCCCAGGGCAGTTAAAGGTGTTAATTGAAATGGAGGATGCGGTGGTGCAGGGCAGGTGCCGCAGTAAAGAATGGAGAGGACACAGCAGGGTGCAGTTTCCACACTTTTACTCACAGTTTGGATGTTATTCCCCAGCCGGGGTGCTGTGTCCTCCAGGTCAATGGTCCAGCAAACTCTCCAGTAACTTGGGGCACTCATCTAGAACCCCTTTGTATGTGCCTTTCCTGGCTGACTAACTGTGCTGGCTCTCTCCTCTCCTCTCCTGCCCTGCACTGTACACCTAGTGTCCCAAGCCAGTAGTCGCGGGTCCTGTTGGGCAATGTCGTCACTGTCCTCTGGACCCTCTGTGTCTACCTTTTTCAGCGAAATAGATGTGCATGTGGCTGTCGCACTTGCAGACACGACAGCCTCCGGGTTCAAAGCTGGGACTTGTAGTTCCTCCACTAGATCAGGGGCCAGATCCCCTACTGCGACCTGGTCTCTCCACCTGGTGATGATCGGCGTGGATGCAGGCCCCACGGGTGGTCTCCACACTTTCCGTGCCCCTAGGATCCCTTTGTTCCTTCTGGGAGCTGCTCTCCCTTCTCTCTCTCATGCTGGGATGAGCTCCTACCAGCTCCAGTCCCCAGCTGCAACCGTCTCTCACGTCTGCTCTCCTCTCCTCCTTCCCACAGACTCACTGATTTCCTCACTCTTTCCTCCCCTTGTACACTTTCTTCACCCACACCCTCTACCTAATCCATCCCTGGCCTAGGGAGGTCTAGTGATGGGTGGAAGTGTTAGGGTTCTGTGCAGTGTCCCCTCCTTACCAGAGAGTTGGGGAACCACACTTCTGGCTGAGATGCAGTACCTCTGTGGAGACTGGACCCTCAGGGGCGCCATACAAACAAGGCAGGAATAATGAGCACATCAAATAATGGTAGTAATAAAAGGTGGTAACAGAATAATATGGGGTAAAATGTTATACTGGACATCTTTTTCTAAAGGATATATGCCCAGGTGACATAAAAAGACAAGACACCCATAAGGTGGTGTGGCTTGGAAGTTAGCGGTAAGCGCCATGTGTACACTGTTCCTGACAGGATCATAAGATGACCCTTGGTAAAAAATCCAATGAGTCCACATTGAGGTAAGGTAAAGATGTTTGTGAAGAGGCATGGCTGTGAGCATCTTCATCCTCATGATGTCAGCCATCTTGTGAAATCAGTATGTTAGGGATGAAGAAGATTTGGATATGGGATTTGGTTGATAGTGAAGGCATCAAAAACTTGTGTATGTCTTTCTAAAAAATATAGAGGCCTATTGAAGTCCTGTGGGGGTTGTATGGAGTGCAGGAAATGTGAGAACTGTAGCTCTCTTTATGAGAAACCGTTAGAGCCATAGAGATCATGAATGACTCAACATTTACCGGTGTACCAATGTCCGAAATGACTCATGTATAATTGAAGGTTTCCAAAAATTGGAAAGCTGGGCTGGGTAAAGAGTGCTGAAATTGAGGTTCATATGAATAATTGATATTGTATGTATAGTGGAGTGTCTACTGAGGTTGCCTAGAGGTCCAAAAATCAGCCAATACATTTAATTAGTAAATAGTGTGCTTAATGATGATTCAATGTTTTAAGGAATTATGTGACTCTAGGCCAGTGTTTCCCAAACTCCAGTCCTCACGGACCCCACAGGTCATGTTCTCAGGATTTCCTTAGTATTGCTCAGGTGGTGGAAGTTTCATCCAGCCCTCAGGAATTCTCTCACCTGTGCAACACTATGGAAATCCTGAAAACATGACCTGTGGGGTCCGTGAGGACTGGAGTTTGGGAAACTGCTCTAGACCAAGGGCAAATGAGTAACAATGACCCTTTTCTCTCTTCAAATGTAATATTGTACTCTTTATTTTATTGTATCTGTAATGTCATGGTAAGACATACTTCAAACTAACTAAAATGTGGTGATATAAATATGATTATCTGGTATCAAAAAATTTGACTTTAGTACATGGATTTTAAAACTTTTTTCTACTAGAGCCTCATAGCTAAGAATCAGGTCATTCTTGGCCCTCACCATTTGTTGAGGCGAATTGCAAACTTAACAATCTAACTTAGTTTACATTTTATTTGCTTACTAAACCAAGTACAATATGAGCAAAAGGAGTCAAATCTAAACAAGAGAAAGGTGCAGCCATGGAAATCTCTTGGCAGAATATGATTGCTTCTTCTAAATGTTTCTCACCAACAACAGTAAGGAAGAGTGGACTTGCACCTCACTGGTGTGGCTTGCCTCATAGTTTAGGAACCATTGGTTTAGTGTTAGATTTTACTTTTTTTTATGCAATTATTGTATCAAAAGTTGCCAAAAATACCCAAATCAGTACAGTCTTTTTGGCACTCGCTTAAAATGCTATTTTCTGAAAGTAAACTCCCAAGCTACCATACAGATCAAAAACGTGATTGCAGAAAATTCTGAGTGCAGGGATCTCATATAGCAGGTATTGCAAGGTGGTAGAGGATATCATGTTCTCAAAGACTCAGCTAAAAAGATAAACATATCTACTTTGCCGGCAGGTGTTATGTGTTCAAGAGTACAATACAAAGTGCTGGGACTATTCTAAAGAATGAACGCGTGTAATCTGGCATACATACAGGGATTGTGCTCATTTAAAGTAGATGGGACCTCAAGTGCAATGTGATATTAGTGCCATTTGTTCCAGGGGCAGTGAAGTAACTACGGCCGAGCACTGCGCTTGTCTAAGGTGTGCTGGAGTCAATGATGCTTGCATCCTGCTGACTGTACAAAGTCAGCATTGTTTATGATCAATTTAATCCTTTCTGCATTTCAGCTGAGCCACATGATCTCACCTGTGCCTCTGTCACTAGAACATCCACCCTTTGTTTAGCCTGGCATTTATGCCATCCTTTTCTAGTTAAACATGACCATGGTTTAACTGTTTTTGTACCTAAAATCACATGGTGACCTAATGAATGCTGCTCTCAGATTTTAGTTAACCCCTTCATGACCGTGGGAATTTTCGTTTTTCCGTGTTCGTTTTTCACTCCCCTCCTTCCCAGAGCCATAATTTTTTTATTTTTCCGTCAATTTGGCCATGTGAGGGCTTATTTTTTGCGGGACGAGTTGTACTTTTGAACGACATCATTGGTTTTACCATGTCGTGTACTAGAAAACGGGAAAAAAATTCCAAGCGCGGTGAAATTGCAAAAAAAGTGCAATCCCACACTTGTTTTTTGCTTGGCTTTTTTGCTAGGTTCACTAAATGCTAAAACTGACCTGCCATTATGATTCTCCAGGTCATTACGAGTTCATAGACACCTAACATGACTATGTTTTTTTTTACCTAAGTGGTGAAAAAAAATTCCAAACTTTGCTAAAAAAAAAAATAAATTGCACCATTTTCCGATACTCGTAGCGTCTCCATTTTTCATGATCTGGGGTCGGTTGAGGGCTTATTTTTTGCGTGCCGAGCTGGCGTTTTTAATGATTCCAATTCGGTGCAGATACGTTCTTTTGATCGCCCGTTATTGCATTTTAATGCAATGTCGCGGCGACCAAAAAAACGTAATTCTGGCGTTTCGATTTTTTTTCTCGTTACGCCGTTTAGCGATCAGGTTAATGCTTTTTTTTATTGATAGATCGGGCGATTCTGAACGTGGCAATACCAAATATGTGTAGATTTGAATTTTTTTTTATTGATTTATTTTGATTGGGGCGAAAGGGGGGTGATTTAAACTTTTATATTTTTTTTATTTTTTTCACACTTTTTTTAACTTTTTTTTTTTAACTTTTGCCATGCTTCAATAGCCTCCATGGGAGGCTAGAAGCAGGCACAGCACGATCGCCTCTGCTACATAGCAGAGATCTGCTGTTCGCTGCTATGTAGTAGAAAATCAGGTGTGCTGTGAGCGCCGACCACAGGGTGGCGCTCACAGCTACCGGCGATCAGTAACCATAGAGGTCTCAAGGACCTCTATGGTTACAATGGAGAAGCATCGCCGACCTCCGATCATGTGACGGGGGTCGGCGATGCCGTCATTTCCGGCCGCCCGGCCGGATGCGGTAGTTAAATGCCGCTGTCTGCGTTTGACAGCGGCATTTAACTAGTTAATAGCGGCGGGTGAATCGCGATTTCACCCGCCGCTATTGCGGGCACATGTCAGCTGTTCAAAACAGCTGAGATGTCCTGGCTTTGATGCGGGCTCACCGCGGAGCCCTGCATCAAAGCAGGGGAGCTGACATCGGACGTACTATCCCATCCGATGTCAGTAAGGGGTTAATCTGCCACACTTTACTAATAATTTTGTCATATCTTCAATGTATACATATGGTATAACATACTGTATTAGGCTGGAGTCACACAAGCGATTTTAAAATCAGTCTGATTTTGTTCATGTCGGACAAATGTAATGCAAGTGTAATGCGTCTTTCATGTGAGTACAATCCAATTTTTCACACCTAACATAAGATTTACATTCAAATGCATTGTGATTGCTATGCGATTTTAGCATGAGCTTTTACATGGAGCAATTCTCTATGTCATTTACACATCGTTTTCATACAAAATATTCTTCAAAACATAGATAGATAGATAGATAGAATATCGTCAAAATGTTAATTTATTTCAGTTCTTCAATACAAAAAGTGAAACTCATATATAGAGTCATTACAAACAGAGTGATCTATTTCAAGTGTTTATTTCTGTTAATGCTGATGATTATGGCTTTCAGCCAATGAAAACCCAAAAATCATTACTCTGATCAGAGCCAAGTGTAATTATCATAACCAATCCGATTCTCTCGGAAGAGAGAA
Source organism: Ranitomeya variabilis (assembly GCF_051348905.1). NCBI lineage: Eukaryota > Metazoa > Chordata > Amphibia > Anura > Dendrobatidae > Ranitomeya > Ranitomeya variabilis. The sequence continues at coordinate 416,105,192 of NC_135234.1, forward strand.
TCATCGCTCGTGTGAGCGAGCCCTTAAACGCATTAGTGTGAGCACCAAATGTCTGCATTCCATTAAAGAAGAGATTTTATTTTAGAGATATTTAATAGACCTTATATTCAGGCGATAAATTATCAATACCTTCACGGTTTCTGTCTTGCAAATTATTTTTTTTCCCTGTGTCCAGTCTCTTTTATGCTTACCAGCTAAAAATGTGATATTACACTACACTTTTTTATCGTTAGTCCATTTATTTCCATATAAGAAAAGTGCTTCAGGCCCATAACCCTACCTCATGTTACAGCTTACAGTATACTAGCCCTGCTGTGGCTTGCAGCCAGATGGCCTTATGCCACCACATACTTTTCTTATTTTTATATTCCTTAATAAAATGCTTACTTCATAGGGAATGCATTCATAAAATCAACCAGGTTTAGATTATTCTCCTCCATGGTAATGTAACTGTTCTATGATAGCTGTCAGTGCAATTTGGTTTTGAACCAAGATGTGATCTCATTTTGTTTGTGGTGCTGCTATCACTTTAGTTTGCTATAAATTAACTAAAGGAAAATTATGAATCAAAGCTCCCAAAAGAAGATTACCAGGAACTGTTCAGAAAAAAACCAAAACCTGCACTTATTCACAGACAGATAATGTCGCTCATTAAAGAAGCAATCCCATCAAAGTCTTTATCCTCTTATTTATTTGCAGTCATCATATTATACAGCACTGTGTACTTACAATTGCTCATTTCATCTTTCTGCCCAGTTAATTCTTCTGTATAATTCTTTCTCTGCTCTACGTAGAAACAGGAAGTCTCTTTTTCCTGCAAAATTCATTCCCCTCTTCAACTACTGACCCAGCTGTGACCTGCTCTGCAGGGCTGGCGTTAGGGGCAGGCAGACCAGGTAGTTACCTAGGGCCCCCACTCCTCCAGGCGCCCCCAGCCAGTGGTGTGCTGCTAATAGTGGTTGCTGTGGGGCCCATAAAAGGGGCCTGGTGCCGCCCCCCACATCGTGCATTCAACTAATCAGCATCATAGATGCCGATACAGTTGAAAACAGTGATGGAGGAGAGTGCGTCAGCTGACGCTCCCTCTCCCATCACTCACCCTCTGCTTCTGACTCAGTGGCACGTTGTGCCAACAGTAGAGCTGATAGAACCAGAGCAGAGCCTGGAGCAGCATGGGGAATTAGGAGGAGAGGTGAGTATTGCATATGCGTATATACAGTTGTGCTCAAAAGTGTACATACCCCAGCAGAATTTTTGCTTTCTTGGCCTTTTTTCAGAGAATATGAATGATAACACCAAAACTTTTTCTCCACTCATGGTTAGTGGTTGGGTGAAGATAGTGGCCGTTAGAGACTTGCAGTGCAAATTGTCTTCCCCCATGAAGCGGCACAGTATGTCGTTCCGAGGAGGCAATGGGTGGCAGGACTGAGAGTGGTCCGTAGCACAGTTAAAATTGGACTCTCGCCCTGGAGGCTGGTGGACGGCGGGGCGGAAAACATGGGACTAGGAAGGATCGGATGGCCCTCCCGAAAGATTGGTCCCCATTCAACCGGCCGGTGAGGAAGATTGATGGCAGCACGAGCACAGCAGCTGTAGAGAATCCTGAGCTGCAGCAGCCAGAGGAAGTGGTCAGAAAATCTGAGATAGCAGAACGGGGGACAGTTGTGGCCGTGGTTTCGAATTTGTGTGGCTGAAGTGGAGACTCCTCTCAGACGGATGCAGTACCACAGTGAGTTTGGCACCTATGCTCACCCCGTTCCCCACACCTACTACTGTCCCAGCACCCTCTTTGGTCTCTGCATCTCCCCACGATGGCTACCCAGGTGAACCCCATACCTTCACAGCGAAAGAGGCTCGGTGGGTGGCAGGAGGGATTAAGAAGTAGAAACGGTGGGAGCACCTCATACGTGATGAGTTGCGGCACCCCAATGGAGGAGCCATGTCTGGTCGGATGACACGTGGCCTGATGAGAGCGAATATACTCGTTACTCGAGATTTCTCGAGCACGCTCGGGTGACGTCTGAGTATTTTTTAGTGCTCGGAGATTTAGTTTTCCTCACCTCAGCTGGATGATTTACATCTCTAAGCCAGCTTGATTACATGTGGGGATTCCCTAGCAACCAGGCAACCCCCACATGTACTCAGCCTGGCTAGTAGCTGTAAATCATTCAGCTGCCGCGATGAAAACTAAATCTCCGAGCACTAAAAAATACTCGGAGGACACCCGAGCATGCTCGAGAAATCTTGAGTAACGAGTATATTCGCTCATCACTAATTTTAACCTTACCACGGGATATGGGTTCATTCAAGAAGTCAGGACCAGTGCTAAAATGTCTGTGAACGCCAGGTCCATCGCACACGAGGGTCCTCTGCAAGAGTGGGACCAGGTGACTTTCATAAGAGAGGAGGGACCCCGGGGACTAGGGTTGAGCGAAACGGATTGTTCATTTTCATAAGTCGCCGACTTTTGGCAAAGTCGGCGTCTCATGAAACCGAGCCGATCCCTGTGTGGGGTCTGCCATGCGGTACGCGACTTTCGCGCCAAAGTCGCGTTTCAATGACGCTAAAAGCGCCATTTCTCAGCCAATGAAGGTGGACGCAGAGTGTGGGCAGCGTGATGACATAGATCTCAGTCCCCACCATCTTAGAGAAGGGCATTGCAGTGATTGGCTTGCTTTCTGCGGCGTCACAGGGGCTATAAAGGGGTGTTCCCGCCGACTGCCATCTTACTGCTGCTGATCTGAGCGTAGGGAGAGGTTGCTGCAGCTTCTTCAGAAGCAGGGATAGTGATAGGCAGGGTACATAAAGCTACAAACCGCTTGTGCTGTAGCGATTTCCACTGTCCAACACCACCTTTTGATTGCAGGGACAGTGGAAGCTACATTTTTTTTCCCTCAGGGCTGTAGCTCATTGGGCTGCACTAGAAGGCTCCCTGACCCTGATAGCTGCGTTCCTGTGCCTGTGTGTACGCCGCTGTGCAAACCAACTGCTTTTTTCAAAGCACAAATCCTGTTTTTCCTTCCTTTCTGCACAGCTATCTTGTGTGTTTGTCCACACTTTTGTGTGCAGCAGTCCTTTTTATAGCTGCCTGCCATACTTTTCTGAGATAACTGCAGGGAGATAAATATTGGCAAGTCTGCCTTCCTGCCATTGCTGTGTGTGGCATCTGTCTCTCATTGTGTGGCACCACACTGTGTAATACTTGGCAATTTTTTTTTTTTGGGGTACATTCTCCGTTTTCAAAAAAAAAAAATTAGTGGGAGATAAATATTGGCAAGTCTGCCTCCGTGCCATTGCTGTGTGTGGCATCTGTCTCTCATTGTGTGGCACCGAAAACACTGTGTAATACTTGGCCATTTTTTTTGGGGGGGGGTACATTCTCCCTTTTCAAAAAAAAAATTAGTGGGAGATAAATATTGGCAAGTCTGCCTCCGTGCCATTGCTGTGTGTGGCATCTGTCTCTCATTGTGTGGCACCGAAAACACTGTGTAATACTTGGCCATTTTTTTTTGGGGGGGGTACATTCTCCCTTTTCAAAAAAAAAAATTAGTGGGAGATAAATATTGGCAAGTCTGCCTCCGTGCCATTGCTGTGTGTGGCATCTGTCTCTCATTGTGTGGCACCGAAAACACTGTGTAATACTTGGCCATTTTTTTTTTTTTTGGGTACATTCTCCCTTTTCAAAAAAAAAAAAATTAGTGGGAGATAAATATTGGCAAGTCTGCCTCCGTGCCATTGCTGTGTGTGGCATCTTCTCTCATTGTGTGCCACCGAAAACACTGTGTAATACTTGGCCATTTTTTTTTTTTTTTGGGTACATTCTCCCTTTTCAAAAAAAAAAATTAGTGGGAGATAAATATTGGCAAGTCTGCCTCCGTGCCATTGCTGTGTGTGGCATCTGTCTCTCATTGTGTGCCACCGAAAACACTGTGCAATACTTGGCCATTTTTTTTTTTTTTGGGGTACATTCTCCCTTTTCAAAAAAAAAAATTAGTGGGAGATAAATATTGGCAAGTCTGCCTCCGTGCCATTGCTGTGTGTGGCATCTGTCTCTCATTGTGTGGCACCGAAAACACTGTGTAATACTTGGCCATTTTTTTTTTTTTGGGTACATTCTCCCTTTTCAAAAAAAAAAATTAGTGGGAGATAAATATTGGCAAGTCTGCCTCCATGCCATTGCTGTGTGTGGCATCTGTCTCTCATTGTGTGCCACCTAAAACACTGTGTAATACTTGGCCATTTTTTTTTTTTTGGGTACATTCTCCCTTTTCAAAAAAAAAAATTAGTGGGAGATAAATATTGGCAAGTCTGCCTCCGTGCCATTGCTGTGTGTGGCATCTGTCTCTCATTGTGTGCCACCGAAAACACTGTGCAATACTTGGCCATTTTTTTTTTTTTTTTGGGTACATTCTCCCTTTTCAAAAAAAAAAATTAGTGGGAGATAAATATTGGCAAGTCTGCCTCCGTGCCATTGCTGTGTGTGGCATCTGTCTCTCATTGTGTGGCACCGAAAACACTGTGTAATACTTGGCCATTTTTTTTTTTGGGGGGTACATTCTCCCTTTTCAAAAAAAAAAATTAGTGGGAGATAAATATTGGCAAGTCTGCCTCCATGCCATTGCTGTGTGTGGCATCTGTCTCTCATTGTGTGCCATCGAAAACACTGTGTAATACTTGGCCATTTTTTTTTTTTTTGGGTACATTCTCCCTTTTCAAAAAAAAAATAATAGTGGGAGATTAAGATTGGCATTTCTGCTTGAGTGCTGGTCCTGTGTGTGCCATCTGTCTCAAATTATTGGGGCACAGAAAACCTAGTGTGTAACATTGGGCCTGATTTTCATTTCAGTGTCAGGCACCTATAAAGGTATATATAAATCCAACAGAAGTTTGAGTTCACCTTATAAGTTGTTTTACAGTAACAAATACCGTTACTTTGGTTACGTTTTGCAAACAATGAGGAAGTCTAGTGGAAGAGGTCGTGGCCGTGGGCGGTCATTGTCAGCTGGTAATGATGGTAGTGGTGGTGGAGCATCAGGTGGTCGTGGTAAAAGCAGTACAGCACCTAAGTCTCGAGTTGTTGAGCCAGGTTCGTTGTCTGGCTACACAAGGCCTCGAACGCTCTCTTTTCTGGGAGTAGGAAAACCACTTTTGAAGCCGGAGCAGGAGGAACAAGTATTGGCTTTCATTGCTGACTCTGCCTCTAGCTCTTTCGCCTCCTCCCTGGAAAGTGCCAAATGTCAGAGCAGTGCATCGTCAGTGGATGCTCCCGGTCAGGAACAAGTCGCTTCCTTGTGTCCTTCACTAAAAACAACAGTTAAGGATGCGTCAGTCGACACAACAGGTTACTCCATGGAGCTCTTTACACATACCGTTCCTGGGTTAGACAATGAAACAGTTAACAGGCCATGCCCATTAGAAGGTGAATCGGACATGGAGTGCACAGATGCACAGCCACAGCCAGATTACTATGCTGTTCCTTTGACTCAGACCAGAACATTGCCCTTGCAGTGTACTGAGGCAGAATCAAACCCAGCAGAGACTATGGTGCCCTGTCACGAACGCTATACCACCGGCTTACACGGTGACACAGACGAAATTGCACACGACATAGAAGAGGAGGTCATAGATGACCCAGTTGTGGACCCCGATTGGCAGCCATTGGGGGAACAGGGTACAGGCGGCAGTAGTTCTGAAGTGGAGGAGGAGGAGCCGCAGCAGGCATCAACATCACAACAGGTTCCATCTACCGGGCCCGTATCTGGCCAAAAACGCGTGGCAAAAACAAAACCAGTTGGAGGACAGCATGGCCATCCGGTTAAAGAAGCTCAGTCTGCAATGCCTGAAAAGGTATCCGATAGTAGAAAGAGTGCAGTCTGGCATTTTTTTAAACAACATCCAAATGATCAGCGCAAAGTCATCTGTCAAAAATGTTCAACAACCTTAAGCAGAGGTCAGAATCTTAAAAGTCTAAATACAAGTTGCATGCATAGACATTTATCCACCATGCATTTGCAAGCCTGGACTAACTACCAAACGTCCCTAAAGGTTGCAGCACCCTCGGCCAATGAAGCTAGTCAGCAACGCTACATCCCTTCCCTCCCTGTAAGCCGACCATTTCCCACACCACCTGCAGTATCTGTGCAGCTTTCGTCGCCAGGCCAAAGCAGTCAGGGAATCACCAGGTTAGTAGTAGGAAACACTGCATGTAGGGCACCGGCAAGAATACCATCTCCAACCCTCTCTCAGTCACCCATGTCCACCGGCACCACCGCTAGTTCCACGATCTCCAGCTCTCCAGTCCAGCTCGCCCTACATGAGACTCTTGTTAGGAAAAGGAAGTACTCATCCTCGCATCCGCGTACACAGGGTTTGAACACCCACATTGCTAGACTAATCTCATTAGAGATGATGCCCTACCGGTTAGTTGAAAGCGAAGCTTTCAAAGCGCTGATGGACTACGCTGTACCACGCTACGAGCTACCCAGTCGACACTTCTTTTCTAGAAAAGCCATCCCAGCCCTCCAACAGCATGTTCAAGACCGCATCGTCCATGCACTCAGGCAGTCTGTGACTACAAAGATGCACCTGACAACAGATGCATGGACCAGTAGGCATGGCCAGGGACGTTATGTGTCCATCACGGCACACTGGGTGAATGTGGTGGATGCAGGGTCCACAGGGGACAGCAATATTGGGACAGTTCTGCCTAGCCCACGGTCAAGGAAAGAGTTGGCTGTAGGCGTTCGCCCCCCCTCCTCCTCTTCCTCCTCCTCATGCAGAAGCAAGAGCTTGTCCACAGACCGCAGTCGCACATCCACTCCATCCGCAGCTGCCACTGTTGCACACCAGGTGTGCCATTATGGGACAGCTAGTGGCAAGCGTCAGCAGGCTGTATTGGCAATTAAGTGTTTGGGCGACAACAGACACACCGCGGAAGTTCTGTCCGAGTTCTTGCAGAATGAAACTCAGTCATGGCTGGGCACTGTACATCTTGAGGCAGGCAAGGTAGTGAGTGATAACGGAAGGAATTTCATGGCTGCCATAGCCCTTTCCCAACTGAAACACATTCCTTGCCTGGCTCACACCTTAAACCTGGTGGTGCAGTGCTTCCTGAAAAGTTACCCGGGGCTACCTGACCTGCTCCTCAAAGTGCGCAGACTTTGCTCGCATATCCGCCGTTCGCCCGTACACTCCAGCCGTATGCAGAACTATCAGCGGTCTTTGAACCTTCCCCAGCATCGCCTAATCATCGACGTTGCAACAAGGTGGAACTCCACACTGCACATGCTTCAGAGACTGTGCGAACAGAGGCGTGCTGTCATGTTTTTGTGGGAGGATACACATACACGGGCAGGCAGTTGGATGGCAGACATGGAGTTGTCAGGTGTGCAGTGGTCGAAGCTACAAGACCTGTGTCAAGTCCTTCAGTGTTCTGAGGAATGCACACGGCTGGTTAGTGCAGACAACGCCATAATAAGCATGAGCATCCCCCTAATGCGTCTGCTGATGCAAAGTTTGACGCACATAAAGGAGCAGGCGTCTGCAGCCAAGGAAGAGGAAAGCCTTGATGACAGTCAGCCATTGTCTGGTCAGGGCCGTGTAGAGGACGCTGTAGCGGGCGAAGAGGAGGAGGAGGACGAGGAGGATGATGGGGATGAGTACTTTTTGAATGAGGAAGCTTCTCCTGGGCCAACAGAAATTAGTGGCGTTGCAAGGCCGGGTTCTGTTTTTTTAATGGAGACAAGTGACGTAGATTTGCCTGTAACTGCCCCTCCAACAAGCACAACCGCAGATTTGACAACTGGAACTTTGGCCCACATGGCGGATTATGCCTTACGTATCTGTTGTGAATTCTGTTTTTGGCTCCCTCTGGTGGCTACTGGTGGTACTGGCTTACTTTTGTCTTTTGTTTCCAGTGCACCTGTTCCCATCAGGGTTTGGGAGTTTCCTATTTAGTTTGGCTTCTCAGTCATTCTAGTGCCGGCAATCAATGTTATCAGAGCACCTCTGTTGCTTGCTACCTGCTCCAAGTCTGCAATTCAGCTAAGTTGGATCTTTGGTATTTTTGTGTTTGTTTTGTCCAGCACGCATTTATACACTCTTGCTGCTGGAAGCTCTAGTGATCTGAAATTACTACTCCGGTGTCATGAGTTGATATCGGAGTTAAAGTAATTTCAGGATGGCTGATTAGGGTTTTGAGGTGACCGCGAAGTCCTCTTTTGTATATTCTGCTATCTAGTCAGAGGGCCTCTCTTTGCTGAACCTATATTCATACTGCGTACGTGTTTTCCTCTTACCTAACCGTTATTATATGTGGGGGGCTACTATCACTTTTGGGGTTTCCCTGGAGGCAAGTCAGGTCTGTGTATTCCTCTACTAGGGGGAGCTAGATCTCCGGCTGGTGCGAGACGTCTAGGGATAAAAACGTAGGCACGCCCCCCGGCTACTGTTATTTGCGTGTTAGGTTCAGCATCGCGGTCATCTGAGTTACCATCTTCCTAGAGCTAGTCCATTTTTGCCTCAGTCCCTGCCATTGGGAATCATGACACGTATCCTCAAAAGGGACACACGCATTATTAAAATGATGAGCGATGACGATTACTGGTTGGCCTGCATCCTTGACCCTTGCTATAAAGGCAAATTGCAAAATATTATGCCACATGAGAACCTCGAACAAATCTTAGCAACCAAACAAGCTACTCTTGTAGACCGTTTGATCCAGGCATTCCCATCACACAGCGCCGGTGATGGTTCTCACACAAGCTGCAGGGGGCTACATGGCAGAGGTGTTAGAGGTGCACAGATCAGAAGTGGCGTTGGACAGAGGGGTTTTCTGACCAGGTTGTGGAGTGATTTCGCAATGACCGCAGACAGGACAGGTACTGCAGCATCTATTCAAAGTGACAGGAGACAACATTTGTCCAGTATGGTTACTAACTATTTTTCAGCCCTTATTGATGTTCTCCCTCAACCGTCATTCCCATTTGATTACTGGGCATCCAAATTAGACACCTGGCCTGAATTGGCAGAATATGCGTTGCAGGAGCTTGCTTGCCCAGCAGCTAGTGTGCTATCAGAAAGAGTATTCAGTGCTGCTGGTTAAATATTAACCAAAAAAAGGACTCGTCTGGCTACCCAAAATGTGGATGATCTCACCTTCATTAAAATGAACCACTCCTGTATTTCAAATTATTTTGCCCCACCTTTCCCGGCTGACACCTAGCTTTCCTATAAAAAGGTCTTGCTTGTGGAGTGGTCTTACTGAGTGTTCAAATCTCTTAATTTGCAGCAGCTGTTTGAACAGCATACGACATGTTTACACATCCCCCAATGGGAAAACTCCCCCCACGGGGCCGTTGTCTCACTCTCGACACTTGGCGCAAGCACCCGTTAGTTACAGTGCTGTTTGTCAGAAGAGGTGGGTGTGCTCGCTTTTGGTCGACGGCACTGCCACTGGGTCCCTCATAGTACAATGTAGTGTCTCTGGCGGTGGTGGTGCGCACCCAACGTCAGACACACCGTTGTAACATGAGGGGCCCTGGGGCGGTACCGCCGGCCACAAGAGAGTTCCCCCCCCAGCTCAAACTGTGCTCTACCACGTGCAAAATTATCTCGCACAGCTCCACCAATGTTTAGTCTATGCGCTGACATCATTCAATGCCTGGCACTGACAAACAATACTAATTTGTTGACATCTATGATGCTAGTTAAAGTAGTCTGGGTCAGTGTCCTATATTGACACCAGTAAATACTAATTTACTGCCAAATTACTTTGTCATAAACTCTGCAAATGAGCCCAACCCTGTACCTAAGCATGCCACCCTTTTTTTATTTATAGTTGTTTTGCGAGACATTAACATCTATTTATTTTTTGGGAGTACTAACTGTGTCAGACACTTCTTGCCAGGGCCGGACTGGGACTAAAATTCAGCCCTGGCATTTGAAGTTACACAGGCCCACTTGTCACATGGTGATTGTATAATATCTTTGTACACTTGTATGCAGGGCCGGTTTTAGGCAAAGTGGGGCCCTAGGCAAAGTTTAAAATGGGTCCCCAAATGCTAACATATTGCACATCACACAGAAGCCTTTCTGTTGTATTTACGTGCGCTGAGTTCAGGCCGCTAAACGAGTTTGATCGACAATACTGAAGTTGTTCAACGCTTGTTTCCCGGCCTCTTTCCACCAGCTGAGGAATAATGATGAGACAGAACGATCACCATACAGTATATCATGTTTTCAGCAGCACATCTACAGTTTACACTGGCAATGTGCTGCTGACAACAAGGCTTTTTGTTCCAGCAAAAACAATCCGAATATGCAGCATTTTACTTGTTTAGTAAAATACACCCCATAGTCCTCCATATATTATAATGTGCTCCATAGTCCTCCATATAGTATAATACACTCCCTATAGTCCTCCATATATTAAAATACACTGCTCAGTCCTCCACATAGTATAATACACTCCTCATAGTCCTCCATATAGCATAATACAATCCTCATAGTCCTCCATATAGCATAATACAATCCTCATAGTGCTCCATATAGTATAATGCACCGCCACAGTCATCCATGTAGTACAATTCACTTCCCATAGTATAATGCACCCCATAGTTCTTCATATAGTATAACGTATTCCCCATAGTCCTCGATACAGTATAATGCAGCCCACATATAGTATAATGCAGCCACCCCAGAGTATAATGCAGCCACCCCAGAGTATAATGCAGCCACCCCAGAGTATAATGCAGCCACCCCAGATAATGCAGCCACCCCAGAGTATAATGCAGCCACCCCAGAGTATGTAACCCCCATAGAATATAATACAGCCCACCTCCCCATAATATATAATGTAGCCCCCCATAGAATATAATGCAGCCCCCCATAGTATATAACGCAGCCTCCCCCATAGAATATAATATACCCCCACAATAGTATATAACACAGCCACATAGTACATAACATGGCCTCCCCCATAGAATATAATATACTCCCCATAGTATATAGCAAAGCCCGCATATTATATAGCACAAACCGCATAGTATACAGCACAGCCTGCATACTATAGCACAGCTCGCGTAGTAGATAACACAGCCCACACAGCAGTATTCAGCACAGACCACACAGTAGTATACAGCACAGACCACACAGTAGTATACAGCACAGCCCACGTAGAAGTATACAGCACAGTCCACACAGTAGTATACAGCACAGCCCACAGAGTAATATATACAGCACAGCCCACAAAGTAATATATACAGCACAGCCCACAAAGTAATATATACAGCACAGCCCACAGAGAACTATATAAAGCACAGCCCACAGAGAACTATATACAGCACAGCCCACAGAGAACTATATAAAGCACAGCCCAGAGTACTATATACAGCACAGCCCAGAGTACTATATAAAGCACAGCCCAGAGAGTACTATATACAGCACAGCCCAGAGAGTACTATATACAGCACAGCCCAGAGAGTACTATATACAGCACAGCCCACAGAGTACTATATACAGCACAGCCCACAGAGTACTATACACAGCACAGCCCACAGAGTACTATATACAGCACAGCCCACAGAGTACTATATACAGCACAGCCCACAGAGTACTATATACAGCACAGCCCACAGAGTACTATATACAGCACAGCCCACAGAGAACTATATACAGCACACAGTAGTATACAGCACAGAGCACAGCCCACAGAGAACTATATACAGCCCACAGTAGTATACAGCACAGAGCACAGCCCACAGAGAACTATATACAGCACAGAGCACAGCCCACAGAGAACTATATACAGCCCACAGTAGCATACAGCACAGCCCACAGATAACTATATACAGCCCACAGTAGTATACAGCACAGAGCACAGCCCACAGAGAACTATATACAGCACAGAGCACAGCCCACAGAGAACTATATACAGCCCACAGTAGCATACAGCACAGAGCACAGCCCACAGATAACTATATACAGCCCACAGTAGTATACAGCACAGAGCACAGCCCACAGAGAACTATATACAGCACAGAGCACAGCCCACAGAGAACTATATACAGCCCACAGTAGCATACAGCACAGAGCACAGCCCACAGATAACTATATACAGCCCACAGTAGTATACAGCACAGAGCACAGCCCACAGAGAGCTATATACAGCCCACAGTAGTATACAGCACAGAGCACAGCCCACAGAGAGCTATATACAGCCCACAGAGAGCTATATACAGCCCACAGTAGTATACAGCACAGAGCACAGCCCACAGAGAGCTATATACAGCCCACAGTAGTATACAGCACAGAGCACAGCCCACAGAGAACTATATACAGCCCACAGCAGTATACAGCACAGAGCACAGCCCACAGAGAACTATATATAGCACAGAGCACACAGTAGTATACAGCACAGAGCACAGCCCAGAGAGCTATATACAGCCCACAGCAGTATACAGCACAGAGCACAGCCCACAGAGAACTATATACAGCCCACAGCAGTATACAGCACAGAGCACAGCCCACAGAGAACTATATATAGCACAGAGCACACAGTAGTATACAGCACAGAGCACAGCCCAGAGAGCTATATACAGCCCACAGCAGTATACAGCACAGAGCACAGCCCACAGAGAGCTATATACAGCCCACAGTAGTATACAGCACAGAGCACAGCCCACAGAGAGCTATATACAGCACAGAGCACAGCCCACAGAGAACTATATACAGCCCACAGAGTACTATATATAGCACAGAGCCCACAGCAGTATACAGCACAGAGCACAGCCCACAGAGAACTATATACAGCCCACAGCAGTATACAGCACAGAGCACAGCCCACAGAGAACTATATACAGCCCACAGCAGTATACAGCACAGAGCACAGCCCACAGAGAACTATATACAGCCCACAGCAGTATACAGCACAGAGCACAGCCCACAGAGAACTATATACAGCCCACAGTAGTATATAGCACAGAGCACAGCCCACAGAGAACTATATACAGCCCACATCTCTTCTCTTCCTCCCCTCACCTCCTCCGAGAATGGCCCCACAGTCCAGAAAAAAAAAAACTCTCCTCACCTCTCCTCGTGCCCAGCGTTGCTTCCTGGTTCCTGCTCCTGTCTCAGCAGCTGCAGTCTGCCCGGGACACAGCAGGTGCGCGATGATATGACATCATCGCGCACCCGCAGTGTCAGAGGCAGAGCGGGGAATGATGGGAGAGGAGCGTCTGTAGACGCTCTCTCCTCCATCATTGCATTCAACTGTACCGGCGTCTATACGCCGGTATAGTTGAATGCGACGGCGGGGGCGGCGGATTGAGCGGCCCACCACTGGCACCGGCCCTTCTGGCATTTGCCAGAAGTGCCCTATGGCCAGTCCGGCCCTGCTTCTTGCAATACTCCTCCACTGACCACAATGCTGCCTGCCTGTGTATCCATGTAACCGATTTAAAACTGCCATGAGCCTATTGTTTGTTATTTTAGGCCTTTGATAGCCTGTCTGCGGCCCCTACTTGCAATACTCCTCCACTGACCACAATGCTGCCTGGAGTGCCTGCCTGTGTATCCATGTAACCGATTTAAAACTGCCATGAGCCTATTGTTTGTTATTTTAGGCCTTTGATAGCCTGTCTGCGGCCCCTACTTGCAATACTCCTCCACTGACCACAATGCTGCCTGGAGTGCCTGCCTGTGTATCCATGTAATTGATTTAAAACTGCCATGAGCCTATTGTTTGTTATTTTAGGCCTTTGATAGCCTGTCTGCGGCCCCTACTTGCAATACTCCTCCACTGACCACAATGCTGCCTGGAGTGCCTGCCTGTGTATCCATGTAACCGATTTAAAACTGCCATGAGCCTATTGTTTGTTATTTTAGGCCTTTGTTAGCCTGTCTGCGGTCCCTACTTGCAATACTCCTCCACTGACCACAATGCTGCCTGCCTGTGTATCCATGTAACCGATTTAAAACTGCCATGAGCCTATTGTTTGTTATTTTAGGCCTTTGTTAGCCTGTCTGCGGTCCCTACTTGCAATACTCCTCCACTGACCACAATGCTGCCTGGAGTGCCTGCCTGTGTATCCATGTAACCGATTTAAAACTGCCATGAGCCTATTGTTTGTTATTTTAGGCCTTTCATAGCCTGTCTGCGGCCCCTACTTGCAATACTCCTCCACTGACCACACCAATGCTGCCCGTGTACCCCTGGAACCTATTTAAAAGTTCATAGAGCCTAGTTATATATTTTATTTACTATTAATAAGGCCATGATGGACTACGCTGTACCACGCTACAAACTAACCAGTCGACACTTCTTTTGCGAGAAAAGCCATCCCAACCCTCCACCAGCATGTAAAAGACCGCATTGTCCATGCACTCTGGCAATCTGTGAGTACAAAGGTGCACCTGACAACAGACACATGGACCTGTAGGCATGGCCACGGAAGATTACGTGTCCATTATGGCGCAATGGGTTAATGTGGTGGATGCATGGTCCACAGGGGACAGCCTACTAAGTCTGTCTGCAGTCCCTGTTGTGAATTTACCTTTTGGCTCCCTCTAGTGGCTACTAGTGATTTGACTCTGAGTATGTCATTCATCCCTTGTATGCTCACCTGGGTCGTTAGGTCAGGGGTGTTGCTATATAAGCTCCCTGGACCTTCAGTTCAATGCCTGGCAACGTTGATATCAGAGTTAATCTGTAGTGCTCTTGTCCACTGATCCTGGTTCCTGCATTATTAAGCTAAGTCTGCTTTCTTGCTTATTGCTTTTTGTTTTTGTTTGCATTTTTGTCCAGCTTGTATATTATCTGTTTCCTGACCTTGCTGGAAGCTCTAGGGTGGCTGGTGTTCTCCCCCCGGGCCGTTAGACGGTTCGGGGGTTCTTGAATCTCCAGTGTGGATTTTTGATAGGGTTTTTGTTGACCATATAAGTTATCTTGCTACATTCGGCTATTAGTAAGTGGGCCTCTCTTTGCTAAACCTAGTTCATCTCTGTGTTTGTCATTTCCTCTTACCTCACCGTTATTATTTGTGGGGGGCTTGTATCCTACTTTTGGGGTCTTTTCTCTGGAAGCAAGAGAGGTCTTTGTTTTCCTCTTCTAGGGGTAGTTAGTTCTCCGGCTGGCGCGAGACATCTAGCGACCAACGTAGGCATGTTCCCCGGCTACTTCTAGTGTTGGCGTTAGGAGTAGATATATGGTCAACCCAGTTACCACTGCCCTATGAGCTGGATTTTTGTACTTCGCAGACTTGCTGATATCTCTGAGACCCTCGCCATTGGGGTCATAACAGTTTGCCAGGCCAGTATTAAATGTTAAATGCATTGCAGAAGCGGGATTATAAGAAAGAAAATTCTGAGTTTTTTTTTCTCTCTCTCATTTTTTTTTTTCTCTTCCCCTTTACCTCTGAGTGGCTTGTGTTTGCTGCAGACATGAATGTTCAGACCTTGATTACAAGTGTGGACCAGCTTGCTGCTCGTGTGCAGGGCATACAAGATTATGTTACCAGAAATCCTATGTCAGAACCTAAGATACCGATTCCTGAACTGTTTTCTGGAGACCGATTTAAATTTAGAAATTTCAGGAATAATTGTAAATTGTTTTTGTCTCTGAGACCCTGTTCATCTGGAGACTCCGCTCAGCAAGTAAAAATTGTTATTTCTTTATTACGGGGCGACCCTCAGGATTGGGCTTTTTCGCTGGCGCCAGGAGATCCGGCATTGGCTGACATTGATGCGTTTTTTCTGGCGCTCGGTCTGCTTTATGAGGAACCCAATCTTGAGATTCAGGCAGAAAAAGCCTTGCTGGCTATGTCTCAGGGCCAGGACGAGGCTGAAGTATATTGCCAAAAATTTCGGAAATGGTTCGTGCTGACCCAGTGGAACGAGTGTGCATTGGCTGCAAATTTTAGAAATGGCCTTTCTGAAGCCATTAAGAATGTGATGGTGGGTTTTCCCATTCCCACAAGTCTGAATGATTCTATGGCCCTGGCTATTCAAATCGACCGGCGGTTGCGGGAGCGCAAAACCGCAAATTCCCTCATGGTGTTGTCTGAACAGGCACCTGATTTAATGCAATGTGATAGAATCCTGCCTAGAAATGAGCGGAAAATTCATAGACGCCAGAATGGCTTGTGTTACTACTGTGGTGATTCTACACATGTTATCTCAGCATGCTCTAAACGTCTTACTAAGGTTGTTAGTCCGGTCACCATTGGTAATTTGCAACCTAAATTTATTCTATCTGTAACTTTGATTTGCTCACTGTCATCGTATCCTGTCATGGCGTTTGTGGACTCAGGTGCTGCCCTGAGCCTTATGGATCTGTCATTTGCCAAGCGCTGCGGATTTGTTCTTGAGCCATTGGAAAATCCTATCCCTCTTAGGGGTATTGATTCTACGCCATTGGCAAAAAATAAACCGCAGTTTTGGACACAGGTTACCATGTGCATGACTCCCGAACATCGGGAGGTAATACGTTTTCTGGTTCTGCATAAAATGCATGATTTGGTTGTTTTGGGTTTGCCATGGTTACAGACCCATAATCCAGTCTTGGACTGGAAGGCTATGTCAGTGTCAAGTTGGGGCTGCCATGGAATTCATGGAGATTCCCTGCCCTTGTCTATTGCTTCTTCTACGCCTTCGGAAGTTCCGGCGTATTTGTCTGATTATCAGGATGTCTTCAGCGAGTCTAAGTCCAGTGCACTGCCTCCTCATAGAGAATGTGACTGTGCAATAGATTTGATTCCTGGCAGTAAGTTTCCTAAGGGGAGACTGTTTAATCTGTCGGTACCTGAACATACCGCGATGCGTTCATATATCAAGGAGTCTCTTGAGAAGGGGCATATCCGTCCTTCTTCTTCCCCTCTTGGTGCGGGATTCTTTTTTGTGGCCAAAAAAGGACGGATCTTTGAGGCCTTGTATTGACTATCGGCTTTTAAATAAGATCACTGTCAAATTTCAGTATCCTTTGCCGCTGTTGTCAGATTTGTTTGCCCGGATTAAAGGTGCCAAGTGGTTCACCAAGATAGACCTTCGTGGTGCGTACAACCTTGTGCGCATTAGGCAGGGCGATGAATGGAAAACCGCATTCAATACGCCCGAAGGTCATTTTGAGTACTTGGTGATGCCATTTGGGCTCTCTAATGCACCTTCAGTTTTTCAGTCCTTCATGCATGACATTTTCCGGAAGTATCTGGATAGATTTTTGATTGTTTATCTGGATGATATTCTGGTTTTTTCTGATGATTGGGACTCGCATGTGGAGCAGGTCAGGATGGTTTTTGAGATTTTGCGTGAAAATTCTTTGTTTGTAAAAGGCTCAAAGTGTCTCTTTGGTGTACAGAAGGTTCCCTTTTTGGGGTTCATTTTTTCCCCTTCTGCTGTGGAGATGGATCCAGTCAAGGTCCGAGCTATTCATGATTGGACTCAACCCTCATCAGTTAAGAGTCTTCAGAAGTTCTTGGGTTTTGCTAACTTCTACCGTCGTTTTATCGCAAATTTCTCTAGCGTTGTTAAACCGCTGACGGATATGACCAAGAAAGGCTCTGATGTAGCTAACTGGGCTCCTGCTGCCGTGGAGGCTTTCCAGGAGTTGAAACGCCGGTTTACTTCGGCGCCTGTTTTGTGCCAGCCTGACGTCTCACTTCCCTTTCAGGTTGAGGTGGATGCTTCGGAGATTGGGGCAGGGGCCGTTTTGTCGCAGGGAGGCCCTAGTTGCTCTACTATGAGACCTTGTGCCTTCTTCTCTAGGAAGTTTTCGCCGGCAGAGCGAAATTATGATGTGGGCAATCGGGAGTTGTTGGCCATGAAGTGGGCATTTGAGGAGTGGCGTCATTGGCTCGAGGGTGCTAAGCATCGTGTGGTGGTCTTGACTGATCACAAAAATCTGATGTATCTCGAGTCTGCTAAACGCCTGAATCCTAGACAGGCCCGCTGGTCATTGTTTTTCTCCCGTTTTGACTTTGTGGTCTCGTATTTACCAGGTTCTAAGAATGTGAAGGCCGATGCTCTGTCTAGGAGCTTTGTGCCTGATGCTCCTGGAGTCGCTGAACCTGTGGGTATTCTTAAGGAAGGAGTTATCTTGTCTGCTATTTCTCCAGATCTGCGACGTGTGTTGCAGAGATTTCAGGCTGGTAGGCCTGACTCTTGTCCACCTGACAGATTGTTTGTGCCTGCTAAATGGACTAGCAGAGTCATTTCTGAGGTTCATTCCTCAGTGTTGGCAGGGCACCCGGGAATTTTTGGCACCAGAGATCTGGTGGCCAGGTCCTTTTGGTGGCCTTCCTTGTCAAGGGATGTGCGGTCATTTGTGCAGTCCTGTGGTACTTGTGCTCGAGCTAAGCCTTGCTGTTCTCGTGCCAGCGGGTTGCTCTTGCCCTTGCCTGTCCCGAAGAGACCTTGGACACACATCTCTATGGATTTCATTTCGGATCTTCCGGTGTCTCAGGGCATGTCTGTCATCTGGGTGATATGTGATCGTTTCTCCAAGATGGTCCATCTGGTTCCTTTGCCTAAGCTGCCTTCCTCTTCTGATCTGGTTCCTGTGTTCTTCCAGAACGTGGTTCGTTTGCACGGCATTCCTGAGAATATTGTGTCAGACAGAGGATCCCAGTTTGTTTCCAGGTTCTGGCGATCCTTTTGTGGTAGGATGGGCATTGATTTGTCGTTTTCGTCCGCTTTCCATCCCCAGACTAACGGACAAACGGAGCGAACTAATCAGACTCTGGAGGCTTATTTGAGGTGTTTTGTCTCTTCTGATCAGGATGATTGGGTGACCTTCTTGCCGTTGGCTGAATTTGCCCTTAATAATCGGGCTAGTTCCGCCACCTTGGTTTCGCCATTTTTCTGCAACTCTGGTTTCCATCCTCGTTTTTCCTCGGGACATGTGGAGCCTTCTGACTGTCCTGGGGTGGATTCCGTGGTGGATAGGTTGCAGCGGATCTGGAGTCATGTGGTGGACAACTTGAAGTTGTCACAGGAGAAGGCTCAGCGTTTTGCCAACCGCCGCCGCGGTGTGGGTCCCCGACTTCGCGTTGGGGATTTGGTATGGCTGTCTTCTCGATTTGTTCCTATGAAGGTCTCCTCTCCCAAATTTAAGCCTCGCTTCATTGGTCCTTACAAGATATTGGAAATCATTAATCCTGTATCCTTTCGCCTGGATCTTCCGGTGTCGTTCGCCATTCACAGCGTATTTCATAGGTCCTTGTTGCGGCGGTACGTTGTGCCTGTGGTTCCTTCTGCTGAGCCTCCTGCTCCGGTGTTGGTTGAGGGCGAGTTGGAGTACGTGGTGGAGAAGATCTTAGATTCTCGTCTCTCCAGGCGCAGGCTTCAGTACCTGGTCAAGTGGAAGGGCTATGGTCAGGAGGATAATTCCTGGGTGGTCGCCTCTGATGTGCATGCGGCCGATTTAGTTCGTGCCTTTCACGCCGCTCATCCTGATCGCCCTGGTGGTCTTGGTGAGGGTTCGGTGACCCCTCACTAAGGGGGGGGTACTGTTGTGAATTTACCTTTTGGCTCCCTCTAGTGGCTACTAGTGATTTGACTCTGAGTATGTCATTCATCCCTTGTATGCTCACCTGGGTCGTTAGGTCAGGGGTGTTGCTATATAAGCTCCCTGGACCTTCAGTTCAATGCCTGGCAACATTGATATCAGAGTTAATCTGTAGTGCTCTTGTCCACTGATCCTGGTTCCTGCATTATTAAGCTAAGTCTGCTTTCTTGCTTATTGCTTTTTGTTTTTGTTTGCATTTTTGTCCAGCTTGTATATTATCTGTTTCCTGACCTTGCTGGAAGCTCTAGGGTGGCTGGTGTTCTCCCCCCGGGCCGTTAGACGGTTCGGGGGTTCTTGAATCTCCAGTGTGGATTTTTGATAGGGTTTTTGTTGACCATATAAGTTATCTTGCTACATTCGGCTATTAGTAAGTGGGCCTCTCTTTGCTAAACCTAGTTCATCTCTGTGTTTGTCATTTCCTCTTACCTCACCGTTATTATTTGTGGGGGGCTTGTATCCTACTTTTGGGGTCTTTTCTCTGGAAGCAAGAGAGGTCTTTGTTTTCCTCTTCTAGGGGTAGTTAGTTCTCCGGCTGGCGCGAGACATCTAGCGACCAACGTAGGCATGTTCCCCGGCTACTTCTAGTGTTGGCGTTAGGAGTAGATATATGGTCAACCCAGTTACCACTGCCCTATGAGCTGGATTTTTGTACTTCGCAGACTTGCTGATATCTCTGAGACCCTCGCCATTGGGGTCATAACAAGTCCCTAATTCAAATTGTCCTCCACTGTCTAAATCGGAGCTTCAACCTTCTGGCTTTCGGCCTATAGTATCAGAAATTAAACTGCATTTGGCCTTCAACTTTGGTTACGGCCTACTAACGGTGTCTGCCGCTCCCTGGTGTTGTTCTCCACTGTATAAAGCTGAGCTTCAACCTTCTGGCTCTCATTAAGTGCTGTTTTTTAAAAACTTGGTGGTTACGGCCTACTAACGGTGTCTGCCCCTCCCTGGTGTTTGCCCTCAACTGAATAAAGCTGAGCTTCCACCTTCTGGCTTTCGGCCTATAGTATCAGATATTAAACTGCATTTGGCCTTCAACTTTGGTTACGGCCTACTAACGGTGTCTGCCCCTCCCTGGTGTTTGTCCTCAACTGAATAAAGCTGAGCTTCAACCTCCTGGCTCTCATTAAGTGCTGTTTTTTAAAAAACTTGGTGGTTACAGCCTACTAACAGTGTCTGCCCCTCCCTGGTGTTGTCCTCCACTGTATAAAGCTGAGCTTCAGTCTTTAGGCTTTTGGCCTAAAGTATCAGATATTAAACTGCATTTGGCCTATTAGTGTGTTTGGGCCCTTAAAACAGTGTCTGCTGCTCCTGGGTTTGCTACTCCACTGAACAAAGCAATGCCGCCTGTTTAGTCCTGTTACCAATTTTGAACTGCATTTAGCCTACTTTATTTTTTGGCCCTATATCTGTTTCCTCCTCATCCTGCCCATTGCCCAGCCACTGCTAGATGAGTCTGCTGGTACATTGACCTAGACCACTACATTCCCCTTGCACTCTACACAGCCAGAGTCTGACCCTGCTGAAAGTAAGGTTCCCCTTCCCGCATGTTATACCACCTTACACAGGGACAAAGAGGAAGGTGCAGATGAAAGTGCAGGTTCCTTCATCAGGTGGGGGGGGCATACTCGTTGGCGACGTCACTGGCACAGGGCCCCTCAGAGTACGCAAAAGTGTCGCTGCTGGTGGGAGGCGCCCCCGCCGTGCAAACACACCGCTGTACTTTGAGGGGCCCTGTGCCAGTGCCAATGCGAACGAGTGGGCCCCCCCTGCTTGCTCAGGATCACAGCACTTGCAACGTTGAAATACTTACCTCTCCCTGCTCCACCGCCGTGACGTAGTCCACGATTCCTGGGCCCACTAAAACCTTGAACCAGCCCTACCCCCCACAACTTTTACCAAATGACCCCCAAGTTCCAATGAACAACTATTATTATAAAGTTAATTAAGATTGACAAGCTTCAGAAACAAGAATGGATGTTTTTGGCATTAAAATGGGCACTGTAGGTGTTTTCCTGGCCTCCACTCACTGCCGACTATGCTTCCCCATTGACTTGCATTGGGTTTCGTGTTTCGGTCGATCCCCGACTTTTAGCGATAATCGGCCGACTGCCCTCGACTCGACTCTGGACAAAGTCGGGTTTCACAAAACCCGACTCGATCTTTAAAAAATGAAAGTCGCTCAACCTACCGGGGACCATATGCCATGGCAGTCACAATGGTTTCCAGCATTGAGAAGAGACAGGCGCTGGAGGCACAGCATGTCCGGCAGTCACCTGTAACCGTCGCAACTCCTGTAATAAGTCGTAAGACAGATGCGACTCCAAGAACAATGGTGGCCACAGCCGGGTCACCAGAGAAGGAGGCCCTTACCTGAGTGAATCGCCTGACGGTCGACGGGAGGAGTAGAAGGAACAGTGGGGAGTCCTCCTCCAGCGGGTCCTCGGGCCATACTTTCATAATCATACAAGGCCAGAACGTTGCCCACTACTCTGGTCACAAGGAAGGTGTAGAATAGAGGTGACCCCTTTATGTTTTTGTGTTGTGCCAGTTGCACTAAACAGGATTGAGAGACTGTTCTGCATCTCCTGGATGGCAGGGAGCCCTGAGTGGCACTGAGGATCAGGTGCCGGTACTGACCATCACGGTCACAGTTGAGAGACTTTGGTTTTCTTCCCCCTTTCTCCAAGTTTCTTTGTGCATGGTTGTGCATTCCCTGCTGGATTACTGGACTAAAACTACAATGGGGTTACTCATCCCTTGCCACCAATGCAGCCTGTGGGCATCTGCTCTAAACTGTTGTTGACTTGCACTTTTCTCCTAGGAGTATGAGAGCAGTGCACTTGTTTTAAAGAGACTGTGCTCTGTAAAAGAAGGGAGGGGGAAGGTCTGAACAGGAAGAGGAGGAATCCAGGTCAGGATCAAATGGACTGTGAGAGCTGTAGTGGCCAACAGGCCTGGAATGTTGCAAGTAAGCACAATGTGTGTTCGGGTCCCAGGATCAAGGGCACAGGGGTCAATCAGACCCATGTTCAAGGTTAAAAGAACTTGGACTCTATGTTCCAGGGTTCCAACCAAGTGGAACCAGGGTCACTGTTGACCGACAGGAAGCGTTGGACAAAGAGTGAATTAACTTTGTAAATAAGCTAAATGTTTTAAGTATAAAACTGATGTTTTACAGGTGCATGGAGTACATGGAGCACAGCAAACGACAGTTGCGATAGGGGAAAGGAGAGGGACCCTGCCTAACTGTCACAGGTGCATAACAAAATGAAAAATAAAAATATTGATATTTTTTACAAAATGCTAGATCATGCTACATATTTTGTCTTTTTGTGAAGTTTGATTTTACCTGTTGGCTAACTGGCTCTGTGTACCTGATATTAAGGACTATTATTAACTGGATATGATGAGATATAGTGAGTTTGCTTTCTATTTTACGGCTGTATCAAGTTCAAAGACTGATTCATTATTTATTCCTTCATTTAGCAATTATGTTAATATAACTTAAAAATTTCACACTGTGAAAGTAAACCATATATCTGACCATCTTTGGGAAAAATGTGTATTTGGAAAAGCATCAATAGTGGGTTTTAAGATGGTCTCAAAAAGGCTGGAAAGAAATATTTTCAGCACTGTACTGATGACGCCTTTTTTGCTCAAACCAAAATTGAAAGAAAAGTTGAGGATTTTTTAAGGATCTGTAGAGTGGCAAGGAGCAGTAGTCATGAGCCATGGCATACTGTTATGATCTGGTGGCCTAGAAGCAGCATAAAACGTACTCTGGAGAAGGTGGTACCTGTACTGACCGCAGACCCTGAACTTAACACCGCAACTAGAAGTAGCCGTGGAATGTACCTAACACTCCCTAGACATCTCGACACAGCCGGAGGACTAAATACCCCTAGAGATAGAAAAGGGAAAACTATCTTGCCTCAGAGAAAATCCCCAAAGGATAGACAGCCCCCCACAAATATTGACTGTGAGAGGAGAGGGAAATAACATACGCAGACTGAAATCAGGATTTAGCAAAGGAGGCCGCTCTAGCTAAATAGAAAGGACAGGACAGAGTGCTATGCGGTCAGTATTAAAACACTAGAAAATATCCACCACTGAAAATACAAAATCTCCACATCTAACTAAAGATATGGAGGGTATATCTGCATCTCCAGAGATACCAGCTTGGCTGAACAAATCCTTATACAGACCAAGCTGGAAAAGACAAAACATGGATATGAACTGAACTATAAGGCCCACAGCATGTGGACTGCAAAAAACAAGGCCAGAACTTATCTTTGTTGAAATGAACAGCAAAGCAGGAGAGAACAGGCAGGGATGTGAATCCTCCAGGAACAATGGACAACTGGCACTGACTAAAGGGTCAAGCAAGACTAAATAGCCCAGTCAGAATTGCAAAAAGTGGAAACACCTGATGAATGCTGAAATCCAAAGACAGCAGCGCTACCACTTATAACCACCGGAGGGAGCCCAAGAGCAGAATTCACAACAGTACCCCCCCTTGAGGAGGGGTCACCGAACCCTCACCAGAGCCCCCAGGCCGATCAGGACGAGCCAAATGAAAGGCACGAACCAAATCGTCAGCATGAACATCGGAGGCAACCACCCAAGAATTATCCTCCTGGCCATAACCCTTCCATTTGACAAGATACTGAAGCTTCCGCCTCAAAAAACGAGAATCCAAAATCTTCTCCACCACATACTCCAACTCCCCATCAATCAACACCGGGGCAGGAGGATCAACAGAGGGAAGAATGGGCACCACATATTTCTGCAACAAAGATCTATGAAAAACATTATGGATGGAAAAAGAGGCTGGAATGGCCAAACGAAAAGTCACTGGATTGATAAACTCAGAAATCCTATAAGGACCAATAAACCGAGGCTTGAACTTAGGGGAAGAAACCTTCATAGGAACATGACGGGAAGACAACCAGACCAAATCCCCAACCCAAAGCCGGGAACCAACACACCGACGACGGTTAGCAAAACACTGAGCCTCCTCCTGAGACAACACCAAATTGTCCACCACATGAGCCCAAATTTGCTGCAACCTGTCAACCACCGAGTCCACCCCAGGACAATCAGAAGGCTCAACCTGCCCTGAAGAAAAACGAGGATGAAAACCAGAATTACAAAAGAAGGGTGAAACCAAGGTAGCAGAACTAGCCCGATTATTAAGGGCAAACTCGGCCAATGGCAAGAAAGCCACCCAATCATTCTGATCAGCAGACACAAAGCATCTCAAATAAGTTTTCAAAGTATGATTAGTTCGCTCGGTTTGGCCATTTGTCTGAGGATGAAATGCGGAAGAAAAAGACAAATCAATGCCCAGCCTAGCACAAAAGGCCCGCCAAAACCTAGAAACAAACTGGGAACCTCTGTCGGACACAATATTCTCCGGAATGCCATGCAAACGAACCACATGCTGAAAAAACAACGGAACCAAATCAGGAGAGGAAGGCAATTTAGGCAAAGGTACCAAATGAACCATCTTAGAAAACCGGTCACAAACCACCCAGATAACCGACATCCTCTGGGAAACCGGAAGATCAGAAATAAAATCCATAGAAATATGCGTCCAGGGCCTCTCAGGGACCGGCAAAGGCAAAAGCAACCCACTAGCGCGGGAACAGCAAGGCTTGGCCCGCGCACAAGTCCCACAGGACTGCACAAAAGAACGCACATCCCGTGACAAAGAAGGCCACCAAAAGGACCTACCAACCAAATCTCTGGTACCAAAAATCCCAGGATGGCCAGCCAAACACAGAACAATGAACCTCAGAAATCACTTTACTAGTCCATCTGTCTGGAACAAACAGTTTCCCCGCTGGACAGCGGTCAGGTTTATCAGCCTGAAATTCCTGAAGAACCCGCCACAAATCAGGGGAGATGGCAGAAAGAATCACCCCTTCCTTCAGAATGCCGACTGGCTCAAGGACCCCAGGAGAGTCAGGCAAAAAGCTCCTAGAGAGGGCATCAGCCTTAACATTCTTAGAACCCGGAAGATACGAGACCACAAAATCAAAACGGGAGAAAAACAGGGACCATCGAGCCTGTCTAGGATTCAACAGTTTGGCAGACTCGAGGTAAATCAGATTCTTATGATCGGTCAAGACCACAATACGGTGCTTGGCCCCCTCAAGCCAATGTCGCCACTCCTCAAATGCCCACTTCATAGCCAACAACTCTCGATTGCCGACATCATAATTGCGTTCCGCAGGCAAAAACTTTCGAGAAAAGAAGGCACACGGTTTCATCAAGGAACCATCAGAATTCCTCTGAGACAAAACGGCCCCTGCCCCAATCTCAGAAGCGTCAACCTCAACCTGAAATGGAAGAGAAACATCCGGCTGACGCAACACAGGGGCAGAAGTAAATCGGCGTTTAAGCTCCTGAAAGGCAGAAACAGCCGCAGAGGACCAATTCGTCACATCAGCGCCTTTCTTCGTCAAATCGGTCAGGGGTTTAACCACACTGGAGAAGTTGGCAATGAAACGGCGATAAAAATTAGCAAAGCCCAAAAATTTCTGAAGGCTCTTCACGGATGTGGGCTGGATCCAATCATGAATGGCCTGAACCTTAACCGGATCCATTTCTATAGATGAGGGAGAAAAAATGAAGCCCAAAAAAGAAACCTTCTGTACTCCAAAGAGGCACTTAGACCCCTTCACAAACAAAGCATTATCTCGAAGGATCTGAAATACCATCCTGACTTGTTTCACATGAGCCTCCCAATCATCTGAAAAAATCAAAATATCGTCTAAATATACAATCATGAATTTATCAAGATATTTCTGAAATATATCATGCATGAAGGACTGAAACACAGATGGGGCATTAGAGAGTCCGAATGGCATCACAAGATACTCAAAATGGCCCTCGGGCGTATTAAATGCTGTTTTCCATTCGTCACCCTGCTTAATACGAACAAGATTATATGCCCCTCGAAGGTCAATCTTAGTAAACCAACTAGCCCCCTTAATCCTAGCAAACAAATCCGAAAGCAAAGGCAAAGGGTATTGGAATTTGACCGTGATCTTATTCAAAAGGCGATAATCAATACAGGGTCTCAAGGAGCCATCCTTCTTGGCAACAAAAAAAAAACCTGCTCCCAATGGCGAAGAAGATGGCCGAATATGCCCCTTCTCCAAAGACTCCTTAACATAACTCCTCATGGCTAGTGTTGAGCATTCCGATACCGCAAGTATCGGGTATCGGCCGATACTTGCGGGTATCGGAATTCCGATACCGAGATCCGATACTTTTGTGATATCGGGAATCGGTATCGGGATTAATAGCAATGTGTAAAATAAAGAATTAAAATAAAAAATATTGCTATACTCACCTCTCCGACGCAGCCTGCACCTCACCGAGGGAACTGGCAGCCTTCTTTGCTTAAAATGCGCGCGTTTACTGCCTTCTGTGACGTCACGGCTTCTGATTGGTCGCGTGCCGCCCATGTGACCGCGACGCGACCAATCACAACAAGCCGTGATGTAATTTCAGGTCCTGAATGCCTAATTCTAGGCATTCAGGATTTGAAAATTATGTCACGGCTTCTGATTGGTCGCGTGCCGCCCATGTGACCGCGACGCAACCAATCACAACAAGCCGTGATGTAATTTCAGGTCCTGAATGCCTAATTCTAGGCATTCAGGATTTGAAAATTACGTCACGGCTTGTGATTAGTCGCGTGCCGCCCATGTGACCGCGACGCGACCAATCACAAGCCGTGACGTAATTTTCAAATCCTGAATGCCTAGAATTAGGCATTCAGGACCTGAAATTACGTCACGGCTTGTTGTGATTGGTCGCGTCGCGGTCACATGGGCGGCACACGACCAATCACAAGCCGTGACGTAATTTTCAAATCCTGAATGCCTAGAATTAGACATTCAGGACCTGAAATTACATCACGGCTTGTTGTGATTGGTCGCGTCGCCGTCACATGGGTGGCACGCGACCAATCAGAAGCCATGACATCACGGAAGGCAGTAAACGCGCGCATTTTAAGCAAAGAAGGCTGCCGGTTCCCTCGGTAAGGTGCAGGCTGCGTCGGAGAGGTGAGTATAGCAATATTTTTTATTTTAATTCTTTATTTTACACAGTAATATGGATCCCAGGGCCTGAAGGAGAGTTTCCTCTCCTTCAGACCCTGGGAACCATCAGGGATACCGTCCGATACTTGAGTCCCATTGACTTGTATTGGTATCGGGTATCGGTATCGGATTAGATCCGATTCTTTGCCGGTATTGGCCGATACTTTCCGATACCGATACTTTCAAGTATCGGACGGTATCGCTCAACACTACTCATGGCGGCATGTTCTGGCACAGACAGGTTGAAAAGTCGGCCCTTAGGGAACTTACAGCCTGGAATCAAGTCAATAGCACAATCACAGTCCCTATGTGGTGGAAGGGAACTGGATTTGGGCTCATTGAATACATCCTGGAAATCTGACAAAAACTCAGGAATTTCAGAAGAGGGGGAGGAGGAAATTGACATCAAAGGAACGTCACCATGAACCCCCTGACAACCCCAACTAGTCACAGACATAGATTTCCAATCTAATACCGGATTATGCACCTGTAACCATGGAAAACCCAGCACAATAGAATCATGCAAATTATGCAAAACCAGAAAACGACAATCTTCCTGATCGGCTGGCGTCATGCGCATGGTCAGCTGTGTCCAAAACTGAGGTTTATATTTAGCCAACGGTGTAGCATCAATGCCCCTCAAAGGAATAGGGCTCTGCAAAGGCTGCAAGGGAAAACCACAACGTCTGGCAAATTCTAAGTCCATTAAGTTTAAAGCGGCGCCTGAATCCACAAATGCCATGACAGAAAATGACGATAATGAGCAGATCAGGGTCACAGATAACAGAAATTTAGGTTGTATAGTACTGATGGTAACGGAACTAGCGATTCTCTTGGTACGCTTAGGGCAATCAGAAAAGACATGAGCAGAATCGCCGCAGTAAAAGCACAACCTATTCTGACGTCTGAATCCTTGTCGTTCAGTTCTAGACACAATCCTATCACACTGCATAGGCTCAGGACTCCGTTCGGAAGACAACGCCATAGTGTGCACAACTCTGCGCTCGCGCAAGCGCCGATCAATCTGAATGGCCAGAGACATAGAATCACTCAGACCAGCAGGCGTGGGGAACCCCACCATAACATCTTTCTGAAAATTGCTGCCAAGGCATCCTCATTCCATTTAGTCAGCACAGACCATTTTCTAAATTTCTGGCAATACGATTCTGCCACTTCTTGACCCTGAGACAGGGCCAACAAGGTCTTTTCAGCATGATCCACTGAATTAGGTTCATCATACAATAACCTTAGCGCCTGAAAAAAGGTGTCAACATTAAGCAAGGCCGGATTCCCAGATTCCAGGGAAAATGCCCAATCCTGAGGATCGCCACACAGCAGAGAGATGACAATTTTAACCTGCTGTATGGGATCACCAGAGGAATGGGGTTTAAGAGCAAAAAACAGTTTACAGTTATTTTTAAAGCTCAAAAATTTGGACCTGTCTCCAAAAAACAAATCAGGAGTAGGAATTTTAGGCTCCAAAACCGGAGTCTGAACGATATAATCGGAAATACCATGTACTCTAGCAGCAAGTTGATCCACACGAGCAGCCAATCCCTGAACATCCATGCCAGCGCCAAACTCCTGAGCCACCCAGAGGTAAAGAGGGAAGAAAAGACACAACAGACTACAGAAAAAAAAATGGCTCAGCACTTTCCTTCCCTTCTTCTGAGATGCGATTAACTCATTGTTGGCCAGTTGTACTGTTATGATCTGGTGGCCTAGGAGCAGCATGAGACGTACTCTGGAGAAGATGGTACCTGTACTGACCGCAGACCCTGAACTTAACACCGCAACTAGAAGTAGCCGTGGAATGTACCTAACACTCCCTAGACATCTCGACACAGCCAGTGGACTAAATACCCCTAGAGATAGAAAAGGGAAAACTGTTATGACCCCAATGGCGAGGGTCTCAGAGGAACGTGGAAGTCTGCAGAATACAAAAATCCAGCTCATAGGGCAGTGGTAACTGGGTTGACCATATATCTACTCCTAACGCCAACACTAGAAGTAGCCAGGGATCATTCCTACGTTGATTCTAGATGACACGCGCCAGCCGGAGAATCTAGCTACCCCTAGTAGAGGAAAACAAAGACCTTTCTTGCCTCCAGAGAAGGGGACCCCAAAGCTGGATAGAAGCCCCCCACAAATAATGACGGTGAGGTAAGAGGAAATGACAAACACAGAAATGAATCAGGTTTAGCACAAAGAGGCCCGCTTACTGATAGCAGAATAAAGAAAGGTAACTTATATGGTCAACAAAAACCCTATCAAAATCCACACTGGAAATTCAAGAACCCCCGAACCGTCTAACGGTCCGGGGGGAGAACACCAGCTCCCTAGAGCGTCCAGCAAAGGTCAGGATATAGATTTGGAACAAGCTGGACAAAAATACAAAACCAAAACAAATAGCAAAAAGCAAAAGGCAGACTTAGCTGATATAACTGGAACCAGGATCAGTAGACAAGAGCACAGCAGACTAGCTCTGATAACTACGTTGCCAGGCATTGAACTGAAGGTCCAGGGAGCTTATATAGCAACACCCCTAACTAACGACCCAGGTGCGGATAAAAGGAATGACAGAAAAACCAGAGTCAAAAAACTAGTAACCACTAGAGGGAGCAAAAAGCAAATTCACAACAGTACCCCCCCCTTAGTGAGGGGTCACCGAACCCTCACCACGACCACCAGGGCGATCAGGATGAGCGGCATGAAAGGCACGAACTAAATCGGCCGCATGAACATCAGAGGCGACCACCCAGGAATTATCCTCCTGACCATAGCCCTTCCACTTGACCAGGTACTGAAGCCTCCGCCTGGAGAGGCGAGAATCCAAGATCTTCTCCACCACGTACTCCAACTCGCCCTCAACCAACACCGGAGCAGGAGGCTCAGCAGAAGGAACTACAGGCACAATGTACCGCCGCAACAAGGACCTATGAAATACATTGTGAATAGCAAACGACACAGGAAGATCCAGACGAAAAGATACAGGATTAAGGATTTCCAATATCTTGTAAGGCCCAATAAAACGAGGTTTAAATTTGGGAGAGGAGACCTTCATAGGAACAAAGCGGGAAGAAAGCCATACCAAATCCCCAACGCGTAGTCGGGGACCCACACCGCGGCGGCGGTTGGCAAAGCGCTGAGCCTTCTCCTGTGACAACTTCAAGTTGTACACCACATGATTCCAGATCTGCTGCAACCTATCCACCACAGAATCCACCCCAGGACAGTCAGAAGGCTCCACATGACCCGAAGAAAAGCGAGGATGGAAACCAGAGTTGCAGAAAAAAGGCGAAACCAAGGTGGCGGAACTAGCCCGATTATTAAGGGCAAACTCAGCCAACGGCAAGAATGTCACCCAATCGTCCTGATCAGCAGAGACAAAACACCTCAAATAAGCCTCCAAAGTCTGATTGGTTCGCTCCGTCTGTCCATTAGTCTGAGGATGGAAAGCAGACGAAAATGACAAATCAATGCCCATCCTACTACAAAAGGATCGCCAGAACCTGGAAACGAACTGGGATCCTCTGTCTGACACAATATTCTCAGGTATGCCGTGCAAACGAACCACGTTCTGGAAAAACACAGGAACCAGATCGGAAGAGGAAGGCAGCTTAGGCAAAGGAACCAAATGGACCATCTTGGAGAAGCGATCACATATCACCCAGATAACGGACATGCCCTGAGATAGCGGAAGATCAGAAATGAAATCCATGGAGATATGTGTCCAAGGTCTCTTCGGGACAGGCAAGGGCAAGAGCAAACCGCTGGCACGAGAACAGCAAGGCTTAGCTCGAGCACAAGTCCCACAGGACTGCACAAATGACCGCACATCTCTTGACAAGGAAGGCCACCAAAAGGACCTGGCCACCAGATCTCTGGTGCCAAAAATTCCCGGGTGACCTGCCAACACCGAGGAATGAACCTCGGAAATGACTCTGCTGGTCCACTTATCCGGGACAAACAGTCTGTCAGGTGGACAAGACTCAGGCCTATCAGCCTGAAATCTCTGCAACACACGTCGCAGATCCGGAGAAATAGCTGACAAGATAACTCCATCTTTAAGAATACCAACAGGATCAGCGACTCCAGGAGCATCAGGCACAAAGCTCCTAGAAAGAGCATCGGCCTTCACATTCTTTGAACCTGGTAAATACGAGACAACAAAATCAAAGCGGGAGAAAAACAATGACCAGCGGGCCTGTCTCGGATTAAGGCGTTTAGCAGACTCGAGATACATCAGATTTTTGTGATCAGTCAAGACCACCACACGATGCTTAGCACCCTCGAGCCAATGACGCCACTCCTCAAATGCCCATTTCATGGCCAACAACTCCCGATTGCCCACATCATAATTTCGCTCGGCAGGCGAAAACTTCCTAGAGAAAAAGGCACAAGGTTTCATAACAGAGCAACCAGGGCCTCTCTGCGACAAAACGGCCCCTGCCCCAATCTCCGAAGCATCCACCTCAACCTGAAAGGGAAGTGAGACGTCAGGCTGGCACAAAACAGGCGCCGAAGTAAACCGGCGTTTCAACTCCTGGAAAGCCTCCACGGCAGCAGGAGCCCAGTTAGCTACATCGGAGCCCTTCTTGGTCATATCCGTCAAAGGTTTCACAATGCTAGAAAAATTAGCAATAAAACGACGGTAGAAGTTAGCGAAGCCCAAGAACTTCTGAAGACTCTTAACTGACGAGGGCTGAGTCCATTCAAGAATAGCTCGGACCTTGACTGGGTCCATCTCCACAGCAGAAGGAGAAAAAATGAACCCCAAAAAGGGAACCTTCTGTACACCAAAGAGACACTTTGAGCCCTTGACAAACAAAGAATTTTCACGCAAAATTTTAAAGACCAACCTGACCTGCTCCACATGCGAATCCCAATTATCAGAAAAAACCAAAATATCATCCAGATAAACAATCAAAAATTTATCCAGATACTTCCGGAAAATGTCATGCATAAAGGACTGAAAAACTGAAGGCGCATTGGAGAGCCCAAAAGGCATCACCAAGTACTCAAAATGACCTTCGGGCGTATTGAATGCGGTTTTCCATTCATCACCTTGCTTAATGCGCACAAGGTTGTACGCACCACGAAGGTCTATCTTGGTGAACCACTTGGCACCCTTAATCCGGGCAAACAAGTCAGACAACAGCGGTAAAGGATACTGAAATTTGACAGTGATCTTATTTAAAAGCCGATAATCAATACAAGGTCTCAAAGATCCGTCCTTTTTTGCCACAAAAAAGAATCCCGCACCAAGAGGGGAAGAAGACGGACGAATATGTCCTTTCTCCAGAGACTCCTTGATATATGAACGCATAGCGGTATGTTCAGGTACCGACAGATTAAACAGTCTTCCCTTAGGAAACTTACTGCCTGGGATCAAATCTATAGCACAGTCACAGTCCCTATGAGGAGGCAGTGCACTGGACTCAGACTCACTGAAGACATCCTGATAATCAGACAAATACTCCGGAACTTCCGAAGGCGTAGAAGAAGCAATAGACACAGGCAGGGAATCCCCATGAATACCACGACAGCCCCAACTTGAGACTGACATAGCCTTCCAGTCCAGGACTGGATTATGGGTCTGTAACCATGGCAGCCCTAAAACAACCAAATCATGCATTTTATGTAAAACCAGGAAACGTATCACCTCGCGGTGTTCAGGAGTCATGCACATGGTAACCTGTGTCCAATACTGCGGTTTATTTGCTGCCAATGGTGTAGCATCAATACCCCTAAGAGGAATAGGATTTTCTAATGGTTCAAGAGTAAAACCACAGCGCTTAGCAAATGAGAGATCCATGAGACTCAGGGCAGCACCTGAATCTACAAACGCCATGACAGGATAAGATGACAGTGAGCAAATCAAAGTTACAGACAGAATAAATTTAGGTTGCAAATTACCAACGGTGACAGGACTAACAACCTTAGCTATACGTTTAGAGCATGCTGAGATAACATGTGTAGAATCACCACAGTAGTAGCACAAGCCATTCCGGCGTCTATGAATTTTCCGCTCATTTCTAGTCAGGATTCTATCACATTGCATTAAATCAGGTGTCTGTTCAGACAACACCATGAGGGAATTTGCGGTTTTTCTATCACATTGCACCGAATTAGGTGTCTGTTCAGACAACACCATGAGGGAATTTGCGGTTTTGCGCTCCCGCAACCGCCGGTCAATTTGAATAGCCAGTGCCATAGTATCATTCAGACCTGTGGGAATGGGAAAACCCACCATAACATTCTTAATGGCTTCAGAAAGGCCATTTCTAAAATTAGCGGCCAGTGCACACTCGTTCCAATGTGTCAGCACGGACCATTTCCGAAATTTTTGGCAATACACTTCAGCCTCGTCCTGCCCCTGAGACATAGCCAGCAAGGCCTTTTCTGCCTGAATCTCAAGATTGGGTTCCTCATAAAGTAAACCGAGCGCCAGAAAAAACGCATCAAGATCAGCCAATGCCGGATCTCCTGGCGCCAGCGAAAAAGCCCAATCCTGAGGGTCGCCCCGTAAGAACGAAATAACAATTTTTACTTGCTGAGCAGAATCTCCAGATGAACAGGGTCTCAGGGACAAAAACAATTTACAATTATTCACGAAATTCCTAAACTTAAACCTGTCTCCGGAAAATAGTTCAGGAATCGGTATTTTAGGTTCTGACCTAGGATTTCTGATAACATAGTCTTGTATGCCCTGCACACGAGTAGCCAGCTGGTCCACACTTGTAATCAAGGTCTGGACATTCATGTCTGCAGCAAGCATAGCCACTCTGAGGTAAAGGGGAAGAAGAAAGAAAAAAAAAAAAAAAAAACTCAGAATCTTCTTTCTTATAATCCCTCTTCTGCAATGCATTAAACATTTAATACTGGCCTGGCAAACTGTTATGACCCCAATGGCGAGGGTCTCAGAGGAACGTGGAAGTCTGCAGAATACAAAAATCCAGCTCATAGGGCAGTGGTAACTGGGTTGACCATATATCTACTCCTAACGCCAACACTAGAAGTAGCCGGGGATCATTCCTACGTTGATTCTAGATGACACACGCCAGCCGGAGAATCTAGCTACCCCTAGTAGAGGAAAACAAAGACCTTTCTTGCCTCCAGAGAAGGGGACCCCAAAGCTGGATAGAAGCCCCCCACAAATAATGACGGTGAGGTAAGAGGAAATGACAAACACAGAAATGAATCAGGTTTAGCACAAAGAGGCCCGCTTACTGATAGCAGAATAAAGAAAGGTAACTTATATGGTCAACAAAAACCCTATCAAAATCCACACTGGAAATTCAAGAACCCCCGAACCGTCTAACGGTCCGGGGGGAGAACACCAGCTCCCTAGAGCGTCCAGCAAAGGTCAGGATATAGATTTGGAACAAGCTGGACAAAAATACAAAACCAAAACAAATAGCAAAAAGCAAAAGGCAGACTTAGCTGATATAACTGGAACCAGGATCAGTAGACAAGAGCACAGCAGACTAGCTCTGATAACTACGTTGCCAGGCATTGAACTGAAGGTCCAGGGAGCTTATATAGCAACACCCCTAACTAACGACCCAGGTGCGGATAAAAGGAATGACAGAAAAACCAGAGTCAAAAAACTAGTAACCACTAGAGGAAGCAAAAAGCAAATTCACAACAGAAAACTATCTTGCCTCAGAGAAAATCCCCAAAGGATAGACAGCCGCCCACAAATATTGACTGTGAGAGGAGAGGGAAATAACATACGCAGACTGAAATCAGGATTTAGCAAAGGAGGCCGCTCTAGCTAAATAGAAAGCACAGGACAGAGTGCTATGCGGTCAGTATTAAAACACTAGAAAATATCCACTACAGAAAATACAAAATCTCCACATCTAACTAAAGATATGGAGGGTATATCTGCATCTCCAGAGATACCAGCTTGGCTGAACAAATCCTTATACAGACCAAGCTGGAAAAGACAAAACATGGAAATGAACTGAACTATAAGGCCCACAGCATGTGGACTGCAAAAAACAAGGCCAGAACTTATCTTTGTTGAAATGAACAGCAAAGCAGGAGAGACCAGGCAGGGATGTGAATCCTCCAGGAACAATGGACAACTGGCACTGACTAAAGGGTCAAGCAAGACTAAATAGCCCAGTCAGAATTGCAAAAAGTGGAAACACCT
The DNA here is from genome assembly GCF_051348905.1 of Ranitomeya variabilis. Classification (NCBI taxonomy): domain Eukaryota; kingdom Metazoa; phylum Chordata; class Amphibia; order Anura; family Dendrobatidae; genus Ranitomeya; species Ranitomeya variabilis. The sequence continues at coordinate 416,141,034 of NC_135234.1, forward strand.
GATGAATGCTGAAATCCAAAGACAGCAGCGCTACCACTTATAACCACCGGAGGGAGCCCAAGAGCAGAATTCACAACAGCATACTACATGGAAATCGTGGTCCAAGCTTGGTGTGTGGACTTTGGTAATGTGGGTTGTGTGTTCATGTGGACTGTATGCTGCTGCTTTTCTCGACTGTCCAGGACTATAAGACAACTCAAGAGACCAACAGTTTGTTAAGCATTAATTCTTTTCTTAACAGTTCCAACAGTTTCTCAGTTACGCCTTCACACACGAGATAGGAAGCACATAACTTCCAATATGTTTCAGTTTCAAGACACATCATTAGACATAGTTTCAGTTCAAGTGGGGTTGTTCTCAATGTTTCTGGTCTTATGAGTTCCAGCACAGCCTAGTCCAACACAACAGTACAGTTTTGTGACGGTCACCTTCCAGCGGTTCCACGTTTAGTGTCCTTAATGGTTCCATCATGACCAAAGTAAAGCCTTTTGGTTCCTGATACTTGGGGAAAACCTGCTTGCAAAGTTGACCAGTAAGGATAACCTGGTATCTTGACGGTTAAGAGGCCTGGTCATTAGTCTGTTCTCTGGTTCCTACGGTCTAGGGCCACTTGTTCAAGGGTTGTTCTCTAACCCTCACGTTGTTCTCAGCCGATGACTACACCAACACTCGAGGATCGATCATGCTATCTCCAGTCAAGTCTTCTTTTCTGCGACATGTCCCCTGTGCATACGGCCTTGTAAGCCTGCACACTAGATGTCCGTCCTTTTCACAATAGGTCTGCTACTCGAACTATTGAGGAACTGTCTCTATCTATATCCTTATACCTTAACTGTCTCTGTCCCTGCAGTCTGTTGCTGGCCCAATCTTCCTTACAAAACATTTTACATCTTATAACACTACTGTATACTCTACATTACACAGGGAAACATCACATTACCATACAATTCACATGGCACTGACTAAAGGGTCAAGCAAGACTAAATAGCCCAGTCAGAATTGCAAAAAGTGGAAACACCTGATGAATGCTGAAATCCAAAGACAGCAGCGCTACCACTTATAACCACCGGAGGGAGCCCAAGAGCAGAATTCACAACAGCATACTACATGGAAATCGTGGTCCAAGCTTGGTGTGTGGACTTTGGTAATGTGGGTTGTGTGTTCATGTGGACTGTATGCTGCTGCTTTTCTCGACTGTCCAGGACTATAAGACAACTCAAGAGACCAACAGTTTGTTAAGCATTAATTCTTTTCTTAACAGTTCCAACAGTTTCTCAGTTACGCCTTCACACACGAGATAGGAAGCACATAACTTCCAATATGTTTCAGTTTCAAGACACATCATTAGACATAGTTTCAGTTCAGGTGGGGTTGTTCTCAATGTTTCTGGTCTTATGAGTTCCAGCACAGCCTAGTCCAACACAACAGTACAGTTTTGTGACGGTCACCTTCCAGCGGTTCCACGTTTAGTGTCCTTAATGGTTCCATCATGACCAAAGTAAAGCCTTTTGGTTCCTGATACTTGGGGAAAACCTGCTTGCAAAGTTGACCAGTAAGGATAACCTGGTATCTTGACGGTTAAGAGGCCTGGTCATTAGTCTGTTCTCTGGTTCCTACGGTCTAGGGCCACTTGTTCAAGGGTTGTTCTCTAACCCTCACGTTGTTCTCAGCCGATGACTACACCAACACTCGAGGATCGATCATGCTATCTCCAGTCAAGTCTTCTTTTCTGTGACATGTCCCCTGTGCATACGGCCTTGTAAGCCTGCACACTAGATGTCCGTCCTTTTCACACTAGGTCTGCTACTCGAACTATTGAGGAACTGTCTCTATCTATATCCTTATACCTTAACTGTCTCTGTCCCTGCAGTCTGTTGCTGGCCCAATCTTCCTTACAAAACATTTTACATCTTATAACACTACTGTATACTCTACATTACACAGGGAAACATCACATTACCATACAATTCACATGACACAATATTTACAAAAGACATTATTACGTTATCACGTATCACGTTACAATACATTGACGTGATTGGTGTCTTCAAGGGCAGGAACAGGACAGCCATTGTCCACCACCCTGTTGTGAATTCTGCTCTTGGGTTCCCCCCGGTGGTTGCTGATGGTAATGCAGTTGTCCCTGGGTTGCAATCCTGGGCAGGTGTTCCTGCTGATTGCAGCTCTGACTGGGGTATTTAGGTGTGCAGGATTCATTAGCCCTTGCCAGTTGTCCATTGTTCTTGGAGGTTATGCATCTCTGTCTGGTTCCTCCTGCCCTGCTGCCAAATCAGCCAAGATAAGTGTCTGGTTTTGTTTCTGCAGCACACATGCAGTGTGCTTTACAATTCAGTGCTATTCATTGTTTTTTCTTGTCCAGCTTAGACTGTGTTTGGATATTTTCAGTCAAGTTGGATTCTCAGGAGATGCAGAGATACATTCCATGTCTTTAGTTAGATGGTGGAATTTTTGTATTATCTGCTGTGGATATTTTTAGGGTTTTAATACTGACCGCTTAGTATTCTGTCCTATCCTTCCCTATTTAGCTAGCGTGGCCTCTTTTGCTAAATCCTGATTTCTGCCTGCGTTTGTCTTTCCTCTTATACTTACAGTCAATATTTGTGGGGGGCTGCCTATCCTTTGGGGTTCTGCTCTGAGGCAAGATAGAATTCCCTTTTCCATCTATAGGGGTATTTAGTCCTCCGGCTGTGTCGAGGTGTCTAGGATGTGTTAGGTACACCCCACGGCTACTTCTAGTTGCGGTGTCAGTTTAGGGTTTGCGGTCAATACAGGTTCCACCTTCTCCTGAGAAAGTCTCATGCGGCTCCAAGGTCACCGGATCATAACATTTCAACTGGCCAACAATGAGTTAAATGCATCTCAGAAGAAGGGAAGAAAGGTGTTGAGCCATTTTTTTTTCTGTAGTCTGCTTTGTCTCTTCTTCCCTCTTTTTCTCTGGGTGGCTGAGGAGTCTTGTGCTAGCATGGATGTTCAGGGATTGGCTTCTCGTGTGGACCAGCTTGCTGCTAGGGTACAGGGTATTTCTGATTATATTGTTCAGACTCCAGTTTTGGAGCCTAGGATTCCTACTCCTGATTTGTTTTTTGGGGACAGGTCCAAATTTTTGAATTTTAAAAACAACTGTAAACTGCTTTTTGCTCTGAAACCTCGATCCTCTGGTGATTCCATTCAGCAGGTTAAAATTGTCATCTCCCTGCTGCGTGGCGATCCTCAGGATTGGGCATTTTCCCTGGAATCTGGGAATCCGGCCTTGCTTAATGTAGATGCCTTTTTTCAGGCTTTAGGATTATTATATGATGAACCAAATTCGGTGGATCAAGCGGAGAAGAACTTGTTGGCCCTGGTTCAGGGTCAAGAAGCAGCGGAATTGTATTGTCAGAAATTTAGAAAATGGTCTGTGTTGACTAAACGGAATGATTATGCTTTGGCGGCAATTTCCAGAAAGGGTCTTTCTGAATCCGTCAAAGATGTTATGGTGGGGTTTCCCACGCCTTTCGGTCTGAATAATTCTATGTCTCTGGCCATTCAGATTGATCGGCGCTTGCGGGAGCACAGAACTATGCGCGCTGTGGCGTTGTCCTCAGAGCAGATGCCTGAGCCAATGCAGTGTGATAGGATTCTGTCTAGAACGGAACAACATGGATTCAGACGTCAGAATAGGTTGTGTTTTTATTGTGGTGATGCTTCTCATGTCATTTCAGTCTGCCCTAAGCGTACAAAGAGGATCGCTAGTTCATTTACCATCAGTACTGTACAACCTAAATTTCTGTTATCAGTGTCCTTGATATGCTCATTGTCATCATTTTCTGTCATGGTGTTTGTGGATTCAGGCGCCGCCTTGAACTTAATGGACTTTGAGTTTGCCAGGCGTTGTGGTTTTCCCTTGCAGTCTTTGCAGAACCCTATTCCTTTAAGGGGCATTGATGCTACACCATTGGCTAAAAATAAGCCCCAGTTCTGGACACAGGTGACCATGTGCATGGCGCCAGCCCATCAGGAAGATTGTCGATTTCTGGTGTTGCATAATTTGCATGATGCTATCGTGCTGGGTTTTCCGTGGTTGCAGGTACATAATCCTGTGTTGGATTGGAAGTCTATGTCTGTGACTAGTTGGGGATGTCAGGGAGTTCATAATGACGTTCCTTTGATGTCAATCTCCTCTTCTTCCTCTTCTGAAATTCCAGAGTTTTGTCTGATTTTCAGGATGTATTCGATGAGCCCAGGTCCAGTTCCCTCCCACCGCATAGGGACTGTGATTGTGCGATTGACTTGATTCCAGGCTGTAAGTTTCCTAAGGGCCGACTTTTCAACCTGTCTGTGCCTGAACATACCGCCATGCGGAGTTATGTTAAGGAGTCTTTGGAGAAAGGGCATAGTCGGCCATCTTCTTCACCGTTGGGAGCGGGTTTTTGTTTTGTTGCTAAGAAGGATGGCTCCTTGAGACCCTGTATTGATTATCGCCTCTTGAATAAGATCACGGTCAAGTTTCAATACCCTTTACCTCTGCTTTCCGATTTGTTTGCTAGGATTAAGGGGGCTAGTTGGTTTACGAAGATTGACCTTCGGGGGGCATATAATCTTGTTCGTATTAGGCAGGGTGATGAATGGAAAACTGCGTTTAATACGCCCGAAGGCCATTTTGAATACCTTGTGATGCCATTCGGGCTCTCTCATGCTCCATCTGTTTTTCAGTCCTTCATGCACAATATCTTCCGGACTTATCTTGATAAATTCATGATTGTATATTTGGATGACACTTTAATTTTTTCCGATGATTGGGAGTCCCATGTGGAACAGGTCAGGATGGTATTTCAGATCCTTTGTGATAATGCCTTGTTTGTGAAGGGGTCTAAGTGTCTCTTTGGAGTGCAGAAGGTTTCTTTTTTGGGCTTCATTTTTTCTCCCTCATCTATAGAGATGGATCCGGTTAAGGTTCAGGCCATTCATGATTGGATCAACCCACATCAGTGAAGAGCCTTCAGAAATTTTTGGGCTTTGCTAATTTTTATCGCCGTTTCATTGCTAACTTCTCCAGTGTGGTTAAACCCTTGACCGATTTAACGAAGAAAGGCGCTGATGTGACGAATTGGTCCTCTGCGGCTGTCTCTGCCTTTCAGGAGCTTAAACACCGATTTACTTCTGCCCCGGTGTTACGTCAACCGGATGTTTCTCTTCCGTTTCAGGTTGAGGTTGACGCTTCTGAGATTGGGGCAAAGGCCGTTTTGTCTCAGAGGGATCCTGTTGGTTCCTTGATGAAACGTGTGCATTCTTTTCCCGTAAATTTTTTCCTGCTGAACGCAATTATGATGTCGGCAATCGGGAGTTGTTGGCTATGAAGTGGGCATTTGAGGAGTGGCAACATTGGCTTGAGGGAGCTAAGCACCGTATTGTGGTCTTGACTGATCATAAAAATCTGATTTACCTCTAGTCTGCCAAGCGGCTGAATCCTAGACAGGCTCGATGGTCCTTGTTTTTTTCCCGTTTTGATTTCGTGGTCTCGTATCTTCCGGGTTCTAAGAATATTAAGGCTGATGCCCTCTCTAGGAGTTTTTTGCCCGATTCTCCTGAGGTCCTTGAACCAGTCGGCATTCTGAAAGAAGGGGTGGTCCTTTCTGCCATTTCCCCTGATATACGACGGGTTTTCAGGAATTTCAGGCTGACAAACCTGACCGCTGTCCAGCGGGGAAACTGTTTGTTCCTGATAGATTGACTAGTAGAGTGATTTCTGAGGTTCATTGTTCTGTGTTGGCTGGCCATCCTGGTATTTTTGGTACCAGAGATTTGGTTGGTAGGTCCTTTTGGTGGCCTTCTTTGTCACGTGATGTGCGTTCTTTTGTGCAGTCCTGTGGGACTTGTGCGCGGGCCAAGCCTTGTTGTTCCCGTGCTAGCGGGTTGCTTTTGCCTTTGCCGGTCCCTGAGAGGCCTTGGACGCATATTTCTATGGATTTTATTTCTGATCTTCCGGTTTCCCAGAGGATGTCTGTTATCTGGGTTGTTTGTGACCGGTTCTCTAAGATGGTTCATTTGGTGCCTTTGCCTAAATTGCCTTCCTCTTCTGATTTCGTCCTGTTGTTTTTTCAGCATGTGGTTCTTTTGCATGGTATTCTGGAGAATATTGTGTCCGACAGAGGTTCCCAGTTTGTTTCTAGGTTTTGGCGGGCCTTTTGTGCTAGGCTGGGCATTGATTTGTCTTTTTCTTCCGCATTTCATCCTCAGACAAATGGCCAGACCGAGCGAACTAATCAGACTTTGGAAACTTATTTGAGATGCTTTGTGTCTGCTGATCAGGATGATTGGGTGGCTTTTTTGCCATTGGCCGAGTTTGCCCTTAATTATCGGGCTAGTTCGGCTACCTTGGTTTCGCTCTTCTTTTGTAATTTTGGTTTTCATCCTCGTTTTTCTTCGGGGCAGGTTGAGCCTTCAGACTGTCCTGGTGTGGATTCCGTGGTTGACAGGTTGCAGCAGATTTGGGCTCATGTGGTAGACAATTTGGTGTTATCCCAGGAGGAGGCTCAACGATTTGCTAACCGTCGTCGGTGTGTTGGTTCTTGGCTTCGGATTGGGGATCTGGTTTGGTTGTCTTCCCGTCATGTTCCTGTGAAGGTTTCTTCCCCTAAGTTTAAGCCTCGGTTTATTGGTCCTTATAGGACTTCTGAGATTATTAATCCGGTGTCTTTTCGATTGGCCCTTCTGGCCTCTTTTGCTATCCATAATGTCTTCCATAGATCTTTATTGCGGAAATATGTGGTGCCCATTGTTCCCTCTGTTGATCCTCCGGCCCCTGTGTTGGTTGATGGGGAGTTGGAGTATGTGGTTGAGAAAATTTTGGATTCTCGCTTTTCGAGGCGGAGGCTTCAGTACCTTGTCAAATGGAAGGGTTATGGCCAGGAGGATAATTCTTGGGTTTTTGCCTCTGATGTCCGTGCTGCTGATTTGGTCCGTGCCTTTCATCTGGCTCGTCCTGATCGGCCTGGGGGCTCTGGTGAGGGTTCGGTGACCCCTCCTAAAGGGGGGGTACTGTTGTGAATTCTGCTCTTGGGTTCCCCCCGGTGGTTGCTGATGGTAATGCAGTTGTCCCTGGGTTGCAATCCTGGGCAGGTGTTCCTGCTGATTGCAGCTCTGACTGGGGTATTTAGGTGTGCAGGATTCATTAGCCCTTGCCAGTTGTCCATTGTTCTTGGAGGTTATGCATCTCTGTCTGGTTCCTCCTGCCCTGCCGCCAAATCAGCCAAGATAAGTGTCTGGTTTTGTTTCTGCAGCACACATGCAGTGTGCTTTACAATTCAGTGCTATTCATTGTTTTTTCTTGTCCAGCTTAGACTGTGTTTGGATATTTTCAGTCAAGTTGGATTCTCAGGAGATGCAGAGATACATTCCATGTCTTTAGTTAGATGGTGGAATTTTTGTATTATCTGCTGTGGATATTTTTAGGGTTTTAATACTAACCGCTTAGTATTCTGTCCTATCCTTCCCTATTTAGCTAGCGTGGCCTCTTTTGCTAAATCCTGATTTCTGCCTGCGTTTGTCTTTCCTCTTATACTCACAGTCAATATTTGTGGGGGGCTGCCTATCTTTTGGGGTTCTGCTCTGAGGCAAGATAGAATTCCCTTTTCCATCTATAGGGGTATTTATTCCTCCGGCTGTGTCAAGGTGTCTAGGATGTGTTAGGTACACCCCACGGCTACTTCTAGTTGCGGTGTCAGTTTAGGGTTTGCGGTCAGTACAGGTTCCACCTTCTCCTGAGAAAGTCTCATGTGGCTCCAAGGTCACCGGATCATAACACCACCCTTACAGATCAACAGATCAACAAACAACAAGTCAACACCTATAATGTAAAAAGCAAATACCTCACAAGTCCCAAGCTATTGGTTTTATTAAATAATATCCACAAAACACCAGTTGTCATCATCAAAAGTGTAAAGACAACTAAGGAATTTAAGCCTCGTAGGCAGAGTTTGAATGAAACGTCATATCTGAGACTAAACAATACAAAGAAAAGTATGAATTTGGCAAAAATGTATATATTTGACTGAGTAGGACTCAGGCTTGCCAACTGTAAGAAATTCCTAGACAGTCTGTGAAAATATAGCACTTTTTCCCCTGTCCGTAAAAAAATTTGAAGTGTTATGAATTTTTTTGAAGTTGAAGAAACTTGTGCAAATTCTTAAGACTGTAATTATTATCTTTTTACAATTCACAGTGAATTAAGATGTGTTCATATCAGAATTAGGGGCTGTAGATATATATATATATATATACCAAATAACAAAAATGAAGGCAGCACTCCAAGGATTTCAAGTAAAAAAGGTGAAGTTTTAATCGACCCACATCACTGCGCGACGTTTCGGCTCACTGAGCCTTTTTCAAGCCTTGAAAAAGGCTCAGTGAGCCGAAACGTCGCGCAGTGATGTGGGTCGATTAAAACTTCACCTTTTTTACTTGAAATCCTTGGAGTGCTGCCTTCATTTTTGTTATTTGGTATACATGTTGGATAAATGTTTGGACCATTTTATCCAGAGGGCCAGGCACCCACCATTGGTGAGCATTGTGCTGTTCCATTTTTTCCCAATTTATATATATATATATATATATATATATATATATATATATATATATATATATATATATATATATATATATATATATATATATATATAATCATAATGATAAATTATGGTTTTCCAATGTGTCCATAAAAAAATGTTGGCTGTCTGTGATTATATGATGAGTTGTTCAGGTGTTCAGAAAAAATAAAAAAGTAAGTTGACAAAACTGATAGGATTGCAGAAAATGATTATAGTCAGACAATCTATATTTAGGAACACTTAAAAGATGCTGGAGAAAAGGTTGATATATCATCTATGAAGATAGGTGGCGGAAAAGTCATGTCTTGTGGCTACTTTGGTACTGGTGGCAGATCTCTGCTCTGCAAAGCCTTGACATCTTATGCTGGACAATCTCAATGTAAAATCGTAATACAGGCACAGTATAATAATAAACACGGTTTTCTATTGTTGCGAATTGGTTAAAATCCATTTTTAAATTTGTATTTTTGAAGATTTGAAGATTTTGACCAGAAGGACACTAAAAATAGTGACATGTGTAAGCTTACACGATGAGTAAATATTCAATCATAATTTATATATCCTAAAGAGTTATGTTCAAATTCTGTTTCATATCCTTAAAATAAAGGATGAATAAAATAATTCGATCTTATTAAATGACACATTATATAAAATCAGAATGAATATCAATGTTGTTGGCATGAAATATATTAATCTTAGAAACCAATAATTAAAAATCATCTAATCCCAAAGGATGAATGTAATGGCTGTTAAGTTAACAATATGCTGCCAGGTGTTTTCCATATGTGAGTTTTAAGCCATTGCCTGATTTTAAATATATTCATATATAACACATTTTGACAGGACACAGAACATTGCCCATGTCTGAACATCATGCGAGTGCTGGTAAGCGATGACGGGGATGGGTGGGTGTGGGCAAGATCCTTCTTGGTATTCTATCATTTGTTAAACATATTTGCAACTACCTCATTTGGGGAAATGAGAATATACCGACACAAAGTGTGAGGACTGTGGAACTAATGTAAAATATTCCAACTTTCTCTCACCAAATGTCCATTCTCTAACTCTGAAATGATGGCAATGTTGTACTTCGGCATCATATCATATGTCATCATTTCATATCAATATAAAGCCAGTCAAATATCGGACAAATGTTTGTTTGACAGCAAACATCTCTTGTGTAATTTCATGGCTTTGCTTGCTTTTTTATGGTAGAAGAGAGTAAGCTCCTGTCTAACACCTATAGTCATCATCACATAACTCCAAAGAGAATGAAAGGATCGGGGTTTCAAATTCAAAATGTCAGATTCTACTTCGGAGACCACCATACACATTATGGTTAGCTGATCTGAAATGAATTGCAGGTTCAAGAGACTTTTGGTATGTATGGTAACCTTAAGGGTATGTGCACACGTCCGGATTTCTTGCAGAAATTTCCTGAAGAAAACCGGAAATTTTCTGCAAGAAAACCGCATTTTTTTTGCTTTTTTTTCCCGTTTTTTTCGCATTTTTTTTAGCATTCTGCAAGCGTAATTAGCTTGCAGAATGCTAAAGTTTTCCAAGCGATCTGTAGCATCGCTTGGAAAACTGACTGACAAGTTGGTCACACTTGTCAAACATACTGTTTGACAAGTGTGACCAACTTGTTACTATAGATGCTGCTTATGCAGCATCTATAGTAAAAGATAGAATGTTTAAAAATAATAAAAAAAATAAAAAATGGTTATACTCACCCAGACGATCTCCTCAGCGGCGTCCGTTCCTATAGATGCCAGTGTGGTTCAGGACCTGTGATGACGTCGCGGCTTGTGATTGGTCGCGTGAGTCACATGAGCGGTCACGCGACCAATCACAAGACAGTGATGTCATCACAGGTCCTGAACCACACCATCTATAGGAACCGAAGAGAGAGCCTGCACCGGAGAGGCGGGAACACTTCGGGGGCCATCAGAGGGTGAGTATAGGACTATTTTTTATTTTAATTCTTTTTTTTTGACCAATTATATGGTGCCCAGTCCGTGGAGGAGAGTCTCCTCTCCTCCACCCTGGGTACCAACCACACATAATCTGCTTACTTCCCGCATGGTGTGCACAGCCCCGTGCGGGAAGTAAGCAGATCAATGCACTCCTAGGTGTGCGGAATCCCCGCAATTCCACATTTTTAATGAACATGTTGCTTTTTTTTCCGCGATGCGATGTTTTCACGGAAAAAATCGCAACATTTGCACAAAAAATGCGGAATACCCTGTAAATAATAGGAGGCATATGTAAGCGTTTTTTTCGCGTTTTTATCACGTTTTTATAGCGAAAAAACACGAAAAAAACGCGAAAAATCCTGAACGTGTGCACATGGCCTAAGATTCCCATCAGATAAAGTCACATCCATGGGTCTGTGCAATTCTAAAAGGGCTGTATTGTTCCATTAGCATTACAATCTTCGATAAGTGAGAAGTGCTTTCTAGAGCACCACAGCTTAGTCAAGAGAACAAAAGGTATATTGTCTCATAGACTCCCACCCATGCACAGTAATATCCTTCAAGATATTTAGAGGTACACGTGTGCACTAAGAAATAGTTTATCAGGGTGCTTTTTGCTTTTTTTTGCTTTGCTAGTTTACCCATAGAACCAGTCACTGGAGAGTAAAATGCAGCCAGTAGAGAAAAATTAACACATTTTCTTATACAAGCCTCTGCTTATCTTCTGATTCCAACAGTTTGTCTATTGACATTTATTAGGTTATTGTTTCGACTGTTCCTGCTAAAACACCAAATTATCTTGTCGCCTCTAGACCAATACAATAATCCAAGATGGATCAACCAAAATATGTTGCCTCCAGGGTAATTCTTATGTGGTCATTTGCCTTTCAAACAATGTTGTTCAAGAAAGTAAATAGTTTGATATATTTATTGCTTGAAGTTCTTGGTTGAGTCCTATATTCCTTTTTGACATAGCATTTAATTGAGCTTGTAGACAATCAATAGGCATCAAACTACAATAAGCCAAAATTAATTCTAAAGTCCCAGTTATAAGTCATCGTTGTCCACTTTTGATTGATAGGGCTCTTAAAGATCAAGTCATTAAATATCAAGTTGACCATACATGTGCAATAACTTTCAGCTGAATGCTCGTGTGTTTTTAATGTGAAAAAAAGAAAATCCAAAGCCAGATATATCTGGTGGTGGCCTGTCTCCTGGAGAACAAGGGTTGGTCATTGAATTTCAAATATCTTTTGCAGGAGAGTTTGTAGGGTCCCGTACATATTAGACTTTCTGCAGATTCCACTGATATTGGTTAGTTCGGTTCAGCTTACTGCATAGCTCACAACTGTCCAGGATTCAGAGGGACTGTCCAAATTTGACTGCTCAGTCCGCCGTCCCGGCACATAAAGGCTTCTAATACTCATCTCTCTCCATCATACTCATCACTACTCTTCTTCGGGGGGCGGGGCCTCATATCTCTGCACTGACATAAATTAAATAACATTCACACTTCTACTCCTGTGATCAAGTCTTCCCAGAACTTAAAGTGAACCTGTCATCGGGATTTTGCTCAGTAAACTACAGACAATAACAGGTTTGCGCTGTTATACTGATTAAAATGATACCTGGTTTGATGAAATCTGTCTTGTCCGAGAGATCTGTCCATCCCCAAGAGAAGTCCGCCTCCTGGTCTGGGATGGTGGGAATCGAGGAAGAAGTTACCGCCCATAGAAGAGAACGCGGGAAGAGCAGCAGGAAGGTGAAGCCCAGAACCCAGCTACAAAAGCACTTAAACTGCATCTTCATATCTGCACCAAAACCACATCAAATAAGGGGGAAAGGCATAAAAAAATGTGATTGTTATTACGTAGTTTGATGGGGACATCTGCAGAAAACAAAACCACATTATTTATGCTACGTGTGAACAAGGCTTTACAGGCACCAAATAGGGAAATGTTGAATGTTGAAGCTACATAAAGATGAGAAAGTTCAGGCTGCTATGACTGTGAATGAATGAACAAAAAATAAATCCATAGGTCGCAACCAGAGATCAGCATGATGCACAGATTACGTCACGCCAGCTCTGGCTAATCAAAAGTCATGCCGGGGACGCTGGAAGGTAGAAGATTCAAGGCCTCTCTCCTTTCACCAGGTACTCCTGACCTGAATTCTGGACCAGAGACTCGTGAATCAACCTCTCATCTCTAGTTCCTAACCGTGCCAGATACAGCAGACAGTCTACACCTTGCAGTCTCAGGCATTTAAATTTCTCTCACTACTACCGCCCATGTGGCATCTCCTCCTGCAAAGGGCAGAAAGAAATAGTAAATGGGCGTAGATTGGGGTGTGACCTGGGGCTTGGCCAAAATTGCTTAGTGTGCCACATAATTTATCCCTCTTTCTGTTTTTCAAAAGTTGGGAGGTACGGTAATCTATATGGCGGCCTTAGCCTGCTTTGTTTGGAACTCAACTTACAGACACTTTTTCTGACGTTCTTTATAATTGAATCAGAAGGGAGAGAGTGTCTTTTAGGGAGTGAATAAAGGTACCTTCACACTAAGCGACTTTGCAGCGAGAACGATGACGATCCGTGACGTTGCAGCGTCCTGGATAGCGATCTTGTTGTGTTTGACACGCAGCAGTGATCTGGATCCCGCTGTGATATCGCTGGTCAGAGCTAGAAGTCTAGAACTTTATTTTGTCACTGATCACCCGCTGTCATCGCTGGATCGGCGTGTGCGATGTGTTCACTTGTAACCAGGATAAATATCGCGCAGGTTACCATTGTAAAAGTAAAAAAAAAACACTACATACTCACCTTCTGATGTCTGTCACGTCCCCCGCCGGCGGCTTCCCTGCACTGAATGTGTCAGCGCCGGCCGGCCGTAAAGCAGAGCACAGCGGTGACGTCACCGCTGCTGCCGGCGCTGACACATTCAGTCAGTGCAGGAAGCTCTCGGCAGCAGCGCGTAACCCTGTGGATGCCGGGGGACGTGACAGACATCAGAAGGTGAGTATGTAGTGTTTTTTTTTACTTTTACAATGGTAACCAGGGTAAATATCGGGTTACTATGCGCAGCCCTGCACTTAGTAACCCGATGTTTACCCTGGTTACCCGGGTGCTGCAGGGGGACTTCGGCATCGTTGAAGACAGTTTCAACGATGCCGAAGTCGTTCCCCTGATCGTTGGTCGCTGGAGAGAGCTGTCTGTGTGACAGCTCCCCAGCGACCACGCAACGACTTACCAACGATCGCATCGCTGGTCGTGATCGTTGGTAAGTCCTTTAGTGTAAAGGTACCGTCACACTTAGCGACGCTGCAGCGATACAGACAACGATGCCGATCGCTGCAGCGTCGCTGTTTGGTCGCTGGGGAGCTGTCACACAGACAGCTCTCCAGCGACCAACGATGCTGAGGTCCCCGGGTAACCAGGGTAAACATCGGGTTGCTAAGCGCAGGGCCGCGCTTAGTAACCCGATGTTTACCCTGGTTACCAGCGTAAAATGTAAAAAAAACCAAACACTACATACTTACATTCACGTCCCCCGGCGTCTGCTTCCCTGCACTGACTGAGCCCGGCCCTAACAGCAGAGCGGTGACGTCACCGCTGTGCTGTACTTTCACTTTGCGGCCGGGCTAAGTCAGTGTGGGAAGCGGACGCCGGGGGATGCGAATGTAAGTATGTAGTGTTTGGTTTTTTTACATTTTACGCTGGTAACCAGGGTAAACATCGGGTTACTAAGCGCGGCCCTGCGCTTAGCAACCCGATGTTTACCCTGGTTACCAGTGTAAAACATTGCTGGTATCGTTGCTTTTGGTGTCAAACACGACGATACACGCCGGTCTGACGACCAAATAAAGTTCTGAACTTTCTTCAACGACCAGCGACATCACAGAAGGATCCTTATCGCTGCTGCGTGTCACACTCAACGATATCGCTAGCCAGGACGCTGCAACGTCACAGATCGCTAGCGATATCATTTAGTGTGACGGTACCTTAACGGTACCTTTACACTTTGTCACCATACACTGTATGCAAATGATACCATTTAACTGTATAAAGTAAAGACTTTTATTACACAGCTAAGAGAATAGAATTCATACCTTGCCCTGCAACATCTGCATGAAGTTTGCATGTTCTTCATGTGTCTATGTGACTTTACTCTTGTTACTCTGGTGTCCTCACACACTACAAAAATATAGGAAGAGGTTATTTGGCTCCTTGTAAAATTGACCCTAGAAAGATTAGGTAATACATGAGAAAAAGTAGGTTTTGACTGTAATTTAGGCTATGTCCACACATTGAGTTTTTGTTGTGTTTTTTTCTGCAGGCAAAAACCTGCTCTCTTGGCAGTAAAGAAGCTGCTTACAAAAAATCAGGTTTTGATGTGTTTTTTTTTTTTTGCTGCATTTTTCAGGATTCCAAAGTTCAGCTTTGCTTCCACCACAGAATCATGAACAGAGATCACCAATGCAAGACATATGTGAAACCATCCACTTTTGGAAAAAGGGCAATGTGATCAAATTATTTAGTGGAAAAAGATTTTTATGTATGAAAAAATAGTGACTATTCTGAACAAAAAGTTCATGAAAAAATACATAATTACAAATGTAACAGCAGGGGGAAGTGAATTGGTCAGGAATAGTTTACCCAAGACATTAGCATACCATTGAGTTTGTAGGACACTGTTTACTTTCACACTTTGGTCAGCCCTTGAGTTAGCAGGTATTGTTCTATTTCACACATTGGTCAACCAATGATTACTTTAAATGGTACTAATCCTAACTGCCATTCTCAGGTGAGGAGACCAAGACATTATCCTTGAAACATGGGAAAAATCACAAAAATAAACGGGTTTCAAGTACTGTTGTACCTGATTTTTTCCCACTAAAAACGCATCAAAACCTGATACCCATGGGTTTTTTTGCTGCTTTTTTGCACTTAGTCATTGTTTTCTATGGGTAAAAAAAACAATGTAAAATGCTGAAAGAAGTGACATGCTGCAGTTTTCGAAAACGCAGCAGTTTTCCAATTCAGTGAGGAATAAAAAACAATCTGTGTGCATAAGATTTCTGAAATCTCATTGCTTTTGCCGGTACTCTAAGACTCAGGTTTAAATTTGCATGAAACGCAGCAAAAAAACAACAACCCAAAACACAGCAAAAGCGCAGTGTGAACATAGCCTAAGAATAGGAACCAATGTGATTGGTGACAATCTCTGTAAAGCGCTGCAAAATATGTTGCCATTGTAGAAACTGTAAATAATAAATTGAAAAAGTAAAAAAGGTAACTGAAGAGGTGAATTATGTATGGGTGAAGTTTAGATAATGAGAATGTCTCTTGAAGTGCCAAAAGCTTTACAATAACCCAAAGGTTGCAAGAAGCAGAAACCTCTTTGATCTTCAAGTGGTTGATAGCTGAAGGAGCACAGCAGGTGTGAAATGCGGGATAAGCAGAGAATACAATGTGTTCATGAATGTCCCACAAAACTACAAAATATATTATGAGCAAGGTTGTAATTTAAGATATGTCAGTGCTATACACTGTGGATTACATGAGTTACCTCATCACAGGTGCTTTCTGGTGGTGCTGGCCACGTGCCAGTGCTGACAATAAATCATGCATTGCATTTGTTTACCAGAAAACTGAGCCCGGGTAATGCAATGGGAATATTTAGCATGATTCTTTCTCTGGTTAGTTTCTCTACATTATCAAGGTCCTTAGCGTGACTCACAGCCAATCTGTGAATATCCCTGAAGTAGTGAGAGAAGAGTTCTAGATCCTCCTGGGTTGAAACTGGACACATTTTAAATTTGGGGTGAAGCAGGTTGTTCTGTTTTTGCTTTACAATGGCAAAAAGTTGTGGTAAATTCTTTTTTTTTTCTTGTTTGTTAAAGCTAAAATCAACCTTCGGGTTCTGGATAACATCTGCAACGCTGATCAACTGGGGAGGGTGGTGGTGTTACGGAAGCCCAGTGTACATGTCTATCAGCCATTGTAGGTGAATGTACAGTACAGACCAAAAGTTTGGACACACCTTCTCATTTAAAAATTTTTCTGTATTTTTATGACTATGAAAATTGTACATTCACACTGAAGGCATCAAAACGATGAATTAACACATGTGGAATTATATACTTAACAAAAAAGTGTGAAACAACTGAAAATATGTCTTCTATTCTAGGTTCTTCAAAGTAGCCACCTTTTGCTGTGATGACTGCTTTGCACACTCTTGGCATTCTCTTATGAGCATCATGCTGTAGGCCTATTATACTGGGTTGATGGCACTGTAGGGACATCATACTTTCCTAAATGTTATGTGGAGTCATTCTGTATGAGACAGGTGACACTGTATTAGGAATTCACTGTGGGCATATCATACTGAGTGTATGTGGGTGGGAACATTTTTGGGAGTATCATACTCTACAATGGCCATGATAGGTTTATCATGGATGATAACTCCAAGGGGTCTCAATGGAGTGTAGGAAAACTAGGTAGGCTAGGGTTAGTCAATAGCACTACATGTCCTGATTAGGTGCACCTGGCTATCTATGACTAGAAGCAGGCCATGTGTTCACTGTTCTCAGTCAGCTGGGGCAGAGCAGAGTAGATTGTGTTGGAATGGAGAAGAGAAGGGTGCACCACTAGTCAGACATATGAAAAGGGTGCTACATCATGCAGAGAACAATAGATGTGTGGCGCCTCTGAGGGTACAGTTGCCACAGAGGTACTGCACCTCATCCAGAGGTGTGGTATCCCACTCTCAGGTAAGGAGGGGGTATTACCCAGGACTCTAGCACCACCATTTAACACCTCACCACTCCAGTCAGGGCATCTGAGCGTGCCCCATGGGAGGATGGCCTCATCCCAGTCTGTTAAGGGTAATTAGGTAGAGGGTATGGGTGGAGCCAGTAGTTAGGGGAGGAGCTAATTTGGAGGGAAAATTAGTCAGATTGTGAGAGGAGCTGAATGGAGTAAGACGTGCAGAAACAGGTTCCTTGTCAGAGGGAGCTAGAGAAAGAAGAGTAGAGAGAAAGAAGCTTCAGAAGCAAGAAGGGGTCCTAGGCGCATGGGTAGTAAGCAATCCACCCGTGGGGCCCGCATCCACGCTGACCATCACCAGGTGGAGGGACCAGGTTGCAGTGGGGAACCGTCCCCCAAGACTAGTGGAGAACTACAAGGATCAGCTAGCCAGCCGGGGGCTGTGGTATCTGTACATGCCACATCCACACACATTCGCTGAAAAGGCAGCCACATAGGACCCAGGGGACTAGAGAGACGTCGCCCGACAAGATCCGAGGCTGCTGGCTTGGGACACTGTGTGTGAAGGTGTAGTGCAGGAGAGGTGTGAACCAGTGCAGTAAGATGGCCAGGAAATTAACATAAGAGAGAAGAGTCCTGGAGAAGTGTACCCCAAATCAGCTGGGGGTTGGCTGGACCACAGACACGAAGGACAGAGCGCACGGCTGGAGACAGTGATCTGCAGAACTGTGAGTAAAGCGTTGAAAACTGCACCCAGCTGTGTCCTCTGAATTATTCCTCTGCCACTTGCCCTGCACTACAACTACCACAACTACCATCATCACAATTAACACCTATATCTGCCCTGGGGACTAGCTCTGCCCGTGGTGAGCTGAAACATCTTTGCAGCATCACCAACTGCCCCACTGGATCTGAACTGCAGCGTCGGCCATATTGACCGAACACCACTAGTGGCGTCACAAACTAATCCCCCATAAACTTTATTTCCCCTTTTATCATCACTTTCATTGGACACCCAGGGCCACGGACCATGTTACTGCTGTCGTGACCTTCCCCTTTAAGAACTGCTGTGTCGGACCCGGTACTGTGTACCCCATGGCCCTGGCAGGGTGCTCCAGATGCGGAAAAAAAGAAAGAGACACCACATAACGATGTGCACACCTGAATATAGGTAAAATATACAAAAGTTTATTTAAAAACATAGACAACATCTAAAACGATTTAAAACCATTTGTTAACTATTAGCAACCCCTGGACAATAGTATGCCAGTTATATGAACAGCAATACACACAAAAAAATGTTTAGGAATGGTACATAATCCTACCTGTAATGTTGGAAATAAATTGCTTTAATAAGATACACACTTCTCGTGTCTAGATGCATCGGTAATAGTACGTAGTCATACCTATAGTAACCATGGTGCCCACACACATAGCCATAAACCCATTTGTGTGCATATTAATGGGGTTGGATGGTGACCACAGACTCTTATTCCCAGGGGCTGCCGTATTTGAGGTGTGCAAGTGTCGTGCTCAGATAATTACACCCCCGTTAAATGCAAATGGCAGCCCCCAGTGGCTGAAATTAAAATTAATTAAAAAAAACTATTAAAGTTGTACATTTAATTTTGTATTACAAATAATTGATAATATAATCAATAATTACTAATAGAAAATTAAAAATCACATCACCTTCCCTTTGACTATTCTCAGTCAGCTGGGTTGAACTGAGCAGAGGGGGTTGGGTTGAAGCTGGAGAGAGACGCACCAGAATCTCTCTGAGAAGAGACTGCACTTGCCCTGTACAACACACTGAACTGGGACTAGCTCAGTTATGTCTGAAGTTGACAAGGGCTATATGGTTTAGTTAGTGCCTGGACAAGGCTAGGGATTTTATGTTTATGGTTTTGTTTTCGGTGCTGTGCAACCAGTGGAAATAAACATTATTCCGTTTATGATATAAAAACCCTGTGGCTTCGTGTTCTAAGTGGCTAACCAAGAGCGTGTTCCCCTACAAGAGATACAACCACTATGTGCCACAATACATGTCCTTCTCCATGCTTATAAAGTTTGGGAGATATTACTTAAAAGACTATGTATATATATATATATATATATATATATATATATATATATATATATATAGAGTCGTGTGAAGAGAGGACATATGGGCTGCACCATGGGGCCGTGTACAAAAGGGAATGAGCACACATTACTCAGTGTGAGTGCTCTGAGGATGTATTTTAGAAAGGGTTGATGTAACTTGAGTGGGGCTGCATAGGGAAGGTGATGAAGAGGAGCTGTGTGGAGAAGGGAATGATGAGGGGCTGTGTGGAGAAGGGGATGATGAGGGGTTGTGTGGAGAAGGGGGATGATAATGAAGGGCTGTGTGGAAAAGGGGGCATGACGATGAGGGGCTGTGTGGAAAAGGAGGCATGATGATGAGCGGCTGTGTGGGAAAGGGGGTGATGAGGGGCTGAATGGAGAAGGAGGTATGATGAGGGTCTGTGTGGAAAAGGGGGGTGATGAACTTTGTGGAAAAGGGAGGGTGATGAGGGGCTATGTGGAGAAGGGGAGATGATGGCCTTTTAAAAGGGGGTGATGATGAGCTTTGTGGAAATGGGGGGGTGATAAATGGCTGTGTGGAGAAGGGGTGTGATGAGGGGCAGTGTGGAGAAAGGGGGGTGATCAGGGGCAGTGTGGAGAAGAGGGGTGATCAGGGGCAATGTGGAGAAGGGGGATGATCAGGGGCAGTGTGGAGAAGGGGGTGATAAGGGGCAGTATGGAGAAGGGGGGTGATCAGGGACAGTGTGGAGAAGGGGGGTGATCAGGGGCTGCGTGGAGGAGGGGGTGATGAGGGGCTGTGTGGAGATGGGGGGTGAGAAAAATCCTCTCAGGGCATCGGTGAGTTCACCCGGAGAAATTACTCAAAGTGAACTGCGGTGAACTCGCTGCTGCACCATGAGACTTTCTCACTGTGCTAGCGGTGATCTCTTTGGATACTACCTGGGATGTCACTCATGTGTGGCTTACCGATGATTCAGTGTGACGGCGACCCTCTATATCACAGCACAGATGAGTATACGGCTATCTGAGTATTATATGTGATATGAGTTGATGAATAGTATCGGCCTCAAATGTGCAGACTGTGTTGAAACCCTACCTAAAGGGAATATATGACTTTTTGAGGTGTCGCGTGCTGAGGTCTCTGGAACTATTATGTTTGAAAGTGGCCTGTGATTTTTGTGAGGGTCGATCGGTGGCCTAATGGGGATAGTAAACTCCATTTTGTATTTCATCTGAGGGGTATTGATCAGCTGCAATACTTTATATAAATGGTTATTATTGGTGATTCAGAATGTACAGTATATACATTTCTTTAAAAGTGGCATAGAATGCGGAGTTTTTTGCTTTTTCGTAATAACACTACAGAACAAATGAGACAAGCATATAATCTTACACCATATGTGCCTACAGATTGACATTTTGGTATAAAGGGGATACTATTCCCTATTGTTTCCCATTTGGGAGCTGAATAGAGCATTTATTATTGGGGGAAGCACTCGCTCTATTTATTATTTATATTTTTTTCATTTTTTATGTTTACTTTGTATTTTTTTCTGTGTTTTTTTCACTGGGGCAATGGGTGTATTGGGACACATTTTTTGATCTTAGGGATTTGTAGGGACAGGAGGGGAAGCCGCCGCGGAGTGGGGGCGCCTACCGCTGAAATTTAGGGTGCCAACCTCCACTGTCAGGTAGGGGTCATTTTAGTCTATTTATAGGGCCCAACAGGATATACTATTGGTGCATATCATTTTTCCCTATGACATCTTGTATTTTTGCTACTTGTCTCCAATTTTGGAATATCTTTTTAAACTTTATATATTAAAAGTTATATTTTAGGGATCCTTGTTTTTTCTTGTTTGGTTTTTCTGGTAAAATAGGATCTTGACGTATTTGTTTTTGGTGGATTAAGCTAGCGGTGATCTCACCAAGGTCACTGCAGTTCAGGGACTCAGTTGGGAACGCAGCCTCAGTGACCTGCCGTTACGTTGATGAGGTCACCGCTGGTTACTGATGCTGCGCTTGCAGCGGCTCAATCCTGTGTGGCTCTCAGCCTGGACGGTTGCAACTTGGCACCATCCAGGTTGAAAACTGTTTATCCCCCAGGCATGCATTACAGAGTGGGACAGAATGAGGGACAGGTGAGGGATATGGTTGTTTTTTATTTTTGTTTTCTTACAGGAGATGAGGGATTCAATGGAGTGGGCGATGACGTGAGTATAGTTTAATTTAGAATCATTAAAGGAGTCTGTGTCATTCTTTCAATTAAAGACTTTACTATGGCCGTGTCTTTATTTACCATATAACTGTGGGATTAGTAATGGAGAGGTGTCTTATAGACAGCTCTCCATTACTAATCTGTTGGCTTGATGTCACAGGATAATACAAAGGTGACATCAACCCCACAAATATGAACCCAACTTGCCACTTCTAAAGGGCAAGTGGGAAGAGGCGGACAAAATGCCAGAATTGTCGCATCTAATAGAGGCGCCTTTTCTGGGCCGCTGTGTACTGCTGTTTTTAGGTTGGGGCAGCCAATATCAATGGCCCTTTACTAGCCTCAGAATACCAGCTGCTTGAGCAATGCTGGTTGTCACAAATAAGGGAGAGTCCCATGTTGTTTTTTAAATTATTTATTTAAAATTATTTATTTAAATAATTTAAAAAAAAACGGCATGGGGACCCCTCTATTCTTGATAACCAGCCTTCCTGAAGCTGACAGCTGAGGGTTGCAGCCCACAGCTGTCAGTTTTGCCTGTCTGGTTATCAAAAATACAGGGGAACTTACCGTACTCTGTTTTAAAAAAAAATGTATTTAGAGTGTGGGAGCCGGCTTAAGAATACTCCCATCAGCCGCTCCTGCTGTCACTGTTATTAGCAGCAGCAGGTGTAGGCTGATGGGAACAGTAGTCCCATTAGCTGATGCCAGGGACCAGAGGTAAACTTTATACCTCCGATCACAATTGTGGGCTCACATCATTTGACAGCGTGTGAACCTCGGCTGTCTGACCGGCGGTAATGATTTTACGGCCAATCAGAAGCAGTGTTTGCTGTGCTGTCTTGCACATGACAGCGTGGTAAACACTGGATGTTCGGGCCCCCCATTCAAGTAAATGGGATCTGGGTACTGTTCTGGTACCCGAATCTGGCCTTTTTTTAAACTGTTCAGCTGGACCTGAACATCCAGGGCTCTGCTCATGTCTAATCCTGTGTCTAGTGTGTGACTGGTGTTTGTATGTTGTTTTGGGTGTGTACTGTGTCTAGTGTGTATGTATCCTGTGTCTAGCATGTGACTGGTGTGTGTGTCACGTGTCTAGTGTGTGACTGGTGTGTGTGTGTCACGTGTCTAGCGTGTGACTGGTGTGTGTGTGTGTCACGTCTATAGCATGTGACTGGTGTGTGTGTCATGTGTCTAGCATGTGACTGGTGTGTATGTGTCATGTGTCTGGTGTGTATGTATCCTGTGTCTAGCGTGTGACTGGTGTGTGTGTGGCACATGTCTAAATAATAAAAACTTTCTGTGCTTATAGAATATCATTGTTCTCGGCAGCACTTGTCTTGTTTACACAAAATTGTCTGCTGCCGATAAGGATGCTTGACTAGATGGAAGCTAAGGGAAGATTCTGCAGCTAGTACCCCTTAAGCATGGTGGGCCCCTAGAATGATTTTCTCTGGTGGGCCCAAACTATTCTTGTCCAACACTGTGTGCAAAAACATAAAGAGACAAATATGTAACCTCTGAAGATTCTGAGTTCCAAGAGCAGGAATATTCACACATTAGTTAAAACTCTAATCAAATGGTCAAGTTTGACCATAGAAAACAATCATCAGCTGGCCATTTTGACTATGAACATTTATCGGTTGTTTTCCTTTTTCCCTCCCTTTATCTTCAAAAAGGATAATAAAAAGAAATTAAAAAAGAGGAGAAAACAAAACAAAAAAACCCACTGTCAATCAATTATTCCCATTTTTCCAAAACTCTTTGCTTACTTACTATTCCGGTAAATAAAAGACTATAACCTATACCATAGCCGAATCTGTTACATTCATGTATCAGAGAGGGTATTTCTAGAAGTTATCCAGTTCTTGGCAACTTGACAATAACCATCCTTAGAAATAGTAGCAGTAAAGAAATTAGAGTCTTAGATTAAGTTCCCACAATGAGTTACTGATGCTCAAAAAAAAAAAAAATTCCAGCACAGTGGATGGGATTTATAGAAATCTAATACCAAATGTGCTATTTTTGATCACTCAGTGTAAACTGATCTGTGGTCCGATTTTCAATTTCTCTTGATGCTGAGTTTTATGTGAGGATTTTCCCCATAGAATTGCATTAGATGTGAAATATCCGCACTAAAACACATCTAAACCACACATGATACATGTATCAATAAACTTTTCTCAAAGCCAAATATCAGGAAGTATAAAAAACAAAGCACTTTTTAAAAATATGGCATACCAAAAAGAATCCCAAACTGTGGCGTCATAAACGCATGTAAAATAAACCTGCTACATTAGACATTGTCCTCATCATCCCCATCCTTAAAAAAGGTCATGGAGCCAAGGTGAACATTATCTTCCACCCACCCTAAACTTGTAGGAGATTATCCCAGCAACCCACCGCACAATATATCAGTTTCAAAAGCTAGAAATGGTTATCAAATAGTGATGAGCGAATATACTCGTTACTCGAGATTTCTCGAGCATGCTCGGGGGTCCTCCGAGTATTTTTTTGTGCTCGAAGATTTAGTATTCCTCACCTCAGCTGAATGATTTACATCTCTTAGCCAGCTTGATTACATGTGGGGATTCCCTAGCAACCAGGCAACCCCCACATGTATTTATGCTGGCTAACAGATGTAAATCATTTAACTGCGGCAAGAAAAACTAAATCTTCGAGCACTAAAAAATACTCGGAGGACCCCCGAACGTGCTCGAGAAATCTCGAGTAACGAGAATATTCGCTCATCACTATTATCAAACCCACTGAGAGTATCAGTGACACTTTATCATCAATATCTTTACCATTTTATTGAAAAAAACAAATAAATAAATAAATGATTTCCGATTCTCCAAGCTGTGTATAATTTTGGTTAGTCTGGACTATGCACTGGGATTTCCCAGGACACTACATGGACCCTTGCGAGGTAAAGGCTATTGGAATAAAAGAAGATGGGTAATTTCAGGATTCCGTGCTTGGTGGGCAGTTAAAACAGGAGGAAAAATTCTCATGGTAAGAAATGTTTATGTCCAAATGGTTTCATTTTCGTAACTTTAAACTTTGTTGTCTAATAATACAGTTGAGGGTGGGTGGGGGATCATACATTGTTGACAGCTGTTGCGCTGTAGTGTGATACTTGATCATGTGCTTATAAGGAAAATAGAATTTGCAGTAACCTTCCAAGTTACTGAAAAGTAGAAGTAATAGGAGCAGGCAGCACTCGATTTGATTCCCAGCATTTCCATAGAAACATGTGGAAGGTATAATGTTGATAAAAATTCATTAGGTGTAACTGGAAGAGAATGATTTTAGTTGGGGAATATTTCATGATGATTGTGTAAGGAATGTTGGGATAGGTCCAAAAACATCTTAGCGACTGTGGAATACACAGATATACAGTTCTGGATCTGTTGGATGGAGATGTCCGTTTATATATAGATGCTTACTTACATGTGCTCTCCTGTAACTTATCACACATAATATATATATATATATATATATATATATATATATATATATATATATATATATATATATATATATATATCTTATACAGGTAAAGTCTGAGCTATTTATCAACTTTATGTGCTAAGAAGATTAAGCAACATTTTAAAGTAAATCAAAACTCGTGTTTGCTGCATCCATGCCGTGCAATGTTTCAGCTCTGCTTTAGGCCTCATTCATACGTCCATGTTGCACGAATGTGTTGAATCCGTTTTTAAACGGATATGGCAAATACTTATTGTAACACAGGTCTACGGAAACATTTTTTTTCAGGTGCCAAGGGTTTTTGAATGGATTTAGGGTATTTTGAGGGCGCTGAGTTAAAAAAAATCTCATTACTTTTGATGAATTGGTTCTAGTTTTTAGATAATTCATCCATAAAAGTAATGCATTCCACCAATGTGACTAGTGTGTTATAACAAATGCAATAGCTTTTGGTCTGTTTTTTTTTACTCTTTTTGAGTGTCTTAGGTAATGAAATATTCCATATATTTTTTTGAATTTCAATTAGTAGGCTTACATTGCTAAAAAATCCACTTTTTAAAGCCAGAATTTTACTGTAATTAATTAATTAACTCAGTTCAACTCACTAACATCAGCATGAGCGCCGTTAGAACTTTTTCCACTGTGCTTTCGCTGACGTCAGTGAGTTGAACTGAGTTTAATGGTTCTTAAGTCCCAGGACCTTTCTGACGGCACTGGGAGACTGCAGACCGTTGCACTGCATCTGTCTGCAGAAGGTCTCAGCAGTTTGCTTTGCAGACTTCTGCCTGGTGCTTCTGACGCTAGGACCCAGTGTTCACCTCCCCTGGCTCTAGCAGTCACACCTGGATCTGGGCGTTAATAACTCCTAACTTGTTGTTGGCAGTTGCGGGTGATATTTACATTTGCATTTCCCTGTTGAGGTTTGGAGCTGTAGCAGTCAGCTATCGTCCTCTTTGGAGTTTGGAGGACTTTGATGTTTCTCTCTGAGTCTCCTAAAGCTAAATATTTCCCTTGTTTCGCTTGACTATCCCAGTTGATTTTAGAGGTAGTGGGGATTCACTAGTGCTCACCTGTCCTTCTCAGTGCAGGGTTTATCGCTAAGGCCAGGAAGGGATTAGGTATCATGCTAAGTGATAGGTGCGGAACCTATAAAGGTACGATAGGGCAGACAGGGTGATGTTAGATCTGTCTAGGGGTCTCCACTCCCCCCATCCCTAGTGTTTGGTTCCCTTTCCCTTATCTCTTCGTGTTGCACTTAGCCTTTCCTACATGTTGCGTGACAGTCTTTGCTGGATGGCAGGCTGTATAGTCACATCATGAAACAATGCAATCTGCCATCTAGATGTAGCAGAGCTAGACGCGTCGAGGGACAAATGGATTATTATCTTCCTGGCAGACAGGTGAGGAATATTGTGTATTATTTTAATTCTGTTACAGGGGACATTGGCTTCAGTGGACAGGGCGATGATGAGATTATGGTTAATTTAGATTCATTAAAGGAGTCTGTGTCATTCTTTCAACTGAAGGACTTTATTCTGGGTGTGTTTTTTTATACAATATCACTATGGGGTTAGTAATTGGGGCATCTTATAGATGTCTCTCCATGATTAACCTTTAGGTTTGATGTCACCTGACAATACAAAGGTGACATCAACCCCCCCAACTATCACCCCACTTGCCACCGCACCAGGGCAAGTGGGAAGAGTGAAGGTAAGTGCCAGAATTGGCGCATCTTATGGATGCACCATTTCTACGTTGCTAAGAGCTGATGTTTTTAATCTGGATGGATGCCTATATCTATGGCCCTTCCTACGCTATTAAGATCAGTTCACAGCTGTCTGCCTAGCCTTTGTTGATTATTAAATGTAGGGGGACCCTATTTCATTTTTTTGGGGGTCCCCAATTTTAATAACCAGGAAAGGCTAAGTATACAGCTGTGAGCTGATATTAATGGCCTGGGAAGCTCCATGGATATTACCCCCTTCTGAGGCTATAAATATCTGCCCTCCCCTGTTGTGAACTCTGTTTTTGGGCTCCCTCTAGTGGTCACAAGTGGTACTGTGTAGTGTTGTCTTTCTGCAGGTTGGCAGCATCTGCTGGTTCGTTATCCTTGATTGATTTCCTATTTAGTTCACCTGGATACTCAGTTCCTTGCCTGCTCCCAATGTATTCAGTGCTCTTCAGATTCCTTGTGACTACCTTGCTCCCAGTCTCTCCAAGACAAGCTAAGTTTTTGTTTGATCATTTTTTGATTATCAGCATTTATTATGTTTTTAGTCCAGCTCACTAAAATGTGATTTCCTCGCTTGCTGGTTGCTCTAGGGGACTGAGTTTCTCCCCCCCACACCGTTAGTTGGTGCGGGGGTTCTTGTAATCTCAGTGTGGATATTTTGTAAGGGTTTTTTACTGACCGCACAGACCCCTTTACTATTTTCTGCTATCTAGTATTAGTGGGCCTCATTTGCTAAATCTGTTTTCACCCCTGTGTATGTGCCTTCCTCTTACCTCACCGTTATTATATGTTGGGGGCTTCTATTTCTTTGGGGATTATTTCTCTGGAGGCAAGAGAGGTCTTTCTTTCTCTCTAGGGGTAGTTAGTTCCTCAGGCTGGCTCGAGACGTCTAGGATTTCTTAGGCACGTTCACCGGCTATTTCTAGTGTGTTTGGATAGGTTCAGATTTGCGGTCAGTCCAGTTTGCCATCTCCCTAGAGCTTGTCCTATGTATGTTACTTAGCTGGAGTAATTTGTGATCCTCAACCACTAAGGATCATAACAGTAGAGCAGGCCTCAAAAGTGTTTAATGCATCGCCGAAGTGGGATAAAAAGAAGACCTGAGTACATTTTTTTTTTTTTTCCTCCCGCTTTTCCTTTGCTGCAGTCTGTTTAGCTTCTTTCATCCCCTTGAACTCTGGGTGGTTTTGAGCTCAGCAGCAGACATGAATTTTCAGACTCTGACTTCTAGTGTGGATCATCTGACTGCACGGGTGCAAAGTATTCAGGATTTTGTTATTCATAGCCCTATGTCAGAACCAAAGATACCCATTCCTGAATTGTTTTCTGGTGATAGATCTAGGTTTCTAAACTTTAAGAATAATTGTAAGTTATTTCTATCTCTGAGACCTCGTTCCTCTGGTGATTCCGCTCAGCAAGTTAAAATTGTTATCTCCTTGTTGCGTGGCGACCCTCAAGATTGGGCTTTCTCTCTGGCGCCAGGAGATCCTGGATTGCTTAATGTAGATGCATTTTTTCTGGCTCTTGGACTGCTTTATGAGGAGCCTAATCTTGAGAATCAGGCAGAAAAAGTGTTGCTGGCTATCTCTCAAGGTCAGGATGAAGCAGAGGTGTATTGTCAAAAATTTCGGAAATGGTCGGTGCTTTCTCAATGGAATGAGTGTGCCTTGGCTGCAAATTTCAGAGAATGTCTTTCTGAGGCCGTTAAGAATGTTATGGTGGGGTTTCCCACCCCTACAAGTCTGAGTGATTCTATGGCTTTAGCCATTCAGGTTGATCGGCGTTTGCGAGAGCGCAAATCTGCTCATCCTTTGGCGGTATTTTCTGAACAGAGACCTGAGTCTATGCAATGTGACCGAACTCTGACCAGAATTGAGCGACAAAGTCATAGACGTCAAAATGGGTTGTGCTTTTACTGTGGTGATTCTACTCATGTTATCTCAGCATGCTCTAAACGCTTAAAAAAAAAATCGCTAAACCTGTCACCATTGGTACTATGCAGCCTAAGTTTATTTTGTCTGTTACTTTGATTTGTTCTTTGTCATCCTACCCGGTTATGGCTTTTGTGGATTCGGGTGCTGCCCTGAATCTGATGGATTTGTCGTTTGCCAGGCGCTGTGGTTTTGTCCTGGAGCCTTTGGAATTTCCTATTCCTCTGAGGGGAATTGATGCTACACCATTGGCTGAGAATAAGCCTCAGTATTGGACGCAAATGACCATGTGCATGACTCCCGTACATCAGGAGGTGATTCGCTTTCTTGTTCTGCATAATTTGCATGATGTTGTCGTTTTGGGTCTGCCATGGCTGCAGGCTCATAATCCAGTTTTAGATTGGAAAGCTATGTCTGTGTCAAGTTGGGGTTGTCAGGGAATTCATGGCGATGTTCCGTTGGTGTCTATTGCTTCTTCCACTCCTTCTGAGATCCCTGAGTTTTTGTCTGTCTACCAGGATGTATTTGATGAACCCAGGTCCAGTGCCCTGCCCACTCATAGGGATTGTGACTGTGCTATAAATTTAATTCCTGGTAGTAAATTCCCTAAGGGATGACTTTTTAATTCTTAAGTCTTAAGTCTTAAGTCTAAGTCTTAAGTCTTTGGAGAAGGGACATATTCGCCCATCCTCTTCCCCTCTTGGTGCAGGATTTTTTTTTGTGGCCAAGAAGGACGGTTCGTTGAGACCTTGTATAGATTATCGTCTTCTGAATAAAATCACAGTCAAATTTCAGTATCCTTTACCACTATTGTCTGATTTGTTTGCTCGGATTAAGGGTGCCAGTTGGTTCACCAAGATAGATCTCCGTGGTGCGTATAACCTTGTGCGAATTAAGCAGGGAGATGAATGGAAAACATCATTTAATACGCCTGAAGGCCATTTTGAGTACTTGGTGATGCCTTTTGGACTCTCTAATGCTCCTTCTGTGTTTCAGTCTTTCATGCATGACATCTTCCGAGAATATCTGGATAAATTTATGATTGTTTATCTGGATGACATTTTGGTCTTTTCTGATGATTGGGAGTCCCATGTGAAGCAGGTCAGGATGGTGTTTCAGGTCCTGCGTGCTAATGCTTTATTTGTGAAGGGCTCAAAATGCCTCTTCGGAGTACAGAAGGTCTCCTTTTTGGGTTTTATTTTTTCTCCTTCTACTGTGGAGATGGACCCAGTCAAGGTCCAGGCTATTCATGACTGGACTCAGCCCACGTCTGTTAAGAGTCTTCAGAAGTTCTTGGGTTTTGCTAATTTTTACCGTCGTTTCATCGCTAATTTTTCTAGCGTGGTTAAACCTTTGACGGATTTGACCAAGAAGGGTTCTGATGTGACTAATTGGTCTCCTGCGGCCGTGGAGGCCTTTCGGGAGCTGAAGCACCGGTTTTCTTCAGCTCCAGTCTTATGTCAGCCAGATGTCTCTCTCCCCTTCCAGGTCGAGGTTGATGCTTCTGAGATTGGAGCAGGGGCTGTTTTGTCGCAGAGAAGCTCTGATGGCTCTGTGATGAAACCATGTCCTTTCTTTTCAAGAAAGTTTTCGCCTGCCGAGCGGAATTATGATGTTGGTAATCGGGAGTTGTTGGCTATGAAGTGGGCATTTGAGGAGTGGCGACATTGGCTCGAAGGAGCTAAACATCGTGTGGTGGTCTTGACTGATCACAAAAATCTGATTTACCTTGAATCTGCCAAGCGCCTGAATCCTAGACAGGCTCGTTGGTCGTTGTTTTTCTCCCGTTTCAAGTTCATGGTCTCATATCTGCCTGGTTCGAAGAATGTGAAAGCTGATGCACTTTCTAGGAGTTTTGTGCCTGACTCTCCGGGAGTTTCTGAGCCGGCTGGTATTCTCAGAGAGGGAGTGATTTTGTCTGCCATTTCCCCAGATTTGCGACGAGTGCTGCAGAAATTTCAGGCGGATAGACCTGACCGTTGTCCACCAGAGAGACTGTTTGTCCCGGATAGATGGACCAGCAGAGTTATTTCCGAGGTTCATTCTTCGGTGTTGGCGGGTCATCCTGGGATTTTTGGTACCAGAGATTTGGTGGCTAGGTCCTTCTGGTGGCCTTCCTTGTCGCGGGATGTGCGTTCCTTTGTGCAGTCTTGTGGGATTTGTGCTCGGGCTAAGCCTTGCTGTTCTCGTGCCAGCAGTTTGCTTTTGCCTTTGCCTATTCCGAAAAGGCCTTGGACGCACATTTCCATGGATTTTATTTCGGATCTTCCGGTATCTCAGAAAATGTCTGTCATCTGGGTGGTGTGTGATCGTTTTTCCAAGATGGTCCATTTGGTGCCCTTGCCTAAGTTGCCTTCTTCCTCCGATTTGGTTCCTCTATTTTTTCAGAATGTGGTTCGCTTGCATGGCATTCCTGAAAATATTGTGTCTGATAGAGGATCCCAGTTTGTGTCCAGGTTTTGGCGGACTTTTTGTGCTAAGATGGGCATTGATTTGTCTTTTTCGTCGGCCTTCCATCCTCAGACTAATGGCCAAACCGAGCGAACTAATCAGACGTTGGAAACTTATTTGAGATGTTTTGTTTCTGCTGATCAGGATGATTGGGTGACTTTTTTGCCATTGGCCGAGTTTGCCCTTAATAATCGGGCTAGTTCTGCTACTTTGGTTTCGCCTTTTTTCTGCAATTCTGGTTTCCATCCTCGTTTTTCCTCGGGTCAGGTTGAGCCTTCTGACTGTCCTGGGGTGGATTCTGTGGTGGATAGGTTGCAGCAGATTTGGAACCATGTGGTGGACAATTTGAGGTTGTCACAAGAGAAGGCTCAGCGCTTTGCCAACCGCCGCCGCGGTGTGGGTCCCCGACTTCGTGTTGGGGATTTGGTGTGGCTGTCTTCTCGGTATGTTCCTATGAAGGTCTCCTCTCCTAAATTCAAGCCTCGCTTCATCGGTCCTTATAAGATCTTGGAAATCCTTAACCCGGTCTTTTCGTTTGGATCTCCCAGCATCGTTTGCCATTCATAATGTGTTCCATAGGTCTTTGTTGCGGAGGTATGTGGTACCTGTGGTTCCTTCTGTTGAGCCTCCTGCTCCGGTGCTGGTCGATGGAGAATTGGAGTACGTGGTGGAGAAGATTTTGGATTCTTGTATCTCTAGACGGAGGCTTCAGTATTTGGTGAAGTGGAAGGGCTATGGTCAGGAGGATAATTCCTGGGTTGTCGACTCTGATGTTCATGCGGCCGATTTGGTTCGTGCCTTCCATGCGGCTCATCCTGATCGCCCTGGGGGTCTTGATGAGGGTTCGGTGACCCCTCCTCAAGGGGGGGGTACTGTTGTGAACTCTGTTTTTGGGCTCCCTCTAGTGGTCACAAGCGGTACTGTGTAGTGTTGTCTTTCTGCAGGTTGGCAGCATCTGCTGGTTCGTTATCCTTGGTTCATTTCCTATTTAGTTCACCTGGATACTCAGTTCCTTGCCTGCTCCCAATGTATTCAGTGCTCTTCAGATTCCTTGTGACT
This sequence comes from Ranitomeya variabilis, assembly GCF_051348905.1. Taxonomy (NCBI): domain Eukaryota; kingdom Metazoa; phylum Chordata; class Amphibia; order Anura; family Dendrobatidae; genus Ranitomeya; species Ranitomeya variabilis. The sequence continues at coordinate 416,173,332 of NC_135234.1, forward strand.
ACCTTGCTCCCAGTCTCTCCAAGACAAGCTAAGTTTTTGTTTGATCATTTTTTGATTATCAGCATTTATTATGTTTTTAGTCCAGCTCGCTAAAATGTGATTTCCTCGCTTGCTGGTTGCTCTAGGGGACTGAGTTTCTCCCCCCCACACCGTTAGTTGGTGCGGGGGTTCTTGTAATCTCAGTGTGGATATTTTGTAAGGGTTTTTTACTGACCGCACAGACCCCTTTACTATTTTCTGCTATCTAGTATTAGTGGGCCTCATTTGCTAAATCTGTTTTCACCCCTGTGTATGTGCCTTCCTCTTACCTCACCGTTATTATATGTTGGGGGCTTCTATTTCTTTGGGGATTATTTCTCTGGAGGCAAGAGAGGTCTTTCTTTCTCTCTAGGGGTAGTTAGTTCCTCAGGCTGGCCCGAGACGTCTAGGATTTCTTAGGCACGTTCACCGGCTATTTCTAGTGTGTTTGGATAGGTTCAGATTTGCGGTCAGTCCAGTTTGCCATCTCCCTAGAGCTTGTCCTATGTATGTTACTTAGCTGGAGTAATTTGTGATCCTCAACCACTAAGGATCATAACACTCCCCGCCCCCTGTCCGATTTCCCTCTGCTGGTTAATAAAATGTTGGGGAATCCCACATTTTTTTCAGAAAATAATTTACTATGTAAAAAATACATTCACAGTAAGCTACACAAGCACTGTACTAATTATATATAGTAACATAGCAACATAGTTATTAAGGTTGAAGGAAGACTTTAAGTCCATCTAGTTCAACCCATAGCCTAACCTAACATGCCCTAACATGTTGATCCAGAGGAAGGCAAAAAAACCCATGTGGCAAAGAGTAAGCTCCACATTGGGGAAAAAAATTCCTTCCCGACTCCACATACAGCAATCAGACTAGTTACCTGGATCAACGTCCTATCAAGGAATCTAGTATATATAACCTGTAACATTATACTTTTCAAGAAAGGCATCCAGTCCCCTCTTAAATTTAAGCAATGAATCACTCATATATGTGACTGACATCTTTATATCTATCTATTCTATGTGTACAGTTAGTCCTCGGGTTACAACGGTCTCGAGTTACATCGTTTCGTGGTTACAACGCTTTATACGATGCCTCATTCCGACTTACACGGTTTTGCGTCGTAAGTCGAACTACATGCAACTACGTGCAGTGGCAGAAGAATAGAGTCCAGTACTGTACACTGTACCCGGTTAGACGAGGAAAACGAGTCTCCTGCACGCCATAACACCCTAATTATGTAGGGTACTGTGTTAGGATAGGTGTTTGGATAGGCTAAGTGTTTGCAGTACTGTACTGTTATTATGGTACAGTACTGTATGAATGTATGGTCCGACTTACATCGAAATTCAGTTTACGACGCCATGTAAGAACGGATCAACGTCATAAGTCGAGGACTACCTGTATATATCTATTTTATCTATTCTATTTTGTCAGGTCACGCTGTGATTTTACTTTACGCGGCAGATGAATCACCGGCTAAAGGAGATCAGTGTGTAAAAATCGAACGGCACTCACATGGTCCGAGTGCAGTGCGATTTTTTTTTTCTCGGACCCATTGACCTGCATTGGCAAGTGTCCTCCAAGATATGAGGACAATCAAAGCATGCTGCAATTTTTTTCTCAGTCTGATTTCAGCTGGAAAAAAAAATTGCAGATGAGCAGGGACGCATAGCTTAACATTGATCAGAGTGCAATTTTTTATCGGATTGCACTCGTCCATTTTCCTCGCAGATGAATATGAGCCTTAATGGTAAAAATGGACACATGGACCATGCACTGACACACTTTGATCCAAAACACTGATGACACCAGTACTATTTTTTTTTCACGTATATGTTTAAACACGTTTTTTAAACAATACAATGGTGCAATTGCTAATAGTGTAAAAAGTGTACAAAACTGTAAAAGTTTTTGGTGCAAGTTTTAAAGTGCTACAAAGTTACATGACACAAATACATATTACAATGTATGTAAATACAAAAGTGCATGCAGTGACAACAATTAAGTATCATCATACAAATCTATACACAATATACCTTGCATCCAGAACCCGTTGAAATGCAGCTGTGCGAAACGGACATCATTCTCTGTTTTTCTCCTGCACACTTTCTGCCCTCCGCTCTGTCAATCTTTGTTCCAATGAACTGGAAATAAAGGACTTATGAATCGCATACCCAGTTAGTGATGCTTTTCACTTTTTTTTGGATGCATAATTTGAAATTCTAATGTGGGCACCACCGATAGTTGCGATGCATGACATATTGCAAGGGAGAGTTTTGAAGACTATATACCGCCATATGCTGGGACTGGTGCCTTATCAGCTTCTCTGGACGTTTCCAAATACAGTACATTACCTGTTCTCTTAGTGCTGTCTTGACAGTTTGAACTAGAATCATTGTTGTGTAACTGATCCAAACCATGCACCCTCCGATGCTGCAGTGAGGAAGAGAGCAAGGACATTAGCCAGATGGTGCACTCCTGTAATCCGGACAGCTAAAGATCAGTGCTTACATGTTCTATTAAAAAGAACTTGCAAGCACTCGGCCAGACCACCACTGCTAGACCACAGCAGTGGCCAGAAAACCTAGATAACCAGCATTAAACAAAAAAAAATAAATTACCCTATTCTTGAGAATGGAGAGAATTTTTACTAAAATTCAAAATGTAAAGCTGCTGGTTTTCACAAGCATTTTGCAATTTAACCATTAGTTCAGCCAACTCCTGTAATAGGTTCACTCACCGATCATAAACTCCAAACTGTTAGCGGCGTTATTTTGGTTCTGTAAAGTTGCTATATCCATATACAATTACAGCACTAGTACAGTTTAAAGACAAAGGTGGGGATTCAACAAATAACAAGTCCATGCATGCTCATTAAGCACATTGAAGCTCCATGGGTCATATATTAAAAGGGTTTTCAACCTTACCCCCAGCTTTAGTTTTGTTTTAATAAGGGCAGCATGGTGGCTCAGTGGTTAGCACTGCAGCCTTGCAGCGCTGGGGTTCTGGGTTGAAATCCCATCAAGGACAACATACTGCAAGGAGTTTGTATGTTCTCCCAGTGTTTACGTCATGGGTTTCCTCTGGGTTCTCCAATCTCCACCCACACTCCAAAGACAGGGATTCTAGATTGTGAGCCCCAATGGGGATAGTGCCAATAATGTTTGTAAAGCACTGTGGAATTAATGGCGCTATATAAATGAGTAAAATAAATAAAGCAAACTGTGCATTACTCACCCTCAATGGGGCCAGCATTGAGTCTCTGCCACTGCTCCTGTTGACTGTTATTGTCTGCAGTGCTGATGTCATGTCATTGGCACTGCAGCCAAACACTTACCTCAGCAGTTCTGATAGGCTTGTGCTATCAACTCGGGCTGATTCACTTAGCTCAGTTATTGGCTGCAGCTCTGTTGATGTGATATTAGTGTTGCAGGCAATAACAAGCACAGCGACGCCTTTCCAGTGTTGTCCGCACTGGTCTCCCGGGGATTGTGTGACCTAATTATGTCATGAGATCCCTGTGGCCAATCAGCGCTGCCTTTGCACAAATCACATACATCCGGAGTAACTGAAATCTGCTGCTATCCCAGTTCCTCTGGATGTATGCGATATATCTGAAGGCTGGGAGAGAGGCCAGAACTAACTGATCACAAGGGTCGCGTGACCTATCAACCCAGGAGAGCCAACACCATTGGAATGGCAATGGTGCTGGAGTTGTGTATAAGAGTACTATTATTTTATTGAGGGCAAATTTAGTTATAAAGAAGGGTTTGTCCGAGTGGTGGACAACCCCTTTAAATAACAATCCCTTCCTTCTGGCAAATTTTGAAAAAGTAATGGAAAGTCTCACAAGATCTTGACTGATTTAGAAGAAGCCATGCATCCTTTCATTTAGGGTATGCTGTCCTGATACACGATAGCACGGTATGTAATGAGACATGTAGCTAAACCCCCTGTCTTCTTTAATATACACAGAAAATACATGTCTGTAATAACTGAGACACAAAAATGATTAGACTTTTAGACAGCAAATTTACTGCTAGGACAGAACATAGGGCATTTTGGGGGTTCTCAATGTGTTCCTACAAGAATTTCTATTCTTTATAAATGGAAATAATAAAAATAGCTGAGTTTGGAAACTATAAACTGCATCTCACAAAGTAAAACTTTCAGAATCTTATATTTAATTGGATTAGAGGAAATGGCCAAATATAATGTAAAACTACCACCGTTCCTGTGTGCTGTAATTAGGAGGGGTACAGATTGCTATTGTTGTTCCTATGTGGCTTGTACATATTTCCTATTCCACATTCACTATTCGAAGTATAGGATTTCTGCTGGCAAGTTTACACTAACGCGTACTTACTGCTCATTTGCATTAGTCTTTCTTTAAGTTGCCAAGAAATAAGTCACTAGGGAAAGTAATGCTGCTCAAATGGCATCCAATAACTTTATGCCCATCTACTCATTTTATGGCACTGTTAACATGCTGCTAAATTTAGGAAAACCGCAATTCCAATATGCTTTGTGGGTTCTTTCCAAAACGCTAGAATAGGATTCAGCTCCTATAAGTAGGATTAACCCCAGCTGAGAAACCTATTTACATGGCTCAGCGCTGATCAATAAAACAGTAACTTATATGCTAGCCCTTTGAAGAAATTAATGGTGTTATTCATACTGCAGGTAATTATCCCACTGGGGCAGACTGTTTCTTACTTCAAGCTGCTTCAATATAACAGAATTTTCTCAAAAAATAATCAGTTTGGCCAAATATGATCATATTATACTGTGCATGCTCAGCTAGTTTATTATGGGTATATACTTTATATGTCTAGTAAAAAGCTGAAAAGTCCAAAATAGTTTTGGCAAGAGATTATAAAAAGAGTTCAGCTGATAATATAAAGCCACCTATGCATGTTACATGGCTGTTGGTCAAACAAAGGTTTGCCAGATAATTCTCCCGGCAGCTATATTGCCCGGCATTCCCATAGACAGGAGCGGTCACTCAGCTGAGCTCAACTGGTGCTCTACAGGATATCTCTGGGAGAACAAAAGGATCGAAAGTCCAAAATCAGACACCCCAGATCCTTCCCTCCCCCGACAATCAATTAGATTGTCAGCCGAACCTGTTGTTATGGGCAGGTGTATAGGAGGCTACAGCCTGCAAAGGACCATTCTGGCCAACAGGCAAGCGATGCACAGTCAGAGTTGAAGGTAAATACAATGCAAACTAATGTGTGTTAACAGACAAATTGCTGTTCATTGGCACAGATGGCTGCAATAGCAGAAGATATGCTACAAATAGAATGGCAAGGCTCCAGTGGGAGCTCAGGAAAAGTATTTCATCAGGCCGGTTTGTAACGTGTATTAAAGCGAACCTGTCAGCTGATTTGTGCTGCCCAAACCGTGGACTGCACGAATCAGATCCTGATTGCCAGAGCGTTAGCGCTGTCAGAGGTGAGTAACAGTTTCCTTACTATGGGTTGGCTCACACAACTGTTTACAAAATTGTTCAGAGACTCATCCAGAAAAGTAGGATGATTTTCTCTCGCTTGTCATCTGTATGAAATCCGTTTTTTACACCACCAGATATTAATAATTTACAAGACCATTTACAGTTTCCCATGTTACAGAATTGCAATATATCCATAAAAATCAGATGCTATCTTGCGTCTCCGTATGGCATACGATATTTTTCACGGACCCATAGACTTGAATGGTCGAGTCTCAGCTGATTTGCGGAGGAAAAACGTTCATGCTGCAATTTTTTAAACATGTCGATTCAGTCAGTGAAAAAATCGCTGATCTGCACTGTCTCAATAAATAACATTTGTCCAAGTGCTGTCTGATTTTTTACGGATAGCACTCAGATCGAAAATACAGTCGTGTGAACAAGCCCAATGAGATAGGAGGAACGGTGGACAGAGTATGTAGGATTGGATTTATTACCTGAAAAAGGAGTTGATCCAATTCCAAAATTCATTGTTTTAAAGTTTTTAAAATAAATCTGATTATTATTATTATTTATTTATATAGCACCATTAATTCCATGGTGCTGTACATGAGAAAGGGGTTACATACAAAGTTACAGATATCGTTTACAATAAACAAATTTACAATGACAGACTGGTACAGAGGGGAGAGGACCCTGTCCTTGCGGACTTACATTCAATGGGATAATGGGGAAGAGACAGAAGGTCGGGGGTGCGGCAGCTCGGGTGGTGGTGAGGCAGCAGCTCGGGTGGTGGTGAGGCGGCAGCTCGGGTGGTGGTGAGACGGCAGATGGCAAAATCTGATCCTCCATACTTGGTCCACTGTTCCTCCTTGGCAGTACCCGGAAACCACCGCTGCATTTTTCCCCCACACCTTGATTCTCCTCTCCACCGGCTGGGTGTGAGTGCAGTAGCCAGACCAGCCGCCTTCTATCGTTTGGTTCTACCCCTGCATCCGAGTAGGGCTACACACATCTCCTCTAGGTGAGCTACATACATCCTGTCATTCTGTCGATAACTCTGCGGTGTTACACAGGGAGCGCTGCCTCTTTCTTTCTTGTTTCGTTGTAGGATATTATGTCACAATAGGTTTTCATTAAGTTTACATGCAATACAGTGTTAATTTTTCTCTACTTAAAACAAAGTCTTGGCCGTCTGGAAATCTGTAAGTCTTTAACAAGGCTACAATCTTATATGTTAGCAGAAATGAAAAGCCATCTGTCATCACATTCAGACACCACAGAGCAAGCCGGGGCCTGTCATGCTTCAAACTTCTAATTACAAATCATGACAGACGTCTAGAGTAACTTCAATGTGAAGACCAAGTTAGTAATTTTACGGATATCTACATGCTTGATTGTAAACAAAGAGCTAGCGAAGAGCAGAGGAAAATCCATTGGTCATGGCAAATAAAGACATCAGTACACTCTGATGAAATCAGACTTTGTAGATCCTGACAGATATTAGATATAGAGCAGAGTTGAGCTCAGTTTACACATTCCCATTTTTCAGAGGTGCAGTGCTCAATGCAATTTTTTGTTGTATTCCTCATATATGATAGATTAGCAGATACCTAATGGGGTATTCCCATCTCCCAGATCCTATCCCAATATGTAGTAGGTGTAATAATAATAATATTAACAAATATCTCCAATTAGAAATGTAGTATAGTTCTGAGTCACTTACCCCATGTGCAGGGCATTGCAGTAGCTTAGGTATCCATGCTTGCAACCATTAACAACTAACTGTCACTATATGAGTGGTCACAACCATGGATACCTAAGCTATTGCAGTGCCTGCACATGGGGTAAGCGACATAGCAAAACAAAAGAACTACGGTATACTACATTTCTAATTGGAGGTATTTGCTAATATTATTATTATTACACCTAATACATATTGGGATAGGATCTTGGAGATGGGAATACCGCTTTAAGCAAAATGATTTTTAATTTATAGTAAATTAACAGTAATTTTAGAATTTAAATGCGTTTTCTACCCCTTTTACTCTCTTATATAGCTCCATTAATTTCTACAGCACTTTACAGGCATCATCATCAAGTATGAGCCTAGTGTGCTATTACCCCTGTGGCAGGTCTCCAGCCGCTCATGCAACTCTCCTTCCCTTCCAACTTGGTTGTCATGTAACCACTGCATCTAATCCGTGACAAATTTCACGCTGCCGAAGCCACTGATTGGCTACAGAGGTCATGCGCCAACCTGGCCAGGAAAGATAAAGTGGAGAGTGCCAAGGTACCTGTCTACGAGATGGAGGGATGCCATCAGTGAGTAGGTGGTATTTAAAAAAAAAAATTGTAATAAGAGAGAAGTGGAAAACGCTTTAATATATATTTATATGTATTTGAAATATACTAGTACATTTTAAAAAAATAAACAAAGACCATAAAATATGTTTACACATATTGACTGTCTGTAATTAATAGTCATATTATACAGAAAAGTTCCACATAAAGCCTCCCTAAGGGTAGGTTCACACGAGTGTATAAAAAATTGTTCAGAGCTTTTTACCACTTGTTATCCATGTCCAGGCCATATACAATCTGTTTTTTTTACAGCAGCAGCTATTAATTATTTACAGGACTATTCACAGTTTCCTATGTTACAAAAATGCAAGGTAGCTATAAAAATCATATGCTGCACTGTGTTTCCATACGGCATCCAACTTTTTTTACGCACCCGTAGACTTGAAAAAACTAGTGCAGGATTTTATTCACACATAGGTTTGGTAAGTGAAATAAAATCGTTCATCTGCAATGCCCTGTGAATAATATTGGTCCGGATGGAGCCTGTTTTTTTCTAGGTCCTAGGTGCTAGGTCCGGAAATACCGTCGTGTCACCGAGCCCTTAGATTTGAGCAAATATACAAGTTAGTGAAATACATATATGGGAAAATGCCTTTTGAAAGTTTTAGGTCAGTAAAGCAAAATTATTGTATTAAGAAAATGTTCTTAAACTTTCTAATTTACTTAATGTTCCAATTATTTGCCATTTCCAAACGATTTATTTTCTGTCATCAGGAATATTCTAGTGCACAACCAGAGACCACTGTTGATATAATACTTGTATAACTTAGAGTCTGTTACTATTTAATGGAAACCTGTCACCTTCGGTAACTAAAGTGGTGATCTGCAGATGAATAGCATTTAAATTGCGTCTGGCTGTCTTACCGAGTCAACATTTACAGGGAGAAAATGAACTTATATCCTCCCTGCAGCCGCTCGCTTCCAGCCATTGGTCTGGTGCAAGGAGCTGTTATAGTCGCTGCACACTATATAGAGGGCGCACTATTATCATTTCCCATCAATTTGAAGGACTGCCTGCTCTGCAGCGTGTGTGTAGTATCATATTGTCAATCAATATGCCAGGGAGTGATTACAGTACACTCACCATACAGTCAGCGGTGAGTATAACTGGTTACAGCACGACTCTGATGACGGAGAGTGAGCGGCTGCATAAAGAAAAAAAAATACTTTTCTCCCCGTAGCTCTGCTCCAGTAAGTCAGCCAGGTACGATTTAAGGGCAGAGACAGACTGCCGTATTTCTCGTGCGAGAATCGCATGGTAAACCTCGTACTGGCTGTTGGCTCTCCTGACCTGTGCTTGGCAGCTGCATAGTAATCCATCATACTGTCTTGCTCAGATCAGGAGAGGTGCCAGGCCAGTCTATGCAGTGCGATGCAATTCTCGCATGAGAAATACGGAAGTCTGTCTTTGCCTTTAGCGCTATTTACCTGCAGATTACTTCTATATCTGCAGTTAAAAGGTGTTTCTAGAGATTGACAGGTTCCTTCTACATGACTGCAGATTACAAAATTTTAAGAATATGCATTCCCAACACAAGTGGATGACCACATTAAGGCAAGTAAGCAATTTGCATACTTACGGTCGCGTGCCCACTAGATTCTCAACTGCTGCTCTCAAGAGAACTTTGATAGAAGCAGATCAGAATCTAGTTGCATTGACGGCACGTATGCAAATCACATACTTAAAATCACATGGCTACCTACTTGCGCTGGAGATAGAGGGGAATCCTGACAATGTGCACAATGTGCACTGTCACAAACCAGCAATTTAGTAATTCAGAGTGACAGTAGACTTTTGTTTGATCCCTGAAATCCTCTCAGTCTTGATACATTTTACGTACTTTGATACATTGTTACAATCCATCAGGATAGTAGAGAAATGTGTGCTAATGGTCAGTTCCCTGAGCTGTCTATAAATGAGGCAAGTACTATATTGGTTAAAGATGGCAGCAGTGCGAGGACATTTTATTGTCCATTTCACAGTCACAACGACTAGATCTCCAGACTAGATCTCATCTTTTCAGCACTGTGCCAGAAGTTTGTTGATGGTTGACGGGAAAGATGTTACACTTTTTTATGTGCTTTTTATTTATTTATTTATTTATTTATTTACAGACTCCATTTTGCATCAAGTTTTGATCATGAAAATTTGTAAAGCGAACTTCTGAAGTCTGGCAAGTTTATGAAACATACAGGGGTTCAGTGGATATATTAGTTAGGCCAGTACTGTAAGAACGGGATGATATTTGAATAAACTATTGAAAGTGATTTCCTACTGTCAAACATAGCTCTACACTGAAAAATAGAATTTTTGTTCATCAATATCAGCCTCACACAGAGCGCTAGTCTACCATTAGGCTTTATAAGCCACATTAATTTTGGTTTGGGCATTGTTATGTGCAAGGGAAAGTTGATAGCAATGTTTCTCAGCTGCCAGGGCCCACAGAAACCTCTGCTGTTTCTATGCAGTTACTTACTACCACATTAAGAATAATATATCTTTAATATAACCTATTATTAATTCCTATAATAGCAAAATTGGATTCTTGGAAGTCATGCTGGAAATTTAGGTTTTTGCTTGGTATATACAACACACACTAACAGGGGCGGACACGGACATAAGAGAGCCCCAGTGCAAGAACAGAATATAGGCCCCTTGCAGTCTGACAGTTCATCATAATACACCTGTTTATGGGTCTGATAAAGAAGCTTCTTGCTGTTTTGGAGATGGAAGTGGCCCCCTGACCTCTTGGGCTCCTGGCGGCTGTACAGATTGCACCAATGGAATGTCCGCCCCTACAGGATTGCAATCATGATCATTATCATATGAATGAGATGGGATGTAGAGTTATGTTTAATAGAAGTTTGTCTTCTTTCCAACTAAATGTTTGTTTTTTTTTAAATACACTAAGATGCCAAAGTTTTAGAAAATGATGTTCCTAAGAATATATAAATGTGTACCAAGTGTTAAAATACTTGAAAGTGACCCATCATAAAGATCGTCCTGATGAACCATCATTCTCATCTTCATGGTTCTTATATTGCAGTAGGTTTTGCTTTGATCTGACATATTTACTATTTCCACCAAGATAAATTACATTTTACAGAATTGTCTCCCCAAGCTGTGAACTAAGTTTGCACCCAATAATGAGCTTGCCAGACATCATTTCAGGGCTGAGAATTTACAAATGTTCTGCAGCATAAATAATATTCATGACTTTGGCCAATGAAACATTATTTTTTTGCAAATTATGCTCAATTTTCTTTTAGTGAAAATCCATTTCAATACATTTGTTTACTTGTGGCATATACAAAAATCTTTTAATATTATTATTATTAGAAACAAAAGATTGCTGAAATTGCTGCACCAAGGTCTCTGAATACATCTGGAAAGAACATTTTCTACAATTGCAATGTCAATAGAAAACCACCATTCAATGAACAAGCAACAGTCATAATGCCACAGTGTTTCTAAGTAACACTGGAGTGTTATTCCAATCCCATCTGAAAAGCTGGTGACGTACGATTAAGATATGATATCACTTTATAATCGAGGGTTAATGGGAGGGATGCCTAGGACCCCGACCAATAGTAGTTATTATTTACATGTGTTACCTTTAACTGCAAATGCCTGTAATAAGTATAAGATAACAGAAAACAGGAGGATAAGAAGCACGATCGAGCTATAGTCACCTGCTCAGTAGAAGAGGTATATGTCACGGGGAGACTAGGTGGGCAAGAGCTAATAACCCGGGCCCCTGCAATTTCCCTCAGACTAGGGAAATCCTGACTGACCCTCTACCTAGAGTTTACACTGATGGTGTGCATGTCTAGGCCTCGACCCTCGCCCTGTCTCCTGTTTCAACCCTAGGCTGAAACCACCGCGCACCACCCAGTGAAAGATCATACACCAATACCCACAGTTAGAACAGACAAGGATAACGGAAAATATACACCACACCGCAGTCACTCAGGAATACACTATAAATGCGCAGGGCAAAATAAATACAAATATAGGAAGGAGTAAATAGGACAAAGGGAAATACACCACCAGCAACGATACTCCAACTACTAGCTCACCACTCCAGACCGAGATAACAACGCACAAGACAGAAGCTATAATCGGCGACGCCCAATGTTCAGGAGAACTATATAAAGGCAATGGGCATGGCCCAGCTTCCAATCGGAGCATCAGATAAATTAACCCCGGGCCAGCTAGATAAAATCTAGCCGACGCCAATGAGCACATAGTGGTCAAAAGCAGAATTACCGCTGTCTGTCGAACGACCTGGTCTGAACAGCGTCCGACATGACAGTACCCCGCCTTCTACGAGGGACCCCAGGGCCCTCACAGCTTATAGGACCCGGCTTGTCCGGATGGCGGTGGTGAAAATCCTGACCAGCCGATCCGCATGAATGTCCGAGGCTGGTACCCAGGACCTCTCCTCAGGCCCATAACCACGCCAGTGTACCAAGTACTGTAAAGTGCGGCGCACTACACGAGAGTCAACCACCTTGGAGACTTCAAATTCCAAATTACCATCCACCAAGACTGGAGAAGGCATAGGTGTCGCGTCCACAGGACCCACAACCTTCTTTAAAAGAGACCTGTGGAACACGTTGTGTATCTTATACACCATAGGAAGCTCCAACCGGTACGCTACTGGGTTAACGACGGCGGTGACCCTAAATGGACCAATAAACCGTGGACCCAATTTAAGGGATGGTATCTTGAGTCTTATGTTTTTTGTGGATAACCGCACCCAGTCATCCACACTCAGGTCCGGACCTTGCACATGCCTACTGTCAGCCACACGTTTGTACCTAGCACCCACACTCAACAGGCGCTGTTTAACTCTCCTCCAGACTGATGACAATTATGCTCCTAACTGGTCTTCCTCTGGGACGCCGGAAGAGCCCCTCTGACTCAAAGTACAAAATTGAGGATGTAGCCCGTAAACACAAAAAAATGGAGACTCCCCAGACGACTCCTGGCGGTGATTATTGATAGCACACTCAGCTAAAGGAAGAAAGGTAGACCACTCCTCCTGGTTATCAGAGACAAAGCAGCGTAAGCACTGTTCCAAATTTTGGTTCATACGCTCAGTCTGACCATTTGACTGAGGATGAAACGCCGAAGAATGAGACAACTCGATCCCCAGCCGTGAGCAAAATGCTTTCCAAAATTTTGCCACAAACTGAGTACCCCTATCAGACACGATGTCAGACGGAACCCCATGAAGTCTGACCACCTCCTGCACAAAAACCTGAGCCAGAGTCTTAGCGTTAGGCAACGAAGACAAAGACACAAAGTGCGACATTTTTGAAAACCGATCAACAATCACCAAGATGACCGTGTTCCCAGCTGAGGAGGGCAAGTCAGTGATGAAATCCATTGAGATTTCCGTCCATGGCTTACTAGGTACTTCAAGAGGAAGTAGTGTGCCAACAGGACGGGAGCGGGGTGTCTTAGCCCTAGCGCACGTGGTACAAGCTGACACGTATGAGACCACGTCCTGTCGGATCTTGGGCCACCAAAACCGACGTGACACCAACTCCACGGTACCTCTAACCCCTGGGTGGCCAGCCAGGACAGTTGTTATGGACCTAGTGGTTAGGAACACTTGAGATGACCTGATAGGTAAACCAGAAATATAGGACAAGCTCTGGGGACGTGGAAACTTTACTGACCGCAACCCTGATCCTATCACACACACTATAGGCAGCCGTGGAGCGTACCTAACTCTCCCTAGACGCCTCTTCACAGCCTGAGAACTAGCTACCCCTAGAGAGAAACAAAGCCTCACTTGCCTCAGAGAAATTTCCCCCAAAGTAAAGTCAGCCCCCCACAAATAATGACGGTGAGTTCAGAGGAAAATACAAACATAGGAATGAAAACAGGTTTTAGCATAGGAGGCCCACTAGGACTAAATAGTAAGAAAATAGCAAGGGAACTGTGCGGTCAGTATAAAATACTACAAAAATATCCACGCAGAGAATACAAAAGACCCTCACACCGACTCACGATGTGAGGGAGCAACTCTGCTCCCCAGAGCTTCCAGCTAGCAAGAAAATAGCATATAAGCAAGCTGGACTGAACTTAACAAATACTAAGAAACATTTTCCAAAAGCAGTGAGCAAAAATGAACTAGCATGAACTTAGCTTCTCCAAGAGGAGACAGGTCACACGAGAAGTCCCAGAGAGATCTGAACCAATACTGAATACAACGACAGCTGGCAACAAGTAAAGATCTAGGTGGAGTTAAATAGGCAGCAGCATAGCAGAAAACGAGGCAGCTGGAGCCCAGCTAAAGACCAGCAGTGTCACTCAAAGCCACCAGAGGGAGCCCACGAACAGAACTCAACAAAGTACCATTCACGACCACAGGAGGGAGCCCGAGAACGGAATTCACAACAGTACCCCCCCCTTGAGGAGGGGTCACCGAACCCTCACCAAAGCCCCCAGGCCGATCAGGACGAGCCAAATGAAAGGCACGAACCAAATCGGCAGCATGGACATCAGAGGCAACAACCCAGGAATTATCCTCCTGACCATAGCCCTTCCATTTAACCAAGTACTGAAGCTTCCGTCTCGAAACACGAGAATCCAAGATCTTTTCCACCACATACTCCAATTCTCCCTCGACCAACACTGGAGCAGGAGGATCAACAGAAGGAACCACAGGCACCACATACCTCCGCAACAATGACCTATGGAACACATTATGGATGGCAAAAGATGCCTGGAGGTCCAAACGAAATGACACAGGATTGAGGATTTCAGAAATCTTATAAGGACCGATGAAACGAGGCTTAAACTTAGGAGAGGAAACCTTCATAGGAACATAACGAGAAGACAACCAAACCAGATCCCCCACACGAAGTCGGGGACCCACACAGCGACGGCGGTTAGCAAAGCGCTGAGCCTTCTCCTGTGACAGCGCCAAATTGTCCACTACATGGTTCCAAATCTGCTGCAACCTGTCCACCACAGAATCCACACCAGGGCAGTCAGAAGGCTCAACCTGCCCTGAGGAAAAACGAGGATGAAAACCAGAATTACAAAAAAAAGGCAAAACCAAAGTAGCCGAACTAGCCCGATTATTGAGGGCGAACTTAGCCAATGGCAAAAAAGTCACCCAATCATCCTGGTCAGCAGAAACAAAACATCTCAGATAAGTTTCTAAGGTTTGATTAGTTCGTTCGGTTTGGCCATTTGTCTGAGGATGGAAAGCCGAAGAAAAAGACAAATCAATGCCCATCCTAGCACTAAAGGACCGCCAAAATCTGGACACGAACTGGGACCCTCTGTCAGACACAATGTTCTCCGGAATACCATGCAAACGAACCACATTCTGAAAGAACAGCGGAACCAAATCAGAGGAGGAAGATAATTTAGGCAAGGGCACCAAATGGACCATCTTAGAAAAACGTTCACAAACCACCCAGATGACAGACATCCTCTGAGAGACCGGAAGATCCGAAATAAAATCCATGGAAATATGCGTCCAGGGCCTCTTTGGGACAGGCAAAGGCAAAAGCAATCCACTGGCACGAGAACAGCAAGGCTTGGCCCGAGCACAAATCCCACAGGACTGCACAAAAGAACGCACATCTCGCGACAAGGAAGGCCACCAAAAGGACCTAGCCACCAAATCTCTGGTACCAAAAATCCCAGGATGACCCGCCAACACTGAACAATGAACCTCGGAAATAACTCTACTGGTCCATCTATCAGGGACAAACAGTCTCTCCGGTGGACAATGGTCAGGTCTATCGACCTGAAACTCCTGCAGCACCCACCGCAAATCAGGGGAGATGGCAGACAAAATCACCCCCTCTCTGAGGATACCAGCTGGTTCAGGAACTCCCGGAGAGTCAGGCACAAAACTCCTAGAAAGGGCATCAGCCTTCACATTCTTAGAGCCCGGAAGGTACGAAACCACGAAATCGAAACGGGAGAAAAACGGCGACCATCGAGCCTGTCTAGGATTCAGCCGCTTGGCAGACTCGAGATAAATCAAATTCTTGTGATCCGTCAAGACCACCACACGATGCTTGGCTCCCTCAAGCCAATGTCGCCACTCTTCAAATGCCCACTTCATTGCCAACAACTCCCGATTACCAACATCATAATTACGCTCGGCAGGTGAAAACTTTCTTGAAAAGAAAGCACATGGCTTCATCACAGAGCCATCAGAGCCTCTCTGAGACAAGACAGCCCCTGCTCCAATCTCAGAGGCATCAACCTCGACCTGAAAAGGGAGAGAAACAACCGGCTGACGCAAGACAGGAGCCGAAGAAAACCGACATTTCAGCTCCTGAAAGGCCTCAACGGCCGCAGGAGACCAATTCGTCACATCAGCACCCTTTTTGGTCAGATCAGTCAAAGGCTTAACCACACTAGAAAAATTAGTGATGAAACGACGGTAAAAATTAGCAAAGCCCAGGAACTTCTGAAGACTTTTCACAGATGTAGGTTGAGTCCAATCATAAATGGCCTGGACTTTAACTGGATCCATCTCGATAGTAGAAGGGGAAAAAATAAAGCCCAAAAAGGAAACCTTCTGGACTCCGAAGAGACATTTAGAGCCCTTCACAAACAAGGCATTAGCACACAGGACCTGAAATACCATCCTGACCTGCTTCACATGAGATTCCCAATCATCAGAAAAGACCAAAATATCATCCAGGTATACAATCATGAATCTATCCAGATACTCTCAGAAGATGTCGTGCATAAAGGACTGAAACACAGAAGGGGCATTAGAAAGCCCAAATGGCATCACCAGGTACTCAAAATGGCCTTCGGGGGTATTAAATGCTGTTTTCCATTCATCGCCCTGTTTTATACGCACAAGATTATACGCTCCTCGAAGATCTATCTTGGTGAACCAACTAGCCCCCTTAATCCGAGCAAACAGATCGGACAGCAGAGGCAAAGGGTACTGAAATTTGACCGTGATTTTATTAAGAAGGCGATAATCATTACAGGGTCTCAAAGAACCATCCTTCTTGGCCACAAAAAAGAACCCTGCTCCCAATGGTGACGAGGATGGGCGAATATGTCCTTTCTCCAAGGACTCCTTTATATAACTCCGCATAGCGGCATATTCAGGCACAGATATATTGAAAAGTCGACCCTTAGGGAACTTACTACCAGGAATCAAATTTATAGCACAATCACAATCCCTATGAGGAGGTAGGGCACCGGATTTGGGCTCATCAAATACATCCTGGTAATCCGACAAAAATTCAGGGACTTCAGAAGGAGTAGAAGCAGCAATTGACACCAAAGGAACATCGCCATGTACCCCTTGACAACCCCAACTAGACACAGACATTGATTTCCAATCCAATACTGGATTATGAACCTGCAGCCATGGCAACCCCAAGACGACAACATCATGCAAATTATGTAACACCAGAAAATGAATATCCTCCTGATGTGCAGGAGTCATGCACATGGTCACTTGAGTCCAGTACTGAGGCTTATTCTTGGCCAATGGCGTAGCATCAATTCCCCTTAGTGGAATAGGGACCTGCAAAGGCTCTAAGAAAAAACCACAGCGCCTGGCAAAATCCAAATCCATCAGATTCAGGGCAGCACCTGAATCCACAAAAGCCATAACTGAGTAGGATGACAAAGAGCAAATCAAAGTAACAGACAAAATAAATTTAGGCTGTACAGTACCAATGGCGACCGACTTAGCGAACCTTTTAGTGCTCTTAAGACATTCGGAGATAGCATGAGTGGAGTCACCACAGTAAAAACACAACCCATTCTGACGTCTGTGATTTTGCCGTTCAATTCTGGTCAGAATCCTGTCACATTGCATAGACTCAGGCTTCTGCTCAGAGAACACTGCCAGGTGGTGCACAGGTTTGCGCTCCCGCAAACGCCGATCAATCTGAATGGCCAAGGACTTTGATTCATTCAGACCTGCAGGCGTGGGGAACCCCACCATAACATCCTTAAGGGCTTCAGAAAGACCCTTTCTGAAAATCGCTGCCAGGGCACACTCATTCCATTGAGTGAGCACAGACCACTTCCTAAACCTCTGGCAGTAAACTTCCGCTTCATCCTGACCCTGAGACAGAGCCAGCAAGGTCTTTTCTGCCTGGTCTACTGAATTAGGCTCCTCATAAAGCAATCCAAGCGCCAGAAAAAACGCATCTACATTTAGCAATGCAGGATCTCCTGGCACCAGGGAAAATACCCAATCTTGAGGGTCGCCACGTAACAAGGAAATAATAATTTTAACTTGCTGAGTAGGGTCACCAGAAGAGCGGGGTTTCAGAGCAAGAAACAATTTGCAATTGTTTTTGAAATTCAGAAACTTAGATCTATCTCCAGAAAATAAGTCAGGAATTGGTATTCTAGGCTCTAACATAGGATTCTGAACTACATAATCCTGAATGCCTTGTACCCTTGCAGTGAGATGATCCAAACTAGAGGACAGATCTTGAATGTTCATATCTGCAGCTGAGTCCTGAACCACCCAGAGATTAAGGGGAGGAGAGAAGCAAAACACACTGCAGAGAAAAAAAAATGAGCTCAGAACTTCTCTTATCCCTCTTTTGTGAGGCATTAACACTTTAGTGGCCAGCTGTACTGTTATGGACCTAGTGGTTAGGAACACTTGAGATGACCTGATAGGTAAACCAGAAATATCGGACAAGCTCTGGGGACGTGGAAACTTTACTGACCGCAACCCTGATCCTATCACGCACACTATAGGCAGCCGTGGAGCGTACCTAACTCTCCCTAGATGCCTCTTCACAGCCTGAGAACTAGCTACCCCTAGAGAGAAACAAAGCCTCGCTTGCCTCAGAGAAATTTCCCCAAAAGTAAAGTCAGCCCCCCACAAATAATGACGGTGAGTTCAGAGGAAAATACAAACATAGGAATGAAAACAGGTTTTAGCATAGGAGGCCCACTAGGACTAAATAGTAAGAAAATAGCAAGGGAACTGTGCGGTCAGTATAAAATACTACAAAAATATCCACGCAGAGAATACAAAAGACCCTCACACCGACTCACGATGTGAGGGAGCAACTCTGCTCCCCAGAGCTTCCAGCTAGCAAGAAAATAGCATATAAGCAAGCTGGACTGAAC
The DNA here is from genome assembly GCF_051348905.1 of Ranitomeya variabilis. Taxonomy (NCBI): domain Eukaryota; kingdom Metazoa; phylum Chordata; class Amphibia; order Anura; family Dendrobatidae; genus Ranitomeya; species Ranitomeya variabilis. Next base: position 416,192,297 of record NC_135234.1, read on the forward strand.
TTAACAAATACTAAGAAACATTTTCCAAAAGCAGTGAGCAAAAATGAACTAGCATGAACTTAGCTTCTCCAAGAGGAGACAGGTCACACGAGAAGTCCCAGAGAGATCTGAACCAATACTGAATACAACGACAGCTGGCAACAAGTAAAGATCTAGGTGGAGTTAAATAGGCAGCAGCATAGCAGAAAACGAGGCAGCTGGAGCCCAGCTAAAGACCAGCAGTGTCACTCAAAGCCACCAGAGGGAGCCCACGAACAGAACTCAACAAAGTACCATTCACGACCACAGGAGGGAGCCCGAGAACGGAATTCACAACAGACAGCATCATGATGCTCCGCCAAAACCTTTAAGCGGAGATGAAGCGGTACAAAAGATTTGTTGATGGGAAGCTCAGAAGGTACCTCCTCCTGAGCCTCGGTCGGCAATCTCAGCCTCAACCTCGGTAGTGAGAGCCGAAACCACAACACCCTTTTGGAGGATGGGTACTGGATCCTCCCGAGGTTCTCCCCCCCGGAAAACACCTGGACAGAGCATCCGCCTTAGTGTTTTTAGACCCCAGTCTGTAAGTGACAACAAAATTGAACCGCGTGAAAAACAATGCCCAGCGAGCCTGCCTGGGGGACAGACGCTTGGCTGACTCCAAATACAGCAGATTCTTATGATCGGTAATAACAGTAACCTGATGTACCGACCCTTCCAAGAAGTGTCACCTGTTGTGAAATTCGATTCTGGGCTCCCCCGGTGGCCACTTGTGGAATTGTACTTGTGTGCATCATCCCCTCTGTTCACCTGCTCCTATCAGGAGTTGGGAGTCGCTATATAACCTTGCTCCTCTGTCAGTTTCATGCCGGTCAACAATGTAATCAGAAGCCTTTCTGTGCATGTTCCTGCTACTAGACAACTCCCAGCTAAGTTGGACTTTTGTCCTTGTGTGTTTTTGCATTTTGTTCCTGTTCACAGCTGCTGTTTCGTTACTGTGTCTGGAAAGCTCTTGTGAGCGGAAATTGCCACTCTGGTGTTATGAGTTAATGCTAGAGTCTTAAAGTAATTTCTGGATGGTGTTTTGATAGGGTTTTCTGCTGACCATGAAAGTGCCCTTTCTGTCTTCTTGCTATCTAGTAAGCGGACCTCGATTTTTGCTAAACCTATTTTCATACTACGTTTGTCATTTCATCTAAAATCACCGCCAATATATGTGGGGGCCTCTGTCTGCCTTTTGGGAAAATTTCTCTAGAGGTGAGCCAGGACTGTCTTTTCCTCTGCTAGGATTAGGTAGTTCTCCGGCTGGCGCTGGGCATCTAGGGATAAAAAAACGTAGGCATGCTACCCGGCCACTTCTAGTTGTGCGGCAGGTTTAGTTCATGGTCAGTATAGTTTCCATCTTCCAAGAGCTAGTTCTCATATATGCTGGGCTATGTTCTCTCGCCATTGAGAATCATGACAGTTTGACCGGCCAAAAAAAAAAAAGGGTTAAATTACTGGCTGAGAAAGGAGAGAAAAAAGAAGTCTGCTACAATTTTTTTTTTTTTTTTCCTCTAGTTCTGAGTGTGCTCTTAATTGAATCACTTGCTAGTCTGCCTATACTGCAGCCTTCCTCTCTTTCTCTCCTTCTTATCCTTGAATGGCTCTGTGTTCACCTGTTTCAAATGGATCTTCAGAGTGTAGCTACAGGTTTGAATAATCTCGCCACAAAGGTACAAAATTTGCAAGATTTTGTTGTTCATGCACCTATGTCTGAGCCTAGAATTCCTTTGCCTGAATTCTTCTCGGGGAATAGATCTCACTTTCAAAATTTTAAAAATAATTGCAAATTGTTTTTGTCCCTGAAGTCTCGCTCTGCCGGAGACCCTGCACAGCAGGTCAGGATTGTAATTTCCTTGCTCCGGGGCGACCCTCAAGACTGGGCTTTTGCATTGGCACCAGGGGATCCTGCGTTGCTCAATGTGGATGCGTTTTTTCTGGCCTTGGGGTTGCTTTATGAGGAACCTCATTTAGAGCTTCAGGCGGAAAAGGCCTTGATGTCCTTGTCTCAGGGGCAAGATGAAGCTGAAATATACTGCCAAAAATTCCGCAAATGGTCTGTGCTTACTCAGTGGAATGAGTGCGCCCTGGCGGCGATTTTCAGAGAAGGTCTCTCTGATGCCATTAAGGATGTTATGGTGGGGTTCCCTGTGCCTGCGAGTCTGAATGAGTCCATGACGATGGCTATTCAGATCGATAGGCGTCTGCGGGAGCGCAAACCTGTGCACCATTTGGCGGTGTCTACTGAGAAAACGCCAGAAAATATGCAATGTGATAGAATTCTGTCCAGAAGCGAGCGGCAGAATTTTAGACGAAAAAATGGGTTGTGCTTCTATTGTGGTGATTCAACTCATGTTATATCAGCATGCTTTAAGCGTACTAAGAAGCCTGACAAGTCTGTTTCAATTAGCATTTTACAGTCTAAGTTTATTCTATCTGTGACCCTGATTTGTTCTTTGTCATCTATTACCGCGGACGCCTATGTCGACTCTGGCGCTGCTTTGAGTCTTATGGATTGGTCCTTTGCCAAACGCTGTGGGTATGATTTGGAGCCATTGGAGGCTCCGATACCTCTGAAAGGGATTGACTCCACCCCATTGGCTAGTAATAAACCACAATACTGGACACAAGTGACTATGCGTGTTAATCCGGATCACCAGGAGGTTATTCGCTTTCTGGTGCTGTATAATCTACATGATGTTTTGGTGCTGGGATTGCCATGGCTGCAATCTCATAACCCAGTCCTCGACTGGAGAGCTATGTCTGTGTTAAGCTGGGGATGTAAAGGAACTCATGGGGACGTACCTTTGGTTTCCATTTCATCATCTATTCCCTCTGAGATTCCTGAATTCTTGTCTGACTTTCGTGACGTTTTTGAAGAACCCAAGGTTGGTTCACTACCTCCGCACCGGGAGTGCGATTGTGCCATAGACTTGATCCCGGGTAGTAAATACCCTAAGGGTCGTTTATTTAATCTGTCTGTGCCTGAACACGCGGCTATGCGAGAATATATAAAGGAGTCCTTGGAAAAGGGACATATTCGTCCTTCGTCATCTCCCTTAGGAGCCGGTTTTTTCTTTGTGTCTAAGAAAGACGGCTCTTTGAGGCCGTGTATTGATTATCGACTTTTGAATAAAATCACGGTTAAATATCAATATCCGTTACCACTGCTTACTGATTTGTTTGCTCGTATAAAGGGGGCCAAGTGGTTCTCTAAGATTGATCTCCGTGGGGCGTATAATTTGGTGCGAATCAAGCAGGGGGATGAGTGGAAAACCGCATTTAATACGCCCGAGGGCCATTTTGAGTATTTGGTGATGCCTTTTGGTCTTTCAAATGCCCCTTCAGTCTTCCAGTCCTTTATGCATGACATTTTCCGCGATTATTTGGACAAATTTATGATTGTGTATCTGGATGATATTCTGATTTTTTCGGATGACTGGGACTCTCATGTCCAGCAGGTCAGGAGGGTTTTTCAGGTTTTGCGGTCTAATTCCTTGTGTGTGAAGGGTTCTAAGTGTGTTTTTGGGGTTCAAAAGATTTCCTTCTTGGGATACATTTTTTCCCCCTCTTCCATCGAGATGGATCCTGTCAAGGGTCAGGCTATTGGTGATTGGACGCAACCCTCTTCTCTTAAGAGTCTTCAGAAATTTTTGGGCTTTGCTAACTTTTATTGTCGATTTATTGCTGGTTTTTCTGATGTTGTAAAACCATTGACTGATTTGACTAAGAAGGGTGCTGATGTTGCTGATTGGTCCCCTGATGCTGTGGAGGCCTTTCGGGAGCTCAAGCGCCGCTTTTCTTCCGCCCCAGTGTTGCGTCAGCCTGATGTTGCTCTTCCTTTTCAGGTTGAGGTCGACGCTTCTGAAATCGGAGCTGGGGCGGTGTTGTCGCAGAGAAGTTCCGACTGCTCCGTGATGAGACGTTGTGCTTTTTTTTCCCGTAAATTTTCGCCCGCCGAGCGGAATTATGATATTGGGAATCGGGAGCTTTTGGCCATGAAGTGGGCTTTTGAGGAGTGGCGTCACTGGCTTGAGGGGGCCAGACATCAGGTGGTGGTATTGACTGACCACAAAAATTTAATTTACCTTGAGTCTGCCAGGCGCCTGAATCCTAGACAGGCGCGCTGGTCGTTGTTTTTCTCTCGGTTTAATTTTGTGGTGTCTTACCTACCGGGTTCTAAGAATGTTAAGGCGGATGCCCTTTCTAGGAGTTTTGAGCCTGACTCCCCTGGTAATTCTGAGCCCACAGGTATCCTTAAAGATGGAGTGATATTGTCTGCCGTTTCTCCAGACCTGCGGCGGGCCTTGCAGGAGTTTCAGGCGGATAGACCTGATCGTTGCCCACCTGGTAGACTGTTTGTTCCTGATGATTGGACCAGTAGAGTCATCTCTGAGGTTCATTCTTCTGCGTTGGCAGGTCATCCTGGAATCTTTGGTACCAGGGATTTGGTGGCAAGGTCCTTCTGGTGGCCTTCCCTGTCACGAGATGTGCGAGGCTTTGTGCAGTCTTGTGACGTTTGTGCTCGGGCCAAGCCTTGTTGTTCTCGGGCTAGTGGATTGTTGTTACCCTTGCCTATCCCGAAGAGGCCTTGGACGCACATCTCGATGGATTTTATTTCGGATCTGCCTGTTTCTCATAAGATGTCTGTCATCTGGGTGGTGTGTGACCGTTTCTCTAAGATGGTCCATCTGGTTCCCTTGCCTAAGTTGCCTTCTTCTTCCGAGTTGGTTCCTCTGTTTTTTCAAAATGTTGTTCGTTTGCATGGTATTCCGGAGAATATCGTTTCTGACAGAGGGACCCAATTCGTGTCCAGATTTTGGCGGGCATTCTGTGCTAGGATGGGCATAGATTTGTCTTTTTCGTCTGCTTTCCATCCTCAGACTAATGGCCAGACCGAGCGGACTAATCAGACCTTGGAGACATATTTGAGGTGTTTTGTGTCTGCGGATCAGGATGATTGGGTTGCTTTTTTGCCTTTGGCGGAGTTCGCCCTCAATAATCGGGCCAGCTCTGCCACCTTGGTGTCCCCGTTTTTCTGTAATTCGGGGTTTCATCCTCGATTTTCCTCCGGTCAAGTGGAATCTTCGGATTGTCCTGGAGTGGATGCTGTGGTGGAGAGGTTGCATCAGATTTGGGGGCAGGTGGTGGACAATTTGAAGTTGTCCCAGGAGAAGACTCAGCTTTTTGCCAACCGCCGTCGTCGTGTTGGTCCTCGGCTTTGTGTTGGGGACTTGGTGTGGTTGTCTTCTCGTTTTGTCCCTATGAGGGTTTCTTCTCCTAAGTTTAAGCCTCGGTTCATCGGCCCGTACAAGATATTGGAGATTCTTAACCCTGTGTCCTTCCGTTTGGACCTCCCTGCATCCTTTTCGATTCATAATGTTTTTCATCGGTCATTGTTGCGCAGGTATGAGGTACCGTCTGTGCCTTCCGTTGAGCCTCCTGCTCCGGTGTTGGTTGAGGGTGAGTTGGAGTACGTTGTGGAAAAGATCTTGGACTCTCGTGTTTCCAGACGGAAACTCCAGTATCTGGTCAAATGGAAGGGATACGGTCAGGAGGATAATTCTTGGGTCACTGCCTCTGATGTTCATGCCTCCGATCTTGTCCGTGCCTTTCATAGGGCTCATCCTGATCGCCCTGGTGGTTCTGGTGAGGGTTCGGTGCCCCCTCCTTGAGGGGGGGGTACTGTTGTGAAATTGGATTCTGGGCTCCCCCGGTGGCCACTTGTGGAATTGTACTTGTGTGCATCATCCCCTCTGTTCACCTGCTCCTATCAGGAGTTGGGAGTCGCTATATAACCTTGCTCCTCTGTCAGTTTCATGCCGGTCAACAATGTAATCAGAAGCCTTTCTGTGCATGTTCCTGCTACTAGACAACTCCCAGCTAAGTTGGACTTTTGTCCTTGTGTGTTTTTGCATTTTGTTCCTGTTCACAGCTGCTGTTTCGTTACTGTGTCTGGAAAGCTCTTGTGAGCGGAAATTGCCACTCTGGTGTTATGAGTTAATGCTAGAGTCTTAAAGTAATTTCTGGATGGTGTTTTGATAGGGTTTTCTGCTGACCATGAAAGTGCCCTTTCTGTCTTCTTGCTATCTAGTAAGCGGACCTCGATTTTTGCTAAACCTATTTTCATACTACGTTTGTCATTTCATCTAAAATCACCGCCAATATATGTGGGGGCCTCTGTCTGCCTTTTGGGAAAATTTCTCTAGAGGTGAGCCAGGACTGTCTTTTCCTCTGCTAGGATTAGGTAGTTCTCCGGCTGGCGCTGGGCATCTAGGGATAAAAAAACGTAGGCATGCTACCCGGCCACTTCTAGTTGTGCGGCAGGTTTAGTTCATGGTCAGTATAGTTTCCATCTTCCAAGAGCTAGTTCTCATATATGCTGGGCTATGTTCTCTCGCCATTGAGAATCATGACAGTCACCATTCCTCAAAGGCCAACTTGATTGCCAACAACTCCCTGTTGCCGATATCGTAGTTACGTTCGGCAGACGACAGTTTCTTGGAGAAATAGGCGCAAGGATGCAAATCGCTCAAGGATGAGCCTTGTGACAGCACCGCCCCCACACCAACCTCAGACGCATCGACTTCCACAACAAAAGGTTTTGATACGTCTGGCTGCACAAGAATGGGAGCTGAAACAAAACTGTTCTTAAGAAATTCAAATGCGCGCACAGCGGCCTCAGGCCAAACGGAGAAATTGGTACCCTTTTTAGTCATGTCAGTTAGCAGTTTAGCAATGATGGAAAAATCCTTGATAAATTTCCTATAGTAGTTAGAAAACCCAAGGAACCGCTGAAGTGCTTTCAGGTTATCAGGCCGTTCCCAATGCAGCACCGCTTGCACCTTAGCGGCGTCCATTTTAAAACCAGAAGCAGACACAATATAACCCAAGAAAGGCAACTCTTGAAGAGAAAATACACATTTCTCAAGTTTAGCATACAGCTTATTCTCTCATAGGGTATGGATCACGAACCGTAATCTGGTTCAATTCCCTGAAATCCATACACGGGCGTAATCCGCCATCTTTCTTCTTCACAAAGAAGAATCCTGCTACCACAGGTGAGGATGAAGGCCTGATGCGCCCTTTGCTCAAACTTTCAGCAATGTAATCCTTTAATGCTTGTCTCTCCGGACCGGAGATGTTAAACATCCTTGCTTTAGGCAATTTGGCCCCTGGTTTAAATCTGATAGTACAGTCATAGGGGCGATGTGGCGGCAACTCTGAACAACCCTTCTCAGAGAACACATCCACAAAATCCAGAAGTGACTACGGAAAGCTTGAAGTCACAGCAGACACACATGTGGCCAGGCAATTCTCCTGGCAGAATTCGCTCCACTGAATTATGTCCTGAGTTTTCCAGTCAATTACCGGGTTGTGCATAGACAACCATGGAAAACCCAAAACCACCTGAGCAGCAAGATTCCTGAGCACCTTACATGTAACCTGCTCGGAATGTAGAACCCCAATGTGGAGTTTCACCTCAGCCACAAATTCAGTAATCTCCCCCTGTGAGAGAGGAGCAGCATTGATGGTGACCACGCGGATAGGATGAGGCAGTTTTTCGCACCTAAAATCTGCTGTGCGCGCAAACTCCTCATCAATGAGATTTGTGGCTGAACCACTATCCACAAACACAGTAATTGGCAGTTCACTGCCAGCGATTATAACCTTAGCAGGGAGCATGCATTGAGAAACCACCATGGAGGATATACATGAGCTCAGATTGGTCTCCTCCACACCCTCTGAGCTTAGAAGTTTTCCGCCGTTGCGTTTTTCTTAGACAGTAGAGGACAGATGTTAATAAAATGACTAGTCTTACCGCAGTAAAAACAGGCTCCCTGCTTCCTGAGCTCAGGGGCTCAATGCTTCACATGTGACACCCCTGCGACTTGCATAGGCTCCGTGGGCTCACCTGCAGCAACCACACGTGAACCTAAACCCTCTCCCATAGGCGGTGTCTCATGCTCCCCCTGACGCAAACGGCGATCAATGCGGACAACCAGACTCATAGCGGAATCTAGAGAAGTAGGAGTCTCGTACATCAGAAGGGCTTTTTTAACCCTTCCAGAAACCCCATGAATAAGCTGACTCCGCAGCGCTGGATCATTCCACTGTGTATCGATCGCCCAGCGACGAAATTTAGAACAGTAAACCTCTGCAACTCGCTCCCCCTGGCGAATAGTGCGTATCTTAGATTCTGTTAGAGCCATTCTGTCTGGCTCATCGTAAATATTTCCAAGAAAGGAAAAAAAACTCTCCACAGAGTCAAATGCAGCAGAATCAGATGGCAAAGAAAACGCCCATACTTGGGGATCTACGCTTAACAATGACAACACCAGGCCCACACGCTGAGCCTCATTACCTGAGGAGATCGGGCGCATACGGAAATATAGTTTGCAAGCTTCACGAAAAGAAACAAATTTACTGCGTTCCCCAGCAAATTTTTCAGGCAAAGGAAACTTAGGCTCAGCAACTCTACCTGTCGCTCCAGCTTGCACATTAGATACTGCTAGTCCCTGTTGCTGCACTGCCCCCCTCAACTCAGTGACCTGTAGGGACAGCGCCTCCAACTGGCGGGTTATGGAAGTCATTGGATCCATGACAAAACAAAAAAAAGGAAACCCCCTTTTTTTTGTTTTGTTTTAAAGGCCGATTATAATGTCATGGGGAGACTAGGTGGGCAAGAGCTAATAACCTGGGCCCCTGCAATTTCCCTCAGACTAGGGAAATCCTGACTGACCCTCTACCTAGAGTTTACACTGATGGTGTGCATGTCTAGGCCTCAACCCTCGCCCTGTCTCCTGTTTCAACCCTAGGCTGAAACCACTGCCCACCACCCAGTGAAAAGATCATACACCAATACCCACAGTTAGAACAGACAAGGATAACGGAAAATATACACCACGCCGCAGTCACTCAGGAATACACTATAAATGCGCAGGGCAAAATAAATACAAATATAGGAAGGAGTAAATAAGACAAAGGGAAATACACCACCTTCATACTCCAACTACTAGCTCACCACTCCAGACCGAGATAACAACGCACAAGACAGAAGCTATAATCGGCGACGCCCAATGTTCAGGAGAACTATATAAAGGCAATGGGCATGGCCCAGCTTCCAATACGAGCATCAGATAAATTAACCCCGGACCAGCTAGATAAAATCTAGCCGACGCCAATGAGCACATAGTGGTCAAAAGCGGAATTACCACTGTCTATCGAACGACCTGGTCTGAACAGCGTCCGACATGACAGTATAGTGCAGAATCATAAAATCTAGAAATCTCTTATGTTTCACCTTGAGAGGTGGATCCTCATAGCCTTCAGTCTGGGTGAGCAGTTCTTACTCAGCACAAACACTACATGGCAAACCAGTTGGCACAACGAAGACTAGAGTGGCATCTTGAGTAGTAAAACTGGAACTACAGAAACCGATGAAACAGATTTGAAAAAACGGTAGCAAAGTAGTAATCCACAAGGAAGTAACGTAGTTTCAGTAATGAGGAACCAGTGTAATAGACCTGAATTGCACAGTAGGTTCTATGGCAGAACTGATCCAGCGAAGTAGCAGGATAAAGTCGAAGTAGTGGTGCAAGACTGTAATGTGAAAATATCCTCAGCATTCTGGATGATATTGGCTATATAGCCTGAATGAGTCATAAAGGCGTATTGGGTTTCCACGGCAACATGAAGGGCAGCGAAATACAGGGATCCAGTAGTAGAAGGAGGAGGATGCACCACTTAGCTCTGGATCCAGGAGATGGAGAGGTGAGAGAAGCTTCTTGTCACATACACATTAAAGTCAAAGTAGTTGACAGAATCCTATAAGTGGGTCAACAAAGTGTGATCTCAAATGGGCCCCTACACTAAACAAATTAAACTCTCACCTAAAAAAATTGGGAAGTGGGATCCAGCTGTTTTCTGCTGTAACTAAAAACAGCTGTGGATCGATTGGAGGAGTGCAGAAAATTGAGGCAGTCCCAAACCCCAAATGTACAATGCAAAAAACAAAATTAAAGGCACACTGCATTTGTGGCCCATGTTGGATGTATGTCCTCATGACATATCTGCTAGACTATGGCCATAGTGCGAATGCTTAGGCATCCAACCACAATAGGAACCAGTTGCAAAAAAAAAAGCACTGCATTGTCTTTTAAGGTGTCACTGGGAAAGTTCATTATGCAGAGTTAAATCAATGTTATGTAGATGCACACCTGTCAAACAGAGACCAAAAGAACATACTTTTTCTTTTGTCTTATAATGGGGGCATATAGGAACATTAAAGCAAAACATTAGAAACTTTTCACAGTGTACAGACTTGACCAAAAGATTTGAGACTGACAACATTTTAGATCTTTTAGTCAGATGTTTCTGTGGTTCCTGAAGTACAATTATAAGCATTTCAAAATGTAATTTTTTTGTTCACCAGGCCACTTAGTTGTCACTTTTGCCTTGTGGCATAGTGTTTTAAACTACTGGAAAAAGACATTATTCATAAACAAATTGCTTCTGGATAATTGGGAGATGTTGCTCTTGGAGGATGTTTAGCTGCCATCCTTTATTCATGGCAGTGTTCTTAGGCAAAACTGTGAGTTCACTTGGATGAAAAGCAATCCCACACATCAGTGGTCTTAGATTGTTCTGCTGTTTGCATGACACAGGACTCATGGTAGTTCTCACCATCTCACGTTGTACCCAACAGGATAGTCCTAACCTGTCTAGTATTAAACCTCACCATATGTCATACAATGTCAATGTGAATAAGAGCAGAGCAGGATATAACCTTGAATAAGACACCCATCCATTCAAAATTTCACCCCAATCAAAACTGCAACTTTCACGTTCAAATCGGCCCTCACCTGTGCTAAACAGATCCATTTCACAACTCTTGTATCTTTGTAGGAAGGGGGAGCCAGGGCAGCAGTCATGGCCAATAGCAATCCCTTTATCACTCTCCAGCCTTCCCCCTCCATACAAACGTGTAGCTCTCTGAGTACCTCGGTACTGTTCCTTAACGCCATCAGGGTCTTCCTGGCACAGGACAGTTACCTCTGCAGACGATTCCAAGAATAAAGAGTCACAGTCCGGTTTTGCTACAACTTAGTTACATATTTACATAGTTATTAAGGTTGAAGGAAGACTTTAAGTCCATCTAGTTCAACCCATAGCCTAGCCTAACATGCCCTAACATGTTGATCCAGAGGAAGGCAAAAAAAAACCCATGTGGCAAAGAGTAAGCTCCACACTGGGGAAAAAAATTCCTTCCCGACTCCACATACGGCAATCAGACTAGTTCCCTGGATCAACGCCCCATCAAGGAATCTAGTATATATACCCTGTAACATTATACTTTTCAAGAAAGGCATCCAGTCCCCTCTTAAATTTAAGTAATGAATCACTCATTACAACATCATACGGCAGAGAGTTCCATAGTCTCACTGCTCTTACAGTAAAGAATCCGAGTCTGTTATCATGCTTAAACCTTCTTTCCTCCAGACATAGAGGATGGCCCCTTGTCCTTGTCTCAGGTCTATGATTAAAAAGATCATCAGAAAGGTCTTTGTACTGTCCCCTCATATATTTATACATTAAAATAAGATCACCCCTTAGTCTTCATTTTTCCAAACTAAACGGCCCCAAGTGTAATAACCTATCTTGGTATTGCAGACCCCCCAGTCCTTTAATAACCTTGGTCGCTCTTCTCTGCACCCGCTCTAGTTCAGCTATGTCTTTCTTATACACCGGAGACCAGAACTGTGCACAGTATTCTAAGTGTGGTCGAACTAGTGACTTGTATAGAGGTAAAATTATGTTCTCCTCATGAGCATCTATGCCTCTTTTAATGCATCCCATTATTTTATTTGCCTTTGTAGAAGCTGCATGACACTGGCCACTGAATATGAGTTTGTCATCCACCCATACACCCAGGTCTTTTTCATTGACGGTTTTTCCCAGAGTTTTAGAATTAAGCACATAGTTATACATCTTATTACTTCTACCCAAGTGCATGACCTTACATTTATCCCCATTAAAGCTCATTTGCCATTTATCAGCCCAAGCTTCTAGTTTACATAAATCATCCTGTAATATAAAATTGTCCTCCCCTGTATTGATTACCCTGCAGAGTTTAGTGTCATCTGCAAATATTGAAATTCTACTCTGAATGCCCCCTACAAGGTCATTAATAAATATGTTAAAAAGAAGAGGGCCCAATACTGACCCCTGTGGTACCCCACTGCTAACCGCGACCCAGTCCGAGTGTGCTCCATTAATAACCACCCTTTGTTTCCTATCCCTGAGCCAGCTCTAAACACACTTACACATATTTTCCCCTATCCCCATTATTCTCATTTTATGTATCAACCTTTTGTGTGGCACCGTATCAAAAGCTTTTGAAAAGTCAATATACACTACATCTACTGGGTTCCCTGTTATGGTTCTGGTGGTAAGAACACATGAACTGACCTGATAGGTAAACCAAAAATTAGGACAAGCTCTGGGGATGTGGGAACTTTACTGACCGCAATCCTGATCCTATCCAAACACACTATAGGCAGCCGTGGAGCGTTCCTAACTCGGCCTAGACGCCTCTGCACAGCCTGAGAAACTAGCTACCCCTAGAGAGAAACAAAGCCTCACTTGCCTCAGAGAAATTTTCCCCAAAGTGAGAGCAGCCCCCACAAATAATGACGGTGAGTTAAGAGGAAAACACAAACATAGAAATGAAAATAGGTTTTAGCAAATGAGGCCCGCTAATAATTAAATAGTCAGAGGATAGCAAGGAATCTGTGCGGTCAGTATAAAATACTACAAAAATTATCCACGCAGAGAGTACAAAAAGACCCCCACACCGACTCACGATGTGAGGGGCACAACTCCGCACCCCAGATCTTCCAGCTAGCAATCAAATAGCATATAAGCAAGCTGGACTGAACTCATCATATACTGAGAAACATTTTCAAATAGCAATGAGCAAAAATAGACTAGCATGAACTTAGCTTCTCCACGAGGAGACAGGTCACAAGGGAAGTCCCAGAGAGATCTGAACCAGTACTGAATACAACGACAGCAGGCAACAAGTAAAGGTCCAGGTGGAGTTAAATAGGCAGCAAGCCTAGCAGGAAACGAGGCAGCTGGAGTCCAGCTACAGACCAGCCGTAACACTCAAAGCCACCAGAGGGAGCCCAGAAACAGAACTCACAAAGTACCACTCATGACCACAGGAGGGAGCCCGAGAACGGAGTTCACAACAGTACCCCCCCTTTGAGGAGGGGTCACCGAACCCTCACCAGAGCCCCCAGGCTCAGGACGATCAGGACGAGCCAAATGAAAGGCACGAACCAAATCGGCAGCATGGACATCAGAGGCAACAACCCAGGAATTATCTTCCTGACCATAGCCCTTCCATTTAAACCAAGTACTGAAGCTTCCATCTCGAAATACGAGAATCCAAGATCTTCTCCACCACATACTCCAATTCTCCCTCGACCAACACCGGAGCAGGAGGATCAACAGAAGGAACCACAGGCACCACATACCTCCGCAACAATGACCTATGGAACACATTATGAATGGCAAAAGATGCTGGGAGGTCCAAACGAAATTACACAGGATTGAGGATTTCTGAAATCTTATAAGGACCGATGAAACGAGGTTTAAACTTAGGAGAGGAAACCTTCATAGGAACGTAATGAGATGACAACCATACCAAATCCCCCACACGAAGTCGGGGACCCACACAGCGACGGCGATTAGCAAAGCGCTGAGCCTTCTCCTGTGACAACGTCAAATTGTCCACTACGTGGTTCCAAATCTGCTGCAACCTATCCACCACAGAATCCACCCCAGGACAGTCAGAAGGCTCAACCTGACCTGAGGAAAAATGAGGATGAAAACCAGAATTACAAAAAAAAGGCGAAACCAAAGTAGCAGAACTAGCCCGATTATTGAGGGCGAACTCAGCCAATGGCAAAAAAGTCACCCAATCATCCTGATCAGCAGAAACAAAACATCTCAAATAAGCTTCCAAGGTCTGATTAGTTCGTTCAGTTTGGCCATTTGTCTGAGGATGGAAGGCCAAAGAAAAAGACAAATCAATGCCCATCTTAGCACAAAAGGACCGCCAAAATCTGGACACAAACTGGGATCCTCTGTCAGACACAATGTTCTCCGGAATACCATGCAAACGAACCACATTCTGAAAAAACAGCAGAACCAAATCAGAGGAGGAGGGCAACTTAGGCAAGGGCACCAAATGGACCATTTTAGAAAAACAATCACAAACCACCCAGATGACAGATATCCTGAGAGACTGGAAGATCCGAAATAAAATCCATGGAAATATGCGTCCAAGGCCTCCTCGGGACAGTCAAAGGCAAAAGCAATCCACTGGCACGAGAACAGCAAGGCTTGGCCCGAGCACAAATCCCACAGGACTGCACAAAGGAACGCACATCCCGCGACAAGGAAGGCCACCAAAAGGACCTGGCCACCAGATCCCTGGTACCAAAAATCCCAGGATGACGCGCCAACACCGAAGAATGAACCTCGGAAATAACTCTACTGGTCTATCCGGGACAAACAGTCTCTCCGGTGGACAATGGTCAGGTCTATCGGCCTGAAATTCCTGCAGCACCCGCCGCAAATCAGGGGAGATGGCAGACAAAATCACCCCCTCTCTGAGGATACCAGCTGGCTCAGAAACTCCCGGAGAGTCAGGCACAAAACTCCTAGAAAGGGCATCAGCCTTCACATTCTTTGAGCCTGGAAGGTACGAAACCACAAAATCAAAACGGGAGAAAAACAGCGACCAACGAGCTTGTCTAGGATTTAACCGCTTGGCAGACTCGAGATAAATCAAATTCTTGTGATCCGTCAAGACCACCACGCGATGCTTGGCTCCCTCAAGCCAATGTCGCCACTCCTCGAATGCCCACTTCATTGCCAACAACTCCCGATTACCAACATCATAATTCCGCTCGGCAGGCGAAAACTTTCTAGAAAAGAAAGCACATGGTCTCATCACCGAGCCATCAGAGCTTCTCTGTGACAAGACAGCCCCTGCTCCAATCTCAGAAGCATCAACCTCGACCTGAAAGGGAAGAGAGACATCAGGCTGACGCAAGACAGGAGCTGAAGAAAACCGATGTTTCAGCTCCTGAAAGGCCTCAACGGCCACAGAAGACCAATTCGTCACATCAGCACCCTTTCTAGTCAAATCCGTCAAAGGTTTAACCACACTAGAAAAATTAGTAATGAAGCGACGGTAAAAATTAGCAAAGCCCAAGAACTTCTGAAGACTCTTCACAGATGTAGGTTGAGTCCAGTCATAGATGGCCTGGACTTTAACTGGATCCATCTCGATAGTAGAAGGGGAAAAAATGAAGCCCAAAAAGGAAACCTTCTGGACTCCAAAGAGACATTTAGAGCCCTTCACAAACAAGGCATTGGCACGCAGGACCTGAAACACCATCCTGACCTGCTTCACATGAGACTCCCAATCATCAGAAAAGACCAAAATATCATCCAGGTACACAATCATAAATCTATCCAGATACTCTCGGAAGATGTCGTGCATGAAGGACTGAAACACGGAAGGGGCATTAGAAAGCCCAAAAGGCATCACCAAGTACTCAAAATGACCTTCGGGCGTATTAAATGCTGTTTTCCATTCATCTCCCTGCTTTATACGCACAAGATTATAAGCTCCTCGAAGATCTATCTTGGTGAACCAACTAGCCCCCCTAATCCGAGCAAACAGATCGGACAGCAGAGGCAAAGGGTACTGAAATTTGACCGTGATTTTATTTAGAAGGCGATAATCTATACAGGGTCTCAGAGAACCATCCTTCTTGGCCACAAAAAAGAACCCTGCACCCAAAGGTGACGAGGACGGACGAATATGCCCTTTCTCCAAAGACTCCTTTATACAAGTCCGCATAGCAGTATGTTCTGGTACAGATAAATTAAAAAGTCGACCCTTAGGGAACTTACTACCAGGAATCAAATTTATAGCACAATCACAATCCCTATGAGGAGGTAGGGCACTGGATTTGGGCTCATCAAATACATCCTGGTAATCCGACAAAAATTCAGGGACCTCAGAAGGAGTAGAAGAAGCAATTGACACCAAAGGAACATCGCCATGTACCCCTTGACAACCCCAACTTGACACAGACATTGCTTTCCAATCCAGGACTGGATTATGAACCTGCAGCCATGGCAGACCCAAAACGACAACATCATGCAAATTATGTAACACCAGAAAGCGAATAACCTCCTGATGTGCAGGAGTCATGCGCATAGTCACTTGAGTCCAGTACTGAGGCTTATTCTTGGCCAATGGCGTAGCATCAATTCCCTTTAGTGGAATAGGGAATTGCAATGGCTCCAAGATAAAACCACAGCGCCTGGCAAATGACAAATCCATCAAATTCAGGGCAGCACCTGAATCCACAAAAGCCATAACAGAGTAGGATGACAGAGAGCAAATCAAAGTAACAGACAAAATGAATTTAGGCTGTACAGTACCAATGGTGACAGACTTAGCGAACCTTTTTGTGCGCTTAGAACAGTCAGAAATAACATGAGTGGAGTCACCACAGTAAAAGCACAACCCATTCTGACGTCTGTGATTTTGCCGTTCAATTCTGGTCAGAATCCTGTCACATTGCTTAGGGCTCATTTCCACTTGCGAGAGAAAAAATGGTCCGTAATCTGGACCGAAAAAAAGGGATGAAAAGTATGCGATTGTCATGTGAGTTCAATGCGATTTTACATCTGTATGACATCCGTATGCAATCCGTTTTTTTTCTCTGCAACTATTTTTATACAGTCATTTACAGGACCATTTACAGTGTTTTATGCCACAGAATGGTAAGGTATCCGTAAAAAACGGACGTCATACGCATGGTCCGTATTCCATGCGTTTTTTTTCTCGCACCCATTGACTTGCATTGGCGAGTCTCGTCCGAGAATCGCAGCAATACGCAGCATGCTGCGATTTTTTTCTCAGTCCAATTTCGGCTGAGAAAAAAAATTGCAAATGAAAAGACACCTATTGAATAACATTGGTCCGAGTGCAATCCGATTTTTTATCGGATTGCACTCGTCCGTTTTCCTTGCAAGTGGAAATGAGCCCATAGACTCAGGCTTCTGTTCAGAAAACACCGCCAGATGGTGCACAGGTTTGCGCTCCCGCAAACGCCGATCAATCTGAATGGCCAAAGACATTGACTCATTCAGACCCGCAGGCGTGGGGAACCCCACCATAACATCCTTAAGGGCTTCAGAAAGACCCTTTCTGAAAATCGCTGCCAGGGCACACTCATTCCACTGAGTGAGCACAGACCACTTCCTAAACTTCTGACAGTAAACCTCTGCTTCATCCTGACCCTGAGAGAGAGCCAGCAAAATCTTTTCTGCCTGGTCCACTAGATTAGGTTCCTCATAAAGCAATCCAAGTGCCAGAAAAAACGCATCCACATTTAGCAATGCAGGATCTCCTGGTGCCAGGGAGAATGCCCAATCTTGAGGGTCACCACGTAACAAAGAAATAATAATTTTAACTTGCTGAGCAGGGTCACCAGAGGAACGAGGTCTCAGAGAAAGAAACAATTTGCAATTATTTTTGAAATTCAAAAACCTAGACCTATCTCCAGAGAACAGCTCAGGAATTGGTATTTTAGGTTCTGACATAGGACTGTGAATTACATAATCCTGAATGCTTTGTATCCTTGTAGCGAGCTGATCCACACAAGAGGACAGACCTTGAATGTCCATATCTGCAGCTGAGTCCTGAACCACCCAGAGATTAAGGGGAGGAGAGAGGCTAAACACACTGCAGAGGAAAAAAAACCCTCAGAGCTTCTCTTATCCCTCTTTTGCGATGCATTAACACTTTACTGGCCTGCTGTACTGTTATGGTTCTGGTGGTAAGAACACATGAACTGACCTGATAGGTAAACCAAAAAATAGGACAAGCTCTGGGGATGTGGGGACTTTACTGACCGCAATCCTGATCCTATCCAAACACACTATAGGCAGCCGTGGAGCGTTCCTAACTCGGCCTAGACGCCTCTGCATAGCCTGAGAAACTAGCTACCCCTAGAGAGAAACAAAGCCTCACTTGCCTCAGAGAAATTTTCCCCAAAGTGAGAGCAGCCCCCACAAATAATGACGGTGAGTTAAGAGGAAAACACAAACATAGAAATGAAAATAGGTTTTAGCAAATGAGGTCCGCTAATAACTAAATAGTCAGAGGATAGCAAGGAATCTGTGCGGTCAGTATAAAATACTACAAAAATTATCCACGCAGAGAATACAAAAAGACCCCCACACCGACTCACGATGTGAGGGGCGCAACTCCGCACCCCAGAGCTTCCAGCTAGCAATCAAATAGCATATAAGCAAGCTGGACTGAACTCATCATATACTGAGAAACATTTTCAAATAGCAATGAGCAAAAATAGACTAGCATGAACTTAGCTTCTCCACGAGGAGACAGGTCACAAGGGAAGTCCCAGAGAGATCTGAACCAGTACTGAATACAACGACAGCAGGCAACAAGTAAAGGTCCAGGTGGAGTTAAATAGGCAGCAAGCCTAGCAGGAAACGAGGCAGCTGGAGTCCAGCTACAGACCAGCCGTAACACTCAAAGCCACCAGAGGGAGCCCAAAAACAGAACTCACAAAGTACCACTCATGACCACAGGAGGGAGCCCGAGAACGGAATTCACAACAGTTCCCTTGGTCCAGTCCGGAACTTACCTCTTCATAAAAAGCTGATTAAATTAGTCTGACATGAACGGTCCCTAGTAAACCCTTGCTGATACTGGGTCATGAGGTTATTCCTCTTCAGATACTCCAGTATAGCATCCCTTAGAATGCCCTCCAGGATTTTACCCACAGTAGAGGTTAAGCTTACTGGCCTATAATTTCCAAGTTCAGTTTTTGTCCCCTTTTTGAATATTGGCACCATATTTGCTATACGCCAGTCCTGTGGTACAGACCCTGTTATTATGGACTCTTTAAAGATTAAAAATAATGGTCTATCAATGACTGTACTTAATTCCTGCAGTACTGGGGGGTGTATCCCATCCGGGCCCGGAGATTTGTCAATTTTAGTGAATTTTAGACGCCGCCGTACTTCCTGCTGGGTTAAGCAGGTGACACTTAATGGGGAATTTTTGTTATCACTAGGGTTGAGCGACTTTCATTTTTTTAAGATCGAGTAGGGTTTTGGGAAACCCGATTTTGTCCAGAGTCGAGTCGAGTGCAGTCGGCCGATTATCGCTAAAAGTCGGGGATCGACCGAAACACGAAACCCAATGCAAGTCAATGGGGAAGCATAGTCGGCAGTGAGTGGAGGCCAGGAAAACACCTACAGTGCCCATTTTAATGCCAAAAACATCCATTCTTGTTTCTGAAGCTTGCCAATCTTAATTAACTGTATAATAATAGTTGGGCATAGGGAATTGGGGGAAAGTTGTGGGGGGAGTAGGGCTGGCTCAAGTTTTTCGTGGGCCCAGGAAATGCGGACTACGTCACGGCGGTGTTGCAGGGAAAGGTAAGTATTTAAAAGTTGCAAGTGCTGTGATCCTGAGCAAGCAGGGGGGGGCCCACTCGTTCGCATTGCCACTGGCACAGGGCCCCTCAAAGTACGGCGGTGTGTTTGCATGGCGGGGGCGCCTCCCACCAGCAGCGACACTTTTGCGTACTCTGAGGGGCCCTGTGCCAGTGACGTCGCCAACGAGTATGCCCCCCCACCTGATGAAGGAACCTGCACTTTCATCTGCACCTTCCTCTTTGTCCCTGTGTAAGGTGGTATAACATGCGGGAAGGGGAACCTTACTTTCAGCAGGGACAGATTCTGGCTGTGTAGAGTACAAGGGGAATGTAGTGGTCTAGGTCAATGTACCAGCAGACTCATTTAGCAGTGGCTGGGCAATGGGCAGGATGAGGAGGAAACAGATATAGGGCCAAAGAATAAAGTAGGCTACATGCAGTTCAAAATTGGTAACAGGACTAAACAGGCGGCATTGCTTTGTTCAGTGGAGTAGCAAACCCAAGAGCAGCAGACACTGTTTCAAGGGCCTAACCACACTAGTAGGCCAAATGCAGTTTAATATCTGATAGTATAGGGCGAAAGCCAGAATGTGGAAGCTCAGCTTTGTTCAGTTGAGGACAACACCAGGGAGGGGCAGACACCTTTAGTAGGCCGGAAAAGCCTATTGCATTTTTCAAAATGGTAATTTGGAGCAGAAGGTTGAAGCTCAGCTTTATTTAGTTGAGGGCAACACCAGGGAGGGGCAGAAGCCGTTAGTAGGCCCTAACCACCATTTTTTTTTTTTAAAACCACTTAATGAGAGCCGGAAGGTTGAAGCTCAGCTTTATTTAGTTGAGGACAACACCAGGGAGGGGCAGAAGCCGTTAGTAGGCCCTAACCACCATTTTTTTTTTTAAAACCACTTAATGAGAGCCGGAAGGTTGAAGCTCAGCTTTATTTAGTTGAGGACAACACCAGGGAGGGGCAGAAGCCGTTAGTAGGCCCTAACCACCATTTTTTTTTTTAAAACCACTTAATGAGAGCCGGAAGGTTGAAGCTCAGCTTTATTTAGTTGAGGACAACACCAGGGAGGGGCAGAAGCCGTTAGTAGGCCCTAACCACCATTTTTTTTTTTAAAACCACTTAATGAGAGCCGGAAGGTTGAAGCTCAGCTTTATTTAGTTGAGGACAACACCAGGGAGGGGCAGAAGCCGTTAGTAGGCCCTAACCACCATTTTTTTTTTTTTAAACCACTTAATGAGAGCCGGAAGGTTGAAGCTCAGCTTTATTTAGTTGAGGACAACACCAGGGAGGGGCAGAAGCCGTTAGTAGGCCCTAACCACCATTTTTTTTTTTAAAACCACTTAATGAGAGCCGGAAGGTTGAAGCTCAGCTTTATTTAGTTGAGGACAACACCAGGGAGGGGCAGAAGCCGTTAGTAGGCCCTAACCACCATTTTTTTTTTAAAAACCACTTAATGAGAGCCGGAAGGTTGAAGCTCAGCTTTATTTAGTTGAGGACAACACCAGGGAGGGGCAGAAGCCGTTAGTAGGCCCTAACCACCATTTTTTTTTTTTAAAACCACTTAATGAGAGCCGGAAGGTTGAAGCTCAGCTTTATTTAGTTGAGGACAACACCAGGGAGGGGCAGAAGCCGTTAGTAGGCCCTAACCACCATTTTTTTTTTTAAAACCACTTAATGAGAGCCGGAAGGTTGAAGCTCAGCTTTATTTAGTTGAGGACAACACCAGGCAGGGGCACACAGACAGACACCTTTAGTAGGCCGGAAAAGCCTATTGCATTTTTCAAAATGGTAATTTGGAGCAGAAGGTTGAAGCTCAGCTTTATTTAGTTGAGGGCAACACCAGGCAGTGGCACACAGACAGACACCTTTAGTAGGCCGGAAAAGCCTATTGCATTTTTTAAAATGGTAATTTGGAGCAGAAGGTTGAAGCTCAGCTTTATTTAGTTGAGGACAACACCAGGCAGGGGCACACAGACAGACACCTTTAGTAGGCCGGAAAAGCCTATTGCATTTTTTAAAATGGTAATTTGGAGCAGAAGGTTGAAGCTCAGCTTTATTTAGTTGAGGACAACACCAGGCAGGGGCACACAGACAGACACCTTTAGTAGGCCGGAAAAGCCTATTGCATTTTTTAAAATGGTAATTTGGAGCAGAAGGTTGAAGCTCAGCTTTATTTAGTTGAGGACAACACCAGGCAGGGGCACACAGACAGACACCTTTAGTAGGCCGGAAAAGCCTATTGCATTTTTCAAAATGGTAATTTGGAGCAGAAGGTTGAAGCTCAGCTTTATTTAGTTGAGGGCAACACCAGGGAGGGGCAGAAGCCGTTAGTAGGCCCTAACCACCATTTTTTTTTTTTAAAACCACTTAATGAGAGCCGGAAGGTTGAAGCTCAGCTTTATTTAGTTGAGGACAACACCAGGGAGGGGCAGAAGCCGTTAGTAGGCCCTAACCACCATTTTTTTTTTTAAAACCACTTAATGAGAGCCGGAAGGTTGAAGCTCAGCTTTATTTAGTTGAGGACAACACCAGGGAGGGGCAGAAGCCGTTAGTAGGCCCTAACCACCATTTTTTTTTTTAAAACCACTTAATGAGAGCCGGAAGGTTGAAGCTCAGCTTTATTTAGTTGAGGACAACACCAGGGAGGGGCAGAAGCCGTTAGTAGGCCCTAACCACCATTTTTTTTTTTTAAAACCACTTAATGAGAGCCGGAAGGTTGAAGCTCAGCTATATTTAGTTGAGGACAACACCAGGCAGGGGCACACAGACAGACACCTTTAGTAGGCCGGAAAAGCCTATTGCATTTTTTAAAATGGTAATTTGGAGCAGAAGGTTGAAGCTCAGCTTTATTTAGTTGAGGACAACACCAGGCAGGGGCACACAGACAGACACCTTTAGTAGGCCGGAAAAGCCTATTGCATTTTTCAAAATGGTAATTTGGAGCAGAAGGTTGAAGCTCAGCTTTATTTAGTTGAGGGCAACACCAGGGAGGGGCAGAAGCCGTTAGTAGGCCCTAACCAAAGTTGAAGGCCAAATGCAGTTTAATTTCTGATACTATAGGCCGAAAGCCAGAAGGTGGAAGCTCCGATTTAGACAGTGGAGGACAATTTGAATTAGGGACTGCAGACAGACTTAGTAGGCTGTCCCCTGTGGACCATGCATCCACCACATTAACCCATTGCGCCGTAATGGACACGTAATCTTCCGTGGCCATGCCTACAGGTCCATGCGTCTGTTGTCAGGTGCACCTTTGTACTCACAGATTGCCAGAGTGCATGGACAATGCGGTCTTCTACATGCTGGTGGAGGGTTGGGATGGCTTTTCTCGCAAAAGAAGTGTCGACTGGTTAGCTTGTAGCGTGGTACAGCGTAGTCCATCATGGCCTTATTAATAGTAAATAAAATATATAACTAGGCTCTATGAACTTTTAAATAGGTTCCAGGGGTACACGGGCAGCATTGGTGTGGTCAGTGGAGGAGTATTGCAAGTAGGGGCTGCAGACAGGCTATCAAAGGCCTAAAATAACAAACAGTAGGCAGTCATGGCAGTTTTACATCGGTTACATGGATACACAGGCAGGCACTCCAGGCAGCATTGTGGTCAGTGGAGGAGTATTGCAAGTAGGGGCCGCAGACAGGCTATCAAAGGCCTAAAATAACAAACAATAGGCTCATTGCAGTTTTACAGCGGTTACATCGATACACAGGCAGCTTGGTGGTGAGTGGAGGAGTATTTAAAGTAGGGACCGCAGACAGGCTATCAAAGGCCTAACATAACAAACAATAGGCTCATGGCAGTTTTACAGCGGTTACATGGATACACGGGCAGGCAACTTGGTGGTGGTGAGTGGAGGAGTATTTAAAGTAGGGACCGCAGACAGGCTATCAAAGGCCTAACATAACAAACAATAGGCTCATGGCAGTTTTACAGCGGTTACATGGATACACGGGCAGGCAGCTTGGTGGTCAGTGGAGGAGTATTTAAAGTAGGGACCGCAGACAGGCTATCAAAGGCCTAACATAACAAACAATAGGCTCATGGCAGTTTTACAGCGGTTACATGGATAGACGGGCAGGCAGCTTGGTGGTGAGTGGAGGAGTATTTAAAGTAGGGACCGCAGACAGGCTTCAAAGGCCTAACATAAGAAAATGGGCTGGCTGTAGGCACTTTATAATTGGTTCCAGGGGTACACGGGCAGCAGTGGTCTGGTCAGTGGAGGAGTATTTAAAGTAGGGACCGCAGACAGGCTATCAAAGGCCTAAAATAACAAACAATAGGCTCATGGCAGCTTTACAGCGGTTACATGGATACACAGGCAGCTTGGTGGTGAGTGGAGGAGTATTTAAAGTAGGGACCGCAGACAGGCTATCAAAGGCCTAACATAACAAACAATAGGCTCATGGCAGTTTTACAGCGGTTACATGGATAGACGGGCAGGCAGCTTGGTGGTCAGTGGAGGAGTATTTAAAGTAGGGACCGCAGACAGGCTTCAAAGTCCTAACATAAGAAAATGGGCTGGCTGTAGGCACTTTATAATTGGTTCCAGGGGTACACGGGCAGCAGTGGTCTGGTCAGTGGAGGACTAGTGGAAGGAGGGACCGCAGACAGGCTTCAAAGGCCTAAAATAACAAACAATAGGCTCATGGCAGCTTTACAGCGGTTACATGGATACACAGGCAGCTTGGTGGTGAGTGGAGGAGTAGTGCAAGGAGTGTCTGTCCCAGTACTC
Organism: Ranitomeya variabilis; assembly: GCF_051348905.1. NCBI lineage: Eukaryota > Metazoa > Chordata > Amphibia > Anura > Dendrobatidae > Ranitomeya > Ranitomeya variabilis. Next base: position 416,216,623 of record NC_135234.1, read on the forward strand.
CCAAAATATAAATAGATGTTAATGTCTCGCAAAACAACCACAACAAAAAAAAAGGTGGCATACTTAGGTACAGGGGTGGGCTCATCTACTGAGTTTCTGACATAGTAATTTGGCAGTAACTATTTAATGGTGCCAATATAGGACACAGACACAGACTACTTTAAGTTGCATCATAGATGTCTACAAATTTGTATTGTCAGTGCCAGACATTGAATGATGTCAGCGAATAGACTAAAGATTGGTGGAGCTGTGCGACATAATTTTGGACGTGGTAGAGCACATTTTGAGCTGGGGTAGGGGGGAACTCTCTTGAGGCCGGCGGGACCGCCCCAGGGCCCCTCATGTTACAACGGTGTGTCTGACGTTGGGTGCGCACCACCACCGCCAGAGACACTACATTGTACTATGAGGGACCCAGTAGCAATGCCGTCAACCAAAAGCGAGCACACCCACCTCTTCAGACAAACAGCAGTCTCACGGGTGCTTGCGCCAAGTCGCGATACCACGGCCCCGTGTGGGGAGTTTTGCCATTTAGGGAGATGTAAACATGTCGTATGCTGTACAATCAGCTGCAGCAAATTAGACATTAGAAAAGTAATTCACAGGCAAGAGCTTTTCATAGGAAAGCTAGGTGTCGGCCGGGCAAGGTGGGGCAAAAGATTTCGAAATCCAGTTGTGGTTCATTTTAATGAATGTTAGATCGTCAACATTTTGGGTAGCCAGACGAGTCCTTTTTTCGGTTAATATTGAACCTGCAGCACTGAATACTCTTTCTGATAGGACACTTGCTGCCGGGCAAGCAAGCTCCTGCAATGCATATTCTGCCAATTCTGGCCAGGTGTCTAATTTGGAGGCCCAGTAATCAAATGGGAATGACGGTTGAGGGAGAACATCGATAAGGGATGAAAAATAGTTAGTAACCATACTGGACAAATGTTGTCTCCTGTCACTTTCAATTGATGCAGCAGTACCTGTCCTGTCTGCGGTCATAGCAAAATCACTCCACAACCTGGTCAGAAAACCCCTCTGTCCAACGCCACTTCTGATGTGTGCACCCCTAACACTCCTAGTCTGCTGCCCCCTGGAGCTCGTGTGAGAACGATCACGTGCGCTGTGTGCTGGGAATGCCTGAAGCAAACGGTCAACAAGAGTTGATTGTTTGGTTGCTAATATTAGTTCCAAGTTCTCATGTGGCATAATATTTTGCAATTTGCCTTTATAGCGTGGATCAAGGAGGCAGGCCAACCAGTAATCGTCATCGTTCATCATTTTCGTAATGCGTGTGTCCCTTTTTAGGATACGTAAGGCATAATCCGCCATGTGGGCCAAAGTTCCAGTTGTCAAATCTCCGGTTGTGATTGGTTGAGGGGCAGTTGCAGGCAAATCTACGTCACTTGTGTCCCTCAAAAAACCAGAACCCGGCCGTGACACGCAACCAATTTCCTGTGCCCCCGGGAAAGGTTCGGCATTAAAAATATACTCATCCCCATCATCCTCCTCGTCCTCCACCTCCTCTTCGCCCGCTACCTCGTCCTGTACACTGCCCTGACCAGACAATGGCTGACTGTCATCAAGGCTTTCCTCTTCCTCTGGTGCAGACGCCTGCTCCTTTATGTGCGTCAAACTTTGCATCAGCAGACGCATTAAAGGGATGCTCATGCTTATTACGGCGTTGTCTGCACTAACCAGCCGTGTGCATTCCTCAAAACACTGAAGGACTTGACACATGTCTTGTATCTTAGACCACTGCACACCTGACAACTCCATGTCTGCCATCCTACTGCCTGCCCGTGTATCCTCCCACAAATAAATAACAGCACGCCTCTGTTCGCACAGTCTCTGAAGCATGTGCAGTGTTGAGTTCCACCTTGTTGCAACGTCTATGATGAGGCGATGCTGGGGAAGGTTCAAAGACCGCTGATAGGTCTGCATACGGCTGGCGTGTACAGGCGAACGTCGGATATGTGAGCAAAGTGCACGCACTTTGAGGAGCAGGTCGGAGAACCCAGGATAAGTTTTCAATAAGCACTGCACCACCAGGTTTAAGGTGTGAGCCAGGCAAGGAATGTGTTTCAGTTGGGAAAGGGAGATGGCAGCCATGAAATTCCTTCCGTTATCACTCACTACCTTGCCTGCCTCAAGATCTACTGTGCCCAGCCACGACTGCGTTTCTTGTTGCAAGAACTCGGACAGAACTTCCGCGGTGTGTCTGTTGTCGCCCAAACACTTCATAGCCAATACAGCCTGCTGACGCTTGGCAGTAGCTGGCCCATAATGGGACAACTGGTGTGCAACAGTGTCATCTGCCGATGGAGTGGTTGGCAGACTGCGTTCTGTGGAAGAGCTGTAGCTTCTGCAGGAGGACGAGGAGGAGGAGGAGGAGGGGGTGCGAACGCCTACAGCCAACTGTTTCCTAGACCGTGGGCTAGGCACAACTGTCCCTAAATTGATGTTGCCTGTGGACCCTGCATCCACCACATTCACCCAGTGTGCCGTGATGGACACATAACGTCCCTGGCCATGCCTACTGGTCCATGCATCTGTAGTCAGGTGCACCTTTGTACTCACAGATTGCCTGAGTGCATGGACGATGCGCTGTTTAACATGCTGGTGCAGGGCTGGGATGGCTTTTCTGGAAAAAAAGTGTCGACTGGGTAGCTCGTATCGTGGTTCAGCGTACTCCATCAGGGCTTTGAAAGCTTCGCTTTCAACTAACCGGTAGGGCATCATCTCTAACGAGATTAGTCTAGCTATGTGGGCGTTAAAACCCTGTGTACGCGGATGCGAGGATAAGTACTTCCTTTTTCTAACCAGAGTCTCATGTAGGGTGAGCTGGACTGGAGAGCTGGAGATCGTGGAACTTTCGGGTGTGCCGGTGTACATGGCAGACTGAGAGACGGTTGGAGACGGTATTGTTTCCGCCGGTGCCCTAGATGCAATATTTCCTCCTACAAAACTGGTGATTCCCTGACCCTGACTGCTTTTGGCTGGCAAAGAAACCTGCACAGATACTGCCGGTGGTGCGGAAAATGGTGGCCTTACAGTGACGGAAGGGATGTTGCGTTGCTGACTAGCTTCATTGGCCGAGGGTGCTACAACCTTGAGGGACGTTTGGTAGTTAGTCCAGGCTTGAAAATGCATGGTGGTTAAGTGTCTATGCATGCAACTAGTATTTAGACTTTTCAGATTCTGACCTCTGCTTAAGCTAGTTGAACATTTTTGACAGATGACTTTGCGCTGATCAGTTGGATGTTGTTTAAAAAAATGCCAGACTGCACTCTTCCTAGACTCGGATCCCTTTTCAGGGATTGCAGACTGAGCTTTAACCGGATGGCAACGCTGTGCTCCAACAGGTTTTGGCTTTGACACGCGTTTTGGGCCAGATACGGGCCCGGCAGATGGAACCTGTTGCGATGTTGATGCCTGCTGCGGCCCCTCCTCCACCTCCGCTTCTGAACTACTGCCGCCTGCACCCTGTTCCCCCAATGGCTGCCAATCGGGGTCAATAACTGGGTCATCTATTACCTCCTCTTCGAGCTCGTGTGCAACTTCGTCTGTGTCACTGTGTCGGTCGGTGGTATAGCGTTCGTGGCGGGGCAACATAGTCTCATCAGGGTCTGATTGTGGATCTGTACCCTGAGAGGGCAATGTGGTGGTCTGAGTCAAAGGAGCAGCATAGTACTCTGGCTGTGGCTGTGCATCAGTGCACTCCATGTCAGAATATACTTGTAATGGGCATGGCCTGTTAAATGTTTCACTTTCTAAGCCAGGGACGGTATGTGTAAAGAGCTCCATGGAGTGACCCGTTGTGTCGCCTGCTGCATCCTTCTCTCTTGTTGTAGTTTTTGCTGAGGAGGACAAGGAAGCGACTTGTCCCTGACCGTGAACATCCACAAGCGACGCGCTGCTTTTACATTTACCAGTTTCGGAAGAGGAGGCAAAAGAGCTAGAGGCTGAGTCTGCAATGTAAGCCAAAACTTGCTGTTGCTGCTCCGCCTTTAAAAGCGGTTTTCCTACTCCCAGAAAAGAGAGCGTTCGAGGCCTTGTGTAGCCTGACGACGAAACTGGCTCCACAGCTCCAGACTTAGGTGGAATATTTTTATCCCCACGACCACCTGATGCTCCACTACCACTACCATCATTACCAGCTGACAATGAACGCCCACGATGACCTCTTGCACCAGACTTCCTCATTGTTTTAAAATCTTAACCAAAGTAACTTTATTTGTTGCTGTCAAACAACTTACACGGTGAGCTATAACTTCAGTATGATTTCAATATCCCTTAACAGGTTGGTGAGACCACAAGGAAAATCAGGCACAATGTTACACACTCTGTTTTCTGTGGCACAAAATCACAGAGATGACACACACGCAGGACTGTCACTCAAGCACTAATGTCAATATTAATCTCCCACCTAATTTATGTTTTTTTTTTTTTCAGGGAGACTTTAGAAACCAAATAATATTAAAAAAAAAAAAAAAAAAAAAAAGGCTTTCTATGGCCCACAATTAGAGAGAGAGAGGTGGCACACCCAGGAGTCAAGACTGGCACACAAGCTGAAAGGGCAATATTACTCTCCCACTGTTTTTTTATGTTTTTTTTTTTTTCAGGGAGACTTTAGAAACCAAATAATATTTAAAAAAAAAAATAAATAGGCTTTCTATGGCCCACTGAATGAAAGGGAGAGAGGTGGCACACCCAGGAGTCAAGACTGGCACACAAGCTGAAAGGGCAATATTACTCTCCCACTGTTTTTTGTATGTTTTTTTTTTTTTTTTCAGGGAGACTTTAGAAACCCAATAATATTAAAAAAAAAAAATAAATAGGCTTTCTATGGCCCACTGAATGAAAGGGAGAGAGGTGGCACACCCAGGAGTCAAGACTGGCACACAAGCTGAAAGGGCAATATTACTCTCCCACTGTTTTTTGTATGTTTTTTTTTTTTTTTTCAGGGAGACTTTAGAAACCAAATAATATTAAAAAAACCAAAAAAAAAATAGCCTTTCTATGGCCCACTGAATGAGAGAGAGAGGTGGCACACCCAGGAGTCAAGACTGGCACACAAGCTGAAAGGGCAATATTACTCTCCCACTGTTTTTTGTATGTTTTTTTTTTTTTTTCAGGGAGACTTTAGAAACCAAATAATATTAAAAAAACCAAAAAAAAAATAGCCTTTCTATGGCCCACTGAATGAGAGAGAGAGGTGGCACACCCAGGAGTCAAGACTGGCACACAAGCTGAAAGGGCAATATTACTCTCCCACTGTTTTTTTATGTATTTTTTGTTTTTTAAGGGAGACTTTAGAAACCCAATAATATTTAAAAAAAAAAATAAATAGGCTTTCTATGGCCCACTGAATGAGAGATAGCACACACAGCAGTGGCACACAAGCCCTGACTGAGGCCAATATTTTTCTCCCACTGATTGATGTCGTGTTTTTGTGTTGAGGTAGAATTTAGAACACAAATCACGGAAAAAATAAATAGGCTTTCTATGGCCCACTGAATGAAAGGGAGAGAGGTGGCACACCCAGGAGTCAAGACTGGCACACAAGCTGAAAGGGCAATATTACTCTCCCACTGTTTTTTGTATGTTTTTTTTTTTTTTTTCAGGGAGACTTTAGAAACCCAATAATATTTAAAAAAAAAAAAAATAGGCTTTCTATGGCCCACTGAATGAGAGGGAGAGAGGTGGCACACCCAGGAGTCAAGACTGGCACACAAGCTGAAAGGGCAATATTACTCTCCCACTGTTTTTTTAGGTTTTTTTTTTTTTTTCAGGGAGACTTTAGAAACCAAATAATATTAAAAAAAAAAAAAAAAAAATAGGCTTGCTATAGCCCACTGAATGAGAGATAGCACACACAGCAGTGGCACACAAGCCCTGACTGAGGCCAATATTTTTCTCCCACTGATTGATGTAGTGTTTTTGTGTTGAGGTAGATTTTAGAACACAAATCACGGAAAAAATAAATAGGCTTTCTATGGCCCACTCAGTGAGAGATGGCACACACAGGGATGGCACTGTAGCAGAAATGCCAATCTTAATCTCCCACAAAAAAAAACAAAACAAAAAAAAAAACTGTCCTACAATTACTATCTCCCTGCAGTAATGTAAGCCAGGTATGGCAGGCAGCAATAGGAGTGGACTGATGCACAAATTAAATAAAAAGTGTGGACAAACAAAAAAGATAGCTGTGCAGAAAGGAAGGAACAAGAGGATATGTGCTTTGAAAAAAGCAGTTGGTTTCCACAGTGGCGTACACACAGCAATACAGCTATCACGGAGCCTTCTAGGGCAGCCCAATGAGCTACAGCGCTGAGGGGAAAAAAAAAAAAATAGCTTCCACAGTCCCTGCACACCGAAGGTGGTGTTGGACAGTGGAAATCGCTGCAGCACAAGCGGTTTGGTGGTTAGTGGACCCTGCCTAACGCTCTCCCTGCTTCTGACGAAGCGGCAGCAACCTGTCCCTAAGCTCAGATCAGCAGCAGTAAGATGGCGGTCGGCGGGAACGCCCCTTTATAGCCCCTGTGACGCCGCAGACAGCAAGCCAATCACTGCAATGCCCTTCTCTAAGATGGTGGGGACCAGGATCTATGTCATCACGCTGCCCACACTCTGCGTTCACCTTCATTGGCTGAGAAATGGCGCTTTTCGCGTCATTGAAACGCGACTTTGGCGCGAAAGTCGCGTACCGCATGGCCGACAAGCACAGGGGTCGGATCGGGTTTCATGAGACGCCGACTTAGCCAAAAGTCGGCGACTTTTGAAAATGATCGACCCGTTTCGCTCAACCCTAGTTATCACTGATCATATTGTCTGCCATGGGATTTTCTTGTGTAAATACTGATGAAAAAAAGTCATTTAGCATATTGGCTTTTTCCTCATCCTCATCCACCATTTCCCCCAGACTATTTTTAAGGGGGCCAACACTTTCATTTTCTAGTTTTTTACTATTTATGTAGTTAAAGAATATTTTGGGATTATTTTACTCTCTCTGGCAATGAGTCTCTCTGTCTCAATTTTTGCTGCCTTGATTTGCTTTTTACAGAATTTATTTAATTTTCTGTATTTATTTAATGCCTCATCACTACCTTCTTCCTTTAATTCTCTAAATGCTTTCTTTTTGTCACTTATTGCGCCCCTTACAGCTCTATTTAGCCATATTGGTTTCCTCCTATTTCTAGTATGTTTATTCCCATACGGTATATACTTTGCACAGGTCCTATCCAGGATGCTAATAAACGTCACCCATTTTCTTTGTGTATTTTTATGTCTCAGGATATCGTCCCAGTTAATTGCACCAAGATCATCTCTCATCCGTTGGAAATTTGCCCTCCTGAAGTGTCCTTGTCACCCCTCTACTACACATCTTATTAAAGGATACATGAAAACTTATTATTTTGTGATCACTATTCCCGAAGTGACCCCCAACCCTTATATTTGATATGCGGTCTGGCCTGTTGGTTAATATTAGGTCTAGCAGTGCCCCCCTTCTTGTTGGGTCCTGAACCAGTTGTTAAAGGTAATTGTCTCTCATAGTTGTCAAAAACCGATTACCTTTGCTGGAACTGCAGGTTTCTGTTCCCCAATCTATTTCAGGGTAGTTGAAGTCCCCCATAATAATGACTTCTCCTTGAGTCGCAGCTTCATCTATTTGCTTTACGAGGATATTCTCCATTGCTTCCATTATTTTTGGAGATTTATAACAAACCCCTATCAGTAATTTATTATTTTTTCCCCCTCCCCTTATCTCCACCCACAGGGACTCTACATTTTCATTAAATTCACCTATATTATCATGCCGGATGGGTTTTAAGGACGATTTTACATAGACACACCCCTCCCCCTCGCTTATCTGTACGGTCATTTCTGAAAAGGCTATAGCCCTACAAGTTAACAGCCCAGTCATGGCTCTCATCCAGCCATGTTTCAGATATCCCCATCATGTCATAATTATGCTCCAACAACATTAATTCTAATTCGTCCATTTTGTTGGCGAGGCTTCTGGCATTAGTATACATGCACTTGATGTTCCTCTCTGTACCTCTATTCTTTCTTAAATTATTAACTGTTCTAACCCCACCCCCCATGCCACCGCCACCCCCAACTTCCTTATTTGTGCCCAGGTCTCTATCTGCCCTATCTTCCCCTCCTATAAATTGAATACCCTCCCCCAATCCCTAGTTTAAACTCTCCTCCAACCTTCTAGCCATTTTCTCCCCCAGCACAGCTGCACCTTTCCCATTGAGGTTCAGCCCGTCCCTAGCGTAGAGCCTGTAGCCCACTGAGAAGTTGGCCCAGTTCTGCAGGAAACCAAACCCCTCCTTCCTTCACCAATTCTTGAGCCACTTATTAACCTCCCTAATCTCCCGTTGCCTCTCTGGTGTGGCACGTGGTACAGGCAGTATTTCGGAAAATACCACGTTGGAGGTCCTTGCTTTCAGCTTGCAGCCTAATTCCCTGAAATCATCTTTAAGGACCTTCCACCTACCTCTAACTTTGTCATTTGTGCCAATGTGCACCATGACCGCTGGGTCCTCACCAGCCCCTCCCAGTAATCTATCCACCCGATCAGCGATGTGTCAGACTCGAGCGCCAGGTAGGCAGCACACCGTCCGACGATCCCTGTCTTTGTGACAGATTGCCCTATCTGTTCCCCTAATAATTGAGTCCCCCACTACCAGCACCTGTCTGGCCTGTACTGTTCTCCTATTTCCCTTCTTACTGTAGCAGTCACTCCTCCGGCTTTCAGAGGACATGCCTGGCTGCAGAAGTGCTACCCCTGTACTGGCACCCCCCTCATCTGCCAACTTAGCAAACTTATTGGGGTGTGCCAGATCAGGACTAGCCTCCCTGGCACTCTTCCCTCTACACCGCTTTCTGAATGTCACGCAGCTTGCTACTTCCCTGTCCTGCAGCTCCATCCTACCATCCCCCCCTTATCTATCCCATTGAGCATCTGCTTAGTGAGCAGAAGACTCCTCTCCATATTGTCTATGGATCTCAGTGTTGCCAGCTGCACATTTAGATCCAGAATCTGGGCTTCCAAATGCTCAACGTGCTCACATCTCGCACAGCAGTATGCACCCTCGACCGGCTGATCAAAGACTGCATACATGTGGCAAGATGTGCACTGGATGGCATTAACAATAGTGGAGCACATTTCCTAATGGGGATTGCACCAGACAAAAGCGTGAAATAAAAATAAATACAAAGTATTAATAAAACACAGACAGCAATTCAGTAATTCCTCCCTTAGAAACTCCCTGAATCCAAAGTCACTGAATCACAAGTCACACTTACCGCCGTTCACACTTGCGCTCAGGTCACACTCAGCTCGTTCACACTCGCTAAGCTGAAGATTTAAAGATTTATTTATTTTTTTCCCCTCAGCAACAATCCACCTTGCTGTTCAATGCTCTACCAAAAAACTTGAACATGTTTATTCAGCAACTGGTCATCCAGGGCACACACTGTTACAGCATCAGGCACTGGTATCTCTGACCCTTGCCTGTCGCTAAGCCTGCGTTCGGGATGGTCTGTACTATGCGGTCCCTCAGTGTCTTCAATGTCCAGTATTTCTTCCTTCCATGGGGCATTCCCCGCCATTTCGTCCGGAGAATAGCGGCCCACAAAAACTTACCACATCTTGGTGCACTTTCTCCCACTTTGCCCAGCCTTCTGTTCAGCAGCTGCAGTCCCGCTTATACTGCACTGCTGATCCTGTACTTTCTGTTCTTTGTTCTGGCCCCCTGGATATTACTGCTGTGCCCACTCTTCTTAGAAGAATGATGTGGGGCACTTCGTGCCCTGCCCTAACTAGCCCTCTGAGCTGTACGGGCGCCCAGGCCCCAACTAACCAAACCAGGAAGCACATACTAGCTTATTCCTACTGTGCCCCTCCTATTTTAACTATTCCCTATGCTATACCTAATATCTATGATGCCCCCATCTAGTGGCCAATTTGGGGTACTACTCCCCTAACACTATACGGACCCGGGGCACTTACTTTCCCTAACCAACATTATGCAATTAAGGGAACAACGGCATGACAACATATTATACATTTAGACGCTTAAAGGTAATACGCCTAGGGTGTAGAAATACCTGTATGCAACTTTGATAATACACTTTAAATGTGTAGCAGTACCATACATAAATTAACAGTGATAACACATTGAATAATGTAGCAGTATCACATGACAAGTGGACAGTGGGTTAAGGGGGAGGGGAACAAGGCATCAAACTATCACATCCCCTACATTCCCCCTTTCTTTCAATATGGTTGTCCCCAACCATTGCAAACTTTAATATGTAAGAATAATGCATAAAAACTGTAAACGTAATAAAGGAACCCAGTATGAGTTAAGTAAATGTTCTTGGCAAAGGGAGGTGCTTTCCCCCTTTCTTTGAATATGGTACTCCTGTACCTTAACACAGTACTTCCAGTAGAAGTCCTGATTTCCAGCAGAAGGGGCACAACAGGTGAAATAAAAACAAACAAAAGAGTCCATGGGCTCTGTAAAAAAAGGTAATCCAGCTCAAGACGGACAAACAATAAACATGCACAGGTCCTTATGACCTCTTCTGGCCATGGAACTCCCCTACCTAGTGGGGAAAAACAGCAGGGACTTTTCCTTTGTCCCGATAGGACGCAAAACAGTCCTTTTTTCATTTTTAAGTGCAACGGCACAAAAAACACAGATGTCCAGTTAATCCTCTTCTCTACTTTGAGATGAGGGTGGCTCTGCAGCCGCAGGAACCATGGGTTGCCCCGATACTGTGGTAGGGACTTGAAAAACATACAAGAACTCTGCGGGAGCCTGATTAAGCCACGCACAGTCCCGCATACCGCTTCACTTCTTCTGGGGTACACAAGGCTACGGCTACAGCATAATAGTCCCGAGGGCAGTTCTCATGTACAGCACCATGGAATTAATGGTGCTATATAAATAAATAATAATAATAATAAAAGGAGACCCAGTCTCCCTCCTCCAGGAGCTTTCCAAATTTCACTGAGGCCGCATTCACATAAACCTTGTGACTGGTCTCGACCTCACGAATAAAGCCGTATCTGTTGTGAATTTGGTTTCTGGGCTCCCCCGGTGGTTTCTGGTGGTACTGCACTTGTGTGCTTCATCTCCTCTGTTCACCTGTTTTCCATCAGTATGTGGGAGTTTTCTATTTAGCCTTGCTCCTCAGTCATTTCTATGCCGGCCAACAATGTTACCAGAAGCCTTTCTGTTGCATGTTCCTGCTCCTAGACTACTATCAGCTAAGTTGGACTTGTTGTCCTAAGTTTGTTTTGCATTTTTGTTCCAGTTCTCTGTGATTGAATATTTCTGAGGCTGGAAGCTCTTGTGAGCTGAAATTGCCACTCTGGTGTCATGAGTTGATGTTAGAGTCTTAAAGTAATTTCAGGATGGTATTTTGAAAGGGTTTTCAGCTGACCGTGAAGTTCCCTTTTCTGTCTTCCTACTATCTAGTAAGCGGACCTCAATTTGCTAAACCTATCTTCATACTTCGTATGTCATTTTCCTCTAAAATCACCGCCAATATATGTGGGGGCTACTGTCTGCCTTTTGGGGAAAATTTCTCTAGAGGTAAGCCAGGTCTGTATTTTCCTCTGCTAGGGTCAGTCAGTTCTCCGGCTGGCGCTGGGCGTCTAGGGATAAAACGTAGGCACGCTACCCGGCCACTGTTAGTTGTGCGGTAGGTTTAGCTCATGGTCAGCTCGAGTTCCCATCTTCCAAGAGCTAGTCCTTTTGTATGCTTAATTACGTTCTCTTGCCATTGAGAACCATGACACGTATCCTCGGCCGACTCTACATTGGTTAACTGTCCAAAAGTGTGGCGTCCGGCCGTAGCGCCACCACCTGGCTGGCGCAACTCAGCCCAGACCTCCTTCTCCCTTTTCTTCTTCTGCTCCACTACATTGGTGATCCAGGCCAGCTGGTCCGGAGACGGAAATGGATCCTCATTAAGGAGTGCAGGGTGTGTGGCTCCCTGAGATGCCTGGGTGCTTGCGACGTGCCTCCCCTCCAGCACCCGGTGAGCTGTCGTCCACCCCAGGACCTCTGACTCCCTTGGCGTGGTTTGGTCAGTTGTGGCAGAGAGAAACAATTTAGGTTGGGCTCCGAGAGCAGACGATGGGGACAGGGCCTCACTCTCTCGGGCCATGGAACGAGGCTCACTCACCGACTCAGTTGATCGTCTCCAGATCACGTCCTCTCAACGACCGCTGCATCCTTCCGCGGAGGTGGTGCGGACTGGTTTCTCAGGAAGAAGTTCCGGCTGTGGTCTAGCTTCCGGTCCAGGCTCCCGTGGACTTGAGGATTTCAGCCTTTCAGCTGACGGCCCCGATCTCGACAGACGTCCGGGCTTCGACTCCACAGGCATCCGATGTTGATCGCTTCGTCCCACCGGACATTGTCGCTGGTCACCATCCGGCTTCAGGTAAGGGCAACATTTCCCACTCCTCGCTGCTCCGCTGCATGGACCGGGCCCCACCTCTCTCTCCTGTCGCCATTGCCACTCTAGGCGGCTCACTCGTCCAGAGCCACAAGACCGATGCATTGCTGCCAGTGTCGGGTTGCATAATGATACAGCGCAGCTGCACCCGTAACTCTGTTCTAGGCCCAACTCATTCCAGGGCGGGGTCACTTCCTGTCGCTCCTCCCATTCTCTCTCCACCAGTCTAAGTAGGCATGGGGCTAGTTGTCTTTTACGCATCCTTCATGGTGCCGCTTGACTGATCTTCACGCCATTTCCATTCGGTTACACCCACGAAAGGTGCAGGCACAGCAGTGACCTCCCATTTTGGTGCCATTCTCTGCCATCTTTGCCGCCATATTTGTTTCATCAGTCCTTTGCAAATTTTGTAGTCACATCCAGATTGTTTGTCATCTCCAGGGCATCCGTTCCTCCCGGATTTTCAGCTTTTGTCACATCCAGTTTAGTTACAGTCTTTTCTCTCTTTTCCTCCGCGCTGGCTTCACCGTCATATGGGGCCGTGGGATTCTGCCGAATATGCCAAGTGTAGGAAGGGGTAGCCAGGGCAGTAGTCATGGCCAAAAGCAATCCCTTTATCACTCTACGGCCTTCCCCCTCCATATAAACATGTGTACCTCTCTGAGTACTTCAGTATTGTTCCTCTGCACCGTCAGGGCCTTCCCGGCATGGGACAGTTACCTCTGCAGATGATTCCAAGAATAAAGAGTCACAGTCCGGTTTTTCTTCAACTTCAACATGTTTACTCAGCAACTTGTCATCCAGGGCACACACTGTTACAGCATCAGGCACTGGTATCTCTGACCCTTGCCTGTCGCTAAGCCTGCATTCAGGACGGTCCGTACTATACGGTCCCTCAGTGTCCTCAATGTCCAGTATTTCTGCCTTCCGTTGGGCATTCCCTGCCATTTTGCCCCGGTCTGGAGAATAGCGGCCCACGCAAAAACCTTCCACATCTTGGTGCACTTTCTCCCACTTTGCTCAGCCTTCTTCTGTTCAGCAGCTGCAGTCCCACTTATACTCCACTGCTGATCCTGTACTCTCTGTTCTTTGTTCTGGCCCCCTGGATATTACTGCGGGGCCCACTCTTCTTAGAGAACGATGTGCGGCAAGAAGTGCCCTAGGCTATCTAGCCCTCTGTGAGCCGTACGGGTGGCTAGGCCCCAACTAACTAAACCAGGAAGCTCTTACTAACTTATTCCCACTGTGCCCCTCCTATTCTAACTATTCCCTATGCGGTACCTAATATCTATGATGCCCCCATCTAGTGGCCAACTTGGGGTACTACTCCCTAACACTTTACGGACCACTTTACTTACTTTCCCTAACCAACATTATGCAATTAAGGGAACAACAGCATGACAACATATTATACATTTAGACTTTTAAAGGTAATACACCTAGGGTGTAGCAATACCTGTATGCAACCTTGGTAATACATTTTAAATGTGTAGCAGTACCATACATAAATTAACAGTAATAAAACATTGAATAATGTAGCAGTATCACATGACAAGTGGACAGTGGGTTAAGGGGGAGGGGAACGAGGCATCAAACTATCACATCTCCTACATCTTCTCTATCACACAACCCCAAATAATTATTTAACACTTTTAACTCTATCGTCGGTCTTCTGTTGTGAATTCCGCTCTTGGGCTCCATCCAGTGGTTATAAGTGGTAATGTTGTGAGTTCTGATCTTGGGCTCCCTCCGGTGGTTATAAGTGGTACTGCTGCTCCTTTGGATTTCAGCAATTATCAGGTGCGTCCACTTATTACCAGTTCTGACTGGGCTATTTAATCTGGCTAGACCCTTTCCTTAGTGCCAGTTGTCAATTGTTCTTTGGTGGATTCACATCTCTGCTTGGATTCTCCTGCTATTCTGACCAAATCATCAAAGATAAGTCCTGGCTTGGTTTTTTGCAGTCCACATGCTGTGGACTTAATAGTTCAGTGCATTCTATGTTTTTTCTTGCCCAGCTTTGTCAGTATGGATTTATTCAGTTAAGCTGGAAGCTCTGGAGAAGCAGATTTACCCTCCACATCTTTAGTCAGGTGTGGAGATTTTTGTAATCTCTGTGGTGGATTTTTCTAGTATTTTAATACTGACCGCACAGTATTCTGTCCTGTACTTTCTATCTAGCTAGAGTGGCCTCCTTTGCTAAATCCTGGTTTCATTCTGCGTTTGTTATTTTCCTCTCCTCTCACAGTCAATATTTGTGGGGGGCTGTCTATCCTCTGGGGATTTTCTCTGAGGCAAGATAGCTTTCCTGTTTCTATCTTTAGGGGTATTTAGTCCTCAGGCTGTGACGAGGTGTCTAGGCAGTGTTAGGAACATCCCACGGCTACTTCTAGTTGTTGTGTTAAGTTCAGGGTCTGCGGTCAGTACAGGTACCACCTCCTCCAGAGCACGTCCCATGTTGCTCCTAAACCACCAGATCATAACAGTACAACTGGCCAACAATGAGTTAAATGCATCTCAAAAGAAGGAAAGAAAGGTTCTGAGCCATTTTTTTTTCTGCAGACTGTTATGTCTTTCCTTTCCTCTTAATCTCTGGGTGGTTCAGGACTTTGGCGCTGGCATGGATGTTCAGGGTTTGTCTTCTCGTGTGGATCAACTTGCTGCAAGAGTACAGGGTATTCTAGATTATGTTGTTCAGACTCCGGCTTTAGAGCCTAGAATTCCTACTCCTAATTTGTTTTTTGGGGACAGGTCCAAGTTTTTGAACTTTCAAAATAACTGCAAACTGTTTTTTGCTCTGAAACCCCGTTCCTCTGGTGATCCCATTCAGCAGGTTAAAATTGTCATCTCTCTGCTGCGTGGTGATCCTCAGGACTGGGCATTCTCCCTTGAATCAGGGAATCCGGCATTGCTTAATGTAGACGCATTTTTTCAAGCGCTAGGATTATTGTATGACGAACTTAATTCAGTGGATCAAGCAGAAAAGACCTTGTTAACCCTGTGTCAGGGTCAGGAAGTGGCAGAATTATACTGCCAGAAATTTAGAAAATGGTCTGTGCTCACTAAATGGAATGAGAATGCTTTGGCAGCAATTTTCAGAAAGGGTCTTTCTGAAGCCGTTAAAGATTTTATGGTGGGGTTCCCCACGCCTGTTGGTCTGAGTGATTCTATGTCTCTGGCCATTCAGATTGATCGGCGCTTGCGCGAGCGCAGAGTTGTGCACACTATGGCGTTGTCCTCTGAGCAGAGTCCAGAGCCTATGCAGTGTGATAGGATTTTGACTAGAGCTGAGCGGCAGGGATTCAGACGTCAGAATAGGCTGTGTTTTTACTGTGGCGATTCTGCTCATGTTATTTCTGATTGCCCTAAGCGTACTAAGAGAGTCGCTAGGTCTGTTACCATCAGTACTGTACAGCCTAAATTTCTTTTATCTGTGACCTTGATCTGCTCATTATCGTCATTTTCTGTCATGGCATTTGTAGATTCAGGCGCTGCTCTGAACTTAATGGACTTAGAATTCGCCAAGCGTTGTGGTTTCTCCTTGCAGCCTTTGCAGAACCCTATTCCTTTGAGGGGTATTGATGCTACACCTTTGGTCAAAGATAAACCTCAGTTTTGGACACAGCTGACCATGTGCATGGCGCCAGCACATCAGGAAGATTGCCATTTTCTGGTGTTGCATAATTTGCATGATGTTGTTGTACTGGGTTTTCCATGGTTACAGGTACATAATCCGGTGCTGGATTGGAAATCTATGTCTGTGACTAGTTGGGGTTGTCAAGGGGTTCATATTGACGTTCCTTTGATGTCAATTTCCTCTTCCCCCTCTTCTGAAGTTCCTGAGTTTTTGTCGGATTTCCAGGATGTATTTGATGAGCCCAAGTCCAGATCCCTTCCTCCACATAGGGACTGTGATTGTGCTATTAACTTGATTCCTGGCTGTAAGTTCCCTAAGGGCCGACTTTTCAATCTGTCTGTGCCAGAGCATGCCGCCATGCGGAGTTATGTTAAGGAGTCTTTGGAGAAAGGGCATATTCGGCCATCTTCGTCACAATTGGGAGCGGGATTCTTTTTTGTTGCCAAGAAGGATGGCTCCTTGAGACCCTGTATTGATTATCGCCTTCTTAATAAGATCACGGTCAAATTTCAATACCCTTTGCCTTTGCTTTCTGATTTGTTTGCTAGGATTAAGGGGGCTAGTTGGTTTACTAAGATTGACCTTCGAGGGGCGTATAATCTTGTTCTTATTAAACAGGGTGACGAATGGAAAACTGCATTTAATACGCCCGAAGGCCATTTTGAATACCTTATGATGCCTTTCGGGCTTTCTAATGCTCCATCTGTATTTCAGTCCTTCATGCATGATATTTTCCGCAATTATGTTGATAAATTCATGATTGTATATTTGGATGATATTTTGATTTTTTCCGATGATTGGGAGTCTCATGTGAAGCAGGTTAGGATGGTATTTCAGATCCTTTGTGATAATGCTTTATTTGTGAAGGGGTCTAAGTGCCTATTTGGAGTTCAGAAGGTTTCTTTTTTGGGTTTCATTTTTTCTCCCTCGTCTATAGAAATGGATCCTGTTAAGGTCCAGGCCATTCATGATTGGATTCAACCCACATCTGTGAAGAGCCTTCAGAAATTTTTGGGCTTTGCTAATTTTTATCGCCGTTTCATTGCCAACTTTTCCAGTGTGGTTAAGCCCCTGACCGATTTGACGAAGAAAGGCGCTGATGTGACGAATTGGTCCTCTGCGGCGGTTGCTGCCTTTCAGGAGCTTAAACGCCGATTTACTTCTGCCCCTGTGTTGCGTCAGCCGGATGTTTCTCTTCCTTTTCAGGTTGAGGTTGACGCTTCTGAGATTGGGGCCGTTTTGTCTCAGAGGAATTCTGATGGTTCTTTGATGAAACCGTGTGCCTTCTTTTCCAGAAAGTTTTCGCCTGCGGAGCGCAATTATGATGTCGGCAATCGGGAGTTGTTGGCTATGAAGTGGGCATTTGAGGAGTGGCGACATTGGCTTGAGGGAGCCAAGCACCGCGTTGTGGTCTTGACCGATCATAAGAATCTGATTTACCTCGAGTCTGCCAAGCGGCTGAATCCTAGACAGGCTCGATGGTACCTGTTTTTCTCTCGTTTTGATTTTGTGGTCTCGTATCTTCCGGGTTCTAAAAATGTTAAGGCTGATGCCCTCTCTAGGAGTTTTTTGCCTGATTCTCCTGGAGTCCTTGAGCCGGTTGGCATTCTCAAGGAAGGGGTGATTCTTTCTGCCATCTCCCCTGATTTACGGCGGGTTCTTCAGGAATTTCAGGCTGATAAACCTGACCGCTGTCCAGTGGGGAAACTGTTTGTTCCTGATAGATGGACTAGTAAGGTAATTACTGAGGTTCATTGTTCTGTGTTGGCTGGTCATCCTGGGATTTTTGGTACCAGAGATTTGGTTGCTAGGTCCTTTTGGTGGCCTTCCTTGTCGCGGGATGTGCGTTCTTTTGTGCAGTCCTGTGGGACTTGTGCGCGGGCCAAGCCTTGCTGTTCCCGCGCTAGTGGGTTTCTTTTGCCTTTGCCGGTCCCTGAGAGGCCTTGGACGCATATTTCCATGGATTTTATTTCAGATCTTCCTGTTTCCCAGAAGATGTCTGTTATCTGGGTGGTTTGTGATCGGTTTTCTAAGATGGTCCATTTGGTACTTTTGCCTAAATTGCCTTCCTCCTCTGATTTGGTTCCGTTGTTTTTTCAGCATGTGGTTCGTTTGCATGGCATTCCAGAGAATATTGTGTCTGACAGAGGTTCCCAGTTTGTTTCTAGGTTTTGGCGGGCCTTTTGTGCTAGGATGGGCATTGATTTGTCTTTTTCTTCAGCATTTCATCCTCAGACAAATGGCCAAACTGAACGAACTAATCAGACCTTGGAAACCTATTTGAGATGCTTTGTGTCTGCTGATCAGGATGATTGGGTGGCTTTCTTGCCGTTGGCCGAGTTTGCCCTTAATAATCGGTCTAGTTCGGCTACTTTGGTTTCGCCCTTCTTTTGTACTTTTGGTTTTCATCCTCGTTTTTCTTCAGGGCAGCTTGAGCCTTCTGATTGTCCTGGTGTGGATTCTGTGGTGGACAGGTTACAGCAGATTTGGACTCATGTGGTAGACAATTTGACGTTGTCTCAGGAGAAGGCTCAACGTTTTGCTAACCGTCGTCGGTGTGTTGGTCCCCGGCTTCGGGTTGGGGATTTAGTCTGGTTATCTTCTCGTCATGTTCCTATGAAGGTTTCTTCCCCTAAGTTCAAGCCTCGGTTTATTGGTCCTTATAAGATTTCTGAGATTATCAATCCTGTGTCTTTTCGTTTGGCCCTTCCAGCCTCTTTTGCCATCCATAATGTTTTCCATAGATCTTTGTTGCAGAGATATGTGATGCCTGTTGTTCCCTCTGCTGATCCTCCTGCCCCGGTGTTGGTTGAGGGGGAGTTGGAATATGTGGTTGAGAAAATTTTGGATTCTCGTTTTTCGAGGCGGAGGCTTCAGTATCTTGTCAAATGGAAGGGTTATGGCCAGGAGGATAATTCTTGGGTTGTTGCCTCCGATGTTCATGCTGCCGATTTGGTTCGTGCTTTTCACTTGGCTCGTCCTGATCGGCCTGGGGGCTCTGGTTACGGTTCGGTGACCCCTCCTCAAGGGGGGGTACTTTTGTGAATTCCGCTCTTGGGCTCCATCCAGTGGTTATAAGTGGTAATGTTGTGAGTTCTGATCTTGGGCTCCCTCCGGTGGTTATAAGTGGTACTGCTGCTCCTTTGGATTTCAGCAATTATCAGGTGCGTCCACTTATTACCAGTTCTGATTGGGCTATTTAATCTGGCTAGACCCTTTCCTTAGTGCCAGTTGTCAATTGTTCTTTGGTGGATTCACATCTCTGCTTGGATTCTCCTGCTATTCTGACCAAATCATCAAAGATAAGTCCTGGCTTGGTTTTTTGCAGTCCACATGCTGTGGACTTAATAGTTCAGTGCATTCTATGTTTTTTCTTGTCCAGCTTTGTCAGTATGGATTTATTCAGTTAAGCTGGAAGCTCTGGAGAAGCAGATTTACCCTCCACACCTTTAGTCAGGTGTGGAGATTTTTGTAATCTCTGTGGTGGATTTTTCTAGTATTTTAATACTGACCGCACAGTATTCTGTCCTGTACTTTCTATCTAGCTAGAGTGGCCTCCTTTGCTAAATCCTGGTTTCATTCTGCATTTGTTATTTTCCTCTCCTCTCACAGTCAATATTTGTGGGGGGCTGTCTATCCTCTGGGGATTTTCTCTGAGGCAAGATAGCTTTCCTGTTTCTATCTTTAGGGGTATTTAGTCCTCAGGCTGTGACAAGTTGTCTAGGCAGTGTTAGGAACATCCCACGGCTACTTCTAGTTGTTGTGTTAAGTTCAGGGTCTGCGGTCAGTACAGGTACCACCTCCTCCAGAGCACGTCCCATGTTGCTCCTAAACCACCAGATCATTACAGTCTTCCACTACACCCTCCGACATCCCTCATCTCTGCAGAAGACTTTGCCGCACATTTCAAATAAGGTTGACCAAACATGGCAAGTCTTTACTGCCCATCACCCACAATTCCAACGTATAACAGACCACTACCCCTCCCACATAACCTTCCTCCCCACCATCGCTGAAGGAAAGCTTGTTCATCTGCTCTCCAAATTGCACCTCACCACTTTTGCACTTGATCCCATCCTATCCCACTTCCTCCCCAACCTCACCACCATGCTCTAACCCTACTTTTTCAACCCATTGCTATCCTCTGGTACCTTTCCTTCTGCTTTCAAAAATGCCACTATCACAACTATACTAAAGACGCCATCTCTCAACCCGACTTCTGTGTCCAGCTATTGCCCCATATCGCAGCTCCTTTGCCCCTCCAAACACCTCTAATAGCATGTCCCTGCTGAACTTTCCTCCCATCTCTCATCTAACTCACGCTTTGACAACCTACAATATGTCTTCTGTCCCCGTCACTCCACCGAAACTGCCCTTTCAAAATTACCAACTGAGAAAACCAACAATTTTCTATAGTCCTTCCACAACTGTCCTGTGCCTTTGATAAAGTCGACCACTCCCTCCTACTCCAAATCCTATCATCTCTTGGTGTCAAAGACCTCGCCCTCTCTTACAACTCCTCATATCTCTCCAAATGCACATTTAGCATCTTCCACTCCCACACTACCTCCTTATCCCGCCTACTATCTCTTAGTATCCCTCAAGGCTCTGTTCTGGGACCCTTGCTCTTCTCAATCTATATATTTAGCCTGGGACAACTCATAAAGTCTCATGGCTTCCAGTGCCATCTATATGCTGATGATACTCAAATCTACCTTTCTGGCCCAGATGTCACCTCTTTTCTAAGTGTCTATCAGCCACATCCTTCTTCTTCTTAGCACGCTTTGCTTCCTAAAGCTAAAGGTGGACAAAACTGAACTCATCATCGTTCCTCCATCTCTCCTAACTTCCCTACATGATCTATCATAAATGATATCATGCATTCCTCTGTACTGCAAGTCTGCTGCCTCAGAGTAACCTTCAACTCTGTCCTGTCCTTCAACTCTCACATCCAAGCTCTTGTCACCTCCTGCCACCTTCAACACAAAAACATTTCCAGAATCCATCCCTTCCTCAACACGGAATCTAATAAAATGTTCATGCATGCCCTCATCATGAGAGCTCCTTTGATCATATGTTGTGAGTTCACAGCAACAGCTTCCAAATGCAAATATCATACCTGGAATCAGCTCCAGACCTTTTACCTGCTTAATTGATTATGTATTAGTAAGAGAATAGAAATGCATCCCATTAACCTTTTTACGACCGTTGATGTATATTTACGTCAAAGGTTGTGTCCCTGCCCTTGGTGAAGGCTCCAAGGCTGAGTCCATATCTTGCCCCGCACTTAATGGCTGATTTTTTATTGCCCGTGGCTGTGAACCTGTAAATTCGGCTGCCAGTAGCCATACAATGCATCAACAGATTACTAATAATCCTGATATATACAAGGGAGATATATTCGTTTATTTAGAAATTAGTCTCATAGAATAGTGGAGGAAATTAAAGCAGTTATCCTGGCAGAAATCATATCCTAGTAAGGAGGATAATCAGAGAAATTGGCACATGTGAACTACTTTGGAAGTAACTACCGTAATTCAATACATCAAGTCATCTTGAAACTATACTCTGTTCAGGATAGCCTCAGAAGTCTTATAAATAGATATATACCATATCTTAAAAAGGATTATATACCATATCTTAAAAAGGATTAGCTACCATATCCTCCATCTGGCTATTTATCTATGAGACCTTATCAATGACCACTATCATTAACTAGTTGATGTTTTTTCTGTACTATGGAAAAAGGTTTCTAGGAATAGTGACCACCACACTATGTAATTTTATTGTTGCACTTTAATCCTGAATATGTTAAAGAATCATTGGCTGGGGACAATGATTCAACAGTCATTGGCTGGGGACACTTTAGGACAGCGCGCGTGGCCCAGGCGTCCCTGCCTGGGAAGACGAACAGTGTGCAGGGACGCCAGCACTTCAGGCATCAAGGGGTTAAACAGCTTTTCAGATAACTGTCCAATTACTTTTGGTCCCTTTAAAAAGAGGCTGCTACATATTAAAGAGCTGTAATAACTAAACCCTTAATCTAATTAGGATGTGAATACCCTTAAATTAAAACTGATAGTCAGCACATTAAACCTATATTGATTATGTAACTGAATCTTGAATATGTTTTGGTAAATCGCTAAAATGCCAAAATGTGTTTCACTGTCCAAATATTTCTGGACCTAACTGTATAGACTATATTAAATTCCATAATCGATAAATGCAATATATCTACAGTACATCTTGGGATTTGCAGACTGCTGCTACTTTTGTGTTTGCTTTCTTTTGCACAGGAGTCACTGCAGATTTCACATTGTTAATCCCTTAAAGACCGCCAATACACCTTTTAATGGCGGCAGTTAAGGGTACTTATTCCTCAGCGCTGCTTTTTAACGTCGCAGAGAAATAAATGTATAGCTCCCCCCAGCGTCGGAAAATCTCCAGGGTCTTTGCTACCGGAAGTAACTGAGAACCCGGAGAGCATGATTTGAGTTGGTTTTTACCATCCCCAGTGTTGCGATTGCCGTTATTCACCCAAAATCGGTGACCGCAAAAACAAGTCAGATTTCCCATTTATTTCTCTTTCCTCTGATATGGTCTAGCATACCAGAGGAGAGATAAATGGGGTCTCCTGAGCCACCCCAATACCTCCGGTGTCCCTGGACCCTCTGGCTATGTCCCCGTCCCTCGACATCTTTTTCTGGGAAGAAAATGGCGGGCGCAAGGACAGTGCGCCCGCTGAGATCTGCCGGTTAGTATCTGGCAACAATAGGAGATTTTTCCTATTGGTTAATTTTGATCACTGTGATAGACCCTATCACAGTTATCAAAATAAAAAAAATAGAAATCAAACCCCCCTTTATCAGCCCCTTAGTTTGGTAAAAATAATGAAATAAAAAAAATGTGTTTTACCATTTTTTCATTAGGGTTAGGGTTGGGGCTAGGGTTAGGGTTAGGTTTAGAGTTAGAGTTAGGGTTAGGGTTGCGCTAGGGTTAGGGTTGGGGTTGGGGCTAGGGTAAGAGCTAGGGTTAGGCTAGGGTTAAGGTTGAGGCTAGGTTTAGGGTTGGGGCTAGGATTGGGGTTAGGGTTGCATTGGGGTTAGGGTTGTGGTGTTGGGGTTAGGGTTGTGGTTAGGGCTATGGTTGTGGTTATGGTTGGGATTACGTTTAGGGTTGGGATTATTGTTAAAGGTGTGTTGGAGATAGGGTTGTGGATAGGGTTATGGTTTGGATTAGGGTTAGGGCTGTGTTGGAGTTAGAATTGGGGGGTTCCACTGTTTAGGCACATCAGGGGGTCTCCAAACACGACATGTCACCCACCATTGATTCCAGCCAATTTTGCGTTCAAAAACTGAAACAGTGCTCACTCCCTTCTGAGCCCTGCCATGTACCCAAACAGTGGCTATCCTCCACATACGGGGTACTGGTGTACTTAGAAGAAATTGCACAACAAATTGTGTGGTCCAATTTCCCCTGATTCCCTTGTGGAAATAAAAAAGTTTGGTCCCAAAGTAATTTTTTTGTGAAAAAAGTAAAATGTTCATTTTTTCCTTCCACATTGCTTTAGTTCTCATGAAGCACCTGAAGGGTTAATAAACTTCATGAATGTGGTTTTGCACACCTTGAGGGCTGCAGTTTTAAAATGGCATCACTTTTGGGTATTTTCTGTTATATTGACCCCCCAAACTCACTTCAAATGTGAGATGGTCCCTAAAAAAATGTTTTTGTAAATTTTGTTGGAAAAATGAGAAATCGCTGGTCAACTTTTAACCCTTATAACATCCTAACAAAAAAAATGTTTCCAAAATTGTGTTGATGTACAGTTGACATGTGGGATATGTTTTTATTAACTATTTTGCATGACACCACTCTCTGATTTAAGGCTACAATAATTAAAAGTTTGAAAATTGTAAAATTTTCAACATTTTTGCCAAATTTCCATTTTTTCATAAATAAACGCAAGTCATATCGAAGAAATTTTACCACTATCATGAAGTACAATATGTCACGAAAAAGTAATCTCAGAATTAGTGGGATACGTTGAAGCGTTCCAGAGCTATAACTTCATAAATTGACATTGGTCAGAATTGTAAAAATTGGCTTGGTCATTAACCCCTTTCTGTCATTGGACGTACTATTCCGTCCATGTGGGGTGGGCCCTACTTCCCAAGGACGGAATAGTACGTCCAGCACGATCGACCGCGCTCACGGGGGGAGCGCGGCCGTTCGCGGCCGATCGCGGCCGATCGCGGCCGATCGCGGCTGGGTGTCAGCTGACTATCGCAGCTGACATCCGGCACTATGTGCCAGGAGCGGTCACGGACCGCCCCCGGCACATTAACCCCCGGCACACCGCGGTCAAACATGATCGCGGTGTGCCGGCGGTATAGGGAAGCATCGCGCAGGGAGGGGGCTCCCTGCGGGCTTCCCTGAGACCCCCGGAGCAACGCGATGTGATCGCGTTGCTGTGAGGGTCTCTTACCTCGTATCCCTGCAGGCCCCGGATCCAAAATGGCCGCGGGGCTGCATCCGGGTCCTGCAGGGATTACTTCCGGGTGCAGAGCAGGCTGCAGATGAAAGCTGCAGCCTGCACGGCTGTAAGTGAGATCGGTGATCTGACAGAGTGCTGTGCACACTGTCAGATCAACGATCTGTAATGTCCCCCCCTGGGACAAAGTAAAAAAGTTAAAAAAAAAAAATTCCCACATGTGTAAAAAAAAAAAGAAAAAAAAAATTCCTAAATAAAGAAAAAAATATATATATATTATTCCCATAAATACATTCCTTTAGCTAAATAAAAAAAATCAAACAATAAAAGTACACATATTTAGTATCGCCGCGTCCGTAACGACCCCACCTATAAAACTGTATCACTAGTTAACCCCTTCAGTGAACACCGTAAAAAAAAAAAAAAAAAACGAGGCAAAAAACAACGCTTTATTCTCATACCGCCAAACAAAAAGTGGAATAACACGCGATCAAAAAGACGGATATAAATAACCATAGTACCGCTGAAAACGTCATCTTGTCCCGCAAAAAACGAGCTGCCATACACCATCATTAGGGTTGAGCGAAACGGGTCGTTCATTTTCAAAAGTCGCCGACTTTTGGCTAAGTCGGCGTCTCATGAAACCCGATCCGACCCCTGTGCTTGTCGGCCATGCGGTACGCGACTTTCGCGCCAAAGTCGCGTTTCAATGACGCGAAAAGCGCCATTTCTCAGCCAATGAAGGTGAACGCAGAGTGTGGGCAGCGTGATGACATAGGTCCTGGTCCCCACCATCTTAGAGAAGGGCATTGCAGTGATTGGCTTGCTGTCTGCGGCGTCACAGGGGCTATAAAGGGGCGTTCCCGCCGACCGCCATCTTACTGCTGCTGATCTGAGCTTAGGGAGAGGTTGCTGCCGCTTCGTCAGAAGCAGGGATAGCGTTAGGCAGGGTCCACTAACCACCAAACCGCTTGTGCTGTAGCGATTTCCACTGTCCAACACCACCTTCGGTGTGCAGGGACAGTGGAAGCTATTTTTTTTTTTTTTTCCCTCAGCGCTGTAGCTCATTGGGCTGCCCTAGAAGGCTCCGTGATAGCTGTATTGCTGTGTGTACGCCACTGTGGAAACCAACTGCTTTTTTCAAAGCACATATCCTCTTGTTCCTTCCTTTCTGCACAGCTATCTTTTTTGTTTGTCCACACTTTTTATTTAATTTGTGCATCAGTCCACTCCTATTGCTGCCTGCCATACCTGGCTTACATTACTGCAGGGAGATAGTAATTGTAGGACAGTCCCTGTTTTTTTTTTTTTTTTTTTTTTTTGTGGAAGATTAAGATTGGCATTTCTGCTACAGTGCCATCCCTGTGTGTGCCATCTCTCACTGAGTGGGCCATAGAAAGCCTATTTATTTTTTTCCTTGATTTGTGTTCTAAAATCTACCTCAACACAAAAACACTACATCAATCAGTGGGAGAAAAATATTGGCCTCAGTCAGGGCTTGTGTGCCACTCCTGTGTGTGCCATCTCTCATTCAGTGGGCCATACAAAGCCTATTTATTTTTTTGTTTTTTTTAATATTATTGGGTTTCTAAAGTCTCCGTGAAAAAAAAAAAATACATAAAAAAACAGTGGGAGAGTAATATTGCCCTTTCAGCTTGTGTGCCAGTCTTGACTCCTGGGTGTGCCACCTCTCTCTCTCTAATTGTGGGCCATAGAAAGCCTATTTATTTTTTTGCTTTGTTTAATATTATTTGGTTTCTAAAGTCTCCCTGAAAAAAAAAAATACATAAAAAAACAGTGGGAGAGTAATATTGCCCTTTCAGCTTGTGTGCCAGTCTTGACTCCTGGGTGTGCCACCTCTCTCTCTCTAATTGTGGGCCATAGAAAGCCTATTTATTTTTTTGCTTTTTTTAATATTATTTGGTTTCTAAAGTCTCCCTGAAAAAAAAAAAAAATACATAAAAAAACAGTGGGAGAGTAATATTGCCCTTTCAGCTTGTGTGCCAGTCTTGACTCCTGGGTGTGCCACCTCTCTCTCTCTAATTGTGGGCCATAGAAAGCCTATTTATTTTTTTCCTAGATTTGTGTTCTAAAATCTACCTCAACACAAAAACAGTACATCAATCAGGGCGAGAAAAATATTGGCCTCAGTCAGGGCTTGTGTGCCACTCCTGTGTGTGCCATCTCTCATTCAGTGGGCCATACAAAGCCTATTTATTTTTTTGTTTTTTTTAATATTATTGGGTTTCTAAAGTCTCCCTGAAAAAAAAAAAATACATAAAAAAACAGTGGGAGAGTAATATTGCCCTTTCAGCTTGTGTGCCAGTCTTGACTCCTGGGTGTGCCACCTCTCTCTCTCTAATTGTGGGCCATAGAAAGCCTATTTATTTTTTTGCTTTTTTTAATATTATTTGGTTTCTAAAGTCTCCCTGAAAAAAAAAAATACATAAAAAAACAGTGGGAGAGTTGTCATGATCTCAATGGCAAGAGAACATAGCATAAGCATATATAGGAACTAGCTCTTGGAAGATGGGAACTGAGCTGACCATGAACTAAACCTAACGCACAACTAGCAGTGGCCGGGTAGCATGCCTACGTTGATTCTAGATGCCCAGCCCAGCCGGAGGACTAAATAAAGCTAGCAGAGGAAAATATTAGTCCTAGCTCACCTCTAGAGAAATACCCCGAAAGGAGACAGAGGCCCCCCACATGTATTGGCGGTGAGTTGAGATGAAATAACAAACGTAGTATGAAAATAGGTTTAGCAAATTTGAGGTCCACTTACTACATAGCAGAAGACAGAAAGGACACTTTCATGGCCAGCTGAAAACCCTATCAAAAACACCATCCAGAAATTACTTTAAAACTCTGGCATTAACTCATAACACCAGAGTGGCAATTCCCGTTCACAAGAGCTTTCCAGACACAGTAACGAAACTACAGCTGTGAACTGGAACAAAATGCAAAAACAAACATGGACAAGAGTCCAACTTATCTAGTAGTTGTCTAGGAGCAGGAACAAGCACAGAGAGGCTTCTGATAACATTGTTGACCGGCAAGCAACTAACAGAGCAGCAAGGTTATATAGCGACTCCCACATCTTGATGGGAACAGGTGAACAGAGAAGATGAAGACACCAGTTCAATTCCACCAGTAGCCACCGGGGGAGCCCAGAATCCAAATTCACAACAGTACCCCCCCCCTCAAGGAGGGGGCACCGAACCCTCACCAGAACCACCAGGGCGATCAGGATGGGCCCTATGAAAGGCACGAACCAGATCGGAGGCATGAACATCAGATGCATTCACCCAAGAATTATCCTCCTGGCCGTATCCCTTCCACTTGACCAGATACTGGAGTCTCCGTCTGGAAACACGAGAGTCCAAAATTTTCTCCACAACGTACTCCAACTCACCCTCAACCAACACCGGAGCAGGAGGCTCAACGGAAGGCACAACCGGTACCTCATACCTGCGCAATAATGACCGATGAAAAACGTTATGAATAGAAAAGGATGCAGGGAGGTCCAAACGGAAGGAAACAGGGTTAAGAATCTCCAATATCTTATACGGGCCGATAAACCGAGGCTTAAACTTAGGAGAAGAGACCCTCATAGGGACAAAACGAGAAGACAACCACACCAAATCCCCAACAGAAAGCCGAGGACCAACACGACGGTGGCGGTTGGCAAAAAGCTGAGTCTTCTCCTGGGACAACCTCAAATTGTCCACCACCTGCCCCCAGATCTGATGCAATCTCTCCACCACAGCATCCACTCCAGGACAATCCGAAGATTCCACCTGACCAGAGGAAAATCGAGGATGAAACCCCGAATTACAGAAAAACGGGGACACCAAAGTGGCAGAGCTGGCCCGATTATTGAGAGCGAACTCCGCCAATGGCAAAAAAGCAACCCAATCATCCTGGTCAGCAGACACAAAACACCTCAGATATGTCTCCAGGGTCTGATTAATCCGCTCGGTCTGGCCATTCGTCTGAGGATGGAAAGCGGACGAAAAAGATAAATCTATGCCCATCCTAGCACAGAATGCCCGCCAAAATCTAGACACGAATTGGGTCCCTCTGTCAGAAACGATATTCTCAGGAATACCATGCAAACGAACAACATTTTGAAAAAACAGAGGAACCAACTCGGAAGAAGAAGGTAACTTGGGCAGAGGAACCAAATGGACCATCTTAGAAAAACGGTCACACACCACCCAGATGACAGACATCTTCTGAGAAACAGGCAGATCTGAAATAAAATCCATCGAGATGTGCGTCCAAGGCCTCTTAGGAATAGGCAAGGGCAACAATAATCCACTAGCCCGAAAACAACAAGGCTTGGCCCGAGCACAAACGTCACAAGACTGCACAAAGCCTCGCACATCTCGTGACAGGGAAGGCCACCAGAAGGACCTTGCCACCAAATCCCTGGTACCAAAAATGCCAGGATGACCTGCCAACGCAGAAGAATGAACCTCAGAGATGACTCTACTGGTCCAATCATCAGGAACAAACAGTTTATCAGGTGGGCAACGATCAGGTCTCTCCGCCTGAAACTCCTGCAAGGCCCGCCGCAGGTCTGGAGAAACGGCTGACAATACCACTCCATCCTTAAGGATACCTGTGGGCTCAGAGTTACCAGGCGAGTCAGGCTCAAAACTCCTAGAAAGGGCATCCGCCTTAACATTCTTAGAACCCGGTAGGTATGACACCACAAAATTAAACCGAGAGAAAAATAATGACCAGCGCGCCTGTCTAGGATTCAGGCGCCTGGCGGTCTCAAGATAAATCAAATTTTTGTGGTCAGTCAATACCACCACCTGATGTCTGGCCCCCTCAAGCCAATGGCGCCACTCCTCAAAAGCCCACTTCATGGCCAAAAGCTCCCGATTCCCAACATCATAATTCCGCTCAGCGGGCGAAAATTTACGGGAAAAGAAGGCACAAGGCCTCATCACGGAGCAGTCAGAACTTTTCTGCGACAACACTGCCCCAGCTCCGATCTCAGAAGCGTCGACCTCAACCTGAAAAGGTAGAGCAACATCAGGCTGACGCAACACAGGGGCAGAGGAAAAACGGCGCTTAAGCTCCCGAAAGGCCTCCACAGCATCAGGGGACCAATCAGCAACATCAGCACCCTTCTTAGTCAAATCGGTCAATGGCTTAGCAATATCCGAAAAACCAGCAATAAATCGACGATAAAAGTTAGCAAAGCCCAAAAATTTCTGAAGACTCTTAAGAGAAGAGGGCTGCGTCCAATCACAAATAGCTTGAACCTTGACAGGATCCATTTCAATGGAAGAGGGGGAAAAAATATATCCCAAAAAGGAAATCCTCTGTACCCCAAAAACACACTTAGAACCCTTCACACACAAAGAATTAGACCGCAAAACCTGAAAAACCCTCCTGACTTGCTGGACATGAGAGTCCCAGTCATCCGAAAAAATCAGAATATCATCCAGATACACAATCATAAATTTATCCAAATAATCGCGAAAAATATCATGCATAAAGGACTGGAAAACTGACGGAGCATTAGAAAGACCAAAAGGCATCACTAAATACTCAAAGTGGCCCTCGGGCGTATTAAATGCGGTTTTCCACTCATCCCCCTGCCTGATTCGCACCAAATTATACGCCCCACGAAGGTCAATCTTAGAGAACCACTTGGCCCCCTTTATGCGAGCAAACAAATCAGTCAGCAACGGCAATGGGTATTGATATTTAACAGTGATTTTATTCAAAAGCCGATAATCAATACATGGTCTCAAAGAGCCGTCTTTTTTTGACACAAAGAAAAAACCGGCTCCTAAGGGAGATGACGATGGACGAATATGTCCCTTTTCCAAGGACTCCTTTATATATTCTCGCATAGCAGCATGTTCAGGCACAGACAGATTAAATAAACGACCCTTTGGGTATTTACTACCCGGGATTAAATCTATGGCACAATCGCACTCTCGGTGCGGAGGTAACGAACCAAGCTTGGATTCTTCAAAGACGTCACGATAGTCAGACAGGAACTCAGGAATTTCAGAGGGAATGGATGATGAAATGGAAACCACAGGTACATCCCCATGAGCCCCCTTACATCCCCAGCTCAACACAGACATAGCTCTCCAGTCGAGGACTGGGTTGTGAGATTGCAGCCAAGGCAATCCTAGCACCAAATCATCATGTAGATTATACAGCACCAGAAAGCGAATAATCTCCTGGTGATCCGGATTAATACGCATAGTTACTTGTGTCCAGTATTGTGGTTTATTATTAGCCAATGGGGTGGAGTCAATCCCCTTCAGAGGAATAGGAGTCTCCAAAGGCTCTAAATCATACCCACAGCGTTTGGCAAAGGACCAATCCATAAGACTCAAAGCGGCGCCAGAGTCGACATAGGCGTCCGTGGTAATAGATGACAAAGAGCAAATCAGGGTCACAGATAGAATAAATTTAGACGGTAAGGTGCAAATGGAAACAGATTTACCAAGCTTTTTAGTGCGCTTAGAGCATGCTGATATAACATGAGTAGAATCACCACAATAGAAACACAACCCATTTTTCCGTCTAAAATTCTGCCGCTCGCTTCGGGACAGAATTCTATCACACTGCATACTCTCTGGTGACTTCTCAGTGGACACCGCCAGATGGTGCACTGGTTTGCGCTCCCGCAAACGCCTATCGATCTGAATAGCCATTGTCATGGACTCATTCAGACCCGCAGGCACAGGGAACCCCACCATAACATCCTTAATGGCATCAGAGAGACCCTCTCTGAAAGTCGCCGCCAGGGCGCACTCATTCCACTGAGTAAGCACAGACCATTTACGGAATCTTTGGCAGTAAATTTCCGCTTCATCTTGCCCCTGAGATAGGGACATCAAAGTTTTTTCTGCCTGAAGCTCCAAATGAGGTTCGTCATAAAGCAACCCCAAGGCCAGAAAAAACGCATCCACATTGAGCAACGCAGGATCCCCTGGTGTCAATGAAAAAGCCCAGTCCTGAGGGTCGCCCCGGAGCAAGGAAATCACAATCCTGACCTGCTGTGCAGGGTCTCCGGCAGAGCGAGATTTCAGAGACAAAAATAATTTGCAATTATTTCGAAAATTCTGAAACCCGGATCTATTCCCCGAGAAAAATTCCGGCAAAGGAATTCTCGGCTCAGATACAGGTGCATGACAAACAAAATCTTGCAAATTTTGTACCTTCGTGGCGAGATTATTCAAACCTGCAGTTACACTCTGAAGATCCATTACAAACAGGTGGACACAGAGCCATTCAAGGGTTAAGAGGAGGTAAGAAGCAGCTAGACAGCAATTAAGGGCTAGGCAGCAAAACTCTGAGGGGAAAGAAAAAAAAAAAATAAAATTTCCCTTCAACACTTCTTTTTCTCCTGCTTCAGCCCAAACAATTAACACTTTGCTGGCCGGTCAAACTGTCATGATCTCAATGGCAAGAGAACATAGCATAAGCATATATAGGAACTAGCTCTTGGAAGATGGGAACTGAGCTGACCATGAACTAAACCTAACGCACAACTAGCAGTGGCCGGGTAGCATGCCTACGTTGATTCTAGATGCCCAGCCCAGCCGGAGGACTAAATAAAGCTAGCAGAGGAAAATATTAGTCCTAGCTCACCTCTAGAGAAATACCCCGAAAGGAGACAGAGGCCCCCCACATGTATTGGCGGTGAGTTGAGATGAAATAACAAACGTAGTATGAAAATAGGTTTAGCAAATTTGAGGTCCACTTACTACATAGCAGAAGACAGAAAGGACACTTTCATGGCCAGCTGAAAACCCTATCAAAAACACCATCCAGAAATTACTTTAAAACTCTGGCATTAACTCATAACACCAGAGTGGCAATTCCCGTTCACAAGAGCTTTCCAGACACAGTAACGAAACTACAGCTGTGAACTGGAACAAAATGCAAAAACAAACATGGACAAGAGTCCAACTTATCTAGTAGTTGTCTAGGAGCAGGAACAAGCACAGAGAGGCTTCTGATAACATTGTTGACCGGCAAGCAACTAACAGAGCAGCAAGGTTATATAGCGACTCCCACATCTTGATGGGAACAGGTGAACAGAGAAGATGAAGACACCAGTTCAATTCCACCAGTAGCCACCGGGGGAGCCCAGAATCCAAATTCACAACAGAGAGTAATATTGCCCTTTCAGCTTGTGTGCCAGTCTTGACTCCTGGGTGTGCCACCTCTCTCTCTCTAATTGTGGGCCATAGAAAGCCTATTTATTTTTTTGCTTTTTTTAATATTATTTGGTTTCTAAAGTCTCCCTGAAAAAAAAAAAAAACATAAAAAAACAGTGGGAGAGTAATATTGCCCTTTCAGCTTGTGTGCCAGTCTTGACTCCTGGGTGTGCCACCTCTCTCTAATTGTGGGCCATAGAAAGCCTATTTATTTTTTTGCTTTTTTTAATATTATTTGGTTTCTAAAGTCTCCCTGAAAAAAAAAAAATACATAAAAAAACAGTGGGAGAGTAATATTGCCCTTTCAGCTTGTGTGCCAGTCTTGACTCCTGGGTGTGCCACCTCTCTCTCTCTAATTGTGGGCCATAGAAAGCCTATTTATTTTTTTCCTAGATTTGTGTTCTAAAATCTACCTCAACACAAAAACACTACATCAATCAGTGGGAGAAAAATATTGGCCTCAGTCAGGGCTTGTGTGCCACTCCTGTGTGTGCCATCTCTCATTCAGTGGGCCATACAAAGCCTATTTATTTTTTTGGTTTTTTTTAATATTATTGGGTTTCTAAAGTCTCCCTGAAAAAAAAAAATACATAAAAAAAACAGTGGGAGAGTAATATTGCCCTTTCAGCTTGTGTGCCAGTCTTGACTCCTGGGTGTGCCACCTCTCTCTCTCTAATTGTGGGCCATAGAAATCCTATTTATTTTTTTGCTTTTTTTAATATTATTTGGTTTCTAAAGTCTCCCTGAAAAAAAAAAATACATAAAAAAACAGTGGGAGAGTAATATTGCCCTTTCAGCTTGTGTGCCAGTCTTGACTCCTGGGTGTGCCACCTCTCTCTCTCTCTAATTGTGGGCCATAGAAAGCCTATTTATTTTTTTGCTTTTTTTAATATTATTTGGTTTCTAAAGTCTCCCTGAAAAAAAAAGAAATACATAAAAAAACAGTGGGAGAGTAATATTGCCCTTTCAGCTTGTGTGCCAGTCTTGACTCCTGGGTGTGCCACCTCTCTCTCTCTAATTGTGGGCCATAGAAAGCCTATTTATTTTTTTGCTTTTTTTAATATTATTTGGTTTCTAAAGTCTCCCTGAAAAAAAAAATACATAAAAAAACAGTGGGAGAGTAATATTGCCCTTTCAGCTTGTGTGCCAGTCTTGACTCCTGGGTGTGCCACCTCTCTCTCTCTAATTGTGGGCCATAGAAAGCCTATTTATTTTTTTGCTTTTTTTAATATTATTTGGTTTCTAAAGTCTCCCTGAAAAAAAAAAAAATACATAAAAAAACAGTGGGAGAGTAATATTGCCCTTTCAGCTTGTGTGCCAGTCTTGACTCCTGGGTGTGCCACCTCTCTCTCTCTAATTGTGGGCCATAGAAAGCCTATTTATTTTTTTCCTTTTTTAAATATTATTGGGTTTCTAAAGTCTCCCTGAAAAAAAAAAATACATAAAAAAACAGTGGGAGAGTAATATTGCCCTTTCAGCTTGTGTGCCAGTCTTGACTCCTGGGTGTGCCACCTCTCTCTCTCTAATTGTGGGCCATAGAAAGGCTATTTTTTTTTTTTTTATTAGTATTTGGTTTCTAAATTGTCCCTGAAAAAAACATTTTATCTTATTTGGTTTCTAAAGTCTCCCTGAGAAAAAAAAAAAAAAATTAGGTGGGAGAATAATATTGACATTAGTGCTTGAGTGACAGTCCTGCGTGTGTGTCATCTCTGTGATTTTGTGCCACAGAAAACAGAGTGTGTAACATTGTGCCTGATTTTCCTTGTGGTCTCACCAACCTGTTAAGGGATATAGAAATCATACTGTTATAGCTCACCGTGTAAGTTGTTTGACAGCAACAAATAAAGTTACTTTGGTTAATTTTTTAAAACAATGAGGAAGTCTGGTGCAAGAGGTCGTGGCCGTGGGCGTTCATTGTCAGCTGGTAATGATGGTAGTGGTAGTGGAGCATCAGGTGGTCGTGGGGATAAAAATATTCCACCTAAAGGTACCGTCACACTAGGCGATATCGCCAGCGATCCGTGACGTTGCAGCGTCCTGCATAGCGATATCGCTATGTTTGGCACGCAGCAGCGATCTGGATCCTGCTGGGATATCGCTGGTTGCAGGGAGAGTGGACGAACTTTCTTTCGTCGCAACTCTCCCGCTGACACCGCTGGATCGCCGTGTGTGACGCCGATCCAGCGATGTCTTCACTGGTATCCATGGTAAACATCGGGTTACTAAGCGCAGGGCCGCGCTTAGTAACCCGATATTTACCATGGATACCATGGTAAAAGTAAAAAAAACACACTACATACTCACTGTCTGTTGTCCGTCACGTCCCCTGGAGCTTGCCGTACTGACTGTCTCAGCGCCGTCCGGCCGTAAAGCAGAGCCCAGCGGTGAACCTGCAGTAACAGCGGTTCACCGCTGGGCACCGCTGTTACGGCCGGCCGGCGCTGAGACACAGTCAGTGCGGCAAGCACCGAGGGACATGAAGGACGACAGAAGGTGCGTATGTGGTGTTTTTTTTTTTTTTACATGAGGACTTCGGCATCGCTGAAGACAGTTTCAGCGATGCCGAAGTCGCTTGGTCGCTGGAGAGAGCTGTCTGTGTGACAGCTCCCCAGCGACCACACAGCAACTTACCAGCGATCACGTCGCTGGTCGCGATCGCTGGTAAGTTGCTTAGTGTAACGGTACCTTAAGTCTGGAGCTGTGGAGCCAGTTTCGTCGTCTGGCTACACAAGGCCTCGAACGCTCTCTTTTCTGGGAGTAGGAAAAACGCTTTTAAAGCCGGAGCAGCAACAGCAAGTTTTGGCTTACATTGCAGACTCAGCCTCTAGCTCTTTTGCCTCCTCTTCTGAAACTGGTAAATGTAAAAGCAGCGCGTCGCTTGTGGATGTTCACGGTCAGGGACAAGTCGCTTCTTTGTCCTCCTCAGCAAAAACTACAACAAGAGAGAAGGATGCAGCAGGCGACACAACGGGTCACTCCATGGAGCTCTTTACACATACCGTCCCTGGCTTAGAAAGTGAAACACTTAACAGGCCATGCCCATTACAAGTAGATTCTGACATGGAGTGCACTGATGCACAGCCACAGCCAGAGTACTATGCTGCTCCTTTGACTCAGACCACCACATTGTCCTCTCAGGGTACAGATCCACAATCAGACCCTGATGAGACTATGTTGCCCCGCCACGAACGCTATACCACAGACCGACACAGTGACACAGACGAAGTTGCACACGAGCTCGAAGAGGAGGTAATAGATGACCCGGTTGTTGACCCCGATTGGCAGCCATTGGGGGAACAGGGTGCAGGCAGCAGTAGTTCAGAAGCGGAGGTGGAGGAGGGGCCGCAGCAGGCATCAACATCGCAACAGGTTCCATCTGCCGGGCCCCTATCTGGCCCAAAACGCGTGTCAAAGCCAAAACCTGTTGGAGCACAGCGTTGCCATCCGGTTAAAGCTCAGTCTGCAATCCCTGAAAAGGGATCCGATGCTAGGAAGAGTGCAGTCTGGCATTTTTTTAAACAACATCCAATTGATCAGCGCAAAGTCATCTGTCAAAAATGTTCTACTAGCTTAAGCAGAGGTCAGAATCTGAAAAGTCTCAATACTAGTTGCATGCATAGACACTTAACCACCATGCATTTTCAAGCCTGGACTAACTACCAAACGTCCCTTAAGGTTGTAGCACCCTCGGCCAATGAAGCTAGTCATCAACGCAACATCCCTTCCGTCACTGTAAGGCCACCATTTTCCGCACCACCGGCAGTATCTGTGCAGGTTTCTTTGCCAGCCAAAAGCAGTCAGGGTCAGGGAATCACCAGTTTTGTAGGCGGAAATATTGCATCTAGGGCACCGGCGGAAACAATACCATCTCCAACCGTCTCTCAGTCTGCCATGTCCACCGGCACACCCGCAAGTTCCACGATCTCCATCTCTCCAGTTCAGCTCACACTACATGAGACTCTGGTTAGAAAAAGGAAGTACTTATCCTCGCATCCGCGTACACAGGGTTTTAACGCCCACATAGCTAGACTAATCTCGTTAGAGATGATGCCCTACCGGTTAGTTGAAAGCGAAGCTTTCAAAGCCCTGATGGAGTACGCTGAACCACGATACGAGCTACCCAGTCGACACTTTTTTTCCAGAAAAGCCATCCCAGCCCTGCACCAGCATGTTAAACAGCGCATCGTCCATGCACTCAGGCAATCTGTGAGTACAAAGGTGCACCTGACTACAGATGCATGGACCAGTAGGCATGGCCAGGGACGTTATGTGTCCATCACGGCACACTGGGTGAATGTGGTGGATGCAGGGTCCACAGGGGACATCAATTTCGGGACAGTTGTGCCTAGCCCACGGTCTAGGATACAGTTGGCTGTAGGCGTTCGCACCCCCTCCTCCTCCTCCTCCTCGTCCTCCTGCAGAAGCTACAGCTCTTCCACAGACCGCAGTCGGCCAACCACTCCATCGGCAGATGACACTGTTTCACACCAGTTGTCCCATTATGGGCCAGCTACTGGCAAGCGTCAGCAGGCTGTATTGGCTATGAAGTGTTTGGGCGACAACAGACACACAGCGGAAGTTCTGTCTAAGTTCTTGCAACAAGAAACGCAGTCGTGGCTGGGCACAGTAGATCTTGAGGCAGGCAAGGTAGTTAGTGATAACGGAAGGAATTTCATGGCTGCCATCTCCCTTTCCCAACTGAAACACATTCCTTGCCTGGCTCACACCTTAAACCTGGTGGTGCAGTGCTTATTGAAAACTTATCCTGGGTTCTCCGACCTGCTCCTCAAAGTGCGTGGACTTTGCTCACATATCCAATGTTTGCCTGTACACGCCAGCCGTATGCAGACCTATCAGCGGTCTTTGAACCTTCCCCAGCATCGCCTAATCATAGACGTTGCAACAAGGTGGAACTCAACACTGCACATGCTTCAGAGACTGTGCCAACAGAGGCGGGCTGTTATGTTTTTGTGGGAGGATACACATACACGGGCAGGCAGTAGGATGGCAGACATGGAGTTGTCAGGTGTGCAGTGGTCTAAGATACAAGACATGTGTCAAGTCCTTCAGTGTTTTGAGGAATGCACACGGCTGGTTAGTGCAGACAACGCCGTAATAAGCATGAGCATCCCCCTAATGCGTCTGCTGATGCAAAGTTTGACGCACATAAAGGAGCAGGCGTCTGCACCAGAGGAAGAGGAAAGCCTTGATGACAGTCAGCCATTGTCTGGTCAGGGCAGTGTACAGGACGAGGTAGCGGGCGAAGAGGAGGTGGAGGATGAGGAGGATGATGGGGATGAGTATATTTTTAATGCGGAACCTTTCCCGGGGGCACTGGAAATTGGTTGCGTGTCAAGGCCGGGTTCTGGTTTTTTGAGGGACACAAGTGACGTAGATTTGCCTGCAACTGCCCCTCACCCAATCACAACCGGAGATTTGACAACTGGAACTTTGGCCCACATGGCGGATTATGCCTTACGTATCCTAAAAAGGGACACACGCATTACGAAAATGATGAACGATGACGATTACTGGTTGGCCTGCCTCCTTGATCCACGCTATAAAGGCAAATTGCAAAATATTATGCCACATGAGAACTTGGAACTAATATTAGCAACCAAACAATCAACTCTTGTTGACCGTTTGCTTCAGGCATTCCCAGCACACAGCGCACGTGATCGTTCTCACACGAGCTCAAGGGGGCAACAGACTAGGAGTGTTAGGGGTGCACACATCAGAAGTGGCGTTGGACAGAGGGGTTTTCTGACCAGGTTGTGGAGTGATTTTGCTATGACCGCAGACAGGACAGGTACTGCTGCATCAATTGAAAGTGACAGGAGACAACATTTGTCCAGTATGGTTACTATTTTTCATCCCTTATCGATGTTCTCCCTCAACCGTCATTCCCATTTGATTACTGGGCATCAAAATTAGACACCTGGCCAGAATTGGCAGAATATGCATTGCAGGAGCTTGCTTGCCCGGCAGCAAGTGTCCTATCAGAAAGAGTATTCAGTGCTGCAGGTTCAATATTAACCGAAAAAAGGACTCGTCTGGCTACCCAAAATGTTGACGATCTAACATTCATTAAAATGAACCACAACTGGATTTCGAAATCTTTTGCCCCACCTTGCCCGGCCAACACCTAGCTTTCCTATGAAAAGCTCTTGCCTGTGGACTACTGTGAATTACTTTTCTAATGTCTAATTTGCTGCAGCTGATTGTCCAGCATACGACATGTTTACACCTCCCTAAATGGCAAAACTCCCCACACGGGGCCGTGGTATCGCGACTTGGCGCAAGCACCCGTGAGACTGCTGTTTGTCTGAAGAGGTGGGTGTACTCGCTTTTGGTCGACGGCATTGCTACTGGGTTCCTCATAGTACAATAAAGTGTCTCTGGCGGTGGTGGTGCGCACCCAACGTCAGACACACTGTTGTAACATGAGGGGCCTTGGGCCTGTAACGCCGGCCACAAGAGAGTTCACCCACCCCCAGGTCAAACATTGCTCTACCACTTCCACAGTTATCTCTCACACTTCCACCAATGTTAAGTCTATGCGCTGACATCCTTCCATACCTGCCACTGACAATACCATTGTGTTGACATGTATGATGGTACTTAACATAGTCAGGGGCAGTGTCCTCTATTTACCACAGTAAATACTTTGCGCAAAATTAGTAGGTCTGAAACAACGCAGAGGATCCCACCCCTGAACCTAATGATTGCACCCTTTAGTGTTTTTGTTTTGTTTTAATGCGAGACATTCACATTTAGTTGTTGTTTTGGACTACTAACTTGCAGACACTCATTACAATCGGCCTCCGTTGACCAGACCACTGCTGCCCGTGTACCCCTGTAACTAATAATAAAGTGCCTACAGCCAGCCCAATTTAATTATGTTAGGCCTTCGAAGCCTGTCTGCGGTCCCTCCTTCCACTAGGCCTCCACTGACCAGACCACTGCTGCCCGTGTACCCCTGTAACTAATAATAAAGTGCCTACAGCCAGCCCAATTTAATTATGTTAGGCCTTCGAAGCCTGTCTGCGGTCCCTCCTTCCACTAGGCCTCCACTGACCAGACCACTGCTGCCCGTGTACCCCTGGAACCAATTATAAAGTGCCTACAGCCAGCCCAATTTAATTATGTTAGGCCTTCGAAGCCTGTCTGCGGTCCCTCCTTCCACTAGGCCTCCACTGACCAGACCACTGCTGCCCGTGTACCCCTGTAACTAATAATAAAGTGCCTACAGCCAGCCCAATTTAATTATGTTAGGCCTTCGAAGCCTGTCTGCGGTCCCTCCTTCCACTAGGCCTCCACTGACCAGACCACTGCTGCCCGTGTACCCCTGTAACTAATAATAAAGTGCCTACAGCCAGCCCAATTTAATTATGTTAGGCCTTCGAAGCCTGTCTGCGGTCCCTCCTTCCACTAGGCCTCCACTGACCAGACCACTGCTGCCCGTGTACCCCTGTAACTAATAATAAAGTGCCTACAGCCAGCCCAATTTAATTATGTTAGGCCTTCTAAGCCTGTCTGCGGTCCCTCCTTCCACTAGGCCTCCACTGACCAGACCACTGCTGCCCGTGTACCCCTGTAACTAATAATAAAGTGCCTACAGCCAGCCCAATTTAATTATGTTAGGCCTTCGAAGCCTGTCTGCGGTCCCTCCTTCCACTAGGCCTCCACTGACCAGACCACTGCTGCCCGTGTACCCCTGTAACTAATAATAAAGTGCCTACAGCCAGCCCAATTTAATTATGTTAGGCCTTCGAAGCCTGTCTGCGGTCCCTCCTTCCACTAGGCCTCCACTGACCAGACCACTGCTGCCCGTGTACCCCTGGAACCAATTATAAAGTGCCTACAGCCAGCCCAATTTAATTATGTTAGGCCTTCGAAGCCTGTCTGCGGTCCCTCCTTCCACTAGGCCTCCACTGACCAGACCACTGCTGCCCGTGTACCCCTGGAACCAATTATAAAGTGCCTACAGCCAGCCCAATTTAATTATGTTAGGCCTTCGAAGCCTGTCTGCGGTCCCTCCTTCCACTAGGCCTCCACTGACCAGACCACTGCTGCCCGTGTACCCCTGTAACTAATAATAAAGTGCCTACAGCCAGCCCAATTTAATTATGTTAGGCCTTCGAAGCCTGTCTGCGGTCCCTCCTTCCACTAGGCCTCCACTGACCAGACCACTGCTGCCCGTGTACCCCTGTAACTAATAATAAAGTGCCTACAGCCAGCCCAATTTAATTATGTTAGGCCTTCGAAGCCTGTCTGCGGTCCCTCCTTCCACTAGGCCTCCACTGACCAGACCACTGCTGCCCGTGTACCCCTGTAACTAATAATAAAGTGCCTACAGCCAGCCCAATTTAATTATGTTAGGCCTTCTAAGCCTGTCTGCGGTCCCTCCTTCCACTAGGCCTCCACTGACCAGACCACTGCTGCCCGTGTACCCCTGTAACTAATAATAAAGTGCCTACAGCCAGCCCAATTTAATTATGTTAGGCCTTCGAAGCCTGTCTGCGGTCCCTCCTTCCACTAGGCCTCCACTGACCAGACCACTGCTGCCCGTGTACCCCTGTAACTAATAATAAAGTGCCTACAGCCAGCCCAATTTAATTATGTTAGGCCTTCGAAGCCTGTCTGCGGTCCCTCCTTCCACTAGGCCTCCACTGACCAGACCACTGCTGCCCGTGTACCCCTGTAACTAATAATAAAGTGCCTACAGCCAGCCCAATTTAATTATGTTAGGCCTTCGAAGCCTGTCTGCGGTCCCTCCTTCCACTAGGCCTCCACTGACCAGACCACTGCTGCCCGTGTACCCCTGGAACCAATTATAAAGTGCCTACAGCCAGCCCAATTTAATTATGTTAGGCCTTCGAAGCCTGTCTGCGGTCCCTCCTTCCACTAGGCCTCCACTGACCAGACCACTGCTGCCCATGTACCCCTGTAACTAATAATAAAGTGCCTACAGCCAGCCCAATTTAATTATGTTAGGCCTTCGAAGCCTGTCTGCGGTCCCTCCTTCCACTAGGCCTCCACTGACCAGACCACTGCTGCCCGTGTACCCCTGGAACCAATTATAAAGTGCCTACAGCCAGCCCAATTTAATTATGTTAGGCCTTCGAAGCCTGTCTGCGGTCCCTCCTTCCACTAGGCCTCCACTGACCAGACCACTGCTGCCCATGTACCCCTGTAACTAATAATAAAGTGCCTACAGCCAGCCCAATTTAATTATGTTAGGCCTTCGAAGCCTGTCTGCGGTCCCTCCTTCCACTAGGCCTCCACTGACCAGACCACTGCTGCCCGTGTACCCCTGTAACTAATAATAAAGTGCCTACAGCCAGCCCAATTTAATTATGTTAGGCCTTCGAAGCCTGTCTGCGGTCCCTCCTTCCACTAGGCCTCCACTGACCAGACCACTGCTGCCCGTGTACCCCTGTAACTAATAATAAAGTGCCTACAGCCAGCCCAATTTAATTATGTTAGGCCTTCGAAGCCTGTCTGCGGTCCCTCCTTCCACTAGGCCTCCACTGACCAGACCACTGCTGCCCGTGTACCCCTGTAACTAATAATAAAGTGCCTACAGCCAGCCCAATTTAATTATGTTAGGCCTTCTAAGCCTGTCTGCGGTCCCTCCTTCCACTAGGCCTCCACTGACCAGACCACTGCTGCCCGTGTACCCCTGGAACCAATTATAAAGTGCATAGAGCCTATTTTTTAATTTAATTTAATATTAATAAAGCCAGGATGAACTACGATATACCACGCTATGAGCTACCCAGTTGACAATTATTTTGCGAGAAAAGCCATCCCACCCCTCCACCTGCATGTTAAAGACCGCATTGTCCTTGCATTCTGTCAATTTGTCAGTCCAAAGGTATACCTGACAACAGACACATGGACCTGTAGGCCTGGCCACGGAAGGTTACGTGTCCTTTGTGGCTCAATGGGTTAATGTATTGGATGCATGGTCCACACAGGGGACAGCCTGCAAAGTCTGTCTGCAGTCCCT
This sequence comes from Ranitomeya variabilis, assembly GCF_051348905.1. Taxonomy (NCBI): domain Eukaryota; kingdom Metazoa; phylum Chordata; class Amphibia; order Anura; family Dendrobatidae; genus Ranitomeya; species Ranitomeya variabilis. The sequence continues at coordinate 416,259,453 of NC_135234.1, forward strand.
AATTCAAGTTGGCCTCAACTGAATAAAGCTGAGCTTCTACCTTCTGGCTCAGATTAACTGCTGTTTTTAAAAAAATTGGCTTTTCCGTCCTTCTAAAGGTGTCTGCCCCTGCCTGGTGTTGTCCTCAACTGAATAAAGCTGAGCTTCAACCTTCAGTTCCAAACATACAACAAAAAACTGGTACAATACAAAAAGTGGCCTCCAGCTACAAAAACTTTCTCCTACAAGTAGTTAAATGACAGTTTTTTTTCCAGTGAAAACACAGATATGGCATCCAACGAGTGTTGTCCTGTCTCGTCTTCTTTATATTATTGCCAAGAAGCTGCAACTGAATAAAGCTGTGCTTCAACCTTCAGTTCCAAATTACCATTTTTAAAAATGCAATTGGCTGTTCCGGCCTACTAAAGGTGTCTGTCTGCCCCTGCCTGGTGTTGTCCTCATCTGAATAAAGCTGAGCTTCAACCTTCAGTTCCAAATTACCATTTTTAAAAATGCAATTGGCTGTTCCGGCCTACTAAAGGTGTCTGTCTGCCCCTGCCTGGTGTTGTCCTCAACTGAATAAAGCTGTGCTTCAACCTTCTGTTCCAAATTACCATTTTTAAAAATGCCATTGGCTGTTCCGGCCTACTAAAGGTGTCTGTCTGCCCCTGCCTGGTGTTGTCCTCAACTGAATAAAGCTGAGCTTCAACCTTCTGTTCCAAATTACCATTTTTAAAAATGCCATTGGCTGTTCCGGCCTACTAAAGGTGTCTGTCTGCCCCTGCCTGGTGTTGTCCTCAACTGAATAAAGCTGAGCTTCAACCTTCAGTTCCAAATTACCATTTTTAAAAATGCAATTGGCTGTTCCGGCCTACTAAAGGTGTCTGTCTGCCCCTGCCTGGTGTTGTCCTCAACTGAATAAAGCTGAGCTTCAACCTTCAGTTCCAAATTACCATTTTTAAAAATGCAATTGGCTGTTCCGGCCTACTAAAGGGGTCTGCCCCTGCCTGGTGTTGTCCTCAACTGAATAAAGCTGAGCTTCAACCTTCAGTTCCAAACATACAACAAAAAACTGGTACAATACAAAAAGTGGCCTCCAGCTACAAAAACTTTCTCCTACAAGTAGTTAACTGACAGTTTTTTTTCCAGTGAAAACACAGATATGGCATCCAACGAGTGTTGTCCTGTCTCGTCTTCTTTATATTATTGCCAAGAAGCTGCAACTGAATAAAGCTGTGCTTCAACCTTCTGTTCCAAATTACCATTTTTAAAAATGCAATTGGCTGTTCCGGCCTACTAAAGGGGTCTGCCCCTGCCTGGTGTTGTCCTCAACTGAATAAAGCTGAGCTTCTACCTTCTGCCTCTTATTAACTGCTGTTTTTTAAAAAAATTGGCTGTTCCGGCCTACTAAAGGTGTCTGTCTGCCCCTGCCTGGTGTTGTCCTCAACTGAATAAAGCTGAGCTTCAACCTTCAGTTCCAAATTACCATTTTTAAATATGCAATTGGCTGTTCCGGCCTACTAAAGGTGTCTGTCTGCCCCTGCCTGGTGTTGTCCTCAACTGAATAAAGCTGAGCTTCAACCTTCAGTTCCAAATTGCCATTTTTAAAAATGCAATTGGCTGTTCCGGCCTACTAAAGGGGTCTGCCCCTGCCTGGTGTTGTCCTCAACTGAATAAAACTGAGCTTCAACCTTCAGTTCCAAACATACAACAAAAAACTGGTACAATACAAAAAGTGGCCTCCAGCTACAAAAACTTTCTCCTACAAGTAGTTAACTGACAGTTTTTTTTCCAGTGAAAACACAGATATGGCATCCAACGAGTGTTGTCCTGTCTCGTCTTCTTTATATTATTGCCAAGAAGCTGCAACTGAATAAAGCTGTGCTTCAACCTTCTGTTCTAAATTACCATTTTTAAAAATGCAATTGGCTGTTCCGGCCTACTAAAGGTGTCTGTCTGCCCCTGCCTGGTGTTGTCCTCAACTGAATAAAGCTGAGCTTCAACCTTCAGTTCCAAATTACCATTTTTAAAAATGCAATTGGCTGTTCCGGCCTACTAAAGGTGTCTGTCTGCCCCTGCCTGGTGTTGTCCTCAACTGAATAAAGCTGTGCTTCAACCTTCTGTTCCAAATTACCATTTTTAAAAATGCCATTGGCTGTTCCGGCCTACTAAAGGTGTCTGTCTGCCCCTGCCTGGTGTTGTCCTCAACTGAATAAAGCTGAGCTTCAACCTTCAGTTCCAAATTACCATTTTTAAAAATGCAATTGGCTGTTCCGGCCTACTAAAGGTGTCTGTCTGCCCCTGCCTGGTGTTGTCCTCAACTGAATAAAGCTGAGCTTCAACCTTCAGTTCCAAATTACCATTTTTAAAAATGCAATTGGCTGTTCCGGCCTACTAAAGGGGTCTGCCCCTGCCTGGTGTTGTCCTCAACTGAATAAAGCTGAGCTTCAACCTTCAGTTCCAAACATACAACAAAAAACTGGTGCAATACAAAAAGTGGCCTCCAGCTACAAAAACTTTCTCCTACAAGTAGTTAACTGACAGTTTTTTTTCCAGTGAAAACACAGATATGGCATCCAACGAGTGTTGTCCTGTCTCGTCTTCTTTATATTATTGCCAAGAAGCTGCAACTGAATAAAGCTGTGCTTCAACCTTCTGTTCTAAATTACCATTTTTAAAAATGCAATTGGCTGTTCCGGCCTACTAAAGGTGTCTGTCTGCCCCTGCCTGGTGTTGTCCTCAACTGAATAAAGCTGAGCTTCAACCTTCAGTTCCAAATTACCATTTTTAAAAATGCAATTGGCTGTTCCGGCCTACTAAAGGTGTCTGTCTGCCCCTGCCTGGTGTTGTCCTCAACTGAATAAAGCTGTGCTTCAACCTTCTGTTCCAAATTACCATTTTTAAAAATGCCATTGGCTGTTCCGGCCTACTAAAGGTGTCTGTCTGCCCCTGCCTGGTGTTGTCCTCAACTGAATAAAGCTGAGCTTCAACCTTCTGTTCCAAATTACCATTTTTAAAAATGCCATTGGCTGTTCCGGCCTACTAAAGGTGTCTGTCTGCCCCTGCCTGGTGTTGTCCTCAACTGAATAAAGCTGAGCTTCAACCTTCAGTTCCAAATTACCATTTTTAAAAATGCAATTGGCTGTTCCGGCCTACTAAAGGTGTCTGTCTGCCCCTGCCTGGTGTTGTCCTCAACTGAATAAAGCTGAGCTTCAACCTTCAGTTCCAAATTACCATTTTTAAAAATGCAATTGGCTGTTCCGGCCTACTAAAGGGGTCTGCCCCTGCCTGGTGTTGTCCTCAACTGAATAAAGCTGAGCTTCAACCTTCAGTTCCAAACATACAACAAAAAACTGGTACAATACAAAAAGTGGCCTCCAGCTACAAAAACTTTCTCCTACAAGTAGTTAACTGACAGTTTTTTTTCCAGTGAAAACACAGATATGGCATCCAACGAGTGTTGTCCTGTCTCGTCTTCTTTATATTATTGCCAAGAAGCTGCAACTGAATAAAGCTGTGCTTCAACCTTCTGTTCCAAATTACCATTTTTAAAAATGCAATTGGCTGTTCCGGCCTACTAAAGGGGTCTGCCCCTGCCTGGTGTTGTCCTCAACTGAATAAAGCTGAGCTTCTACCTTCTGCCTCTTATTAACTGCTGTTTTTTTTTTAAAAAATTGGCTGTTCCGGCCTACTAAAGGTGTCTGTCTGCCCCTGCCTGGTGTTGTCCTCAACTGAATAAAGCTGAGCTTCAACCTTCAGTTCCAAATTACCATTTTTAAAAATGCAATTGGCTGTTCCGGCCTACTAAAGGTGTCTGTCTGCCCCTGCCTGGTGTTGTCCTCAACTGAATAAAGCTGAGCTTCAACCTTCAGTTCCAAATTACCATTTTTAAAAATGCAATTGGCTGTTCCGGCCTACTAAAGGTGTCTGTCTGCCCCTGCCTGGTGTTGTCCTCAACTGAATAAAGCTGAGCTTCAACCTTCAGTTCCAAATTACCATTTTTAAAAATGCAATTGGCTGTTCCGGCCTACTAAAGGTGTCTGTCTGCCCCTGCCTGGTGTTGTCCTCAACTGAATAAAGCTGAGCTTCAACCTTCAGTTCCAAATTACCATTTTTAAAAATGCAATTGGCTGTTCCGGCCTACTAAAGGGGTCTGCCCCTGCCTGGTGTTGTCCTCAACTGAATAAAGCTGAGCTTCTACCTTCTGCCTCTTATTAACTGCTGTTTTTTAAAAAAATTGGCTGTTCCGGCCTACTAAAGGTGTCTGTCTGCCCCTGCCTGGTGTTGTCCTCAACTGAACAAAGCTGAGCTTCCACATTCTGGCTTTCGCCCTATACTATCAGATATTAAACTGCATTTGGCCTACTAGTGTGGTTAGGCCCTTGAAACAGTGTCTGCTGCTCTTGGGTTTGCTACTCCACTGAACAAAGCAATGCCGCCTGTTTAGTCCTGTTACCAATTTTGAACTGCATTTAGCCTACTTTATTCTTTGGCCCTATATCTGTTTCCTCCTCATCCTGCCCATTGCCCAGCCACTGCTAGATGAGTCTGCTGGTACATTGACCTAGACCACTACATTCCCCTTATACTCTACACAGCCAGAATCTGACCCTGCTGAAAGTAAGGTTCCCCTTCCCGCATGTTATACCACCTTACACAGGGACAGAGAGGAAGGTGCAGATGAAAGTGCAGGTTCCTTCATCAGGTGGGGGGGCATACTCGTTGGCGACGTCACTGGCACAGGGCCCCTCAGAGTACGCAAAAGTGTCGCTGCTGGTGGGAGGCGCCCCCGCCATGCAAACACACCGCCGTACTTTGAGGGGCCCTGTGCCAGTGCCAATGCGAACGAGTGGGCCCCCCCTGCTTGCTCAGGATCACAGCACTTGCAACGTTGAAATACTTACCTTTCCCTGCAACACCGCCGTGACGTAGTCCGCATTTCCTGGGCCCACGAAAAACTTGAGCCAGCCCTACTCCCCCCACAACTTTTGTCAAATGACCCCCAATTCCCTATGCCCAACTATTATTATAAAGTTAATTAAGATTGACAAGCTTCAGAAACAAGAATGGATGTTTTTGGCATTAAAATGGGCACTGTAGGTGTTTTCCTGGCCTCCACTCACTGCCGACTATGCTTCCCCATTGACTTGCATTGGGTTTCGTGTTTCGGTCGATCCTCGACTTTTAGCGATAATCGGCCGACTGCACTCGACTCGACTCTGGACAAAATCGGGTTTCACAAAACCCGACTCGATCTTAAAAAAATGAAAGTCGCTCAACTCTAACCATCATCAGTGAAAAAATAAAAAAGTTATAGTCCTCAGAATAAAGCGATGCCAAAATAATTATTTTTTCTATAAAATAGCTTTTATCGTATAAAAGCGCCAAAACATAAAAAAATGATATAAATGAGATATCGCTGTAATCGTACTGACCCGAAGAATAAAAATGCTTTATCAATTTTACCAAATGCGGAACGGTATAAACGCCTCCCCCAAAAGAAATTCATGAATAGCTGGTTTTTGGTCATTCTGCCTCACAAAAATCGGAATAAAAAGCGATCAAAAAATCTCCTGTGCCCGAACATGTTACCAATAAAAACATCAACTCGTCCCACAAAAAACAAGACCTCACATGACTCTGTGGACTCAAATATGGAAAAATTATAGCTCTCAAAATGTGGTAACGCAAAAAATATTTTTTGCAATAAAAAGCGTCTTTCAGTGTGTGATGGCTGCCAATCATAAAAATCCGCTAAATAACCCGCTATAAAAGTAAATCAAACCCCCCTTCATCACCCACTTAGTTAGGGAAAAATTTAAAAAATTTAAAAAATGTATTTATTTCCATTTTCCCATTAGGGCTAGGGTTAGGGCTAGGGCTAGGGTTAGGGTTAGGGTTAGGGCTAGGGTTGGGGCTAGGGTTGGGGCTAGGGTTAAGGCTACATTTAGGGTTGGGGCTAAAGTTAGGGTTAGGGTTTGGATTACATTTACGGTTGGGAATAGGGTTGGGATTAGGGTTAGGGGTGTGTCTGGGTTAGAGGTGTGGTTAGGGTTACCGTTGGGATTAGGGTTAGGGGTGTGTTTGGATTAGGGTTTCAGTTATAATTGGGGGGTTTCCACTGTTTAGGCACATCAGGGGCTCTCCAAACGTGACATGGCGTCCGATTTCAATTCCAGCCAATTCTGCGTTGAAAAAGTAAAACAGTGCTCCTTCCCTTCCAAGCTCTCCCGTGCGCCCAAACAGGGGTTTACCCCAACATATGGGGTATCAGCGTACTCGGAACACATTGGAGAACAACTTTTGGGGTCCAATTTCTCCTGTTACCCTTGGGAAAATACAAAACTAGGGGCTAAAAAATAATTTTTGTGGAAAAAAAAATATTTTTTATTTGCATGGCTCTGCGTTATAAACTGTAGTGAAACACTTGGGGGTTTAAAGCTCTCACAACACATCTAGATGAGTTCCTTAGGGGGTCTACTTTCCAAAATGGTGTCACTTGTGGGGGGTTTCTACTGTTTAGGTACATTAGGGGCTCTGCAAACGCAATGTGACGCCTGCAGACCATTCCATCTAAGTCTGCATTCCAAATGGCGCTCCTTTCCTTCCGAGCCCTCCCATGCACCCAAACGGTGGTTCCCCCCCACATATGGGGTATCAGCGTACTCAGGACAAATTGGACAACAACTTTTGGGGTCCAATTTCTCCTGTTACCCTCGGGAAAATACAAAACTGGGGGCTAAAAAATAATTTTTGTGGAAAAAAAAATATTTTTTATTTGTACGGCTCTGCGTTATAAACTGTAGTGAAACACTTGGGGGTTGAAAGCTCTCACAACACATCTAGATGAGTTCCTTAGGGGGTCTACTTTCCAAAATGGTGTCACTTGTGGGTTTTTTTACAGTTTAGGTACATTAGGGGCTCGGCAAACGCAATGTGACGCCTGCAGACCATTCCATCTAAGTGCATTCCAAATGGCGCTCCATTCCTTCCGAGCCCTCCCATGCGCCCAAACGGTGGTTCCCCCCCACATATGGGGTATCAGCGTACTCAGGACAAATTGGACAACAACTTTTGGGGTCCAATTTCTCCTGTTACCCTTGGGAAAATACAAAACTGGGGGCTAAAAAATAATTTTTGTGGGATAAAATGTTTGTTTTATTTTTACGGCTCTGCATTATAAACTTCTGTGAAGCACTTGGTGGGTCAAAGTGCTCACCACACCTCTAGATAAGTTCCTTAGGGGGTCTACTTTCCAAAATGGTGTCACTTGTGGGGGAGTTTCAATGTTTAGGCACATCAGTGGCTCTCCAAACGCAACATGGCGTCCCATCTCAATTCCTGTCAATTTTGCAGTGAAAAGTCAAACGGCGCTCCTTCCCTTCCGAGCTCTCCCATGCGCCCAAACAGTGGTTTACCCCCACATATGGGGTATCAGCATACTCAGGACAAATTGGACAACAACTTTTGAGGTCCAATTTCTCCTGTTACCCTCGGGAAAATACAAAACTGGGGGCTAAAAAATAATTTTTGTGGAAAAAAAAATATTTTTTATTTGTACGGCTCTGCGTTATAAACTGTAGTGAAACACTTGGGGGTTGAAATCTCTCACAACACATCTAGATGAGTTCCTTAGGGGGTCTACTTTCCAAAATGGTGTCACTTGTGGGTTTTTTTTACAGTTTAGGTACATTAGGGGCTCGGCAAACGCAATGTGACGCCTGCAGACCATTCCATCTAAGTCTGCATTCCAAATGGCGCTCCATCCCTTCCGAGCCCTCCCATGCGCCCAAACGGTGGTTCCCCCCCACATATGGGGTATCAGCGTACTCAGGACAAATTGGACAACAACTTTTGGGGTCCAATTTCTCCTGTTACCCTCGGGAAAATACAAAACTGGGGGCTAAAAAATAATTTTTGTGGGATAAAATGTTTGTTTTATTTTTACGGCTCTGCATTATAAACTTCTGTGAAGCACTTGGTGGGTCAAAGTGCTCACCACACCTCTAGATAAGTTCCTTAGGGGGTCTACTTTCCAAAATGGTGTCACTTGTGGGGGAGTTTCAATGTTTAGGCACATCAGTGGCTCACCAAACGCAACATGGCGTCCCATCTCAATTCCTGTCAATTTTGCAGTGAAAAGTCAAACGGCGCTCCTTCCCTTCCGAGCTCTCCCATGCGCCCAAACAGTGGTTTACCCCCACATATGGGGTATCAGCGTACTCAGGACAAATTGTACAACAACTTTTGGGGTCCAATTTCTCCTGTTACCCTCGGGAAAATACAAAACTGGGGGCTAAAAAATAATTTTTGTGGAAAAAAAAATATTTTTTATTTGTACGGCTCTGCGTTATAAACTGTAGTGAAACACTTGGGGGTTGAAAGCTCTAACAACACATCTAGATGAGTTCCTTAGGGGGTCTACTTTCCAAAATGGTGTCACTTGTGGGGGGTTTTTACTGTTTAGGTACATTAGGGGCTCGGCAAACGCAATGTGACGCCTGCAGACCATTCCATCTAAGTCTGCATTCCAAATGGCGCTCCATCCCTTCCGAGCCCTCCCATGCGCCCAAACGGTGGTTCCCCCCCACATATGGGGTATCAGCGTACTCAGGACAAATTGGACAACAACTTTTGGGGTCCAATTTCTCCTGTTACCCTCGGGAAAATACAAAACTGGGGGCTAAAAAATAATTTTTGTGGGATAAAATGTTTGTTTTATTTTTACGGCTCTGCATTATAAACTTCTGTGAAGCACTTGGTGGGTCAAAGTGCTCACCACACCTCTAGATAAGTTCCTTAGGGGGTCTACTTTCCAAAATGGTGTCACTTGTGGGGGGGTTTCAATGTTTAGGCACATCAGTGGCTCTCCAAACGCAACATGGCGTCCCATCTCAATTCCTGTCAATTTTGCAGTGAAAAGTCAAACGGCGCTCCTTCCCTTCCGAGCTCTCCCATGCGCCCAAACAGTGGTTTACCCCCACATACAGGGTATCAGCGTACTCAGGACAAATTGTACAACAACTTTTGGGGTCCAATTTCTTCTCTTACCCTTGGGAAAATAAAAAATTGGGGGCGAAAAGATCATTTTTGTGAAAAAATATGATTTTTTATTTTTACGGTTCTGCATTATAAACTTCTGTGAAGCACTTGGTGGATCAAAGTGCTCACCACACATCTAGATAAGTTCCTTAGGGGGTCTACTTTCCAAAATGGTGTCACTTGTGGGGGGTTTCAATGTTTAGGCACATCAGTGGCTCTCCAAACGCAACATGGCGTCCCATCTCAATTCCTGTCAATTTTGCAGTGAAAAGTCAAACGGCGCTCCTTCCCTTCCGAGCTCTCCCATGCGCCCAAACAGTGGTTTACCCCCACATATGGGGTATCGGCGTACTCAGGACAAATTGTATAACATCTTTTGGGGTCCATTTTCTCCTGTTACCCTTGGTAAAATAAAACAAATTGGAGCTGAATTAAATTTTGTGTGAAAAAAAGTTAAATGTTCATTTTTATTTAAACATTCCAAAAATTCCTGTGGGTTAACACCTGAAGGGTTAATAAACTTTTTGAATGTGGTTTTGAGCACCTTGAGGGGTGCAGTTTTTAGAATGGTGTCACACTTGGGTATTTTCTATCATATAGACCCCTCAAAATGACTTCAAATGAGATGTGGTCCCTAAAAATAAATGGTGTTGTAAAAATGAGAAATTGCTGGTCAACTTTTAACCCTTATAACTCCCTAACAAAAAAAAATTTTGGTTCCAAAATGGTGCTGATGTAAAGTAGACATGTGGGAAATGTTACTTATTAAGTATTTTTTGTGACATATCACTGTGATTTAATTGCATAAAAATTCAAAGTTGGAAAATTGCGAAATTTTCAAAATTTTCGCCAAATTTCCATTTTTTTCACAAATAAACGCAGGTAATATCAAAGAAATTTTACCACTATCATGAAGTACAATATGTCACGAGAAAACAGTGTCAGAATCACCAGGATCCGTTGAAGCGTTCCAGAGTTATAACCTCATAAAGGGACAGTGGTCAGAATTGTAAAAATTGGCCCGGTCCATAACGTGCAAACCACCCTTGGGGGTGAAGGGGTTAAGTACCAAATTGGCTCTGTCACTAAGGGGTTAAGAGGTGCAGACAAAGGTTTTCATACATGAGGTAAAAATATGACATGGCTTATAAGAAAAATTCACATCAGATATCCAAGCATTTTTTTGACAAGGTTATCAGACCTGAAGCAGTTTTTCAAGCATTATTTTTTCCACCTGCTTTTTGACTTGACAGTGTAGAGAGCTTTACAGGAGGAATTTACATAAAAGAAATGACATGATACCTCCCTTTTTTTCCTGTGGTGTGATTTTCGAAACGTTGTTGGGAATAAAAATCACGGTATGAACAGGAGTGTGTATTTCCCATTGCAATCAATAAGGGTTTTCAAAAAGCGTTTGAATTTTTTTATGTTGATTTGCAAGCAGATGCGCTTCAAAATCCACATAAAACACTGTTGAACATATCCTAACTTTGCTTAAAGAAAAGTTATATATATATATATATATATATATATATATATATACATATATACATATACATATATATATACTTGTAGAATGTAGGCAGCTTGCTTGATATCTAAGAAATTTTAGGTTGTACTTTAAGGCTATAAATTCTGTGAAAAGTTGTTAGCTTTGATTTTAGCTAATAGAAAAACAATACCCGTAGATGAACTTCTCACTGCTCAATGCATGATAAAATGGACTATATGGTATGGATAAACTATTTTATTTTCTGCTAATGATCAAGGACCATACAGTAGTCAAATCCCAACATTTACTTCTGTTAATAGGCAGTGGAGCTCTTTAAATTGCAAATTCATGGAATGCCTAAAGGACAAATCTGATATCTGATCCTTGTGGGAAAATAAAGAGTGCAAACTTTTAATCCCTTAAGTAAGACATTAGCTGTTTCATTCTCTTCCTACTATGGATAGTCCTTTTGTAGCTTTGGCAGACCAAGAGGAATAAAATAGCGAGTATATCTGTATGTAGCAAAAGTATAAGAATGCCAAATAGTTATTTTTTTTAGATAGTCGGTACATATTTAATAAATAGCAGGAACAAGTGGTCAGTCTGGACCGCTGCTCATAATACCGCTTCTAGAATATCTTAATTATACAAGTTGGCACCTGTCTTGCAACCTCATCGGCACCAAGCAGCAACTGTGTAATGGCTATTTAGAGGATGGATGTTTGGGAATACTCCATTCTATCTTCCTATATTACAAAAATATATCTACTGTCTGCAAACTATCAGAGACCCTTATAAACATCATATAGAATATATATCTATACATCATATAGAATATATAGAAAATGTATCATGTCTCTTATCACATTCATTGTTCTGATAAAGCTGTATGTAAGCATTCCTATTCAAAATTATCAGGATAGGTCAACATTTAAATGCCATGAGCAACTTTACTGCTCAAAGCATGAACATAATATATTGTGTTCACATTTATTCGGTGATCTAGGCTGAGAACTGCATCTAGATTTTCATCTAAATCCCCCCAAAAAAGGATTTGTTATAATAAATGGCTCAGTTGAGAGGTTCAATCTGAATTCTATTTTTCAGGGATTCAGATGAAAATCCTGACTCAGCGATCAGTATACAGCACTGTATAAATGTGAAGTGACACAACTACGTTTTCTAAGGAGCTATAGTAAAAATGCCCTAGAGATTTACTGTAGGAATCGATGTTGAGTAGAAAATCACAGACTTGGAGAGCTCTACCAGGAGGATCAGGATCCAGAGGGTTGAGTGTAAAAAACTTTTATTAAAGCTACATGTTTCAGAGGCGATTTGTCCACCTCGTCAGGTGTGCAATGATAGGATATTGGTCATGAGTCAGACCTTTATACAATTTACTGATGATGTAACAAATTAGTCTTACAAAACATGATGCACATAAAATATTTCTTTAAAGGGCAATGTACAATCCTATATTTTATATATACTGTGCTAAAAAAAATAAAGGGAACACTAAAATACCACATCCTAGATATCACTGAATGAAATATTTCAGTTGCAAATCTTTATTCATTACATAGTGGAATGTGTTGAGAAAAATAAAACATAAAAATGATCAATGTAAATCAAAATTAATATCCCACGGAGGTCTGGATTTGGAATGATACTCAAAATCAAAGTGGAAAATCAAATTACAGGCTGATCCAACTTCAGTGGAAATACCTCAAGACAATGAAATGATGTTCTGGGCATGCTCCTGATGAGGCGGCGGATGGTCTCCTGGGGTATCTCCTCCCAGACCTGGACTAAAGCATCCACCAACGCCTGGACAGTCTGTGGTGCAATGTGTCGTTGGTGGATGATACGAGACATGATGTCCCAACTGTGTTCAATCGGATTCAGGTCTGGGGAACGGGTGGGCTAGTCCATAGCTTCAATGCCTTCATCTTGCAGGAACTGCTGACACACTCCAGCCACATGAGGTCTGGCATTGTCCTGCATTAGGATGAACCCAGGGCCAACCGCACCAGCATATGGTCTCACAAGGGGTCTGAGGATCTCATCTCGGTACCTAATGGCAGTCAGGCTACCTCTGGCGAGCACATGGAGGGCTGTGCGGCCCTCCAAAGAAATGCCACCCCACACCAGTACTGACCCACTGCCAAACTGGTCATCAGCAGATCGCTCTCCACAGCGTCTCCAGACTCTGTCACATCTGTCACATGTGCTCAGTGTGAACCTGCTTTCATCTGTAAAGAGCACAGGGCGCCAGTGGTGAATTTGCCAATCCTGGTGTTCTGTGACAAATGCCAAGCGTCCTGCATGGTGTTGGGCTGTGACAACAACCCCCATCCGTGGACGTCGGGCACTCAGACCATCCTCATGGAGTCGTTTTTTAACCATTTGTGCAGACACATGCACATTTGTGGCCTACTGCAGGTCATTTTGCAGGGCTCTGGCAGTGCTCCTCCTGCTCCTCCTTGCACAAAGGCTGAGGTAGCGGTCCTGCTGCTGGGTTGTTGCCCTCCTAGGGCCCCCTCCACGTCTCCTGGTGTACTGGCCTGTCTCTTGGTAGCGCCTCCAGCCTCTGGACACTATGCTGACAGACACAGCAAACCTTCTTGCCACAGCTCGCATTGATGTGCCATCCTGGATTAGCTGCACTACCTGAGCCACTTGTGTGGGTTGTAGAGTCCGTCTCATGCTACCATGAGTGTTAAAGCACAAACAACATTCAAAACTGACCAAAACATCAGCCAGAAAGCATTGGTACTGAGATGTGGTCTGTGGTCCCCACCTGCAGAACCACTCCTCTATTGAGTGTGTCTTGATAATTGCCAATAATTTCCATCTGTTGTCTATTCCATTTGCACAACAGCATGTGAACACAAGGACAAGGACACACACAAGGACAAGGTATGTAAGAAAAGCAAGACAGTTCCCTCTTGCAAAATTGCATTACATAATGAAAACATAATTATATTCCTTTGAAGGGTTAATGCGGTCGGAACACTGAAGGAAATTCCCAATTTAACCCTTTCTTAGTTGTTATTTTCAATGCACTCATTCAGACCATCAGGTGTTAACATTGATAATTTAAATATTCAAAAGGATTCTCTGTTAATAAGTTTCTGATAACGGTTGGGAATATTGTCTGGTATTTGCTCTTTCAATATTAATTTTATATTACTCAGATCTTAGTGATGTTCCATTAAATAATGTGTCAATAAACTGTGATTGGTGACCCCATGACGACTGTTATACCTATTTTTATTCATCCTATTTTGTACTTATTGCTTAGTACTACCTATATTGAAGATTGCAATTGCATTGTAATATATAAATCACATAATTTGTGTTGTAACTGAAGAATTGAGTTATGTGGAAACTGTCTCCTGTAACCCAGCACTCAAATTCATCGCACCCCTGTTTCATCATCCAGTTCCAGCACTCATGGGTCCGGAGTCAGCAGTCGCAGCTCTAGCCGGCAGGGAGATTTCATTTTACTCATTCGCATGTCTAACAGCATTTTGCCTGCTTGCACAATGCCAACAGGTGAATATAACAGCTCACCTTTCTTGACTTCATCAATGGTTGATCTGCACTATAAACATTTTTCTCTCATTTTTTGCACTCGAAGCAGGGGGCGTGGCTAAGCGGCAGCAGCCACAGCGTGCGCGGAAACAGTCAGTCTTGGCGAGAACAGGCAGCGTGCAGCACAGAGAGAGAAGGGCTACATCCCTTGAGCATCGGGACTGCGCCGGCCCGCGTCCGTGTACTCCCGCAGTGCCCAGCAGGGGTTGCAGAGAGAAGTGCAGTGCACCCGGTAACTGGCAGAGAGCGAGGCACCATGCGCTTCATGACAGTGAGTACAGTGCACGTGCTGCAACGAGAGAGCCAGGTACTGGACAGATGTTTGCAGCCCACCTTACCAGCATACATCTTCACACCCACGGGGGACCCTGATCGTGCTGCGGCCTTGTTTGCTCCAGCCGCATATGTTCATTGACTAGGGGTTCAGTGGAAGATGTCGGAGACCGACCGTTGCCGCCAGAAGATGGACCACCATTACCCACCGAATCTCCATGGACATGCCCCATGCCAGCTGTTGCCGGCGCTACCAACCCCCAAGTGGTACCCACATTTTGAAGAACTCCTGACACAATAAGTGCACCACAGAACTACTGTCACTTTATTAGCCCTGCATATTCTTCACAATAGAACTGCTATTCCCCTGTTTTAACCCTTCACCTCCCTGCGAGGAGTTAACCCCCTGTTAAATTAAAACTGTTAAATTTGATAACCCTTGCTCTGCCTTCTGTCTGTCACTGCATCCCGCAACCTGCTTTCACCTTCATACACTGCCATACAGGCTCTATACAGAGCACTCTGCTGTGTGCATAAGCTTTTAGATACATACCTGGCCTAATCCTGGGCATATGACCTCAACAAGTGTCTGCTGAGCAACGGGCACCACAGTCAGCAAGTGTTTATACAAATATCTGGTAAGCACAAGCATCTATATCCACTATAACATGGGTATTGAAAACCTACATGGTACATCCATCCTCTCAGCAGTGTTCCCCAACTCTAATCCTCAAGACCCACCAACAGGTCATGTTTTCAGGATTTCCTTAGTATGGCCCAGGTGATGGAATTATTGCCTGTGAAGGTACTGACATTATCACCTGGGCCATACTAAGGAAATCCTGAGCAAAGAAATATACATATGACACTGCGCTATATGAATAACACAATATGTGACTCATGAAAACGGAGGGAGGATAAATCTGAAAGTTTAGGGTAAACCACCAAGGTCACAACTGTATGTCAAAATGTTAATGAAAAGTGAAGGGTATAGAAAAAAGAGTTGTTTAGCGGACCCACGGTGTGCCTGCAACGATAGTGTCAATCTGGATACAATCAATGAATAGAACAAGAAGCCCCCCATAGGCTAAGATTGAAAACAGAAATAGACTTAGGACCAACCAGGTTGTAAAATGAAATAACAATCTTGTGGTAGTATAAAAAGTTCTTTCGAACAACCTGTTTAGTGTACACCTAGATTAAACAGCATAAGGTAGCAGGTTGTCAAGCACGTATTTATAAAGATATACAGGTGCTTCTCATAAAATTAGAATGTCATCAAAAAGTTAATTTATTTCAGTTCTTCAACACAAAAAGTGAAACTCATATATTATATAGAGTCATTACAAACAGAGTGATCTATTGCAAGTGTTTATTTCTGTTAATGTTGATGATTATGGCTTACAGCCAATGAAAACCCAAAAGTCATTATCTCAGTAAATTAGAATACTTTATAACACCAGCTTGATGCCCCTTTCACAAATAACCATAAGGTAACATCATATATATGTTGGCTAATCCAACAATGCATGTATGAATGTACATGAAAGCTGGTGCTTAATAAGTTTTACTGATATAAAGAATAGTAAGAAATCCCCTTCCAATATGCAATATAAGTAGTAATAAACAGTATTTACAGATAGGGGAATGTGTTGTGAATTTGCTTTTTGCTCCCTCTAGTGGTTACTAGTTCTTTGACTCTGGTTTTTCTGTCATTCCTTTTATCCGCACCTGGGTCGTTAGTTAGGGGTGTTGCTATATAAGCTCCCTGGACCTTCAGTTCAATGCCTGGCAACGTAGTTATCAGAGCTAGTCTGCTGTGCTCTTGTCTACTGATCCTGGTTCCAGTTATATCAGCTAAGTCTGCCTTTTGCTTTTTGCTATTTGTTTTGGTTTTGTATTTTTGTCAAGCTTGTTCCAAATCTATATCCTGACCTTTGCTGGAAGCTCTAGGGGGCTGGTGTTCTCCCCCCGGACCGTTAGACGGTTCGGGGGTTCTTGAATTTCCAGTGTGGATTTTGATAGGGTTTTTGTTGACCATATAAGTTACCTTTCTTTATTCTGCTATCAGTAAGCGGGCCTCTCTGTGCTAAACATGGTTCATTTCTGTGTTTGTCATTTCCTCTTACCTCACCGTCATTATTTGTGGGGGGCTTCTATCCAGCTTTGGGGTCCCCTTCTCTGGAGGCGAGAAAGGTCTTTGTTTTCCTCTACTAGGGGTAGCTAGATTCTCCGGCTGGCGCGTGTCATCTAGAATCAACGTAGGAATGATCCCCGGCTACTTCTAGTGTTGGCGTTAGGAGTAGATATATGGTCAACCCAGTTACCACTGCCCTATGAGCTGGATTTTTGTATTCTGCAGACTTCCACGTTCCTCTGAGACCCTCGCCATTGGGGTCATAACAGTTTGCCAGGCCAGTATTAAATGTTTAATGCATTGCAGAAGAGGGATTATAAGAAAGAAGATTCTGAGTTTTTTTTTTTCTCCTTCCCCTTTACCTCAGAGTGGCTATGCTTGCTGCAGACATGAATGTCCAGACCTTGATTACAAGTGTGGACCAGCTGGCTACTCGTGTGCAGGGCATACAAGACTATGTTATCAGAAATCCTAGGTCAGAACCTAAAATACCGATTCCTGAACTGTTTTCCGGAGACAGGTTTAAGTTTAGGAATTTCGTGAATAATTGTAAATTGTTTTTGTCCCTGAGACCCTGTTCATCAGGAGATTCTGCTCAGCAAGTAAAAATTGTTATTTCGTTCTTACGGGGCGACCCTCAGGATTGGGCTTTTTCGCTGGCGCCAGGAGATCCGGCATTGGCTGATCTTGATGCGTTTTTTCTGGCGCTCGGTTTACTTTATGAGGAACCCAATCTTGAGATTCAGGCAGAAAAGGCCTTGCTGTCTATGTCTCAGGGGCAGGACGAGGCTGAAGTGTATTGCCAAAAATTTCGGAAATGGTCCGTGCTGACACATTGGAACGAGTGTGCACTGGCCGCTAATTTTAGAAATGGCCTTTCTGAAGCCATTAAGAATGTTATGGTGGGTTTTCCCATTCCCACAGGTCTGAATGATACTATGGCACTGGCTATTCAAATTGACCGGCGGTTGCGGGAGCGCAAAACCGCAAATTCCCTCATGGTGTTGTCTGAACAGACACCTAATTCGGTGCAATGTGATAGAAAAACCGCAAATTCCCTCATGGTGTTGTCTGAACAGACACCTGATTTAATGCAATGTGATAGAATCCTGACTAGAAATGAGCGGAAAATTCATAGACGCCAGAATGGCTTGTGCTACTACTGTGGTGATTCTACACATGTTATCTCAGCATGCTCTAAACGTATAGCTAAGGTTGTTAGTCCTGTCACCGTTGGTAATTTGCAACCTAAATTTATTCTGTCTGTAACTTTGATTTGCTCACTGTCATCTTATCCTGTCATGGCGTTTGTAGATTCAGGTGCTGCCCTGAGTCTCATGGATCTCTCATTTGCTAAGCGCTGTGGATTTACTCTTGAACCATTAGAAAATCCTATTCCTCTTAGGGGTATTGATGCTACACCATTGGCAGCAAATAAACCGCAGTATTGGACTCAGGTTACCATGTGCATGACTCCTGAACACCGCGAGGTGATACGTTTCCTGGTTTTACATAAAATGCATGATTTGGTCGTTTTAGGGCTGCCATGGTTACAGACCCATAATCCAGTCCTGGACTGGAAGGCTATGTCAGTCTCAAGTTGGGGCTGTCGTGGTATTCATGAGGATTCCCTGCCTGTGTCTATTGCTTCTTCTACGCCTTCGGAAGTTCCGGAGTATTTGTCTGATTATCAGGATGTCTTCAGTGAGTCTGAGTCCAGTGCACTGCCTCCTCATAGGGACTGTGACTGTGCTATAGATTTGATCCCAGGCAGTAAATTTCCTAAGGGAAGACTGTTTAATCTGTCGGTACCTGAACATACCGCTATGCGTTCATATATCAAGGAGTCTCTGGAAAAAGGACATATTCGTCCGTCTTCTTCCCCTCTTGGTGCGGGATTCTTTTTTGTGGCAAAAAAGGACGGATCTTTGAGACCTTGTATTGATTATCGGCTTTTAAATAAGATCACTGTCAAATTTCAGTATCCTTTACCGCTGTTGTCTGACTTGTTTGCCCGGATTAAGGGTGCCAAGTGGTTCACCAAGATAGACCTTCGTGGTGCGTACAACCTTGTGCGCATTAAGCAAGGTGATGAATGGAAAACCGCATTCAATACGCCCGAAGGTCATTTTGAGTACTTGGTGATGCCTTTTGGGCTCTCCAATGCGCCTTCAGTTTTTCAGTCCTTTATGCATGACATTTTCCGGAAGTATCTGGATAAATTTTTGATTGTTTATCTGGATGATGTTTTGGTTTTTTCTGATAATTGGGATTCGCATGTGGAGCAGGTCAGGTTGGTCTTTAAAATTTTGCGTGAAAATTCTTTGTTTGTCAAGGGCTCAAAGTGTCTCTTTGGTGTACAGAAGGTTCCCTTTTTGGGGTTCATTTTTTCCCCTTCTGCTGTGGAGATGGACCCAGTCAAGGTCCGAGCTATTCTTGATTGGACTCAGCCCTCGTCAGTTAAGAGTCTTCAGAAGTTCTTGGGCTTCGCTAACTTCTACCGTCGTTTTATCGCTAATTTTTCTAGCATTGTGAAACCTTTGACGGATATGACCAAGAAGGGCTCCGATGTAGCTAACTGGGCTCCTGCTGCCGTGGAGGCTTTCCAGGAGTTGAAACGCCGGTTTACTTCGGCGCCTGTTTTGTGCCAGCCTGACGTCTCACTTCCCTTTCAGGTTGAGGTGGATGCTTCGGAGATTGGGGCAGGGGCCGTTTTGTCGCAGAGAGGCCCTGGTTGCTCTGTTATGAAGCCTTGTGCCTTTTTCTCTAGGAAATTTTCGCCTGCCGAGCGAAATTATGATGTGGGCAATCGGGAGTTGTTGGCCATGAAATGGGCATTTGAGGAGTGGCGTCATTGGCTCGAGGGTGCTAAGCATCGTGTGGTGGTCTTGACTGATCACAAAAATCTGATGTATCTCGAGTCTGCTAAACGCCTTAATCCGAGACAGGCCCGCTGGTCATTGTTTTTCTCCCGCTTTGATTTTGTTGTATCGTATTTACCAGGTTCAAAGAATGTGAAGGCCGATGCTCTTTCTAGGAGCTTTGTGCCTGATGCTCCTGGAGTCGCTGATCCTGTTGGTATTCTTAAAGATGGAGTTATCTTGTCAGCTATTTCTCCGGATCTGCGACGTGTGTTGCAGAGATTTCAGGCTGATAGGCCTGAGTCTTGTCCACCTGACAGACTGTTTGTCCCGGATAAGTGGACCAGCAGAGTCATTTCCGAGGTTCATTCCTCGGTGTTGGCAGGTCACCCGGGAATTTTTGGCACCAGAGATCTGGTGGCCAGGTCCTTTTGGTGGCCTTCCTTGTCAAGGGATGTGCGGTCATTTGTGCAGTCCTGTGGGACTTGTGCTCGAGCTAAGCCTTGCTGTTCTCGTGCCAGCGGTTTGCTCTTGCCCTTGCCTGTCCCGAAGAGACATTGGACACATATCTCCATGGATTTCATTTCTGATCTTCCGCTATCTCAGGGCATGTCCGTTATCTGGGTGATATGTGATCGCTTCTCCAAGATGGTCCATTTGGTTCCTTTGCCTAAGCTGCCTTCCTCTTCCGATCTGGTTCCTGTGTTTTTCCAGAACGTGGTTCGTTTGCACGGCATCCCTGAGAATATTGTGTCAGACAGAGGATCCCAGTTCGTTTCCAGGTTCTGGCGATCCTTTTGTAGTAGGATGGGCATTGATTTGTCGTTTTCGTCTGCTTTCCATCCTCAGACTAATGGACAGACGGAGCGAACCAATCAGACTTTGGAGGCTTATTTGAGGTGTTTTGTCTCTGCTGATCAGGACGATTGGGTGACATTCTTGCCGTTGGCTGAGTTTGCCCTTAATAATCGGGCTAGTTCCGCCACCTTGGTTTCGCCTTTTTTCTGCAACTCTGGTTTCCATCCTCGCTTTTCTTCGGGTCATGTGGAGCCTTCTGACTGTCCTGGGGTGGATTCTGTGGTGGATAGGTTGCAGCAGATCTGGAATCATGTGGTGGACAACTTGAAGTTGTCACAGGAGAAGGCTCAGCGCTTTGCCAACCGCCGCCGCGGTGTGGGTCCCCGACTACGCGTTGGGGATTTGGTGTGGCTTTCTTCCCGCTTTGTTCCTATGAAGGTCTCCTCTCCCAAATTTAAACCTCGTTTTATTGGGCCTTACAAGATATTGGAAATCCTTAATCCTGTATCTTTTCGTCTGGATCTTCCTGTGTCGTTTGCTATTCACAATGTATTTCATAGGTCCTTGTTGCGGCGGTACATTGTGCCTGTAGTTCCTTCTGCTGAGCCTCCTGCTCCGGTGTTGGTTGAGGGCGAGTTGGAGTACGTGGTGGAGAAGATCTTGGATTCTCGCCTCTCCAGGCGGAGGCTTCAGTACCTGGTCAAGTGGAAGGGCTATGGTCAGGAGGATAATTCCTGGGTGGTCGCCTCTGATGTTCATGCGGCCGATTTAGTTCGTGCCTTTCATGCCGCTCATCCTGATCGCCCTGGTGGTCGTGGTGAGGGTTCGGTGACCCCTCACTAAGGGGGGGGGTACTGTTGTGAATTTGCTTTTTGCTCCCTCTAGTGGTTACTAGTTTTTTGACTCTGGTTTTTCTGTCATTCCTTTTATCCGCACCTGGGTCGTTAGTTAGGGGTGTTGCTATATAAGCTCCCTGGACCTTCAGTTCAATGCCTGGCAACGTAGTTATCAGAGCTAGTCTGCTGTGCTCTTGTCTACTGATCCTGGTTCCAGTTATATCAGCTAAGTCTGCCTTTTGCTTTTTGCTATTTGTTTTGGTTTTGTATTTTTGTCCAGCTTGTTCCAAATCTATATCCTGACCTTTGCTGGAAGCTCTAGGGGGCTGGTGTTCTCCCCCCGGACCGTTAGACGGTTCGGGGGTTCTTGAATTTCCAGTGTGGATTTTGATAGGGTTTTTGTTGACCATATAAGTTACCTTTCTTTATTCTGCTATCAGTAAGCGGGCCTCTCTGTGCTAAACCTGGTTCATTTCTGTGTTTGTCATTTCCTCTTACCTCACCGTCATTATTTGTGGGGGGCTTCTATCCAGCTTTGGGGTCCCCTTCTCTGGAGGCGAGAAAGGTCTTTGTTTTCCTCTACTAGGGGTAGCTAGATTCTCCGGCTGGCGCGTGTCATCTAGAATCAACGTAGGAATGATCCCCGGCTACTTCTAGTGTTGGCGTTAGGAGTAGATATATGGTCAACCCAGTTACCACTGCCCTATGAGCTGGATTTTTGTATTCTGCAGACTTCCACGTTCCTCTGAGACCCTCGCCATTGGGGTCATAACAGGAATGCACAGAATACACACAAAAATGTCAGTCATGCATGAAAAAAATCAGCTCACCAACAAAAGGATCCAACGTGTGTTTCACCACTGCTTCTTCAGGAGTCTAGCGATACTGCAAGGAAGAATAGGCAATAGTGATGAGCGAGTGTGCTCATTACTCGAGTTTCTCCGAGCATGCTCAGGTGGTCTCCGAGTATTTCGGCGTGCTTGAAGATTTACTTTATGTCGACTCTGCATGATTTGTGGTTGCTAGACAGCTTGAACACATGTGGGGATGCCTAACAAACATTTTTTTGAGCACGCTGAAGACACTCGGTTAGCACATGAGCATGCTCGGATAACACCTAAGGCTTCTTTCACACTTCAGTTTTTTGGCGTCAGTCACTTCCGACATAATGACGGATCGACGGATCCGTCACAATAGTTGAAAAAACGGATGTAACGGATCCGTTTTTTTGACGGATCCGTTACTCGGGGGTTGTATATACTTTTTGGAGCATGCGCAATTGAAAAAAATTGAAAAAACGGATTGGGGCGACGGATCCGCCGAAATGACGGTCACGACGGATCCGTCACCCATAGGTGGCCATTCTATGAAATGACGGACGCGACGGATCCGTCGCGATCCGCCATTTCAACGCAGACAAACAACGTTGCAATGACTGTCAATGTCTAGATGACGTCCGCCAAATTTTGACGGATCCGTCGCATGACGGATGGAACGGACGACCATCCATCACAATCCGTCGCTAATGCAAGTCTATGGGGAAAAAATGGATCCGTCGAAAAAAAAAACGGATCAGTTTTTTGAGGAAAATGGCGGATTTAGACTGATGCCAAACAACTGAAGTGTGAAAGAGGCCTTATCTGAGCACGTTCACTCATCACTACTAGCTGTCTACTAGCATCACTCAGATGCCCCTACATTTCTGCATGTCAGCAGTATGCAAAGTATCACCTTTGCTCTGGACAGGAGGATTACAAAACAAAAGAGTACATTGAGATTTAGAAATGAGTAAAAGCTTAGACAGAAGTAGAAATCTACCTTTCTTTAGAATAAAATAATATCAAATTACATAGATTTCAAGTTTTATGAAAGGGTTTTATTTATTAGTAAGTGCCCAAACGGAACAAAATGCTATAATCTTAGGTCAGATGAGGTTAACATTCTCCCAATTACGGCTGAGTAAACTGAGACCTGGGGATTTGAATCTCACTGCCCGGGGTCACAAAAAGAGTGAATGGCAGGAAATCTTGTAATACAGAAACCTGAACTCATCTGGTATAGCCTGTCCAATGGACCAGATCTCCTGATTAGAAAAACAAATTACGCCATTTAATCTAGGCTGAGCATGGGAGAATTGTGTAGAGTCTTTGTGTAAGTGTAGTATACAATACTTATAGAATATAAAAAAGTGTGACTCATTCACTATTCAATTGCGGAAATCAATGAACCTCAGTTTTCCTAAAGCGCCTATAGCTGTCATTGATTTAAATGGCCAGTGGGTGGTGCTGATGAGGTGCTGTGTGGTACTAACAGAACACTCACTAACCTACATAGGAACTTCATTATCTTGTGTCACTCTGCATTTTATAATGATATATTTGACAGCAGCATTTCTCCCTATGCAGTAGATGCTGTATGAAAATGAGACGACACGTGTCACTTTAGTCAGCTACTGCACCCATGTTGAGTTTTTAAGTTATCATTTTTTGAATGGCAATATTAAATGCTAATATTGTAAAAAAAAAAAAATCTTTCAATTATTTTGAGCTAAACTGCTAATAGGTATGCTGCATTTTTTTAAATTAGACATTGCCCTTAAAATAATGTCGGAGTACTGTAGATAAATTGTAGCCACAAAAGCCATGTGATATTGTCTCTCTACCAACCCATACAAATTATATGAAAATTGGACAAACTTGACAAATGTGGTGGGACCATCTAATGTGATGTTGAAGAACAGGAGGATCAAGCAGTTTTAATCCAAATGCCTAATCCTTTTGTTCTCCACGGAGATAAGCTGCTGCCTGGCTCCTCTTTAGCTCCTCTCCCCATTATAAACACATGAGCAATTGTATATAGGGAAGTCAGGAGATATGGCATAGCTGTTTTTCAAACCCTAATTCAGATGACTGCTATCTAAAGTGTATGGCACCCAAATAGATGAGTGAATCTTTGCAATGCAAATTTGCTGGCTTTGTGTGAATTATGTAACACCCCAGGAAACCGGTTGTTACAGTGGTATTGTCTTCCTCACGGGAGGGTAATTCCATGCCTGGAAGCGACAAGGATCCCTTTAAAAGGTAACATGTACACACAACACTGTTCTGACTCCAGGCCAGAAGGGGGAGCTCTAAACCCGGATTCAGGGTAACTTCCCTATATATTCTGGCTGGATGAGGAGTTAGGAGTTCAGTCAAGAGGAGAGCTGGAGCCGTGCAGACACGAGGTTCTGCAGATCCTGACAGGAGTCAGTCAGATTGTAAGAGACTGTGAGGGGAGAAGAGGCAAAGGAGAGGAAATATACTGGGAGTGGAGCTGCGAGTGGGCTCACTCTAGAATCAGCGCAGAAACCGGAGGCCGGAATTCCGAGGTTGTGGGGGTAACTGTATGCCCCACAGCAGAAACCGGCGGGCAGGAGATTCCAAGTCTCCTGGTCACCATTCCACCAGAAGGCACAGCAGCAAATAGAGCCCAGAGTCACCACGAGAAGGGACACCTGTAAAAAGGCTCGAGTTGCCTGCCATTCAGGTAGTGTCCACCTAAAAGGACAGAGAGGAAAGAGAGGACCTTGTATGAAGCCTAGGGTAGAATGGGACTTAGAACACAGTGAGGAAAGTAAGGCTTCCAACCCCACCTGGCTAGGGGGATTCCAAATCGCTTCCAGGCTGCCTGGACCTCACCATCACCTGTTACCTGTAGCCTGGACTGTGCCTGCATTCTACCAGTAAAAGGTAAAGAGACTGAAACCTTGTGTCCTCTAATTCTTTCCTGCACCTCACCATCTATCATCCTTACCAACTACACCGGGAGCCCTGGGGATCAAGCTTCACCTGTGGTAAGCCATACTATCCCTGCTGCAGTACCATCATCCCCAGTGGACCCCCTTTAGCAGCGTCGGTCATCCCTGACCGAGTACCACAAGTGGTGTCAAGAACATTCTTTATTTTCTTTCAAAACAACCCCTTTAAAGACCTTCCCTTTTACTTGGACGTCCAGGGCCACGGACCGGGTCACTGCCACCATGACTACCCCTTTAGGCTAAGTTCACACTAGCGTTGTGCGCCGCTGCGTCGGCGACGCAACGCACAACGCACGCAAAAACGCGGCAAAACGCACGCAAAAACGCTGCGTTTTGCGACGCATGCGTCGTTTTTTGCCGAAAATCGGACGCAAGAAAAATGCAACTTGTTGCGTTTTCTTGGTCCGACGCTTGCGGCAAAAAAGACGCATGTGTGGCACAACGCAACAAAAAAAAACGCATGCGTCCCCCATGTTAAGTATAGGGGGCGCATGACGCATGCGTCGCCGCTGCGTCGCCGACGCAAACCCGACGCACATTAGCTTAACGCTAATGTGAACGTAGCCTTAATGACCACTGGACCCGGCCCGAGTACCCCAAGGCCCTAGCAGGCGCTCCATCAGCACTAGGAGTAACAGTCATGTAATTTGCATATTTCAAGCCACAATCCGATAATGCAAGGAAATTGAGTGAGGCCGCTCCCATTTGGTCGGATTGTGGCTGCGAGTATTCATATCGCATACTTGTGGTCACATGACCACCGCTCCTGGTGCTAAGAGCGGAAAATCTTCACAGCAAGCAATGCGTGCGCTGGAGCGGATTTAAAACTGCAGTCACATGTGTGACTGCAGATTTGAAGTTTTAAACCGAACAACCCCTTTCATGCTTCTTAAAGTGGTGGTTTCAAGTTGAAAAGTTCTCCTCTATCCACAGGTGGTCGGACTCCCAATATTTCTGAGAACTGGACCTGAGGTTGATCATCTGCACTACTGCTCCATTCACTCTTTATGCGAGTGCCGGAGATTACTGAGTGAATTACTCTGCTGATCGTTAGCAATCCCATTAAAATGAATGGAGCAGCAGTGTGGATACCTCTGCTCCTTTTAACCAGGGCTCTAACCCTGGTTCTCAGGATCAGTGGTAACCACGGCAGTTGGACCCCCAGTGATCGGAAAGTTATTCCTTATCCCAAGGGGATTTTTTACACCCATTCAGAGTTTGCACAGATCGGTGGGTCACCCAGTTTTGAGGCCCTCTTCAGTCACTAAACAAAGACTCCCTAGAAGACCACAGCTCAAGAGACAGGAGCGCATGTCCTGTCTCCTGAGCTGTGCACCTCTAAGAGGTCTTTAAGCAATTGGTGGGGTTCTCAGGTATCACCACATGATGCCCCTTCTCCATACTGAGCCAACTTCAGACTCATACCAATCTGCTGAGAATTAATGTACCTAAAACATATAAGATATCTTCCAAAAGTTACATTACTCTTTAAATTTTCCATAAAGCTCCTAAACAGTAATGGGCTTCCCATATGGTCCAGTTTGATGATGGCTGGTAAGAACAACTTTAAGCATCTCCTTACCATTTTTAAGGGCACACTGGGAGTTGTAGGTGAATACAATACAATTGTATATGGGGCTGAACTGACACAACAATTGATTGGTGTACAAAGCTTGGCAATATATTCCTGTACTAAGGTTCTGGTTATGTATTACTATACCGATTGATGTTTTACTGCTCTGACGGTAGTGTTCTACTGTACTGATTGTTAGGAGTTGAGTTTCCTCTGCTGCACAGGGGGAATCTCGATATGTGTCTGCTGCGGTCTCCCATTCTCCATCGGCTGCAGTGGAGCCTGCTCAGTGGAGATGTCAGTCCCAGCGTCTCACTGAGTCTGATTCAGTGCAAAGGGTTATTGCTGCCTCTCCAGGCTCTGCTATTGTACCCTGCACTGATCTACGGCGAACAGGCTTTTCTGGGACTAAGTCCTGCTTTGCACACACTGAGCATGCCCAGGGTAAGATCTCTCACTGGAGATCAAGGGTCACATGTTCAGGTACTGCAGCCAAATCTATTGGTCTTTCTAGGAAGGTCCTGTAGGTACGCAGGCTCTGTAGCAGTTTCTTATTGGTCCTCTTTTGGAAGGTCCTGTACGTGCTGCAGCTATTTAAGGCTCGCATGGCCGCACGGCCATGCGCTAGTATCTTCTAAAGTTACATGCTTTGCGCCACTGTGGTCATATGCGTGAATGTGTTCAGGGACCCGGCTGAAATAAGCCCCTAGAATGCTGGCACCTCCGGCGAGGAGATTGTGTATGAGAGTATTCAGGGACCCAGCTGAAATAAGCCCTTAGAATGCTGGCACCTCCGGCGAGGAGTGTTGTGTGCATGCATGACCACTGACTGCTCTCTTCTGGGTAGTTAGCCTGTGTCTCTGTGAGAGTTAACAGGGCACAGAGCTTTGCTTTCTCGGCCGCTCTGTGAAGCTAACAGAGCTGGTTAATACCGCCATATTGTGCCGCCATTCACTTAGCGGCAGGATATTTCTTGCACGGTGGATCCCGGGTTGCGAACGCACCAATCACATCAATAAATATATTTGGTGCGTTCTGCAACTCCTAACAGTATACTAGCGCAAGGATCTGGCTAAGTAATGGTGGACGAACAGCGATTGTAGGGGTACATCCAGCTGCTGGAGAGCCGGTTGGCGTCTCTCGAGCGTGCAACCTCGGCGGTGGATGTTACCGCAATTGCTGTTCAGGCTGCTAGCGTGGCTGCAGCAGCTTTACCCACTGCCACCTCTGTTCCGACCTTATCCCACCTTCCGTTGCCTGAAAAATTCTCTGGGTACAGTAAGTCCTGTAGGGGATTCCTGAGCCAGTGCGGTATACATCTCGAGCTCCTGGCCGCACGTTTTCCCACAGAGCAGGCAAAGTTGGGATTTGTAATTTCTCTCCTGTCGGACAGAGCTTTGGAGTGGGCTACGCCGCTGTGGGAGCGCAATGGTCATGTGGTGCAGTGTTCCTCGGTTTCTGGGCACTCTGAAGCAGGTCTTCGTAGGACATCAAGTCACCCATGATACGGCGCTCCAACTGCTGGCATTGACTCAAGGTTCGACCATGGTCAGCCAATTTGCCATTCTCTTCCAGACTTTAGCGTCTGAGTTGGAGTGGTCAGATAAAACCCTCATCCCAGTATTTTGGAGAGGGCTGGCTGACCATGTGAAGGACGCTTTGGCCACTAGGGAGATTCCCGCTACACTGGAGGAGCTCATATCTATATCAACTCGCATAGACCTTCGTTTTCACGAGCGAGGGTTGGAGCGAGCCCAGTGTAAGCAGAGGTTTCGGCTGCCTCCCACCTTCGCCAGACCTTTGGAATCTCCAGTCCAGGCGCTCGAGTCACATGAGGCCATAGGGGGGTCGCGAGCGGGATCTAAGTCCCAGGCCGCTCGTGCCCTTAAGGTCTGTCATGTTTGCCGGCAGTCCGGACATCTTGCCTCCAAGTGTCCGCAGCGGTCGAGGAAACGTCAGCGTCTAGTGGCAGTTGGAGGAGGTACATTAGACACGGCGACGTTTTCCTCAAAATTGTCCTTCAAGGGGACAATTACCATAGGCCCATCCACTCTTATGGTAGATAAAAGTAAGAGGAACGAGCACTCACCATAGGTACATGCAATGTCTTTATTGTGGCTTCATTCGTAAAAACAGCAAGGCAGTACAAAAGAACCTTCGGTTCCTAATAGACGACGATCGTTTCGCTCATCTGAGCTTCAACGGGTCTACAGGTGACGCCTAGAGATTGGGTATATATAGTGTTTCCGTATACACGGTCCACCTGTCTCTATAGACGTCACCTAATTAGGAAAACCTATTTTTCTAAAAACATACTTTAAAATCAATGGAACAGACCAGTGGAACAACATGAAAAAATGAAACAAAATACACTGAAAAACGCACTATAAATACGCCTATATGACAAATACAATTAAAGTTACAAAAACACTGACAGGTCTAAGCGGTCATTCAATCCAAGTGGACCTGTTGCGTTTAGTCTCAAAATCCACCTCTCCTCTTTCCTCAATAACAACTTATGTAAATTACCCCCCCGTTCTGGCAACTTAACCGTTTCTAGACCTGCAAACCGTAAACATGTGGCATCACCTTCATGCTGAGTACGTATATGATTAATTAATTTGGGGACTCCCTTTCCTGTGTCTATAGATTTAAAATGTTCTCTAAATCTAATAAATAATGGACGTATAGTTTTACCTATATAAAAGAAGCCACAAGGGCATAACAAGACGTAAACAATGAACTTAGTTCTGCACGATATTAGATCTTTCACTGTGTGTTGTACTGGACCTATTTGAATCGTTTTGCCTGTCAAGTGAAAGGGGCAGAAATTGCAATGTCCACATTTCACATTGCCATGTGGCATACTAGTCGTTAACCAATTAGTTGATTTCGAAGACTTTACACTATTATGGACTAAAATGTCTTTTAAGTTTTTGTTGCGACGGCATGCAAACAGTGGTCCCCGACTTATCGGCCCGGCCAAACTGGAGTCCTTCTCTAATATGTGCCAGTTACGTCTTATAGATGTCCTAATAACATTGTCCATTGGTCCAAACATGAAGCTAAAGACAAATCTTTTATCTGCTGATGCATTGTTAATAGATTTTTTATTTTGCGCTGTACTAGCTTTAGTTAATGCCATATCCAATAATTTTGGGGGATACCCTCTACTTCTAAATCTAGTGTAGAGTTCCTGTGATTGTCGGAAAAAACCTTTTTTGTCGCTATTTAGTCTCAAAACTCTGAGAAATTGACTGTATGGCAAGGATCTCTTTATGTATTCTGGATGGGCGCTATGGTAATGCAAGATGGAATTTGTCGCTGTGGGCTTGCGAAACACCTCAGTTTGTATGGAACCTTCCTCTATCCAAATTCTGACATCTAAAAACTCAAGCTGTGACCCCCCAAAAATCGAAGTGAATTTCATGTTCATATCATTCATAGTGTCCAAATAATGGACGAAGGCTTGGAAATCTGTTGCCGTGCCATCCCACACTATAAATACGTCGTCAACGTATCTCATAAAAAGTTTTAAATGCTTTAGATAGGGATTCCTGATGTTATAAACGAATCTTTCCTCGAAAACCGCTAGGTACAGATTGGCGAGGGTACAAGCTACGGGCGTACCCATCGCTGTACCCTCTATCTGTACAAACCAGCTGTCATCGAATTTGAAAGCATTATGTGATAAAACAAACTGTAAGCCTTCGCTTATAAATGTTATAGCCCTATGATCTGTGGGTGTATGTGACAAGATTTCACTAATTGCCTCTACTGCCTGATTTTGGGGGATGCGGGTGTACAAGCTTTCTACATCTATGGATGCTAGAAAGAAATTATCCTGCCAATGAAATCCCTTGATTATCTCCAAAAATTGTTTAGTATCACGCACGTAAGAGGGTATGTCCAATAGGAGGGGATGCAAGAGCCAGTCTAAATAGCGTGACAATGGTTCTGTTGTTGCTCCCACCCCCGACACTATTGGGCGACCCGGTGGAGCACATAGCGACTTGTGAATTTTTGGTACATGGTACCACAAAGGTTTCAAAGGAAATTCCGTAAACAGTTTTTCTGCTTGACGCCTAGACATTGTGCCTCTTTCTACATGGGATCTCAGAAAGGCCCTTAATTCATTTTTATATTTATTAGTGGGATCTGACTTTAAGGGATGGTATGTTTCTGCTTTTTCAAGCTGTCTACGAGCCTCCAGCATGTAGTACTCTTTAGACAATAAAACCAAATTACCTCCCTTGTCTGCAGCACGAATGACTGTATCTTCCCAATTTTTAATCTCTTTCAGGGCTAGTTTTTCTGCTACCGTTAAATTAGATGGCATTTTTTTATGTATTATTGCTTCTATGTCTTTTATGACTTGTTTCTCGAAAATCTCTATGGGTCCCCCTGGTGTTATGGGAGGCATGTATGTAGATGGTACATTACCTAGAAAAGGAACATCCTGATTTAGATTATTGGTCGTTGGAATATTTGGGTTGGTGAGACTAAGCAACAGATTCACTTCTTCCAAAATACTATTATCATCGTTAGGGTTTACCATAAAGCCCGAAGGGCCAACAGTACATCTGGTTTCCCCTGGGTAAGATTCCTTTTTTGTATCTGGAGAAGAAGAAAAAAACTTAAACAAATGCATTTTTCTAATGGATTTAAACAAATCTATTCTAAATTGTACCATATCAAAATCATCTGGTAAACAAAAGTTAAGTCCCTTCGATAGAACAGAAAGGTGCATCTCATTTAGACTGTGGGAGGATAAATTGACAACAGAACTCAGCGATGTGCTGGCGGCAGGGTCCGTTTCCAAGAAACCTGTTTTCTTTTGCGCCAATTGTCGAGATCTGTTTCTCCTCCCGCCCCTCCGTGTCTTTCTTCTAAAGGGAAAGTTTCAGTTCCTGATACAGCACCTTGTGTTTTGCTCGTTGTCGGACATGGATCTTCGTTCATACTAGAGTCCGAGTCTGTGGTCAAATAATCTCTTTTAAACTGTTTATAATTTTGACGATTTCTTCCTCCTTTAGGTCTGGAAAATCTACGGAAATTATGTGTCTGTTTAGATTTATTCCAAGAAAAAACAACACCATTGTCAAAATCCATTTTGTCCCTAATGAATTTGTCTCGTTTCCTCTGCTTGATTTCTGATTGCAGAATGATCAACTTGTTGTCTAGTTTTTTATCCATAATGGACCACTGCGACTCAGTCAGCCATGTCTTTATCTCTTCTTTTGTTTTTATTAAATCAGTTTTTACTTTGTCATAATTAAATGTATTTTGACGTAAAACTAATTGGAGTAATTCTTGGGAGCATTTCAATAATATGGTTTCCCATTCAGTCACAAAATTCACGTCTTCTTTGAATTGGGACATTTCTTTGTATACTCTTAGTCCTCTGGGGACTCTCCCATTATCATTATAGGACGCCAATGATTTATTAGTCCAAAACAAATTGATCTCCCTCTCAGCCAAATTAAACAATTTCTGCTCCAATGACTTAGTGCTCAATGATATTATTTCATCCTGATGTTCCACTTCCAAAAAATAGGACTCAACATTGTCTCTGCCTGCTTGTAAGCCATGTGACAGTGGTAATGCTTGTGGATTAACGGTGTTTTTTTCCGCACACATTGTGCTCATAAAGTCCGTTCAACAACAGGATTAAACCGGTATCGCTGAGTGCAATCTTGTGGCAACTTGTGTGGAGGCAATAAAAAAGAAAAAGAAAAAAAGTCAAGCGCACAATCAGCACCGATCACCTGTGTTACCACCTCCACATCGGGCTTTATGGTAAACCCTAACGATGATAATAGTATTTTGGAAGAAGTGAATCTGTTGCTTAGTCTCACCAACCCAAATATTCCAACGACCAATAATCTAAATCAGAATGTTCCTTTTCTAGGTAATGTACCATCTACATACATGCCTCCCATAACACCAGGGGGACTGTTGTGAATTTGGATTCTGGGCTCCCCCGGTGGCTACTGGTGGAATTGATCTGGTGTCTTCATCTTCTCTGTTCACCTGTTCCCATCAAGATGTGGGAGTCGCTATATAACCTTGCTGCTCTGTTAGTTGCTTGCCGGTCAACAATGTTATCAGAAGCCTCTCTGTGCTTGTTCCTGCTCCTAGACAACTACTAGATAAGTTGGACTCTTGTCCATGTTTGTTTTTGCATTTTGTTCCAGTTCACAGCTGTAGTTTCGTTACTGTGTCTGGAAAGCTCTTGTGAACGGGAATTGCCACTCTGGTGTTATGAGTTAATGCCAGAGTTTTAAAGTAATTTCTGGATGGTGTTTTTTGATAGGGTTTTCAGCTGACCATGAAAGTGTCCTTTCTGTCTTCTGCTATGTAGTAAGTGGACCTCAAATTTGCTAAACCTATTTTCATACTACGTTTGTTATTTCATCTCAACTCACCGCCAATACATGTGGGGGGCCTCTGTCTCCTTTCGGGGTATTTCTCTAGAGGTGAGCTAGGACTAATATTTTCCTCTGCTAGCTTTATTTAGTCCTCCGGCTGGGCTGGGCATCTAGAATCAACGTAGGCATGCTACCCGGCCACTGCTAGTTGTGCGTTAGGTTTAGTTCATGGTCAGCTCAGTTCCCATCTTCCAAGAGCTAGTTCCTATATATGCTTATGCTATGTTCTCTTGCCATTGAGATCATGACAGTTTGACCGGCCCGCAAAGTGTTAATTGTTTGGGCTGAAGCAGGAGAAAAAGAAGTGTTGAAGGGAAATTTTTTTTTTTTTCCCCCTCAGAGTTTTGCTGCCTAGCCCTTAATTGCTGTCTAGCTGCTTCTTACCTCCTCTTAAACCTTGAATGGCTCTGTGTCCACCTGTTTGTAATGGATCTTCAGAGTGTAACTGCAGGTTTGAATAATCTCGCCACGAAGGTACAAAATTTGCAAGATTTTGTTTGTCATGCACCTGTATCTGAGCCGAGAATTCCTTTGCCGGAATTTTTCTCGGGGAATAGATCCGGGTTTCAGAATTTTCGAAATAATTGCAAATTATTTTTGTCTCTGAAATCTCGCTCTGCCGGAGACCCTGCACAGCAGGTCAGGATTGTGATTTCCTTGCTCCGGGGCGACCCTCAAGACTGGGCTTTTTCATTGACACCAGGGGATCCTGCGTTGCTCAATGTGGATGCGTTTTTTCTGGCCTTGGGGTTGCTTTATGACGAACCTCATTTGGAGCTTCAGGCAGAAAAAACTTTGATGTCCCTATCTCAGGGGCAAGATGAAGCGGAAATTTACTGCCAAAGATTCCGTAAATGGTCTGTGCTTACTCAGTGGAATGAGTGCGCCCTGGCGGCGACTTTCAGAGAGGGTCTCTCTGATGCCATTAAGGATGTTATGGTGGGGTTCCCTGTGCCTGCGGGTCTGAATGAGTCCATGACAATGGCTATTCAGATCGATAGGCGTTTTCGGGAGCGCAAACCAGTGCACCATCTGGCGGTGTCCACTGAGAAGTCGCCAGAGAGTATGCAGTGTGATAGAATTCTGTCCCGAAGCGAGCGGCAGAATTTTAGACGGAAAAATGGGTTGTGTTTCTATTGTGGTGATTCTGCTCATGTTATATCAGCATGCTCTAAGCGCACTAAAAAGCTTGGTAAATCTGTTTCCATTTGCACCTTACCGTCTAAATTTATTCTATCTGTGACCCTGATTTGCTCTTTGTCATCTATTACCACGGACGCCTATGTCGACTCTGGTGCCGCTTTGAGTCTTATGGATTGGTCCTTTGCCAAACGCTGTGGGTATGATTTAGAGCCTTTGGAGACTCCTATTCCTCTGAAGGGGATTGACTCCACCCCATTGGCTAATAATAAACCACAATGCTGGACACAAGTAACTATGCGTATTAATCCGGATCACCAGGAGATTATTCGCTTTCTGGTGCTGTATAATCTACATGATGATTTGGTGCTAGGATTGCCTTGGCTGCAATCTCACAACCCAGTCCTCGACTGGAGAGCTATGTCTGTGTTGAGCTGGGGATGTAAGGGGGCTCATGGGGATGTACCTGTGGTTTCCATTTCATCATCCATTCCCTCTGAAATTCCTGAGTTCCTGTCTGACTATCGTGACGTCTTTGAAGAATCCAAGCTTGGTTCGTTACCTCCGCACCGAGAGTGCGATTGTGCCATAGATTTAATCCCGGGTAGTAAATACCCAAAGGGTCGTTTATTTAATCTGTCTGTGCCTGAACATGCTGCTATGCGAGAATATATAAAGGAGTCCTTGGAAAAGGGACATATTCGTCCATCGTCATCTCCCTTAGGAGCCGGTTTTTTCTTTGTGTCAAAAAAAGACGGCTCTTTGAGACCATGTATTGATTATCGGCTTTTGAATAAAATCACTGTTAAATATCAATACCCATTGCCGTTGCTGACTGATTTGTTTGCTCGCATAAAGGGGGCCAAGTGGTTCTCTAAGATTGACCTTCGTGGGGCGTATAATTTGGTGCGAATCAGGCAGGGGGATGAGTGGAAAACCGCATTTAATACGCCCGAGGGCCACTTTGAGTATTTAGTGATGCCTTTTGGTCTTTCTAATGCTCCGTCAGTTTTCCAGTCCTTTATGCATGATATTTTTCGCGATTATTTGGATAAATTTATGATTGTGTATCTGGATGATATTCTGATTTTTTCGGATGACTGGGACTCTCATGTCCAGCAAGTCAGGAGGGTTTTTCAGGTTTTGCGGTCTAATTCTTTGTGTGTGAAGGGTTCGAAGTGTGTTTTTGGGGTACAGAGGATTTCCTTTTTGGGATATATTTTTTCCCCCTCTTCCATTGAAATGGATCCTGTCAAGGTTCAAGCTATTTGTGATTGGACGCAGCCCTCTTCTCTTAAGAGTCTTCAGAAATTTTTGGGCTTTGCTAACTTTTATCGTCGATTTATTGCTGGTTTTTCGGATATTGCTAAGCCATTGACCGATTTGACTAAGAAGGGTGCTGATGTTGCTGATTGGTCCCCTGATGCTGTGGAGGCCTTTCGGGAGCTTAAGCGCCGTTTTTCCTCTGCCCCTGTGTTGCGTCAGCCTGATGTTGCTCTACCTTTTCAGGTTGAGGTCGACGCTTCTGAGATCGGAGCTGGGGCAGTGTTGTCGCAGAAAAGTTCTGACTGCTCCGTGATGAGGCCTTGTGCCTTCTTTTCCCGTAAATTTTCGCCCGCTGAGCGGAATTATGATGTTGGGAATCGGGAGCTTTTGGCCATGAAGTGGGCTTTTGAGGAGTGGCGCCATTGGCTTGAGGGGGCCAGACATCAGGTGGTGGTATTGACTGACCACAAAAATTTGATTTATCTTGAGACCGCCAGGCGCCTGAATCCTAGACAGGCGCGCTGGTCATTATTTTTCTCTCGGTTTAATTTTGTGGTGTCATACCTACCGGGTTCTAAGAATGTTAAGGCGGATGCCCTTTCTAGAAGTTTTGAGCCTGACTCGCCTGGTAACTCTGAGCCCACAGGTATCCTTAAGGATGGAGTGGTATTGTCAGCCGTTTCTCCAGACCTGCGGCGGGCCTTGCAGGAGTTTCAGGCGGAGAGACCTGATCGTTGCCCACCTGATAAACTGTTTGTTCCTGATGATTGGACCAATAGAGTCATCTCTGAGGTTCATTCTTCTGCGTTGGCAGGTCATCCTGGCATTTTTGGTACCAGGGATTTGGTGGCAAGGTCCTTCTGGTGGCCTTCCCTGTCACGAGATGTGCGAGGCTTTGTGCAGTCTTGTGACGTTTGTGCTCGGGCCAAGCCTTGTTGTTCTCGGGCTAGTGGATTATTGTTGCCCTTGCCTATTCCTAAGAGGCCTTGGACGCACATCTCGATGGATTTTATTTCAGATCTGCCTGTTTCTCAGAAGATGTCTGTCATCTGGGTGGTGTGTGACCGTTTTTCTAAGATGGTCCATTTGGTTCCTCTGCCCAAGTTACCTTCTTCTTCCGAGTTGGTTCCTCTGTTTTTTCAAAATGTTGTTCGTTTGCATGGTATTCCTGAGAATATCATTTCTGACAGAGGGACCCAATTCGTGTCTAGATTTTGGCGGGCATTCTGTGCTAGGATGGGCATAGATTTATCTTTTTCGTCCGCTTTCCATCCTCAGACGAATGGCCAGACCGAGCGGATTAATCAGACCCTGGAGACATATCTGAGGTGTTTTGTGTCTGCTGACCAGGATGATTGGGTTGCTTTTTTGCCATTGGCGGAGTTCGCTCTCAATAATCGGGCCAGCTCTGCCACTTTGGTGTCCCCGTTTTTCTGTAATTCGGGGTTTCATCCTCGATTTTCCTCTGGTCAGGTGGAATCTTCGGATTGTCCTGGAGTGGATGCTGTGGTGGAGAGATTGCATCAGATCTGGGGGCAGGTGGTGGACAATTTGAGGTTGTCCCAGGAGAAGACTCAGCTTTTTGCCAACCGCCACCGTCGTGTTGGTCCTCGGCTTTCTGTTGGGGATTTGGTGTGGTTGTCTTCTCGTTTTGTCCCTATGAGGGTCTCTTCTCCTAAGTTTAAGCCTCGGTTTATCGGCCCGTATAAGATATTGGAGATTCTTAACCCTGTTTCCTTCCGTTTGGACCTCCCTGCATCCTTTTCTATTCATAATGTTTTTCATCGGTCATTATTGCGCAGGTATGAAGTACCGGTTGTGCCTTCCGTTGAGCCTCCTGCTCCGGTGTTGGTTGAGGGTGAGTTGGAGTACGTTGTGGAGAAAATCTTGGACTCTCGTGTTTCCAGACGGAGACTCCAGTATCTGGTCAAGTGGAAGGGATACGGCCAGGAGGATAATTCTTGGGTGAATGCATCTGATGTTCATGCCTCCGATCTGGTTCGTGCCTTTCATAGGGCCCATCCTGATCGCCCTGGTGGTTCTGGTGAGGGTTCGGTGCCCCCTCCTTGAGGGGGGGGTACTGTTGTGAATTTGGATTCTGGGCTCCCCCGGTGGCTACTGGTGGAATTGAACTCGTGTCTTCATCTTCTCTGTTCACCTGTTCCCATCAAGATGTGGGAGTCGCTATATAACCTTGCTGCTCTGTTAGTTGCTTGCCGGTCAACAATGTTATCAGAAGCCTCTCTGTGCTTGTTCCTGCTCCTAGACAACTACTAGATAAGTTGGACTCTTGTCCATGTTTGTTTTTGCATTTTGTTCCAGTTCACAGCTGTAGTTTCGTTACTGTGTCTGGAAAGCTCTTGTGAACGGGAATTGCCACTCTGGTGTTATGAGTTAATGCCAGAGTTTTAAAGTAATTTCTGGATGGTGTTTTTTGATAGGGTTTTCAGCTGACCATGAAAGTGTCCTTTCTGTCTTCTGCTATGTAGTAAGTGGACCTCAAATTTGCTAAACCTATTTTCATACTACGTTTGTTATTTCATCTCAACTCACCGCCAATACATGTGGGGGGCCTCTGTCTCCTTTCGGGGTATTTCTCTAGAGGTGAGCTAGGACTAATATTTTCCTCTGCTAGCTTTATTTAGTCCTCCGGCTGGGCTGGGCATCTAGAATCAACGTAGGCATGCTACCCGGCCACTGCTAGTTGTGCGTTAGGTTTAGTTCATGGTCAGCTCAGTTCCCATCTTCCAAGAGCTAGTTCCTATATATGCTTATGCTATGTTCTCTTGCCATTGAGATCATGACAGGGGACCCATAGAGATTTTCGAGAAACAAGTCATAAAAGACATAGAAGCAATAATACATAAAAAAATGCCATCTAATTTAACGGTAGCAGAAAAACTAGCCCTAAAAGAGATTAAAAATTGGGAAGATACAGTCATTCGTGCTGCAGACAAGAGAGGTAATTTGGTTTTATTGTCTAAAGAGTACTACATGCTGGAGGCTCGTAGACAGCTTGAAAAAGCAGAAACATACCATCCCTTAAAGTCAGATCCCACTAATAAATATAAAAATGAATTAAGGGCCTTTCTGAGATCCCATGTAGAAAGAGGCACAATGTCTAGGCGTCAAGCAGAAAAACTGTTTACGGAATTTCCTTTGAAACCTTTGTGGTACCATGTACCAAAAATTCACAAGTCGCTATGTGCTCCACCGGGTCGCCCAATAGTGTCGGGGGTGGGAGCAACAACAGAACCATTGTCACGCTATTTAGACTGGCTCTTGCATCCCCTCCTATTGGACATACCCTCTTACGTGCGTGATACTAAACAATTTTTGGAGATAATCAAGGGATTTCATTGGCAGGATAATTTCTTTCTAGCATCCATAGATGTAGAAAGCTTGTACACCCGCATCCCCCAAAATCAGGCAGTAGAGGCAATTAGTGAAATCTTGTCACATACACCCACAGATCATAGGGCTATAACATTTATAAGCGAAGGCTTACAGTTTGTTTTATCACATAATGCTTTCAAATTCGATGACAGCTGGTTTGTACAGATAGAGGGTACAGCGATGGGTACGCCCGTAGCTTGTACCCTCGCCAATCTGTACCTAGCGGTTTTCGAGGAAAGATTCGTTTATAACATCAGGAATCCCTATCTAAAGCATTTAAAACTTTTTATGAGATACGTTGACGACGTATTTATAGTGTGGGATGGCACGGCAACAGATTTCCAAGCCTTCGTCCATTATTTGGACACTATGAATGATATGAACATGAAATTCACTTCGATTTTTGGGGGGTCACAGCTTGAGTTTTTAGATGTCAGAATTTGGATAGAGGAAGGTTCCATACAAACTGAGGTGTTTCGCAAGCCCACAGCGACAAATTCCATCTTGCATTACCATAGCGCCCATCCAGAATACATAAAGAGATCCTTGCCATACAGTCAATTTCTCAGAGTTTTGAGACTAAATAGCGACAAAAAAGGTTTTTTCCGACAATCACAGGAACTCTACACTAGATTTAGAAGTAGAGGGTATCCCCCAAAATTATTGGATATGGCATTAACTAAAGCTAGTACAGCGCAAAATAAAAAATCTATTAACAATGCATCAGCAGATAAAAGATTTGTCTTTAGCTTCATGTTTGGACCAATGGACAATGTTATTAGGACATCTATAAGACGTAACTGGCACATATTAGAGAAGGACTCCAGTTTGGCCGGGCCGATAAGTCGGGGACCACTGTTTGCATGCCGTCGCAACAAAAACTTAAAAGACATTTTAGTCCATAATAGTGTAAAGTCTTCGAAATCAACTAATTGGTTAACGACTAGTATGCCACATGGCAATGTGAAATGTGGACATTGCAATTTCTGCCCCTTTCACTTGACAGGCAAAACGATTCAAATAGGTCCAGTACAACACACAGTGAAAGATCTAATATCGTGCAGAACTAAGTTCATTGTTTACGTCTTGTTATGCCCTTGTGGCTTCTTTTATATAGGTAAAACTATACGTCCATTATTTATTAGATTTAGAGAACATTTTAAATCTATAGACACAGGAAAGGGAGTCCCCAAATTAATTAATCATATACGTACTCAGCATGAAGGTGATGCCACATGTTTACGGTTTGCAGGTCTAGAAACGGTTAAGTTGCCAGAACGGGGGGGTAATTTACATAAGTTGTTATTGAGGAAAGAGGAGAGGTGGATTTTGAGACTAAACGCAACAGGTCCACTTGGATTGAATGACCGCTTAGACCTGTCAGTGTTTTTGTAACTTTAATTGTATTTGTCATATAGGCGTATTTATAGTGCGTTTTTCAGTGTATTTTGTTTCATTTTTTCATGTTGTTCCACTGGTCTGTTCCATTGATTTTAAAGTATGTTTTTAGAAAAATAGGTTTTCCTAATTAGGTGACGTCTATAGAGACAGGTGGACCGTGTATACGGAAACACTATATATACCCAATCTCTAGGCGTCACTTGTAGACCCGTTGAAGCTCAGATGAGCGAAACGATCGTCGTCTATTAGGAACCGAAGGTTCTTTTGTACTGCCTTGCTGTTTTTACGA
This sequence comes from Ranitomeya variabilis, assembly GCF_051348905.1. Lineage (NCBI taxonomy): Eukaryota > Metazoa > Chordata > Amphibia > Anura > Dendrobatidae > Ranitomeya > Ranitomeya variabilis. The sequence goes on from NC_135234.1 coordinate 416,299,763, forward strand.
ATGAAGCCACAATAAAGACATTGCATGTACCTATGGTGAGTGCTCGTTCCTCTTACTTTTATTGATCACAAAGACTGTTTCATTTTTCACGAGCACCCCATTAACTGTGGTACTAGGACATTGGCTACGATGTGGAGGTGGTAACACAGGTGATCGGTGCTGATTGTGCGCTTGACTTTTTTTCTTTTTTTTTCTTTTTCTTTTTTATTGACTCTTATGGTAGAGCTTTGCGTAGACTCTGGGGCGGAGGGTAATTTTATGTCATCTGCTTTCGCTCAGCGACACGCAATACCCCTGGTGATGCTCGCCAAGCCAATAACCATTCGAGTGGTAAATGGGTCGACACTACCTTCACAGATTACACACCAAACCATCCCTTTCACTCTTTCTGTATCTCCATCACATCAGGAGATTATTTCTCTTTTGGTCCTTCCTGAGGGAGTTCATGAGGTCCTGTTGGGGATACCCTGGCTTCGTTTTCATTCTCCTCATATAGAGTGGTCCTCAGGGAAAATTTTGGGATGGAGTAAATCCTGTGAGGGTAGATGTCAGAGGGAGTGCGTTCAGGTTGCTACAACTGAGGTACCCGCAGATCTTTCCTCTCTCCCCAAGCACTATTGGCCTTATGCGGACGTGTTCTCCAAAAGGGCTGCGGAGACCCTTCTGCCTCACCGCCCCTATGACTGTCCTATCGATCTCTTGCCTGGTGCTGAGCCTCCCCGGGGTCGAGTCTATCCGTTATCTCTCCCGGAGACGGAGGCAATGTCTCAGGGGCTGGGTTCTTCTTCGTGCAGAAGAAGAGTGGAGAATTACGTCCATGCATTGACTACAGGGGTCATAACGCCATCACCGTTAAAAACAAGTACCCACTACCCTTGATATCTGAGCTCATTGATAGGCTACGGGGAGCAAGGGTATTTACTAAATTAGATCTGCGGAGTGCTTATAACCTGATTCGCATCCGTGAGGGGGATGAGTGGAAGACGGCTTTTAACACCAGGGATGGGCACTATGAATATCTGGTGATGCCCTTTGGGCTCTGTAATGCCCCAGCCGTTTTCCAAGACTTTGTGAACGACATCTTCCGGGAGATGCCCACCACCTCGGTCGTAGTCTATCTGGATGATATTCTCATCTACTCTCCAGATATTGACTCCCACCGGAGAGATGTTCGCAAAGTCTTCGACCTCTTACGGGCAAACTCCCTCTACGCCAAGTTGGAGAAGTGTGTGTTTGAGCAGGAGTCCTTGCCATTCCTTGGTTATATCATCTCTGCCCAGGGTTTGGCTATGGATCCTGCCAAACTACAGGCTGTGATGGACTGGCAGGAACCCCATTCACTTAAAGCGGTGCAGCGCTTTATGGGGTTCATCAATTACTATCGCCATTTCATTCCACACTTTTCAACTTTGGTAGCTCCCTTGGTTGCCCTCACCAAGAAGGGAGCAAATCCCAAGTTGTGGTCAGAGGATGTCTCCAAGGCATTCCTTTCGATTAAGTCACACTTCGCTAGCGCTCCTATTGTACATTGCCCCGATGTAGATAAGCCATTTATAATGGAGGTGGATGCCTCATCCGTTGGTGCTGGAGCAGTCCTTTTCCAAAAGGATGCTCAAGGTCGGAAGCATCCTTGCTGCTTCTTCTCCAAGACCTTCACACCAGCGGAGAGGAATTATTCCATCGGGGACAGGGAGCTGCTAGCAATGAAGTTGGCTTTTTCTGATTGGAGACACCTCTTGGAGGGAGCTCACTTTCCCTTCCAAGTATTCTCCCACCACAAAAACTTGGTGTACATACAGACGGCCCAGCGGCTGAATTCTCGCCAGGCCAGATGGTCCCTGTTCTTCTCCCGGTTCCATTTTACTCTCCATTTTCTCTCTGGGGAGAAGAACATTCGTGCCGACGCTCTCTCCCGCTCCGTAGTGTCATCTGAGGAGGAGGATGAGGAGCCTCGGCTTATTGTCCCCTCTGAGAGCCTGAGAACTGTGGCCCCGGTTTCGCTAGAGTCCGTGCCCCTGGGCAAGACTTTCGTACCAGTGAATTTGCGACCGGAGGTTCTCTCTTGGGCTCACTCGTCCAGAGTGGGTGGACATTTTGGAACCAAGAGGACATCTGAACTTTTGGCGAGGACGTACTTGTGGCCGCATATGGCCCGTGACGTCGGGGACTATATTCGGGCGTGTGTCTCCTGCGCCCAGAATCGGTCTTCACGGCAACGGCATGCTGGGTTACTTTACCCCATGCCGGTGGCAGACAGGCCCTGGGAGATGGTAGGGATGGACTTTGTGGTGGGTTTGCCCAAGTCTCGCGGCTGTACCATCATTTGGGTCATCACCGATCATTTCTCGAAAATGGTGCATTTGGTACCGCTACCACGGTTACCTTCTGCACGGGCCTTGGCGGCGTTGTTCATTAAACATATTTTCCGCTTACATGGAATGCCTGAAAGTTGTCAGCGACCGGGGTCCCCAGTTTGCGTCTTGGTTTTGGAGAGAGCTCTGCCGTTTACTCAGCATAGAGCTGAATCTCTCCTCTGCATATCATCGCGAGATGAATGGGTTGGTAGAGAGAACCAATCAGACTCTGGTGACATACTTACGACATTTTGTCTCTGCTAGGCAGGATGACTGGGCATCTTTGCTACCTTGGGCGGAATTTGCCTTGAACAACGCCGTAGCCGATTCCACTGGTCAGACTCCTTTTCTCCTTAACTACGGCTAGCATCCGCGTGTCCCTGTGCCCATGCCCGTGTCATCCACCGATTCTAGGGTGGCAGAGGCACGTGACATCTGGGACCACACACAGGATGCCATCCGGACCTCCAAGGAGAGAATGAGGGTCTCGACTGATACACACCGGCGCCCCGCTCCGACCTTTGCTCCTGGTGACTTAGTGTGGCTCTCCGCCCGTAATATCAGGCTGCGAGTTGAGTCCACTAAGTTTGCGCCTCGCTACATTGGCCCGTTCAAGGTTCTGGAACAGGTGAACCCTGTGGTCTACCATTTGGCTATTCCTCCACGCCTTGGTATCACCGATACCTTTCACGTTTCCCTCTTAAAGCCCGTTCATTTGTCCCGGTTTTCTGAGTCATCTGCCAGGACATCGGGTTCATCCACGGATGAGTTTGAGGTGAATGCTATCGTGGGGTGCAAGGTGGTACGTGGCAAGAAATATTATCCGGTGAATTGGAAGGGTTACGGTCCAGAGGATAGAACCTGGGAGCCTGTGGAGCACATTCGGGCTCCGCTGCTCATTGCAGGTTTTGAGCGTAGTGAGGCTCAAGGAGGGGGGGCCATGTTAGGAGTCGAGTTTCCTCTGCTGCACAGGGGGAATCTCGATCCGTGTCTCCCATTCTCCATCGGCCGCAGTGGAGCCTGCTCAGCGGAGACGTCGGTCCCAGCGTCTCACTGAGTCTGATTCAGTGCAAAGGGTTATTGCCGCCTCTCCAGGCTCTGCTATTGTACCCTGCACTGATCTACGGTGAACAGGCTTTTCTCGGACTAAGTCCTGCTTTGCACACACTGAGCATGCCCAGGGTAAGGTCTCTCACTGGAGATCAAGGGTCACGTGTTCAGGTACTGCAGCCAAATCTATTGGTCTTTCTAGGAAGGTCCTGTAGGTACGCAGGCTCTGTAGCAGTTTCTTATTGGTCCTCTTTTGGAAGGTCCTGTACGTGCTGCAGCTATTTAAGGCTCACATGGCCGCACGGTCATGCGCTAGTATCTTCTAAAGTTACATGCTTTGCGCCACTGTGGTCATATGCGTGAATGTGTTCAGGGACCCGGCTGAAATAAGCCCCTAGAATGCTGGCACCTCCGGCGAGGAGTGTTGTGTGCATGCACTGCATGCCTGCAGTGTGATTTCTAGAAGTGTGTTCTAAAAGTGTGGATTACATTAGAATTAAAACCTGAAAGATGTATACAGACTGTGCCCTGCTACCTGCCACCATCGCACTCTAACAAGCATCTCTGTTCTTCCAACAGGTATGTTCATCCACCCAGCTCTCCTGCTATGAAGTGCACATAGTACATCACCCAGCTTTGCACACAGACTTTCCTCTGCTCCTAGCATTTTCATGGTATGTTCATCCACCCAGCTCTCCTGCTATGAAGTGCACATAGTACATCACCCAGCTTTGCACACAGACTTTCCTCTGCTCCTAGCATTTTCATGGTATGTTCATCCACCCAGCTCTCCTGCTATGAAGTGCACATAGTACATCACCCAGCTTTGCACACAGACTTTCCTCTGCTCCTAGCATTTTCATGGTATGCCTTTCAGCTAACCCCAACTTACCCTGTGATATTTATGACCTTGTTTACTTAGGCTTGATTGTATGCATTTGGTCCACCCTTAATTCTCTGACCAAGATGAGCAGAGACCACTCCTCTGCTTCACACCTGAACGCACTTAGTTTTCCATATATTGCATAGCTAAAGTCTGCATGACTTTAGTCTGCAGTGTGATTTCTAGAAGTGTGTTCCAAAAGTGTGGATTACATTAGAATTAAAACCTGAATTGAACCTGAAGGGAACTGAAGGTAACTGGCCAGTCACTGCAAACAATGTTTCTGTTTATTTTCACTTTCACCCCTATAATCTTTCACTTTCTGCTACCTCCCCCAGTCCCCACACCAAGTAAGGAACTGTTCATCTCCTCTTCAATCCTCCCCATCCATCTCACCTCCTCCTCTGAACTGTTCCTCAACATACAATCCTCTGTCTCAAAGCACAGGCAGTCCCCTCATGCCCTCTCCTGCTCCCACCTGCTAACACTATCTTTGCTCCTTCTCACTGCTGGTGATATCTCTACAAATCCTGGTCCTCCTCACCATATTCCCACAGTCATTTCTAACTCCCATCCACGCTCCATCACAAACTTCCGTAACCTCTCTAACCATATACCCATTCGCCCAGCCCCCACTTCCCCAGTCCCACTAACAGGAGCTCTGTGGAACGCTCGCTATGTCTGTAACAAGCTTTCCTACATCCATGATCTCTTTGTTACTATCAAACTCTCCTTCCTCGCCATCACCGAAACCTGGCTCACCCCTTCTGACACAGCCTCCCCTGCTGCACTCTCTTACGGTGGCTTCCACCTTTCTCACACACCCCGCCCCAGCAGCAAACATGGCGGAGGAGTTGGTTTTCTCCTGTCAGATAACTGCTCCTTCACCCCAATCCCACTGCTACCCTCTGTTACCATCCCTTCCTTTGAGGTGCACTCTGTGCGCATCTACTCCCCCTCCAACCTCCAACTGGCTGCCATTTACCGCCCCCCAGGGCGAGCCACCACCTTCTTTGACCACTTCACCACCTGGCTACTTCATTTCCTTTCTGCGGACATCCCCACTATCATCATGGGCGATTTAAACATCCCCATTGACACTTCCCTCTCAGCTGCCACTAAACTTCTATCTCTCACTTCCTCCTTCGGCCTCACTCAATGGTCTTCTGCAGCCACTCATAAAGATGGTCACACACTGGACCTCATCTTCACCCGCCTCTGCTCCCTATCTAACCTCTCTAACTCACCTCTTCCACTCTCTGACCACAACCTTCTCACATTCTCATCTCTCTCCACTCCATGTCTACAATCCCCACCCCACAAACTTTCACATCCTCGCAGAAATCTTAAACATCTTGACCTACATTCATTCTCGGAATCCCTCCTCCCTCTCACAGACATAAGTTCCATACACAATGCGGATGACGCTGCCGCTCTATATAACACCACAATAGCTGTAGCTTTGGAATCTGCTGCCCCACTTACACATACCAAAGCTCGCAAAATCAACAGACAGCCCTGGCACACCAGCCTGACCAAAGAACTGAGGCGAGCTTCCAGGGCTGCTGAGCGCAGATGGAAAAGATCCCACTCCAACGACCACTTCATCGCATTCAAACAGTCCCTCACTACTTTCAAGACCACACTCGCCACAGCTAAACAAACCTACTTCTCAGCTCTCATATCCTCCCTGTCTCACAACCCTAAACAGTTATTCAACACCTTCAATTCTCTCCTCCGTTCCTTAGCACCTCCTCCCTCCCCACTTATCTCAGCTGAAGACTTTGCCTCATTTTTCAAGCAGAAGATTGATAGCATCAGAGACAGTTTTGGTCAACAAGCCCCAGAGCCCTTCCTCCCGACTTCCCAGCCCTCCACCTCCAAAACCAACTTCTCCACCATTACAGAAGATCAACTCTCCACTCTACTCTCAAGATCGCATCTCACCACCTGTGCACTTGACCCGCTCCCATCCCACCTCATCCCAAACCTCACCACAGTCTTCATCCCAACCCTAACCCATCTCTTCAACCTATCACTAACAACTGGTGTTTTCCCCTCAAGCTTTAAGCATGCCTCCATCACACCTATCCTCAAAAAGCCCTCTCTTGACCCATCCTCTGTATATAGCTATCGCCCTATATCACTTCTCCCTTATGCCTCCAAACTACTGGAACAACACGTCTACCTTGAACTGTCCTCCCATCTCTCTTCTTGCTCCCTCTTTGACCGCTTACAATCTGGCTTCCGGTCACACCACTCCACTGAAACTGCCCTAACTAAGGTCACCAACGACCTCTTAACCGCCAAGAGCAAACTACACTACTCTGTTCTCCTCCTCCTCGACCTGTCGGCTGTCTTTGACACAGTGGACCATTCCCTATTATTACAGACCCTCTCATCCCTTGGCATCACAGACTTGGCCCTATCCTGGATCTCATCATACCTAACAGACCGGACATTCAGCGTCTCCCACTCACACACCACCTCCTCACCTCGCCCCCTATCTGTCAGAGTCCCGCAAGGTTCAGTCCTTGGGCCCCTGCTCTTCTCCATTTACACCTTTGGCCTGGGACAGCTCATAGAATCTCATGGCTTTCAGTATCACCTCTATGCTGATGACACACAGATCTACATCTCTGGACCAGATATCACCTCCCTACTAACCAGAATCCCTCAATGTCTGTCCACTATTTCATCCTTCTTCTCTGCTAGATTTCTGAAACTTAACATGGACAAAACAGAATTCATCATCTTTCCCCCATCTCACGCGACCCCCCCAACGAACCTAACCATTACAGTGCATGGCTGCCCACTCTCCCCAGTCCCACAAGCTCGCTGCCTCGGGGTAATCCTTGACGCTGATCTCTCCTTCAAACCACATATCCAAGCCCTTTCCACTTCCTGCCGACTTCAACTCAAAAATATTTCACGAATCCGTTCATTCCTCAACCAAGAATCTGCAAAAACCCTAGTCCATGCCCTCATCATTTCTCGCCTTGACTACTGCAACCTCCTGCTCTGTGGCCTCCCCTCGAACACTCTCGCACCCCTCCAATGTATTCTAAACTCTGCTGCCCGACTAATCCACCTGTCCCCCCGCCATTCCCCGGCCTCTCCCCTCTGTCAATCTTTCCACTGGCTCCCCATTGCCCAGAGACTCCAGTTCAAAACCCTAACCATGACATACAAAGCCATCCACAACCTGTCTCCTCCATACATCTGTGACCTCGTCTCCCGGTACTTACCTACACGCAACCTCCGATCCTCACAAGATCTCCTTCTCTACTCCCCTCTTATCTCCTCTTCCCACAATCGCATACAAGATTTCTCTCGCATATCACCCCTACTCTGGAACCCTCTACCACAACACATCAGACTCTCGCCTACCATCGAAACCTTCAAAAAGAACCTGAAGACCCACCTCTTCCATCAAGCCTACATCCTGCAGTAACCACCGATCAACCAAACCGCTGCATGACCAGCTCTATCCTCACCTACTGTATTCTCACCCATCCCTTGTAGATTGTGAGCCTTCGCGGGCAGGGTCCTCACGCCTCCTGTACCAGTTATGACTTGTATTGTTAAAGATTATTGTACTTGTTTTTATTATGTATACCCCTCCTCACATGTAAAGCACCATGGAATAAATGGCGCTATAACAATAAATAATAATAATAATAATGCATGACCACTGACTGCTCTCTTCTGGGTAGTTAGCCTGTGTCTCTGTGAGAGTTAACAGGGCACAGAGCTTTGCTTTCTCGGCCGCTCTGTGAAGCTAACAGAGCTGGTTAATACCGCCATATTGTGCCGCCATTTACTTAGCGGCAGGATATTTCCTGCACGGTGGATCCCGGGTTGCGAACGCACCAATCACATCAATAAATATATTCGGTGCGTTCCGCAACTCCTAACACTGATGGTGGTTCTGGTGATGTGTTACTGCATTGACAGTAGTTCTGGTGATGTGTTACAGTATTGTTCATGATTCTGGTGATTTACTGTACTGAAGATGGTTTTGGTGATGTTTTACTGTACTGATGGTGGTTCTTGTGATTTGTTACTGTACTGATAGTGATTTTGCTGATGTAGTAACGTACTGTAGATGTTGTAATGTTTAATTTATCAGACTTGATACTAAAGCATTATAATGTCAGTGTGCTGGAATAAAAATACAGCTGCCTGAAAGTCTGTCAGCTGAACAACAGAGAGACTCATGGCCAGAGAGAGTAAAAATAATTGCAGCGCCCCAGAGTCCTGGTCGTTGCAGTACTGTGGCTCCGCCACTATGGGGAGCTATGGTACGTCTGATTGCACTAACGGAGTCTCTCTGACCAGGTAACACCTCACTACACTTCACACTCCGGCCACCAGGGGGGGTGGTTCTATCTACTAGGCCACTCCTCACATTCTGGTAAAACTGGGGGTTGGACAGGAAGACAGGGAGAAGTAGCTGGGAAGAGCTAGCGAGAGGACCTGTCAGGGATGGGATCCTGGCAGACTCCTCAGAGCAGGACTAACCAGTGCACAACGGGAATACAGTAAAGAGGAATTGGGACCAGAAGGAGTCGTGCTGTTAGACCGAGGCAACATCCTTCTGAGGCGCAAACAGTCGGTGGCCGGAACGCCGAGCAAGTAAGAGACTTTAAGTACACTGCAAACCACGGCCGGACAGCCAATTACAGGTTGGCTGTCTCACTTAACACCTAAGCAGACAACGGAGGCAGCTGTGGGAGAGGGGCGACTCTAGGGTCCCGGAAGAACTCCAGGCCTACCCCGTCATACGGGTGCATCCTACCATATCACCTGGAGGACGGAGAGAACGAACATTAGAGAAAGACAGAACCAGTTGTGAGGACTATCCCGGGAGCTCAGCAGGGAAGGACTACAACACCCAGCGCTAGAAGGTAGACACTGATCCCCACCTGTAAAGAGAACTCCTGATGTGCCTTTGGACCGGCCGGTCTCTGACAACCCTGTTAACAGCGCTCTGGACTGAGGACTCTAAAACCTTCAGTAAAGAGGTAAAGAGACTACAACCTGGTGTCCTCATTATTTACCGCGACCTGCACCCCACAACCGCACCATTATCACCACTTATTGCACCGGACGTCCCCCACTGATAGACAGGGCCACGGACCGGGTCTACCCACCGTGACCACTCCAGGACTGAGACTCAGAGGCCCGGTACCGGGTACCCCTCGGCCCTGCGGCGGTGTGGGGGCGCTCCATTTTGGCGTCACGAACAGGATCTACTTAAGCCTGAGGAATCAGGTCATGTGTGCCTTGGAACTGTGAATTATTGTGCTCGAACTGTACTTTATTGAAAGGACTGTGTATTGCCATTTACCGCCAAAATTCCCCATTGCCGCGCACGGAGGGAGGAGCCTTAGCTACGTGGGCGGAACCAGACAAAAGAAGCGCGGAACGGAAAGCGCGGTAAGGCGCCAATCCCGGAAGAGGAACTCCGACCTCCAGCAGGTTAGTGGGAGGAAGGGACAGCCATGTCCGAGTCGGGAGGAGAGGAGGTGGCGGTCGCAGCCGCGGACGCAGGGGCAGCTCCGGTCCCCGCAGCGGGCGAAGCCGCGGCCCTAATACCACCACCGGTTGCCGCAGAACCCGCTGCCCCCGTCAGCCAGTCGGACACTGCCGCTAACGCAAAAGCCATAATGCCCTTCTCTATGCCCTACCTGCCCGGAGCGGCCTGGCTCCCACGATACTCTGGGGAGTCGCATACATTCACTGACTTTAAGGAAGGGCTCTGCAGCCTGCTCGAGTTCTATCCCCTGACAGAGCCTCAGAAGGTCCATATGATAACCGGCCAACTCTTTGGGGCGGCTCTGAGAGAATTGAAATCCTGGCCCGCTGAGGATAAAGGAACTGCACAACAGATTTTTGCCAAGCTTAAAGCCACCTTTGATACTCGCACTGCTACAGAAATTAAACTGACTTTTTATGGATGCAAACAAAGGCCACAGGATAGCTTACGGGACTATGCCCTTAATCTCCAGGAGGCGATGCGGGCCATTAAGCAGAGTGACTCCGGCAGCATGCAGGATGAGGATAAACTTCTGAAGGAGCGGTTCATTGAGGGGCTCCTGTGCAGTCACCAGCGGGGCCAATTGCACTTCCTGGCCATGCAAAATCCAGACTTGACTTTTGCGCAGTTTAAAGATAAAGCTATCCAGGCATTGCAGGAGCGACAGCCCAGCCGTGCAATACCACCCAGGCGCCCCGCTATCACATACCACCAGGAGGTGGCATCGGATACCCCAGTTGCCGCGGAGGTCGACGCCCAGAGCTTCGAGGACGACTCCCCTGCAGGACTCCGTCTTCAGATGCGGGAGCTGACCAGGAGCGTTGCTGCCCTAGCCTGGACGGTGCAGTCCCTACAGGAGGCCCCCAAAGAAAAGATCCAGCTAGCCTCGGGACCAGAGGATGTTCCCTGGACGCAACAGAAGAGGACCCCACCGACCAGAGGCCGGGACAGCGATCGCTTCCATCAGGACGGACGACCCATCTGCCGCCGATGTCACCAGGTGGGCCATCTTGCAAGGTACTGTCCTTTAAATGAGCAACCCCTGGGGCAAAGGGCCAACCCCCAGGAGTAGGACAGTCAGGCCCGCAGCATTGGAGAACCAAGTATATTGGAGGACGACCAGTTCTCCCTGTAGTGATTGATGGAATCTCCTTGAATGCTTTGCTGGACACCGGTTCTCAGGTGACGACTATACCTTACGTGCTCTACAAACGGTATTGGGAGGACGCTGATATTACTCGTGGCCCTGACGATGATTTCACCATAATAGCTAGTAATGGTCAGCCGTTGCCACAAGTGGGGTATAAGGAGGTCACCATCAAAGTGGGGCGGGTGGAATTGAAAGCCCAAGGGATTGTGATTGTTGATATTGATCGTCGAGAATGTAATCCCATGATGACTCTTGGTACTAATGTTATAGAAAATTGTCTTGCAGAAGTGATTGTTTTGTTGCAACAGGTGGCAGAAACCGCTGGCCACAGTGAGCAACGCGCCCTGCAGAAGGAAATCAGGGCTCTGATGCAGAGACAGCAGGTAGAGCTGACTGGTGGTGAGATTGGTCGTGTCACTGTGAGTGATTCAAACCCCATCGCGATACCCCCCAAGAGCGAAATGTTAATATGGTGTCGAGCAGCCATAGGTCTCAGGGGTAAGGACTACCAGGCCTTGGTAGAACCCGTATATTCAGACAATAGGCCTACTGTTCTGACAGCCCGGGGGGTGGTCGACGTCCGTCAGGGGAGAGTGCCCGTACGTGTCCTCAATTGTGGGGAGGAAGAGGTCCACCTAACCAAGTATACCACGCTCGCCAAACTGTTCACTGTCAATAATAGTGTAATACAGACACCTGAACCCTTGGTCCCGTCAAACGTGGCGGAGAACAAAGGTTCTGCAGAGCACTCGAAAGACTGGTGTCGGGAATTGCATGTGGGCACTGACTCTACCCCATCTCATCAAATACAGGGAGCTTACAGGGTGGTACACGAGTACGAGCAGGTATTCAGCAAACACCCCTTAGATTTTGGGCAGGTGAAAGGGATCCAACGTCACATCCCCACGGGAGATCACCGACCCATAAAAGAGAGATATCGCCCTGTACCCCCAGCTCATTACCAGTGTGCCAAGGACATGTTGCGGGAAATGAAGGAGGCTGGGGTGGTGAGAGACAGCTGTAGCCCCTGGGCAGCTCCGTTAGTCCTTGTTAAAAAGAAAGATGGTACAATGAGGATGTGTGTGGATTACAGGCAGTTGAATCGCATTACACATAAGGACGCATACCCACTGCCCAGGATAGAGGAGTCCCTGGCTGCTTTAAAATCTGCTAACTACTTCTCTACCTTAGATCTCACCAGTGGGTACTGGCAGGTTCCTGTAGCGGAGGCGGACAAAGAGAAGACGGCCTTCACGACACCAATGGGTCTCTGCGAGTTCAACTACATGCCCTTCGGATTGTGCAATGCTCCCGGGACGTTCCAGAGGATGATGGAGTGCTGCCTGGGACACATGAACTTTGAAACTGTGCTGCTGTATCTGGATGACGTCATAGTCTTCTCTAAGACCTACGAAGACCATCTGAAGCACCTGGCCGAGGTGTTTGAAGCCTTGTCCAACTTCGGCCTAAAGGTGAAACCGTCCAAGTGTCATCTGCTGAAACCTAAAGTGCAGTACCTGGGCCATGTGGTGAGCGCTGAAGGAGTGGCCCCAGACCCCGACAAGGTCACAGTGATCAAGGACTGGCCAAAGCCTAGTGACCTCCACGAAGTCCGGCAGTTCCTCGGGCTGGTAGGCTATTACCGGAGGTTCATTAAAGACTTCACCAAGAAGGCCGCACCCTTGCAAAACCTGTTGGTGGGCCAACCAAAGAAGACCAAGGGGAGGAACACCCCCTTTGACTGGAACGGGGAGCTGGAGGAATCCTTCACCTGCTTGAAGTCGGCGCTGACGGGAGAAGAGGTACTGGCTTACCCCGAATACGACCAACCGTTTGTGCTGTACACAGATGCCAGTAATGTGGGACTAGGAGCCGTGCTGTCTCAAGTCCAGAAAGGCAAAGAAAGAGTGATCGCTTATGCCAGCAGGAAACTCCGTCCCACGGAAAGGAACCCTGACAACTACAGTTCCTTCAAGCTGGAATTCCTTGCCCTTGTCTGGGCAGTGACGGAGAGGTTCAAGCACTACCTGGCCTCCGCGAAATTCACCGTTTTCACGGACAACAATCCACTAACGCATCTGGATACTGCCAAACTCGGGGCTTTGGAACAGCGGTGGATGGCCCGGCTGTCCAACTATGATTTCACCATCAAATATCGGGCAGGACACCAGAATGCCAATGCCGATGCCCTGTCCCAAATGCCCAATTTACCAGAAGTGGGAGAAGACCCGGAGGCACTTGAAGAGGTGGAGCTGCCTGCCTTCCATCGCCCCAAAGCCACTCAGAACTCTCACCATGTGAAGAACAGGCACAAGAACCCACCGGATGCCACGCTGAATCCCCTGCCCCACCACGGATGGGCAGAAACCCAGGATAGTGACCCCGCGGTCCGTCAGGTGAAGGAGCTCTTGACGCAGGCTGGGTTGCACCCTGGCCCAGATGATCCACAAGAAACCCAACAGCTGTGGAAGGGGAGAAGCAAACTGTTTATCCATGATGGCAAGCTGTGCAGGAGGAGCATCGACCCACGTACTCATGAATTGGTGTGGCAGATAGTGGTGCCAAGGCGAGATGTGCCCATGGTTCTGGGAGCCTACCATGATGGGGCCAGACACTTCGGATGGAGGAAGCTGGAGAAGCTGCTCCGAGGGAGGTTCTATTGGATTGGCATGAAGAGAACCATTGAGAAGTGGTGTCGGGAGTGTGGTCCATGTAGTCTGCGCAGAAAGGACCGTGACAGTCAACGGGCTCCCCTGCGGCCTATCATCACCAAACGGCCGCTTGAACTGGTCGCGCTGGATCATGTGAAGCTGACACCTAGCCGGTCGGGCTATATCTACGCCCTTACCATCGTGGACCACTACTCCAGGTTTTTGGTGGTTGTGCCTGTTAAAGATCTAACGGCCAGGACTGCCGCCAGGGCCTTCCAGCAGCACTTTTGTAGGCCCCATCGCTACCCAGAGAAGGTACTGACCGACCAGGGACCTGCCTTTGAAGCAGAAGTGTTCCAGGAATTCTGCCAACTGTACGGGTGTAAGAAGATCAGAACCACACCGTACCACCCTCAGACCAACGGGATGTGCGAGAAGATGAACCAGGTGGTAATCGATTTATTGAAGACCTTGCCTGTGGAAGAACGGAGCCTGTGGCCGATAAAGTTGCCTGACTTGGTGGATATGTACAACCACATCCCAGTAAGTTCCACCAACTGTACTCCAGCGTACCTGATGCGAGGAAGATCTAGTCGGTTACCCGTTGATCTGGATATGGGGGTCCTAGTACCCGAAGATACCCCGCCGGAGGCAGATTGGGATACAGAAAGGCAGCGAAGATATCGCGAAGTACAGGAGTGTGTAGAGAGGAGCCTCGCCCAGGCTAGGCAAAAACAAGAAAGGGACTACAACCAACACGCTCCTGCGATTCCTCTATCACCTGGTGAGCAAGTACTTAAACGAAAGAGGAGGTTACATAAACTCGATGACCAATGGGAAGCGGAACCGTATACCATCCTGCCGTCCGATTTCGACAACACAAAGGTCTGCCTCATCAGCAAGGACCAAGGGGAGACCTCAACAGCGGTATCCAGGGATCACCTTAAGGTCTGCCCCGATAAGTTGAAAGAGAGAGAGACGGTCCCAAAGATCTCCCCGCCGGAAGAAAAGGAGAAGATGTTCCATACCGTCCTTGGTGACTTTCCCCAGTCCTGGACTCAGATAAATCAAGCCATCGTTGTGCCTGTTCTAATGTTTCAACAGCCGGACCCGCCAGAAACAGTGGTGGCACCAGATCATCCGGCCCCGCTACCTCAACAAGCCTTACTTGATGATGCCATGCCAACCGTTGAACCGGTAAATCCTCCCTCTGCTGTCAGTGAATCTGCTGTACCCACTGTTGATAGCAGCAGCTCTGAGAACCCCAACCTGCCAGTGCTACCCCGATTCACTAGAAGTGTAGCTAGAAGACAGTGCACTACACCAGCGGTAGCAAGCATAGCGGGCCCCGTTAGGCCAATAGCAACCCCTGCGCTGCGAAGGTCCACACGCAGCACTCAAAATCTAACTCCCCTCCGCTACAAAACTTGGAGGTATTAATAAGGGCTGCTCTTTAGTTAAGAATGTTTTGGTGTATGTCTTTTGTTACAGTTTTTAAATGGACAATAGAGTAATGGACGGTGAATTGCTCAAAAACTTTCACAAGGGGACCCCTTTGTTTACCCGGGGTCCCCGCTGTTTCAACCACTGAACTGAGAGTCATAAACTGTGCATGACCTAACTTTTGCAACGTTCAAGAATCCTCACCTCCCGTAAAGGGAAGCACTGTTATGTTCAATTGTTATGCTATTTCAAAAAAATTTGTGTGTTTTCTGTTAACATGTGTTATTGTTCTTGTTTTCCCAGTCCCGGAGTACTGGATTTAACCGGAGGGGAGTGCAGCGCCCCAGAGTCCTGGTCGTTGCAGTACTGTGGCTCCGCCACTATGGGGAGCTATGGTACGTCTGATTGCACTAACGGAGTCTCTCTGACCAGGTAACACCTCACTACACTTCACACTCCGGCCACCAGGGGGGGTGGTTCTATCTGCTAGGCCACTCCTCACATTCTGGTAAAACTAGGGGTTGGACAGGAAGACAGGGAGAAGTAGCTGGGAAGAGCTAGCGAGAGGACCTGTCAGGGATGGGATCCTGGCAGACTCCTCAGAGCAGGACTAACCAGTGCACAACGGGAATACAGTAAAGAGGAATTGGGACCAGAAGGAGTCGTGCTGTTAGACCGAGGCAACATCCTTCTGAGGCGCAAACAGTCGGTGGCCGGAACGCCGAGCAAGTAAGAGACTTTAAGTACACTGCAAACCACGGCCGGACAGCCAATTACAGGTTGGCTGTCTCACTTAACACCTAAGCAGACAACGGAGGCAGCTGTGGGAGAGGGGCGACTCTAGGGTCCCGGAAGAACTCCAGGCCTACCCCGTCATACGGGTGCATCCTACCATATCACCTGGAGGACGGAGAGAACGAACATTAGAGAAAGACAGAACCAGTTGTGAGGACTATCCCGGGAGCTCAGCAGGGAAGGACTACAACACCCAGCGCTAGAAGGTAGACACTGATCCCCACCTGTAAAGAGAACTCCTGATGTGCCTTTGGACCGGCCGGTCTCTGACAACCCTGTTAACAGCGCTCTGGACTGAGGACTCTAAAACCTTCAGTAAAGAGGTAAAGAGACTACAACCTGGTGTCCTCATTATTTACCGCGACCTGCACCCCACAACCGCACCATTATCACCACTTATTGCACCGGACGTCCCCCACTGATAGACAGGGCCACGGACCGGGTCTACCCACCGTGACCACTCCAGGACTGAGACTCAGAGGCCCGGTACCGGGTACCCCTCGGCCCTGCGGCGGTGTGGGGGCGCTCCATAATCCCAAAATATTCTTTAACTACATAAATAGTAAGAAACTAAAAAATGAGAGTGTTGGCCCCCTTAAAAATAGTCTGGGTGAAATGGTGGATGAGGATGAGGAAAAAGCCAATATGCTAAATGACTTTTTTTCATCAGTATTTACAAAAGAAAATCCTATGGCAGACAATATGGTCAGTGATAACAAAAATTCCCCATTAAGTGTCACCTGCTTAACCCAGCAGGAAGTACGGCGGCATCTAAAAATCACTAAAATTGACAAATCTCCGGGCCCGGATGGGATACACTTCCGAGTACTGCAGGAATTAAGTACAGTCATTGAGAGACCATTATTTTTAATCTTTAAAGACTCCATAATAACAGGGTCTGTACCACAGGACTGGCGTATAGCAAATGTGGTGCCAATATTCAAAAAGGGGACAAAAACTGAACTTGGAAATTATAGGCCAGTAAGCTTAACCTCTACTGTGGGTAAAATCCTGGAGGGTATTCTAAGAGATGCTATACTGGAGTATCTGAAGAGGAATAACCTCATTACCCAGTATCAGCACGGGTTTACTAGAGACTGTTCATGTCAGACTAATTTGATCAGCTTCTATGAAGAGGTAAGTTCCGGACTGGACCAAGGGAACCCAGTAGATGTAGTGTATATGGATTTTTCAAAAGCTTTTGATACAGTGCCACACAAAAGGTTGATACATAAAATGAGAATAATGGGGATAGGGGAAAATATGTGTAAGTGGGTTGAGAGCTGGCTCAGGGATAGGAAACAAAGAGTGGTTATTAATGGAGCACACTCGGACTGGGTCGCGGTTAGCAGTGGGGTACCACAGGGGTCAGTATTGGGCCCTCTTCTTTTTAACATATTTATTAATGACCTTGTAGGGGACATTCAGAGTAGAATTTCAATATTTGCAGATGACACTAAACTCTGCAGGGTAATCAATACAGGGGAGGACAATTTTACATTACAGGATGATTTATGTAAACTAGAAGCTTGGGCTGATAAATGGCAAATGAGCTTTAATGGGGATAAATGTAAGGTCATGCACTTGGGTAGAAGTAATAAGATGTATAACTATGTGCTTAATTCTAAAACTCTGGGCAAAACTGTCAATGAAAAAGACTTGGGTGTATGGGTGGATGACAAACTCATATTCAGTGGCCAGTGTCAGGCAGCTGCTACAAAGGCAAATAAAATAATGGGATGTATTAAAAGAGGCATAGATGCTCATGAGGAGAACATAATTTTACCTCTATACAAGTCACTAGTTCGACCACACTTAGAATACTGTGTACAGTTCTGGTCTCCGGTGTATAAGAAAGACATAGCTGAACCAGAGCGGATGCAGAGAAGAGCGACCAAGGTTATTAGAGGACTGGGGGGTCTGCAATACCAAGATAGGTTATTACACTTGGGGCTATTTAGTTTGGAAAAACGAAGACTAAGGGGTGATCTTATTTTAATGTATAAATATATGAGGGGACAGTGCAAAGACCTTTCTGATGATCTTTTTAATCATAGACCTGAGACAGGGACAAGGGGGCATCCTCTACGTCTGGAGGAAAGAAGGTTTAAGCATAAAAACAGACGCAGATTCTTTACTGTAAGAGCAGTGAGACTATGGAACTCTCTGCCGTATGATGTTGTAATGAGTGATTCATTACTTAAATTTAAGAGGGGACTGGATACCTTTCTGGAAAAGTATAATGTTACAGGGTATATATACTAGATTCCTTGATAGGGCGTTGATCCAGGGAACTAGTCTGATTGCCGTATGTGGAGACGGGAAGGAATTTTTTTCCCCAATGTGGAGCTCAGTCTTTGCCACATGGGTTTTTTTTGCCTTCCTCTGGATCAACATGTTAGGGCATGTTAGGTTAGGCTATGGGTTGAACTAGATGGACTTAAAGTCTTCCTTCAACCTTAATAACTATGTAACTATGTAACAAAAAATTTACTTAAGCTCCCATACACTATAGACAGATGTCTGATCGTTTGGCTGGCAGCTATCTTACCTGGCTTTCCCATATACAGGAACGCTCACTCTGCTGAGCATTCTTGTGTTTTCTATGAGAGCCACTGTTAGGCTAATTTCACATTTGTGGACAAGGGCTTTGCGGAGGGCTACGTAGTTCCTCCGTTAAGCCATGCCCACTGCCGCACCTCTTCTTTCAGCTCTGCCTACATCGACATGCGTCCTGCATACCTATCTTTAACATTGCGTATGCAGGCCATGCGGATGCCTCTGCATGCATCGTTTTGACACTGCGCCGACCGCAACAAATGCAACATCTTGCGTTCGACACAGGTCAACGCAGCATCAAAACGACGCATGCAGAGGCATCCGCATACATCCGCATGGCCTGCGTACCCAATGTTAAAGATAGGTGTGCAAGATGCATGCTGACATAGGCGGAGCCAGGCTCGGACTGGCCCACCGGAGAACCGGAGGATCCTCCGGTGGGCCCAGGCACTGACACCTGCTCCAGGGGCCCCCACTGCTCCAGGGGCCCCCACTGCTCCAGGGGCCCCCCCGACCGCCAAATAATAATGGTAATAGTCTGCTCCAGGGGCCCCCACTGCTCCAGGGGCCCCCACTGCTTCAGGGGCCCCCCCGACCACCAAATAATAAGGGTAATAGTCTGGGGCATATTGCTGGACACACTGGGGACAGTGCTGGACATACTGGGGCAGATTGCTGGACACACTGGGGCAGATTGCTGGACACACTGGGGCAGATTGCTGGACACACTGGGGCAGATTGCTGGACACACTGGGGGCAGTGCTGGACACTGGGGCAGAATGCTGGACACACTGGGGCAGAATGCTGGACACACTGGGGCAGATTGCTGGACACACTGGGGCAGATTGCTGGACACACTGTCCGGGGACAATACTGGACACACTGGGGCAATATGCTTGACATACTGGGGCAGATTGCTGGACACACTGGGGCAGATTGCTGGACACACTGGGGGCAGGACTGGAGGCATGGGCAGAATCTAGATACAGGGCATGATTGGAGACACGGGGCAGAATGAAAGACATGGGGCAGGATTGAATCATGGGGCAGGATGGATACGATGGAGACAGATGGGGCAGGATGGGGAGATCATATGGTGTAGAATGGATACTCATGAGGGCAGGATGGGAGAACATATGGCTGAAGCCAGGAATTAGATAAACGGGGCCAGGGTGGGGAATATTATTACCATAGGGGCTAATTAAGGGATATTATTACTGCAGTGATGTATTTATTTTATTTTTTGAGTATACTGTTTTAAATGGGGGGGCGATCCTGTTACTGTGCAGAGTGACACTATATCGCCTTTTTTTCTTCATGTGGTGTAATGTAGAAGTTGTGAAAAATTAAGTAATGTGTTCTGCAAGCGGAGCTCGAGATAACTGTGTTATTTCCTGCAGAGACGAGTCCTGGCTGGATGAAGTGATGGCGGTCTGTGCTGGATGAAAGATGAAGGACTTCACCTAGAGACATCACTGGTGAGTCAGTGTTACCTATACACTGACACTATACACTGTATACTATATACAGCGGTCCTGTGTACAATGTCACCAGGGATCACTGTATTACCTATACATTATATACAGAGCTCCTGTGTATAATACCACCAGTGATCTCTGTATTACCTCTACACAGACACTGCATACTAAGTACAGATCTCCTGTGTATAATGTCACTTAGGCTGCTGTCACACATTCAGTATTTGGTCAGTATTTTACATCAGTATTTGTAAGCCAAAACCAGGAGTGGGTGATAAATACAGAAGTGGTGCATATGTTTCTATTATACTTTTCCTCTAATTGTTCCACTCCTGGTTTTGGCTACAAATACTGATGTAAAATACTGACCAAATACTGCTAGTGTGACGGCAGCCTTATGGTGATAGTATTGTGTTTTGGTTTTTTTTATTTCTGATCAGTATTGTAGTATTCAGTCACTATGTGGTGGTAATATGTGGTCTGGAAATGGTGTTGTGATATTTGTCCCTTGTATGTGCTATTTGGTCACCAAGTGGTGGTAATATGTGGTCTTGACATGGTGCGGTGGTATTTGTCCCTTGTAGTATTATTCGGTCACTATGTGGTCTGGTCATGGTGTGGTGGTATTTCTTCCTGTATGTGGTATTATTGGTCTTGGTATAGTGGATTGTGTTGTGTATGGTGGTCATTTGTTCTCTGTGATATTAATTAGGAGAATATTCTTTATTTCCATTAGAGTTTTAATGCTTTGTACACAGCAGCGGAGATGCACTTACAGGGGGTTTCCTGTGGAAAAAAGTAATCACCTCTCCACAGGATAAGTGATAACATATTGATTGGTGGGGGTCTGACTGCTTGGACCCACTCAGCAAAATGTGGAACTTTTTATCCCCATTAGACTGGAGTGGCATGTCCGACTAGATCACTGATCCATTCATTCACTCAGTGGCTGCACTTGTTTTTTTCTGGAAGCCCCAAAGAGAATGAATGGAGCTGCGGTCAGAAATCCCACCTGCCGCTGCATTTTAAAATAGGGATAAAAGTGTCCTGTCAGGGATAAAACTTCCCCTTTCTTCTGATCGGTGCAGTTTCTAATGGTCGGACCGAAGCGATCACCTATCCTGTGGAGCCCATGGATCAGTGATAACTTGTTTTAACCAAGAACTCCATTAATGTAAACTACCGTAATTATACATCCCAGTTATTGGGGCACACGGTAGATGTGCAGCAGCCGCCGGTGTTTTACAGCCGATGCTCCACTATAATGACAGATATTTGCATATAGCTGTAGGGTGGGCCCCTAGAGTCCATTCCTCTGGTGGGCCCCAGACACCCCAGTCCGACGCTCGGCGGAGCTGAAGGAAGAGGTGCAGCAGTGGGCAGGGCTTAACGGAGGAACTGTGCAGCCCTCCGCAAATCCCTCGTCTGCAAATGTGAAACCAGCCTCAGACATCTCTGGCAACAGCTTATCACTTGCAGAACAAAAGGAGTTACAGTCCAAAATTGAACATACTGGATTCTTATTTCCCCTGACAATCATCAGTCAGAGCCACCCATACACATTAGACTATCAGCGCGGAATCTGTTGATATCGGCAGGTTTGGCCAAATTTAGTCTAATATGTATGGGGGTCTTAACTAGTATCTAAAGGGTATGGGCACTGTCAGGGTATGTGCACATGACTTCTTTTAGATATCTGCGAATCCCTGGAGCTTTTCAAACCGACATATAGTCATAATTTTTTCCTTTTTTTGCTTCTTTTTGGTCGTCTTTTCCAACATCTTTCAGCCATCACACTTTAGCCTCTTCATGTTTTAGAAAACCTGAAGCAGTTAAAAAACCCTCAAAAGACTGAACATATGAACAGCAAGTCATCTTTATATTGAATGTATGAACTCAGTATTTTTAGCAAATATATAGCACTTTTTCGGGCAGGTTTAGGGCCGACATTAGCAGCAGGCAGACCAGTCAGCTGCCTAGGGCCCCCGCTCCCCAAGGGGCCCCCAGCCAGTGGTGTGCTGGTAAAAGTGGCACATCACACAGCCTCTATGGGGTCCATGAGTCAGGGGGGGCCCGTCTTCCGCCAGCGCCCCCCCCCCACCGCCACAGCATTCAACTATGCAGGCGTTATCAGTTCAAAGCAATGATGGAGGAGAGAGCGTCAGATGATGCTCCCTCTCCCATCATTCCCCTCTGCCTCTGACACTGCGGATGCGCGATGACATCACTTCATCGTGCACCCACTGTGTTCCGCCGCTGAGACAGGAGCCGAGCCTGGAGCAGCACAGGCATGAGGAAGGGTGAGGATCGTGTGTGTGTTTTTTTAAAATATATCAATGAGTAAGTACTGGACTGTGGAGCCATTCTTGGGGGGGTATATTCTATGGGGGGCTACATTATATTCTATGGGGGGCTATATTATTTTCTATGGGGGGTTACAGTATATTCTATTGGGGGTGTCGGGACCACACTCAGTCGGAGCAGCCTTTGGAAGTGGGGAATCACCAGAAATAATACACAAGACACGTCTCGTATAGTATATCACTGGGAAGCCTCTGAAGCACGCCTGCCTTCAAGGTGCTATCCCCTCTTTATATAGTTGTACAGGTAGTTTCAGTGGTTATACAAGTTTTGCTTGTTTAAACAAAGAGAGAAAAGAGAAGACAAAAGAAAACAGTTTCGGCTATGTGATAGTTTCACAACAAACAAAACAGTACAGTTTCACCTAAGTGGCAGTTTCACAAACAAAAAATAGGATTTCACACTATGGCTAAAATGTCCTTGAAAGGACAGGTCAATATTGATCACAAATTCTTTTTGGTTCATTGAGGTAACCATTTTTGTTCCGCTCTTCACAATCCCCCCTTTGACATATTCCATTCAAAACCTTGTCATATAGACGATTATTTTAGTCATTCTTTTTGTGATATTAAAAAAAAACACTTTATATTCTCGCATCCATTACACAAAATTTATTTGTGCATACCGAGATACCCTTGAATACAACCTTGAATAATACATATATAATTACAATAACTATAACTTTATGTATTAGGCTTTGCATAATCCCGGTAACCCACCCACCGATCCCCCTGAACCAATTGGCCGGGTTAAGAAAAGAAAAGGTATACTTGTGGCTGATACTGGTGAATGGGTACAGATCCAACAATCTGCCAGGGGTTGCGTATTATTTAACAAATCATGCACTAATTTTCTATGATGTTGTACGAATCTATTGTTCAAAGGGGCTAGAGAATTCAATCTTTCCCATGCCTCCGTTGAGGTTAACATTATTAACATCAATATCATGAGTCTTATACTGCTTTTTTGCAATGGCTTGCATGTATCCATGATGCCTTTCCTTCAAGCTTGACTGCTGTTGGAGTTGTTAACAGGACTTGGAAAGGTCCGTCAAATCTCAGTTCCAGAGTCTTTCTGGTGTGTCTTTTCACGTAGATTTGATCACCAAGTTCCAACTTGTGGCCTCCTTCGAGATTTTCTGGATCTGGAAGGGAAGCAAAAACTTGCGAATGCACTTTAGTTAAACGTTTTTGTAATTCTTGTACATAAGCAGTTAACGTCTCAGTATTCAACATCAGTTGTTGTGGAAAATAACAACCCAAATTTGCTGCTCTACCAAAAAGAATCTCATGTGGTGACAGCTTAGCCTTCCCCCTTGGGGCGTTTCGGATGGAATACAGGGCAAGTGGTAGACACTCGGTCCAAGGCTTTCCTGTTTCTGCCATGGCCTTCTGGATTTTTAATTTTATTGTTCCATTTAATCTTTCCACTTTACCTGAACTCTGTGGGTGATACGGAGTGTGAAACTGGTTTTCTACTCCCAACATTTTCATAACATTCTGGAATATTTCTCCAGTAAAATGGGTACCCCTATCTGACTCGATCACCTCAGGCATGCCGTAACGGGGTATCAGTTCATGTGCTATTTTAATGGCAGTAGTTTTTGCTGAGGCTTTACGAACTGGATAAGCCTCTGGCCACCCTGAGAACATGTCCACACACACAAGCACATATTCGTATCCATTGTACCTAGGAAGCTGGATGTAGTCGATCTGGAGTCTTTGAAAGGGATACAGTGGTCTTACATGATGCTTGGTTGGGGTTTTAATGGTCTGACCTGGATTGTGTGCCAGGCATATAGCGCATGCAGCACACATGTTCCGAGCGAAATTACCAAAGCCTGGAGCCAACCACCTTTCTTTTACCTTGAGCGTCATACCGTTTGCCGATACATGCGTAGGTAGGTGGAGGTCACTCACCACTGCGGGGTACCAGGCTCTGGGTAAACACAACAAAGTTCCTTTTTTCCATAATCCTTGCTGATCTTCTGCCCCTTTTTTCTGCCACTGCCCTCTTTCTTCGTCGTCTACCTGTTTCTGAGCTTCCTTCAATCTCTCCTCATCATCTTCAGAGCTATCTAGTGTGTGGGCATGATGTAAGGGTTTACGTGCTGCCTGTTTTGCTGCTTTGTCGGCTTTATCGTTACCCCTGGCTTCCTCGGTGTCGAGTCTCACATATGCAGCTACCTTTATCACCGCTATTTCTTTAGTTTCTTGTGCTGCCTCCAGAATCTGTCTAATGAGGGAGGCATGTTTAACAGGTTGGCCTGAAGCAGTCATATAACCTCTGGCTCTCCATATTACGCCAAAATCGAAAATAATGCCATGTGCATATCTAGAATCAGTGTATATGTTTGCTGTCTGATCTTTGGCTATTTTTAGAGCTTCAACTAATGCCGTAAGTTCTGCTTCTTGTGCAGACTGATTAGCAGGGAGAGGTTCTGCTTTCAGCACTTCATGCTGAGTTACTACCGCATAACCTGTATGAAATTGTCCATTCATATCTGCATATCTACTGCCATCTATGAAAAGTTCAAATGTAGCATTACAGAGTGGCTTGTCACGTACATTACGTAAGCCCTGAGTCTCTTGTTCCATTAATTGTACACAATCATGCATTGACTCTGATGGGTCAAAGGAGTTGGAGAGTGCAGTTTCCTCAGGTATGGTACCCCCCTCAGACTCTAAAGGGAGCAAAGACGCGAGATTAAGAGTCTGAACCCTGGCAAAGGAAATGTTGGGCGGCAGTAGTAGGGAACATTGGAGACGGAGGTGTCTGGCCATTGAAATATGTTTAGGTTGGACCTGGTTAAGAATGCCATGTACATCATGAGTGGTCTGAACTAGAAGTGGGTGATCAAGAACAATCTCAGAAGCTTTATCTAATAACAGTGAAATTGCGGCTACTACTCTTACACAAGAAGGTGCGGCTCTAGCTACAGGGTCCAGATGAGCTGATATGTATGCCACAGGTCTCTGTTTGTTTCCATGTTTTTGTGTGAGCACCCCTGTAGCATGTGAGGATATCTCAGCTGCCATCAATTGAAAAGGTTTAGTGTAGTCTGGGAGTCCCAGAGCCGGAGCTGATACCAGTGCTATTTTCAAAGAGGAAAATGACTGTTTAGCCTCTTCACTGAGTGAATATGGCGTGTTGGCAATACAGTCATATAAAGACTGCATGAGTTGACTTGCATGTATGATCCACTGTCTACAGTGTGAAACAATACCCAGGAAAGCACGCAGCTGTTTGTGATTCCTGGGTTCAAGCATGTTACGTATGGCTTCCGTACGTTGAGGTGTGAGGTGTCTGATGCCCTGTGATATGCAGTGACCTAAGAACACGACTGTTTGTTGACAAGCCTGGAGTTTCTGTCTATTTACTTTACAGCCTTCTTGCGCTAGGAAAATTAAGAAATTAACAGTTGAGGTAACTGCCGTCTGCTCATCAGGGCAACAAATAAGTAAGTCATCTACATACTGTAGAATGACTACTCCTGGTTCTGGGGTGAAATTTTTCAGCACGGTCTGCATTGCTTCAGAGTACAAAGTTGGTGAGTGTACCATACCTTGTGGCAATCTTGTCCATGCTAATTGTTTACCCTTGAATGTAAAGGCAAACAAATGCCAACAGTTCTTATGTAGTGGCACAGAAAAAAATGCGTTTGATAAGTCAATTACCGTAAAATATGCAGCAGTGCTGGGAATTTGAGACAGTAAGGTATGAGGATTCGGTACCACAGGGGTGACCAGTGCCAAAACCTTATTGATTTCCCGTAGGTCGTGCACCATGCGATATTTCACCATAGTTTCTTTGGAGGAAACTTTCTTTTTAACAGGATATAAGGGTGTATTGGCGGGTGACCTGATTTCTACCAAAACACCTTGTAATACATAATCCTGAATTTGTTGAAAAATCGCCAGTTCTTGCTGGGCGCTGATGGGGTATTGCCTAAGCTGAGGTAAAATGGTTCCCGGGGCAGTTTCTAACAGTATAGGAGCTACTGATAAGAATCCTACATCAGTGTCTCCTTTTGCCCATAGGCTGTCAGGAACCCGAGACAAGTCAATTTTTGCTTGTTGAGTGTAAATTTCGGGAAAATCCTCCATTGCCTGTATTCTAACATATTGTTCCAGAGTTTCTGCATCTTCAGGGATGGTCAGCATAACTGTGCCATTTTCTCTAAAATGGATGTTTGCGTGCATTTTACTTAAGACATCAGTACCCAGCAAGCAGGTAGGTGCACCTTTAGCAAATAAAAATTTGGATAGAAAGGTTTTAGGGCCAAAGCTCACATTTAAAGGTTTTGTAAAAGGCAACGCCTGAATTTTACCATCATACCCTTCTGCATATGTTACCTTTGAGGATATATTGTCAGGATATGGTAAAAAGTCTTGATTTAAAATGGAGGATGTTGCTCCCGTATCTATCAGAAAAGGTACATTTTTACCCTCAACCTCAACTTGTATTATTGGTCTTCTAGAAGGAAGAGAGACCTGCATAACCTTCAGTCATTCTGAGCTGTCTGTTTGATCAGGCACTGGGTTATTTATCCTATTTTTGGGTACAAAGGTTCCTGAATCTATATCTGCTTTTCTCTTCCTACATTCCCTTTGGAAATGTCCTGGCTTCTTACAGTAATGACAAGTAAACTTTTGATTAGCAGAGCCAGTATTAGCCTGTGCAATTCTTACTGGCTTAGAATTTTCTCTTAAGTCCATTTCTATCCCTACAGCTTTCTGTCTAGCCAGGTGTGGGTCTTCCAAGGTTCTCCAATCAGGGGTTGCGGCCTTAAGCTTTTCCTTCACTTTTGGAGACAATCCATCTATAAAGGTTTTTGTAACTAACCTCATCATTCCTGAAGCGGTTAGATCCATGCCTTCATCTCTGGAATTATTTTCTACACTTAGATAATATTCGTCTACTGATTGTCCAGATTTCTGAGCCACCACTCCCGTTGTTCCTCTCTGCCTCTGTTTTTCCCTCATGAAGACCATTAAGTGATCTATAAATTGCGTACCTGATTCTATCGTTTGTAAGGCACCATCTCCTGCCTGGGGCCTATGTACCTGTAGATTTGCTAATAGCTCCTGGAAGAGTCCAGGAGTCATTTTCATTCTACATAATTCTTCTCCATCTGCCCAAACTCCAGCGTGAGTCTGCATAATTTGCTGTATATATTGTGCAAATCTAACTGGACACTGGGTGGGATCTGGTGCGTTATGCAAGAGAGACATGCCTTCAGCGGGGGACCAAGGGAAATATTGTCGAGTTTGGTGATATCTAGTTCCCATTACTCCGTCAGCACCAGGTTCCCTAAAGGGTCTTGGTACTACCCTAACAGGGGCAAGTACAGCGCCATGTCTAGGTGTACCACAGGCTAGGCAATCATTTCTCCAGTCTGGATTTTGTTGTCCACAGTGAGGACATACCCATCCTCCTGGTCCGGCTAAACTTTGAGGTGGTGTTTGGAGAAAAGATGGGGCATGTGGGTTAAGGTATGGGGGTGGGGTGTTCTTATATTCCACATTTTGTTTTTCTCCATAGCCTGCGGGTCTAATACACCACTTTTTATTCTGTTGATTATATGTCCATCCCTCTTTATCTGCTACCCTAGAGACATCAATCAACGCTTGTATCTGATCTATCCATTTCTTGTCTCTGATTATGCCTTTTTTTTTTTTCTTTCCTGAATTCCTTCCCATTTTTTCCTACTAAAGGCTTCTGCCTTAGTAACTCCAAACTTACTAAAAATCTTTCTCAGCCCCTTAGTGGCATCTTCACCACTTCTCTCCTTTATGATAGTATAGATATCTAATTCTTCTGGTTCCGACTTTGTTTGCTTATTCCCCATTTTCTTATCCTGAGCTTTTTTCTTTTCTTGCCCTAGGTGGCGTTTGGGTATGAGAATACCTCGTTACCTTCTTCCTAAGGAGCTAGGATGTTTAACGGCTTCTGCGTACCGTGCTGATGTAAGAAAATCCTGATTCCTACACCTATAGCAAACAACACAAATGCAACCAGACAGAGGATCAAAATACAACGTATCTTGTCCCAGGCTAATTTATCTGTCCTGGGCTCATACTATCATACACTTATCCGTCACCAGGTTTTCGTCAAAGACAGGATCAGAGATTGAACATAGGCGCGGAGGTCTCCCCGAAAGGACGCAACCACGTTGCCCAGTGGGACAGTCACTTCTTCTGTTTCAACACCCTGGGCAGCTTATAGGGCTATTCCCAACTTCCACACACCTTCTATTCACATTCACTCTCATTCAATGCCGTACTCCGTGAGGTGGTCAATTCCTAAGTAGTTCAAGAACCCGAGCTATAGGTATCCTCCTCTACTAGAACTACCCGCTAAAGGACACGACACAGAAAATCTTACGGACAGTGCAGGGCAGATATAAGAGATCTAACAGTGTCTCTTACCTGGCCAGGTTTTTATTCATCTGCCGTCCATTATCCCAGATTCTCTTTTCGTTCGTATTCTGCCGGTGTTCTTGAAGGAGTACACAGACCTCGGGTCCCTGTTCAGGCGCCAGGAAATGTCGGGACCACACTCAGTCGGAGCAGCCTTTGGAAGTGGGGAATCACCAGAAATAATACACAAGACACGTCTCGTATAGTATATCACTGGGAAGCCTCTGAAGCACGCCTGCCTTCAAGGTGCTATCCCCTCTTTATATAGTTGTACAGGTAGTTTCAGTGGTTATACAAGTTTTGCTTGTTTAAACAAAGAGAGAAAAGAGAAGACAAAAGAAAACAGTTTCGGCTATGTGATAGTTTCACAACAAACAAAACAGCACAGTTTCGCCTAAGTGGCAGTTTCACAAACAAAAAATAGGATTTCACACTATGGCTAAAATGTCCTTGAATGGACAGGTCAATATTGATCACAAATTCTTTTTGGTTCATTGAGGTAACCATTTTTGTTCCGCTCTTCACAGGGGGCTGTATTATATTCTATGAGGGTGGATTGCATCATACTCTTTGATGGGGCTACATTATATTCTATGGGGAGGTGGGCTGTATTATATTCTATGGGGGCTACATTAAATTCTATGGGGGCTGTATTATATTCTATGAGGGAGGATTGCATCATACTCTATGAGGGGGCTTCATTATACTATATGAAGGGGCTACATTGTATTTTATGGGGAGCTGCATTATATTCTATGGGGGCTAAAATATATTGTATGGGGGCTATATTATAATTATACTATATAAGGGGGCTGCATCATATTCTATGGAGGGGCTGCATTATACTATATGAGGGGGGCTGCATTATATTGTATGGGGGTTACATTATATTGTATGGTGGGGCTACATTATATTCTGTGGGGTGGCTACATTATATTCTGGGGTGGCTGCATTATACTCTATGGGGTGGCTGCATTATACTGTATCGAGGACAATGGAGAATACATTACACTGTATGAAGAACTGTTGGGTGCATTATACTATGAGAAGTGAATTGTACTACATGGATGACTATGGCGATGCACTATACTATATGGAGCACTATGAGGAGTGTATTAAACTATATGGAGGACTGAGCGGTGTATTTTATTATATGGAAGACTATGAGGCATGTATTATAGTATATGGAGGACTAAGGAGTGTATTATACTATATGGAGGACTATGCGGAGTGTATAATACCATATGTAGCACTATGAGGAGTGTATTATACTATATGGAGGACTGAGCAGTGCATTTTAATATATGGAGTACTATAGGGAGTGTATTATACTATATGGAGGACTATAGGGAGTGTTTTATACTATATGGAGGAGTATGGGGAGTGTATTATACTATATGGAGGACTATAGGGCACATTATATTATATGGAGGGCTATGGGGTATGCATTTTACAATATGGAGGACTGTGGTGCACATTATAATATATGGAGAACTATGGGGTGTATTATACAACAAGCAAAATGCTGCATATTCATAGAGAAATCATTGCTCTCAGCAGCACATCGCCGGTGTAAACTGGAGATGTGCTGCTGATAACATGTTACTGTATTGTGATCTGTTAGTGATCTATTAGTGATCGTTCTGTCCCATCATTATTCCTCAGTTGGTGTAAAGAGGCCGGGAAACAATCAAACGACTTCAATATTGTCGATCACACTCGTTTAGCCGCCTGAACTCAGCACATGTAAGTATAACAGAAATGCTTCTGTGTGATGTGCAATATGTTAGCATTTGGGGCCCTCAGGGACTGGAGTACATTTGTCACATTTTGCACCACTATTGTGGTGCAAAGCATGTTGAATTTGTTTGGTTTGCTTGACCATGACCCCTCCTCTCTGAGTTTCACTCACTTTTCAAAATCTTGTTGAAGATGGCAAGGACTTACCCAAAAACACCAAAAGTTACACCATTTTTGCGCTAATATTGAGGCATTTTATGCAGTTTTATGTCATAAAATTACTTTATGAATTGAATCTTTTATACAGAGAACTTGCACATCAAATTACAATGGGATAGAATGTAACTTGGGAACTTTCAATATCTTCAGGGTCAGGGTATAGAGATGAATGAATTTATTAAACTGGAATTGAATTCTTTCTCCTTCAATTTAAAAAAAGATGCAAATTAGCGGACAGCTGCTGCGACCATTTTGCTGAACCGCAAGGGGCCAGGCAAATGGTTAACAAAATAAAATTAATACTCACCTCACGGCTCACCTGTATTGCCACCCCTGCACCCTGCCAAACAGTTTTCTGTGTCTGTACTTTCCCTTTCTCCCATCGTAAACTTTATCTTTGGTATTTGCACTCCAGGCATGTTCTTCCAGCTGGACAAGGCCTTAAATGTCACTGTGCACCATCCCGTTACAATGAGCATTGTGACATCACAATGTTACAACGTACTGTACATCAACTGAGTGACGGCAGGGCCCAAAATGACATCAGTCAGAGGTCTTGTTGAGCCATAAACCAAGACCTGGAGTGAAGTGGGCCGAAGAGAATGTGCACAATATGGAGGGAGAAAGGAAGAGGCGCTGAGGAGGCAGGCTATTGGGCAGGAAGGGCAGGTGTGCGGGGAGGTGAGTATTCTTTATTTTTTCAACTTACGTTTATTCGGCTCTGGAGTCCAAAGTGACCCCAGATTAAACTAGTCTATAGTCTGTATTAATACAATTATAAAAACTAAATGTCTACCTAATTTAGCCAATCTAATATATATGACAGCCTTGCCTCTCCCTAACAACAGATTTAAGGAAACTAGAAATGAGGATGTTGGTTGTCAACATGCCCAATCCTTTGTTATGTCTGAAGGTTAACCTGCTCCTAAAGTGTCTGGTAGTTTGTGTCCATCTATCCAGATTTATAATGCGTTTGAGGTAAAAAGCTGGTGGCCGGATAAGTATCAGTTATCTTATGTGTATGGCAAGCCTTATTCAGAATATACTAAAGTTGCCTTTGCTAACAATGGCACATAGAGTTGCAAGCTGAGTGCCAATTCATAATTATTATTATTTTATTATGCCATTATTCATTGATAGATGTCATAATCCTGAAGATATAAAGAAGAGAGCACTGTCATGCGTCTTTGTTCGAACCAGCCTGTGCTCTATGGTCGGCTTCTCTGTACGATACACCTTTTATCCGGGTGTTTCATTTCTGTTATCCTTGCGTCAGTCTTTTGAGAGTAACAGGTGTTTTAATTTACTCATTTATCTGCCCTATCACCTTTCGGGTGTGGTTTTATATACTTTCTCCCTGCTGGAATTTCCTGCTGGTGATGGTCCCATTTGATTTCCAGCCATATAGGTGTTGTTTAAGCCAGTCAGTGAAAGATCAGCTAGGGTCTATCTCTTTGCTGTTTATGTTCTTTACCCTGCACCTATCTTCTGCTTCTTTTTAGGAAGTAAGTGGCATATTCTCTAACAGTACGTACATAATCCTTTATTTTGTATTTCGTGCTTTGTATTAATCACTCTGGGATCTCTTTCTATTTCAGCACACTTTCCCTTCTGTAGGTAATTTGTACTTTGCTCTGCTTCCCGGTTCTTTAGGAGGAAAGTGACGTGCTCTATGGCCTTTCAGGCAGCATAGGTCCGAGTTGCCATCATCTAGTCTGTGGTTAGGGCTATCTCAGCTCACGCAGGAACTACTAGGGACTGTGGGGTCAAGATCTCTAGTCTGTACAGGAACCGGCAAGGTCAGTTGTAGTTTCTAGTGTGTTACTTAATTTCCAGAGTGAGTTGCTACACTACTATAACAAGCCCATAGGGTGAAACAGTATTCTGCAAGAAAAGTCAAGGTGATAGTGAGTGGCGTGTTCACCTGAGGTTGTGAATGTCTCAACGCCAAAATAGTAATTTCAGCTGCCCTAGTCACGTCCGGGAATAGAAAAAATCTTCATCTGCATGTGTATTAAGAAGTAGCGGGGTTCTCTCTACAAAGACTTAAATGTGTTCTTTAGGGGTTTTAAGAAGCACAGTGAGATGAACGTTTCTGGTTGACCACGCTGTTGTGAATACAGTAGTTCCACTCTGTGGTTGTGCTTCATGTAGGTTTATTTAACATGTCTAAAGTTCATGCATACACATGTAGTTCTTCTTTGACAAAAAGTTTGGTGTGAACTTGAAACACATTAAATAAACCTACATCAGGAACAACCACAGTGTGGAACTACTGTTTATTCACAGCAGCGGGGTCAACCAAAAACGTCTATCTCCCTCTACTTCTTAAAACCCTTGAAAAACACATTTAAGTCTTTTGACATGTAAAAATCTGTCATTTCTATTCTGCGTTCTATTGCGGTACGTGTCACATGGATGTACACACAGATGGCCAAAAGAAAATCACACAGGTAATAAAAATGTCCATCTCACACATACATTTTTTTAAAGCAGATGTGTTTAGGTGGTCTAAATGTGTATTCCAATCCCACAATTTACTGTTATGAAATATTGCTAAGAAATGGCATAAAATTACGATTGGTGGGAACATCACTGGTATTAGTACAATGATGAAAAGATTTTTTGTAGCACTTAAACACGTCCAGCATATCAGTTTTATATTCGGGATGTGGTTGTGATCTGCACCGTCTTTCATGTTACTGCACCTGTGGTTTTCTATACGGCATTAACAACAGGTCACTTGACAGTTGTAAAATTGCACTAATCACAGATAATTAAAGGGAAATTTACAAATTACTAATAAATGGTAGAATAATCAATATCAATTACACAATTACTACAATAATACGTCAGGAACAGACAAAATAAAATGGCAGTCATTACGTTAAGTATTTGCTATTATCATTCTATGATGTGGTAACTTATATATGGTTATATAGGTTAAAAATTTCAACCTTTCTCAAGGTACGTTATAATAGATGAATGTGGATAAAATCTGCGCTGCTGTGACAAATAATGAATCCAGATATAGTTGTAAGGTGTTCAGGTGGTTTATTCAACGCGTTTCGAAGCTCATGGCTTCTTCTTCAGGAAGTTTCCACACAAAGATATCACCTTTCTCAAGGTGACATCTTATGAGGGTGCATAACTTGTGTAAAATTTACTGACTGTAGCTAGTTCATTGGTGAAGTTAACAAGTACCTAAATATAGTTTCTAAACTGTAAGTCCCTGTTATGTTAATGCAAAACACACGCACGGCACTCATGTACCTTTAAATTTAATGATGACTACTGTTATTTCTGCACAGCAAAGACAGGTGAGATCTTTGATCAAGAGTCAAGACCTGAAATGTGAAGCCGTAGTGGTGTAGTCAACCCGGCTGTAGAGTGTATTTTGGACTGCCTGGGTGTTGTTGGCAAGTCCTGTGTGAGAGCAGTGTATCGATGTTATATAACTAGAAGTAATTTCCATTGAAATTGTTCCTAATTGTGAATGGAATCCAAATTCTGTTTACACAAGCTTGAGCAGAAGGGGAGAGCAGGTCAGTACTTCTGGCTTGTCCTCCTAGTGTGTGAGATACCAAGTTGTGTTAGTTATTGTTATCGCCAAGCTGTGTGACATACTGCAGGTACCCCAAAGCTATGTAACAAAAATTTTGTCAAGCTGTGTGCCATAAACATTAACCACCAAGTTTTTTCCAATGCTTGTAACTGTCAAGTTCTGGTGACTGTAACAATTAGCCTTAACCTACTTACTGGAGTAAAGTTCAAGCAAACTTCATCCATGTGAAGGAGGCTCCAACACCTAAACTTCCATCCCTGTTACAGACCACCATGTGTGTACAATTATTAAGCAATTTGTATTTTTGATGATTAATTTTATTATAGAACAATAACAATAATGTCGGTCAAACCAAAATGTTAATAATCCTGGACATTTAACCCCTTCACAACATGCGCCATACATGTACGGCACAGCGGGAGGTGCCGAGCCCTGCCACGATCAAATGCGAGTGTCAGTTCTATATGAGAGCTGACACCCTGCAGCAAAGCCCATGATCAGTGCTAGAACCGATTGAGGGCGTTTAACCCCTTTGATGCCGCTGTCAATAGTGACAGCAATATCGATCGGCATAGCAGAGGAAGAGAGCTCCCTCTCTGCTACGATTGGCACAACACGATTACTATCTAATTCTGCCTATGGTGTCCATGGTGACCCAGGTCAAAAGATGGCCACAGGGTCACCCAGGGACTGTGGCCTGTAAGCTCCTGCTCAGAGAAGGAGCTGACACACCTCTTCCAGGCAGGAGCTGACACATTGGTTCCTTGTCTGTGAGACACTGGTCTGATGTCATGCAATGCAAAAGCATTGCAGAATATTAGATCAGCTGTCAGGGCAGGGAAAGTTGATGTCTCATACTGGGAAAAACAAGTTTTAAAAAAAGTTTTAAAAAAAGTTTATAAAAACTGTAAAAATATTTTTAAAACATCACAAAATAAAGAGCAAAAAAAAAAAATCCACATATTTGGAATGACCTGACCAATAACACTGTCTCACTAGTTATCCCCTTCAGTGAACACTAAAAAAAAATGCCAAAAAAATGTGCCTTTTATCATACCGCTGAACAAAAAGTGGGATAATGCTCGGTAAAAAGAAGTAATGTAAATAAAAATGGTGTAGCTGAAAATGACACCTTGTCCCGCAAAAAATTAACCTGCCATAAAGTTCCATCAGCACAAAAATAAAAAAGTCATAGCTCAGAATAAAATGATGCAAAAACAATTATTTTTTTCTATAAAATAGTTTTTATTGTGTTAAAGCGTTAAAACATAAAAAATTATAAAAATGAGGTATCGCTGTAATTGTAGTGATCCAAAGAATAAAGTTGTCTTATCATTTTTACCACACAGTGAAAAGCATTAAAAAAAAATTCCTGAATTGCTGTTGTTTGTTCATTCTGCCTCCCAAAAATCGTAATAGAAAGCAATCAAAAAACATTATGTGACTGAAAATGGTACCAATAAAAATGTCAACTTGCCCAACAAAAAACAACACCTCACATGAAGCTGTCATCAGAAATATAGAAAAATTATAGCAATATGGCAATAAAAAAACTTTGTTTTTTTTTAAAAAAAAGTCTTTTAGTGTGTGACAGCAGCCAAACATAAAAAACTATATAAATATATCATTGCTGTAATTGCACCGACCCGAAGAACAAAGCCATCTAATTAGTTATACCATACGAGGAACGGCGAAAAAATAAATAAAACCAATTCTTCACCTGCTGTTTTGCTCATTCTGCGTCCCAAAGATCACGGTAAAGTTTGGCTCACATTTATCCTGCGCTTACACCAGGGCTCTTAAATACGTTGTTCAGACGGAACCCCTGGTGGAAGATCCCATATAATGAGGCAGATGGAGGAACTGCCTGGCCTATGATTCGGCGATGTCTGTCTTTTAAGCGTTCATAAAAGTAAGGTCGGCCAAATTTGGGGAATAGTCTGTTCCAAGCCCTGCCGTGCGCCCAAATAGTAGTTTTTCATGACATATGGGGTATCTGTGTACTCAAAATTGCACAATAAATTTTATAGTAATTTTTTTTCCTGTTACCCTTGTGAAAATGAAAGATTTGGGGCAAAAGGTACATGTTTGTGGAAAAAATGTATTTTTTAATTTTCACAGCTCAACACTATAAAATACTTTGAAATACCTGTGGGATCAAGGTGCTCACTACACCTCTAGATATGTTCCTTGAGGGGTGTAGTTTCCAAAATGGGGTCACTTGTATGGGGTTTACACTGTTTAAACACATCAGGGGCTCTCCAAACACAACATGATGTCTGCTATCTCTTCCAGCCAGTTTTGCATTCCAAAAGTCAATTGGCGCTCCTTCACTTCCGAGACCTGCCATGTGCCCAAACAGAAGTTTTCCTCCCCATATTATCACTTTCTGAGCTGGGTGTTGTATTTTTTTTTTTTATAAAATCAGTTTTATATGCTGCAGATCTACCAATTCTCTGATTGCAGAGCTCTGTATTATTTTCGCCCACACCACTGATTAACAGCTTTTTGTGTACGCTGTGCATAGGCAGAAAGCTGAAAATAAGTGGTGGAGGCAGGTTTATAGAGAGCTCATGAATATGGAGGACTACATGGCAGCAGGGTTACTAGTCCTCTAGTGATAATCTGCTAATCTGCTGATAAAACAGTGATTTTATTAAAACTGCAGCAGGCTCAGTAAAGGTACCTTCACACGAAGCGACGCTGCAGCGATAGCGACAACGATGCCGATCGCTGCAGCGCCGCTGTTTGATCGCTGGGGAGCTGTCACACAGACCGCTCTCCAGCGACATCGGGTTACTAAGCGCAGGGCCGCGCTTAGTAACCCGATGTTTACCGTGGTTACCAGCGTAAAAGTAAAAAAAAACAAACCGTACATACTCACCATGTGATGTCCGTCAGGTCCCTTGCCGTCTGCTTCCTGCTGTGACTGAGTGCAGCCGTACAGTGAGAGCAGAGCGCAGCAGTGATCACCGCTGTGATCTGCTCTCACTTTCCGGCCGGCGCTCACAGTCAGAGCGGGAAGCAGACTGCAAGGGACCTGACGGACATCACATGGTGAGTATGTACGTTTTTTTTTTTTTTACTTTTACGCTGGTAACCACGGTAAACATCGGGTTACTAAGCGCGGCCCTGCGCTTAGTAACCCGATGTTTACCCTGGTTACCAGCGAACGCATCGCTGGATCGCTGTCACACACAACGATCCAGCCAGGGGCGTAACAACAGTCCTGCGGGCCCCGGTGCGAACTTTTGAATGGGGCCCCCCCCCCCCCCAAAAAAAAAAAATGATATACAGACACACGCATACAATGTTAAACTAAGAAGTAAATATCTATTGCAAAAAAAACATTTCCGAAAGATAAGAAAAAAGTGTTGTAAACAACAGCTTACCCTCAAAAGATGAACTTTCATGTTGCATCCCCTAAAAAGAAAAGATTGTAAGGAAAATTAGCTGACAGTATGATCTCCCCATCCTGCCCCATCGTATCCATCCTGGCCCATGATCCAATCCTGCCCCATGTCTTTCATTCTGCCCCGTGTCTCCAATCATGCCCTGTATCTACATTCTGCCCATGCCTCCAGTCCTGCCCCCAGTGTGTCCAGCAATCTGCCCCAGTGTGTCCAGCATTGCCTCCAGACAGTGTATCCAGCAATCTGCCCCAGTATGTCTGGCAATCTGCCCCAGTGTGTCCAGCAATCTGCCCCAGTGTGTCCAGCATATTACCCCCGTGTGTCCAACAATCTGCCCCCAGTCTGTCTAGCGTTCTGCCCCCAGTCTGTCCAGCGTTCTGCCCCCAGTCTGTCCAGCGTTCTGCCCCAGTGTGTGTCTCCAGCATTCTGCCCCAGTGTGTGTCTCCAGCATTCTGCCCCAGTGTGTGTCTCCAGCATTCTGCCCCAGTGTGTGTCTCCAGCATTCTGCCCCAGTGTGTGTCTCCAGCATTCTGCCCCAGTGTGTGTCTCCAGCATTCTGCCCCAGTGTGTGTCTCCAGCATTCTGCCCCCCCCCCCCCCCAGTGTCCCCCACTGCTCCAGGGGCACCCGCCGCTCCGGGGGCCCCCCGGCCGCCACCCTCCTTGAAGACGATACTCACCCTGCTGCCTGCTCCAGCGATGGTCTCGGCGTCTGCTCTGCACTGCATCTTCTTCCTGCTTGTGCTGGTGCGGTCATGTGATACTGATTAAAGTCATGAATATGCGCATATTCATGGCCTTAATGAAGCGGTACCACGTGACCGCACAAGCAGGAAGAAGATGCAGTGCAGAGCAGACGCCGAGACCATCGCTGGAGCAGGCAGCAGGGTGAGTATCGTCTTCAAGGAGGGTGGGTGGGGGGCGGCCAGGGGGGCCCCCGGAGCAGTGGGGGCCCTCCCCGGTGGGCCAGTCCGAGCCTGCCGGGGCCCCTGACCTGCGGGGCCCGGTCGCAATGGCGACCGCTGCGACCGCGGTAGTTACGCCCCTGGATCCAGCGATGACAGCGGGAGATCCAGCGACGAAAGAAAGTTTCAAACGATCTGCTACGACGTACGATTCTCAGCGGGGTCCCTGATCGCTGCTGCGTGTCAGACACTGCGATATCGTAACGATATCGCTAGAACGTCACGAATCGTACCGTCGTAGCGATCGTAATTGCACTGTGTGACAGTACCCTAAGGCGTAATCTCAACCTATATGTATTTATGGATAATTTACTAATCAGTAATCCATCTGGCATTGTATTCATTTACGAGGAAATACAGAAATGGAGATGAAATTTGGGTTTTTCATTACTTACATTTTTGAAGAGGTCAAATAAAGGAAATGTATGTAAAGGTCAATAATGAGTTTTTGGGAGGATCCTAATGTACATAACAAAGGTCTTTCTGTGTGTGCTAGCTCCCGAAAGCAAGAAAGGGCTGCAAATGATCATGATGGTGGCATTTGATAAAAAGGAAATGATGAGGATAAACATCAGTTTTGTGTTTCAGTATTCGGAATGCCACACCCGCGCCACTTGAAGGAGCTGGATAGCTCGGGGCTGTAGGTCTCTGACCTTTAACCAACAAGAACTTTGCTTTAATTTGTCCCCTAGTTTGGCTTGGTTCATGCTAATTAAGCACTTGTGGTTTTACATAAAGTCAAGATAAACTGACAGTATTTTGTTTCTCTAGGAAAAAAACGCCGTTAACCTTTTACTGGGTGGGTGACCGCAACAAAAATAATTGTCTCTATATTAAGTTGCTTTCACAAACAGCGTTTTTGGGGGTTTCTTTGTTTTATTTTTTTGAAAACTTTCACTGTAGCACTTATTGCCGTATTTTTTGTCTAAAGCCGAAGGTGGATCCAGCAGGAAGGAGAAATATGTCTTTCCTTTCTATTTTTTCTTTAGTTTGTACATTCCAGGCTTTGACAAATTGTCACAAAAACTCTGGTATTTTGCTGAAGTGAAACAGATGAGTGAAACCACCCCTAACATTGTTATGCTGGGCTTCATGGAATATATCCTGCAGCTTGAAACATTTCTGCCTGAGTCTACCTGTCAAATTGCAGCAGGAATGAATGGCCGCAATATGGAGAGGTCAGATCAGGTTTAATACTGTTAAGTTATTAACTTTAAATGATTTGGAATATCTAACACAACTATTGTAACCATCAATTCTTTTTTTACAAGAGATGTATTCAGAAGCATAATAAGGGTCCCACAGCAAAATTTAAAATCAGGTCTAAAATCATCACCATTGAAAATATCTGAACAATGTTACAAATCTTCTATATCCTATAAAAAATGCATGCATGTAAAGTCTCTGTTTATGACTACAAGCAATCAAGGTCAAATGGCATGTTGGACCTTTGCAAAAATGATACATGTAAGTCAAGCCTTAGTTTCCTACTGACCCACATCCTCAACCATCTCTATTATAGCTACTTGTCACCATTAGGGTTGAGCGAAACGGGTCGATCATTTTCAAAAGTCGCCGACTTTTGGCTAAGTCGGCGTCTCATGAAACCCGATCCGACCCCTGTGCTTGTCGGCCATGCGGTACGCGACTTTCGCGCCAAAGTCGCGTTTCAATGACGCGAAAAGCGCCATTTCTCAGCCAATGAAGGTGAACGCAGAGTGTGGGCAGCGTGATGACATAGATCCTGGTCCCCACCATCTTAGAGAAGGGCATTGCAGTGATTGGCTTGCTGTCTGCGGCGTCACAGGGGCTATAAAGGGGCGTTCCCGCCGACCGCCATCTTACTGCTGCTGATCTGAGCTTAGGGACAGGTTGCTGCCGCTTCGTCAGAAGCAGGGAGAGCGTTAGGCAGGGTCCACTAACCACCAAACCGCTTGTGCTGCAGCGATTTCCACTGTCCAACACCACCTTCGGTGTGCAGGAACAGTGGAAGCTATTTTTTTTTTTTTTTTCCTCAGCGCTGTAGCTCATTGGGCTGCCCTAGAAGGCTCCGTGATAGCTGTATTGCTGTGTGTACGCCACTGTGCAAACCAACTGCTTTTTTCAAAGCACAAATCCTCTTGTTCCTTCCTTTCTGCACAGCTATCTTTTTTGTTTGTCCACACTTTTTATTTAATTTGTGCATCAGTCCACTCCTATTGCTGCCTGCCATACCTGGCTTACATTACTGCAGGGAGATAGTAATTGTAGGACAGTTTTTTGTTTTTTTTTGTTTTTTTTTGTGGGAGATTAAGATTGGCATTTCTGCTACAGTGCCATCCCTGTGTGTGCCATCTCTCACTGAGTGGGCCATAGAAAGCCTATTTATTTTTTCCGTGATTTGTGTTCTAAATTCTACCTCAACACAAAAACACTACATCAATCAGTGGGAGAAAAATATTGGCCTCAGTCAGGGCTTGTGTGCCACTGCTGTGTGTGCTATCTTTCATTCAGTGGGCTATAGCAAGCCTATTTTTTTTTTTTTTTTTTTTTTAATATTATTTGGTTTCTAAAGTCTCCCTGAAAAAAAAAAAAAAAACCTAAAAAAACAGTGGGAGAGTAATATTGCCCTTTCAGCTTGTGTGCCAGTCTTGACTCCTGGGTGTGCCACCTCTCTCCCTTTCATTCAGTGGGCCATAGAAAGCCTATTTATTTTTTCCGTGATTTGTGTTCTAAATTCTACCTCAACACAAAAACACTACATCAATCAGTGGGAGAAAAATATTGGCCTCAGTCAGGGCTTGTGTGCCACTGCTGTGTGTGCTATCTCTCATTCAGTGGGCTATAGCAAGCCTATTTTTTTTTTTTTTTTTTTTAATATTATTTGGTTTCTAAAGTCTCCCTGAAAAAAAAAAAAAAAACCTAAAAAAACAGTGGGAGAGTAATATTGCCCTTTCAGCTTGTGTGCCAGTCTTGACTCCTGGGTGTGCCACCTCTCTCCCTCTCATTCAGTGGGCCATAGAAAGCCTATTTATTTTTTTTGTTAAATATTATTGGGTTTCTAAAGTCTCCCTTAAAAAACAAAAAATACATAAAAAAACAGTGGGAGAGTAATATTGCCCTTTCAGCTTGTGTGCCAGTCTTGACTCCTGGGTGTGCCACCTCTCTCCCTCTCATTCAGTGGGCCATAGAAAGCCTATTTATTTATTTTTTTAAAATATTATTGGGTTTCTAAAGTCTCCCTTAAAAAACAAAAAATACATAAAAAAACAGTGGGAGAGTAATATTGCCCTTTCAGCTTGTGTGCCAGTCTTGACTCCTGGGTGTGCCACCTCTCTCCCTTTCATTCAGTGGGCCATAGAAAGCCTATTTATTTTTTCCGTGATTTGTGTTCTAAATTCTACCTCAACACAAAAACACTACATCAATCAGTGGGAGAAAAATATTGGCCTCAGTCAGGGCTTGTGTGCCACTGCTGTGTGTGCTATCTCTCATTCAGTGGGCTATAGCAAGCCTATTTTTTTTTTATTTTTTTTTAATATTATTTGGTTTCTAAAGTCTCCCTGAAAAAAAAAAAAAAACCTAAAAAAACAGTGGGAGAGTAATATTGCCCTTTCAGCTTGTGTGCCAGTCTTGACTCCT
Source organism: Ranitomeya variabilis (assembly GCF_051348905.1). NCBI lineage: Eukaryota > Metazoa > Chordata > Amphibia > Anura > Dendrobatidae > Ranitomeya > Ranitomeya variabilis. The sequence continues at coordinate 416,341,972 of NC_135234.1, forward strand.
GGGTGTGCCACCTCTCTCCCTCTCATTCAGTGGGCCATAGAAAGCCTATTTATTTATTTTTTTAAATATTATTGTGTTGTGAATTCGGTTTGTGGGCTCCCCCGGTGGTCTGTTATGGTAGTGTCTCTTATGTGCCTTCCTCCATCTCTGATTACCTGTCGCCACCCTCTTGGGGAGTTTCCTATTTAAGGCTGCTTGGCTGTTAGTCACATGCCGGCCAACAATGTGCTAGTAGCATTCTGTTGCATTCACCTGCCTCAAGTTCCAGTTCAGCTAAGTTGAATTTTGTTTCTTGTTTTGCTATTTTTGTCCAGCTATCTGCAATGTGACTCTTCAGTGCTGGAAGCTCTTGTGGACAGAAAATTACTACTCCAGTGGCATGAGTTGTCACTGGAGTTTAAAGTAATTTCTGGATGGTGTTTTTGAATAGTGATTTTTAGGTCGACCGTGAAGTAACTCTTTCCTGTCCTTCTGCTATCTAGTAAGCGGACCTCACTGTGCTAAATCTGCTGTTCATCCTACGTATGTCATTTCCTCTGAACTCACCGTCAATATCTGTGGGGGCCTACTATCATCTTTTGGGGTTCCTCACTGGAGGTAAGGTAGGCCTGTATATTCCTCTTATAGGGGTAGTTAGATCTCCGGCTGGCGCGTGGTGTCTAGGGCATCGTAGGTACATCCCCCGGCTACTGTAAGTGTTGGGTCAGGTTCAGGTCACGGTCGACCTTAGTTTCCATCACCCGAGAGCTAGTCCGTTTTGTATTTTTTTCCCATGGTCATTGGGGTAACCATAACAGTTTGGCCGGCCTGTAAAAAATCTATGTGTTAAAATATGCACTAAAGTAGGAAGGAGAAGAAAAGGTTTTTTTTTTTTTCTGTGTTTGAAAGTGCACCTTAGTTTGATCATTTGTATTCCTTGCTTAAACTGCAGTCTTCAGCCTTTTTTTTTTTCTCCTCTCCTCTTAACCTCTGAATGCTTGGGTTACACCCATTTGAAACATGGATCCACAGAGTTTAGTTGCGGGTTTGAATAACCTTGCGACAAAAGTACAGAACCTACAAGATTTTGTTATACGTGCTCCAATGTCTGAACCTAAGATTCCTCTGCCTGAATACTTTACCGGAGACAGATCCCGGTTTTTGAGTTTCAGAGAAAATTGCAAATTGTTTTTGTCTCTGAGATCTCACTCTGCTGGTGATCAGACTCAACAAGTTAAAATTGTTATCTCTCTACTGCGCGGCGACCCACAAAGTTGGGCATTTGCATTATCGCCAGGGGATCCTGCGTTGTTAAATGTAGATGCGTTTTTTCAGGCTTTGGGGTTGCTTTATGAAGAACCTAATTTGGAGATTTTGGCTGAGAAAGCCTTGATAGCTCTTTCCCAAGGGCAAGATGAAGCTGAGATATACTGCCAGAAATTCCGTAAATGGTCGGTGCTTACTAAATGGAATGAGTGCGCTTTAGCAGCTAATTTCAGAGAAGGTCTCTCTGATGCCGTGAAGGATGTCATGGTGGGGTTCCCTGTGCCTACAGGTCTGAATGATGCCATGAAATTGGCTATCCAGATTGATCGGCGTTTGCGGGAGCGCAAATCTGTGCACCATATGGCGGGGTCTTCTGAGGAAGAATCTGTGCACCATATGGTGGTATCTTCTGAGCAAAAACCTGTGCACCATATGGCGGTGTCTTCTGAGCAAAGACCTGTGCACCATTTGGCGGTGACCTCTGAAAAGGCATTGGAGCATATGCAATGCGATCGTGTTTTGTCTAGAGGCGAACGTCAAAATTACAGGCGCAAAAATGGATTGTGCTTCTACTGTGGAGATCCAGCTCATGTTATATCAGCATGCTCTAAACGTATAAATAAGGTTGATAAAAAGGTTGATAAATCTTTTTCTACAGGTACCTTGCAGTCAAAATTTCTTTTGTCCGTGACATTGATTTGTACCTTATCATCTGTGACTGTGAATGCTTATGTGGATTCTGGCGCCGCTCTGAGTCTCATGGATTGGTCCTTTGCCAAGCGTTGTGGGTTTGATTTGGAGCCGTTGGAAGTTTCTATTCCCCTGAAGGGTATTGATTCTACACCTTTGGCTAGCAATAAACCACAATATTGGACACAAGTGACTATGCGTCTTACCCCAGACCATCAGGAGATTATTCGTTTCCTTGTATTATATAACCTACATGATGTCTTAGTGCTTGGATTACCATGGTTACAGATTCATAATCCCGTCTTGGACTGGAAATCTATGTCTGTGTTGAGCTGGGGATGTCGGGGTATTCATGGGGATGCACCTTTGGTTCCTATTTCTTCATCTACTCCCTCTGAGATCCCAGCATTTCTGTCAGATTTTTATGATGTCTTTCAAGAGCCTAAAGTTGATTCTCTCCCTCCCCACAGAGAGTGTGACTGCGCTATTGAATTGATCCCCGGTAGTAAGTTTCCTAAGGGTCGCTTGTTTAATTTGTCTGTACCTGAACATACTGCTATGCGGGAGTATATCAGAGAATCCTTGGAAAAGGGTCATATTCGCCCCTCGTTGTCTCCACTAGGGGCAGGATTTTTCTTTGTAGGTAAAAAGGATGGTTCATTGAGACCTTGTATCGACTATCGACTTTTGAATAAGATTACAGTTAAATACCAGTACCCGTTACCTTTACTGACTGATCTGTTTGCTCGTATAAAGGGGGCTAAGTGGTTCACTAAGATCGATCTACGTGGTGCGTATAATTTGGTGCGGATTAAGCAGGGGGATGAGTGGAAGACCGCATTTAATACGCCTGAAGGCCATTTTGAGTATTTGGTAATGCCTTTCGGTCTCGCAAATGCTCCTTCCGTTTTTCAGTCCTTTATGCACGATATTTTCCGTGAATATCTGGATAAGTTTATGATTGTGTATTTGGATGATATTCTTGTTTTTTCGGAGGACTGGGAATCTCACGTTCAACAGGTCAGGAGAGTTTTTCAGGTTTTGCGAGCTAATTCTCTTTTTGTAAAGGGCTCAAAGTGTAGTTTTGGAGTTCAGAGAATTTCCTTTTTGGGATATATTTTTTCCCCTTCATCTATGGAGATGGACCCTGTCAAGGTCCAGGCTATTTGTGATTGGATGCAACCTACTTCTTTGAAGAGTCTGCAAAAGTTCTTGGGTTTTGCTAATTTCTATCGCCGATTTATAGCGGGTTTTTCTGCCATTGCTAAACCTTTGACTGATTTGACCAAAAAGGGTGCTGATGTTGCTAATTGGTCCTCTGCGGCTGTGGAGGCCTTTCAAGAGCTTAAGCGCCGCTTTTCTTCCGCTCCTGTGTTGCGCCAACCTGATGTGTTACTTCCGTTCCAGGTTGAGGTGGATGCTTCGGAGATCGGAGCAGGTGCAGTTTTGTCGCAGAAAGATCCTGACTGCTCAGTAATGAGACCATGTGCGTTTTTCTCCCGAAAGTTTTCGCCCGCTGAGCGAAATTATGATGTGGGAAATCGGGAACTTCTGGCCATGAAGTGGGCGTTTGAGGAGTGGCGTCATTGGCTTGAGGGTGCTAGACACCAGGTGGTGGTCCTCACTGACCACAAGAATCTAATTTATCTTGAGTCGGCCAGGCGTCTGAATCCTAGACAGGCGCGCTGGTCGTTGTTTTTCTCCCGATTTAACTTTGTGGTGTCATATCTGCCTGGGTCCAAGAATGTGAAGGCGGATGCCCTCTCTAGGAGTTTTGAGCCTGACTCGCCTGGTGATTCCGAACCTACCGGCATCCTGAAGGATGGGGTGATATTGTCAGCTGTCTCCCCAGACCTGCGGCGTTCTTTGCAGGAGTTTCAGGTGGATAGGCCTGATCGCTGTCCGCCTGGTAGACTGTTTGTCCCTGATGATTGGACCAGTAGAGTTATCTCGGAGGTTCATTCTTCCGCGTTGACAGGTCATCCTGGAATTTTTGGCACCAGGGATTTGGTGTCTAGGTCCTTCTGGTGGCCTTCTTTGTCTCGAGATGTGCGCATGTTTGTGCAGTCTTGTGATGTTTGTGCTCGGGCCAAGCCCTGCTGTTCTAGGGCCAGTGGGTTGTTGTTGCCCTTGCCTATTCCTAAGAGGCCTTGGACGCACATCTCTATGGACTTTATTTCTGACCTTCCGGTTTCTCGTAGGATGTCTGTCATCTGGGTGATTTGTGACCGTTTTTCCAAGATGGTTCATTTGGTACCTTTACCCAAATTGCCCTCCTCCTCTGAGTTGGTTCCTCTATTTTTTCAGAATGTGGTGCGTTTGCATGGTATTCCTGAGAATATAGTGTCTGACAGGGGTACTCAGTTTGTGTCTAGATTTTGGCGGACATTCTGTGCCAGGATGGGTATCGATTTGTCTTTTTCGTCTGCATTCCATCCTCAGACTAATGGCCAGACTGAGCGTACTAATCAGACCTTGGAGACTTACTTGAGGTGTTTTGTGTCCGCTGATCAGGATGATTGGCTTGACTTTTTGCCATTGGCAGAGTTTGCCCTTAACAATCGGGCTAGTTCTGCCACTTTGGTTTCTCCATTTTTTTGTAATTCAGGGTTTCACCCTCGGTTTTCGTCCGGTCAATTGGAGTCTTCGGATTGTCCTGGAGTGGATGCTGTGGTTGATAGGATGCATCAGATTTGGGGACAGGTTGTGGACAATCTGAAGTTGTCCCAGGAGAAGACTCAACAGTTCACTAATCGTCATCGGCGTATTGGTCCTCGTCTTTGTGTTGGGGACCTGGTGTGGCTGTCTTCTCGATTTGTTCCTATGAAGGTCTCGTCTCCTAAGTTTAAGCCTCGGTTTATCGGCCCTTATAGGATTCTGGAGGTTCTTAATCCTGTGTCCTTTCGTTTGGACCTCCCAGCATCTTTTAATATCCATAATGTTTTCCATCGGTCATTATTGCGGAGGTATGAGGTACCGGTTGTTCCTTCTGCTGATCCACCTGCTCCTGTGTTGGTTGAGGGTGAATTGGAGTATGTGGTGGAAAAGATCTTGGACTCCCGTGTTTCCAGACGGAGACTTCAGTATCTGGTTAAGTGGAAAGGTTATGGCCAGGAGGATAATTCTTGGGTGACAGCATCCGATGTTCATGCTCCCGATTTGGTTCGTGCATTTCATAGTGCTCATCCAGGTCGCCCTGGTGGTTCTGGTGAGGGTTCGGTGCCCCCTCCTTAAGGGGGGGGTACTGTTGTGAATTCGGTTTGTGGGCTCCCCCGGTGGTCTGTTATGGTAGTGTCTCTTATGTGCCTTCCTCCATCTCTGATTACCTGTCGCCACCCTCTTGGGGAGTTTCCTATTTAAGGCTGCTTGGCTGTTAGTCACATGCCGGCCAACAATGTGCTAGTAGCATTCTGTTGCATTCACCTGCCTCAAGTTCCAGTTCAGCTAAGTTGAATTTTGTTTCTTGTTTTGCTATTTTTGTCCAGCTATCTGCAATGTGACTCTTCAGTGCTGGAAGCTCTTGTGGACAGAAAATTACTACTCCAGTGGCATGAGTTGTCACTGGAGTTTAAAGTAATTTCTGGATGGTGTTTTTGAATAGTGATTTTTAGGTCGACCGTGAAGTAACTCTTTCCTGTCCTTCTGCTATCTAGTAAGCGGACCTCACTGTGCTAAATCTGCTGTTCATCCTACGTATGTCATTTCCTCTGAACTCACCGTCAATATCTGTGGGGGCCTACTATCATCTTTTGGGGTTCCTCACTGGAGGTAAGGTAGGCCTGTATATTCCTCTTATAGGGGTAGTTAGATCTCCGGCTGGCGCGTGGTGTCTAGGGCATCGTAGGTACATCCCCCGGCTACTGTAAGTGTTGGGTCAGGTTCAGGTCACGGTCGACCTTAGTTTCCATCACCCGAGAGCTAGTCCGTTTTGTATTTTTTTCCCATGGTCATTGGGGTAACCATAACATTATTGGGTTTCTAAAGTCTCCCTTAAAAAACAAAAAATACATAAAAAAACAGTGGGAGAGTAATATTGCCCTTTCAGCTTGTGTGCCAGTCTTGACTCCTGGGTGTGCCACCTCTCTCCCTTTCATTCAGTGGGCCATAGAAAGCCTATTTATTTTTTTTTTAAAATATTATTGGGTTTCTAAAGTCTCCCTTAAAAAACAAAAAATACATAAAAAAACAGTGGGAGAGTAATATTGCCCTTTCAGCTTGTGTGCCAGTCTTGACTCCTGGGTGTGCCACCTCTCTCCCTCTCATTCAGTGGGCCATAGAAAGCCTATTTTTTTTTTTTTTAAATATTATTGGGTTTCTAAAGTCTCCCTTAAAAAACAAAAAATACATAAAAAAACAGTGGGAGAGTAATATTGCCCTTTCAGCTTGTGTGCCAGTCTTGACTCCTGGGTGTGCCACCTCTCTCTCTCATTCAGTGGGCCATAGAAAGGCTATTTTTTTTTTGGTTTTTTTAATATTATTTGGTTTCTAAAGTCTCCCTGAAAAAAAAAAAAAACCATACAAAAAACAGTGGGAGAGTAATATTGCCCTTTCAGCTTGTGTGCCAGTCTTGACTCCTGGGTGTGCCACCTCTCTCCCTTTCATTCAGTGGGCCATAGAAAGCCTATTTATTTTTTTTTTTAAATATTATTGGGTTTCTAAAGTCTCCCTTAAAAAACAAAAAATACATAAAAAAACAGTGGGAGAGTAATATTGCCCTTTCAGCTTGTGTGCCAGTCTTGACTCCTGGGTGTGCCACCTCTCTCCCTTTCATTCAGTGGGCCATAGAAAGCCTATTTATTTTTCCCGTGATTTGTGTTCTAAATTCTACCTCAACACAAAAACACTACATCAATCAGTGGGAGAAAAATATTGGCCTCAGTCAGGGCTTGTGTGCCACTGCTGTGTGTGCTATCTCTCATTCAGTGGGCTATAGAAAGCCTATTTATTTATTTATTTATTTTCTTATTATTTGGTTTCTAAAGTCTCCCTGAAAAAAAAAAATACATAAATTAGGTGGGAGATTAATATTGACATTAGTGCTTGAGTGACAGTCCTGCGTGTGTGTCATCTCTGTGATTTTGTGCCACAGAAAACAGAGTGTGTAACATTGTGCCTGATTTTCCTTGTGGTCTCACCAACCTGTTAAGGGATATTGAAATCATACTGAAGTTATAGCTCACCGTGTAAGTTGTTTGACAGCAACAAATAAAGTTACTTTGGTTAAGATTTTAAAACAATGAGGAAGTCTGGTGCAAGAGGTCGTCGTGGGCGTTCATTGTCAGCTGGTAATGATGGTAGTGGTAGTGGAGCATCAGGTGGTCGTGGGGATAAAAATATTCCACCTAAGTCTGGAGCTGTGGAGCCAGTTTCGTCGTCAGGCTACACAAGGCCTCGAACGCTCTCTTTTCTGGGAGTAGGAAAACCGCTTTTAAAGGCGGAGCAGCAACAGCAAGTTTTGGCTTACATTGCAGACTCAGCCTCTAGCTCTTTTGCCTCCTCTTCCGAAACTGGTAAATGTAAAAGCAGCGCGTCGCTTGTGGATGTTCACGGTCAGGGACAAGTCGCTTCCTTGTCCTCCTCAGCAAAAACTACAACAAGAGAGAAGGATGCAGCAGGCGACACAACGGGTCACTCCATGGAGCTCTTTACACATACCGTCCCTGGCTTAGAAAGTGAAACATTTAACAGGCCATGCCCATTACAAGTAGATTCTGACATGGAGTGCACTGATGCACAGCCACAGCCAGAGTACTATGCTGCTCCTTTGACTCAGACCACCACATTGCCCTCTCAGGGTACAGATCCACAATCAGACCCTGATGAGACTATGTTGCCCCGCCACGAACGCTATACCACCGACCGACACAGTGACACAGACGAAGTTGCACACGAGCTCGAAGAGGAGGTAATAGATGACCCAGTTATTGACCCCGATTGGCAGCCATTGGGGGAACAGGGTGCAGGCGGCAGTAGTTCAGAAGCGGAGGTGGAGGAGGGGCCGCAGCAGGCATCAACATCGCAACAGGTTCCATCTGCCGGGCCCGTATCTGGCCCAAAACGCGTGTCAAAGCCAAAACCTGTTGGAGCACAGCGTTGCCATCCGGTTAAAGCTCAGTCTGCAATCCCTGAAAAGGGATCCGATGCTAGGAAGAGTGCAGTCTGGCATTTTTTTAAACAACATCCAACTGATCAGCGCAAAGTCATCTGTCAAAAATGTTCAACTAGCTTAAGCAGAGGTCAGAATCTGAAAAGTCTAAATACTAGTTGCATGCATAGACACTTAACCACCATGCATTTTCAAGCCTGGACTAACTACCAAACGTCCCTCAAGGTTGTAGCACCCTCGGCCAATGAAGCTAGTCAGCAACGCAACATCCCTTCCGTCACTGTAAGGCCACCATTTTCCGCACCACCGGCAGTATCTGTGCAGGTTTCTTTGCCAGCCAAAAGCAGTCAGGGTCAGGGAATCACCAGTTTTGTAGGAGGAAATATTGCATCTAGGGCACCGGCGGAAACAATACCGTCTCCAACCGTCTCTCAGTCTGCCATGTACACCGGCACACCCGAAAGTTCCACGATCTCCAGCTCTCCAGTCCAGCTCACCCTACATGAGACTCTGGTTAGAAAAAGGAAGTACTTATCCTCGCATCCGCGTACACAGTGTTTTAACGCCCACATAGCTAGACTAATCTCGTTAGAGATGATGCCCTACCGGTTAGTTGAAAGCGAAGCTTTCAAAGCCCTGATGGAGTACGCTGAACCACGATACGAGCTACCCAGTCGACACTTTTTTTCCAGAAAAGCCATCCCAGCCCTGCACCAGCATGTTAAACAGCGCATCGTCCATGCACTCAGGCAATCTGTGAGTACAAAGGTGCACCTGACTACAGATGCATGGACCAGTAGGCATGGCCAGGGACGTTATGTGTCCATCACGGCACACTGGGTGAATGTGGTGGATGCAGGGTCCACAGGCGACATCAATTTAGGGACAGTTGTGCCTAGCCCACGGTCTAGGAAACAGTTGGCTGTAGGCGTTCGCACCCCCTCCTCCTCCTCCTCCTCGTCCTCCTGCAGAAGCTACAGCTCTTCCACAGAACGCAGTCTGCCAACCACTCCATCGGCAGATGACACTGTTGCACACCAGTTGTCCCATTATGGGCCAGCTACTGCCAAGCGTCAGCAGGCTGTATTGGCTATGAAGTGCTTGGGCGACAACAGACACACCGCGGAAGTTCTGTCCGAGTTCTTGCAACAAGAAACGCAGTCGTGGCTGGGCACAGTAGATCTTGAGGCAGGCAAGGTAGTGAGTGATAACGGAAGGAATTTCATGGCTGCCATCTCCCTTTCCCAACTGAAACACATTCCTTGCCTGGCTCACACCTTAAACCTGGTGGTGCAGTGCTTATTGAAAACTTATCCTGGGTTCTCCGACCTGCTCCTCAAAGTGCGTGCACTTTGCTCACATATCCGACGTTCGCCTGTACACGCCAGCCGTATGCAGACCTATCAGCGGTCTTTGAACCTTCCCCAGCATCGCCTAATCATAGACGTTGCAACAAGGTGGAACTCAACACTGCACATGCTTCAGAGACTGTGCGAACAGAGGCGTGCTGTTATTTATTTGTGGGAGGATACACGGGCAGGCAGTAGGATGGCAGACATGGAGTTGTCAGGTGTGCAGTGGTCTAAGATACAAGACATGTGTCAAGTCCTTCAGTGTTTTGAGGAATGCACACGGCTGGTTAGTGCAGACAACGCCGTAATAAGCATGAGCATCCCCCTAATGCGTCTGCTGATGCAAAGTTTGACGCACATAAAGGAGCAGGCGTCTGCACCAGAGGAAGAGGAAAGCCTTGATGACAGTCAGCCATTGTCTGGTCAGGGCAGTGTACAGGACGAGGTAGCGGGTGAAGAGGAGGTGGAGGACGAGGAGGATGATGGGGATGAGTATATTTTTAATGCCGAACCTTTCCCGGGGGCACAGGAAATTGGTTGCGTGTCACGGCCGGGTTCTGGTTTTTTGAGGGACACAAGTGACGTAGATTTGCCTGCAACTGCCCCTCAACCAATCACAACCGGAGATTTGACAACTGGAACTTTGGCCCACATGGCGGATTATGCCTTACGTATCCTAAAAAGGGACACACGCATTACGAAAATGATGAACGATGACGATTACTGGTTGGCCTGCCTCCTTGATCCACGCTATAAAGGCAAATTGCAAAATATTATGCCACATGAGAACTTGGAACTAATATTAGCAACCAAACAATCAACTCTTGTTGACCGTTTGCTTCAGGCATTCCCAGCACACAGCGCACGTGATCGTTCTCACACGAGCTCCAGGGGGCAGCAGACTAGGAGTGTTAGGGGTGCACACATCAGAAGTGGCGTTGGACAGAGGGGTTTTCTGACCAGGTTGTGGAGTGATTTTGCTATGACCGCAGACAGGACAGGTACTGCTGCATCAATTGAAAGTGACAGGAGACAACATTTGTCCAGTATGGTTACTAACTATTTTTCATCCCTTATCGATGTTCTCCCTCAACCGTCATTCCCATTTGATTACTGGGCCTCCAAATTAGACACCTGGCCAGAATTGGCAGAATATGCATTGCAGGAGCTTGCTTGCCCGGCAGCAAGTGTCCTATCAGAAAGAGTATTCAGTGCTGCAGGTTCAATATTAACCGAAAAAAGGACTCGTCTGGCTACCCAAAATGTTGACGATCTAACATTCATTAAAATGAACCACAACTGGATTTCGAAATCTTTTGCCCCACCTTGCCCGGCCGACACCTAGCTTTCCTATGAAAAGCTCTTGCCTGTGAATTACTTTTCTAATGTCTAATTTGCTGCAGCTGATTGTACAGCATACGACATGTTTACACCTCCCTAAATGGCAAAACTCCCCACACGGGGCCGTGGTATCGCGACTTGGCGCAAGCACCCGTGAGACTGCTGTTTGTCTGAAGAGGTGGGTGTGCTCGCTTTTGGTTGACGGCATTGCTACTGGGTCCCTCATAGTACAATGTAGTGTCTCTGGCGGTGGTGGTGCGCACCCAACGTCAGACACACCGTTGTAACATGAGGGGCCCTGGGGCGGTCCCGCCGGCCTCAAGAGAGTTCCCCCCTACCCCAGCTCAAAATGTGCTCTACCACGTCCAAAATTATGTCGCACAGCTCCACCAATCTTTAGTCTATTCGCTGACATCATTCAATGTCTGGCACTGACAATACAAATTTGTAGACATCTATGATGCAACTTAAAGTAGTCTGTGTCTGTGTCCTATATTGGCACCATTAAATAGTTACTGCCAAATTACTATGTCAGAAACTCAGTAGATGAGCCCACCCCTGTACCTAAGTATGCCACCTTTTTTTTTGTTGTGGTTGTTTTGCGAGACATTAACATCTATTTATATTTTGGGAGTACTGGGACAGACACTCCTTGCACTACTCCTCCACTCACCACCAAGCTGCCTGTGTATCCATGTAACCGCTGTAAAGCTGCCATGAGCCTATTGTTTGTTATTTTAGGCCTTTGATAGCCTGTCTGCGGTCCCTACTTTAAATACTCCTCCACTGACCACCAAGCTGCCTGCCCGTGTATCCATGTAACCGCTGTAAAACTGCCATAAGCCTATTGTTTGTTATTTTAGGCCTTTGATAGCCTGTCTGCGGTCCCTACTTTAAATACTCCTCCACTCACCACCACCAAGCTGCCTGCCCGTGTATCCATGTAACCGCTGTAAAACTGCCATGAGCCTATTGTTCGTTATGTTAGGCCTTTGATAGCCTGTCTGCGGTCCCTACTTTAAATACTCCTCCACTGACCACCAAGCTGCCTGCCCGTGTATCCATGTAACCGCTGTAAAACTGCCATGAGCCTATTGTTTGTTATTTTAGGCCTTTGATAGCCTGTCTGCGGCCCCTACTTGCAATACTCCTCCACTGACCACAATGCTGCCTGGAGTGCCTGCCTGTGTATCCATGTAACCGATGTAAAACTGCCATGACTGCCTACTGTTTGTTATTTTAGGCCTTTGATAGCCTGTCTGCAGCCCCTACTTGCAATACTCCTCCACTGACCAGACCACTGCTGCCCGTGTACCCCTGGAACCAATTATAAAGTGCCTACAGCCAGCCCATTTTCTTATGTTAGGCCTTTGAAGCCTGTCTGCGGTCCCTACTTTAAATACTCCTCCACTGACCACCAAGCTGTCTGCCCGTGTATCCATGTAACCGCTGTAAAACTGCCATGAGCCTATTGTTTGTTATTTTAGGCCTTTGAAGCCTGTCTGCGGTCCCTCCTTCCACTAGTCCTCCACTGACCAGACCACTGCTGCCCGTGTACCCCTGGAACCAATTATAAAGTGCCTACAGCCAGCCCATTTTCTTATGTTAGGCCTTTGAAGCCTGTCTGCGGTCCCTACTTTAAATACTCCTCCACTGACCACCAAGCTGCCTGCCCGTGTATCCATGTAACCGCTGTAAAACTGCCATGAGCCTATTGTTTGTTATTTTAGGCCTTTGAAGCCTGTCTGCGGTCCCTCCTTCCACTAGTCCTCCACTGACCAGACCACTGCTGCCCGTGTACCCCTGGAACCAATTATAAAGTGCCTACAGCCAGCCCATTTTCTTATGTTAGGCCTTTGAAGCCTGTCTGCGGTCCCTACTTTAAATACTCCTCCACTGACCACCAAGCTGCCTGCCCGTGTATCCATGTAACCGCTGTAAAACTGCCATGAGCCTATTGTTTGTTATTTTAGGCCTTTGATAGCCTGTCTGCGGTCCCTACTTTAAATACTCCTCCACTCACCACCACCAAGTTGCCTGCCCGTGTATCCATGTAACCGCTGTAAAACTGCCATGAGCCTATTGTTTGTTATTTTAGGCCTTTGATAGCCTGTCTGCGGCCCCTACTTGCAATACTCCTCCACTGACCACAATGCTGCCTGGAGTGCCTGCCTGTGTATCCATGTAACCGATGTAAAACTGCCATGACTGCCTACTGTTTGTTATTTTAGGCCTTTGATAGCCTGTCTGCAGCCCCTACTTGCAATACTCCTCCACTGACCAGACCACTGCTGCCCGTGTACCCCTGGAACCAATTATAAAGTGCCTACAGCCAGCCCATTTTCTTATGTTAGGCCTTTGAAGCCTGTCTGCGGTCCCTACTTTAAATACTCCTCCACTGACCACCAAGCTGCCTGCCCGTGTATCCATGTAACCGCTGTAAAACTGCCATGAGCCTATTGTTTGTTATTTTAGGCCTTTGATAGCCTGTCTGCGGTCCCTACTTTAAATACTCCTCCACTCACCACCACCAAGTTGCCTGCCCGTGTATCCATGTAACCGCTGTAAAACTGCCATGAGCCTATTGTTTGTTATTTTAGGCCTTTGATAGCCTGTCTGCGGCCCCTACTTGCAATACTCCTCCACTGACCACACCAATGCTGCCCGTGTACCCCTGGAACCTATTTAAAAGTTCATAGAGCCTAGTTATATATTTTATTTACTATTAATAAGGCCATGATGGACTACGCTGTACCACGCTACAAGCTAACCAGTCGACACTTCTTTTGCGAGAAAAGCCATCCCAACCCTCCACCAGCATGTAGAAGACCGCATTGTCCATGCACTCTGGCAATCTGTGAGTACAAAGGTGCACCTGACAACAGACGCATGGACCTGTAGGCATGGCCACGGAAGATTACGTGTCCATTACGGCGCAATGGGTTAATGTGGTGGATGCATGGTCCACAGGGGACAGCCTACTAAGTCTGTCTGCAGTCCCTAATTCAAATTGTCCTCCACTGTCTAAATCGGAGCTTCCACCTTCTGGCTTTCGGCCTATAGTATCAGAAATTAAACTGCATTTGGCCTTCAACTTTGGTTAGGGCCTACTAACGGCTTCTGCCCCTCCCTGGTGTTGCCCTCAACTAAATAAAGCTGAGCTTCAACCTTCTGCTCCAAATTACCATTTTGAAAAATGCAATAGGCTTTTCCGGCCTACTAAAGGTGTCTGTCTGTGTGCCCCTGCCTGGTGTTGTCCTCAACTAAATAAAGCTGAGCTTCAACCTTCCGGCTCTCATTAAGTGGTTTTAAAAAAAAAAATGGTGGTTAGGGCCTACTAACGGCTTCTGCCCCTCCCTGGTGTTGTCCTCAACTAAATAAAGCTGAGCTTCAACCTTCCGGCTCTCATTAAGTGGTTTTAAAAAAAAAATGGTGGTTAGGGCCTACTAACGGCTTCTGCCCCTCCCTGGTGTTGTCCTCAACTAAATAAAGCTGAGCTTCAACCTTCCGGCTCTCATTAAGTGGTTTTAAAAAAAAAAATGGTGGTTAGGGCCTACTAACGGCTTCTGCCCCTCCCTGGTGTTGTCCTCAACTAAATAAAGCTGAGCTTCAACCTTCCGGCTCTCATTAAGTGGTTTTAAAAAAAAAAATGGTGGTTAGGGCCTACTAACGGCTTCTGCCCCTCCCTGGTGTTGTCCTCAACTAAATAAAGCTGAGCTTCAACCTTCCGGCTCTCATTAAGTGGTTTTAAAAAAAAAAATGGTGGTTAGGGCCTACTAACGGCTTCTGCCCCTCCCTGGTGTTGTCCTCAACTAAATAAAGCTGAGCTTCAACCTTCCGGCTCTCATTAAGTGGTTTTAAAAAAAAAAATGGTGGTTAGGGCCTACTAACGGCTTCTGCCCCTCCCTGGTGTTGTCCTCAACTAAATAAAGCTGAGCTTCAACCTTCCGGCTCTCATTAAGTGGTTTTAAAAAAAAAAATGGTGGTTAGGGCCTACTAACGGCTTCTGCCCCTCCCTGGTGTTGTCCTCAACTAAATAAAGCTGAGCTTCAACCTTCCGGCTCTCATTAAGTGGTTTTAAAAAAAAAAATGGTGGTTAGGGCCTACTAACGGCTTCTGCCCCTCCCTGGTGTTGTCCTCAACTAAATAAAGCTGAGCTTCAACCTTCCGGCTCTCATTAAGTGTTTTTAAAAAAAAAAATGGTGGTTAGGGCCTACTAACGGCTTCTGCCCCTCCCTGGTGTTGTCCTCAACTAAATAAAGCTGAGCTTCAACCTTCCGGCTCTCATTAAGTGGTTTTAAAAAAAAAATGGTGGTTAGGGCCTACTAACGGCTTCTGCCCCTCCCTGGTGTTGTCCTCAACTAAATAAAGCTGAGCTTCAACCTTCCGGCTCTCATTAAGTGGTTTTAAAAAAAAAAATGGTGGTTAGGGCCTACTAACGGCTTCTGCCCCTCCCTGGTGTTGTCCTCAACTAAATAAAGCTGAGCTTCAACCTTCCGGCTCTCATTAAGTGGTTTTAAAAAAAAAAATGGTGGTTAGGGCCTACTAACGGCTTCTGCCCCTCCCTGGTGTTGTCCTCAACTAAATAAAGCTGAGCTTCAACCTTCCGGCTCTCATTAAGTGGTTTTAAAAAAAAAAAATGGTGGTTAGGGCCTACTAACGGCTTCTGCCCCTCCCTGGTGTTGTCCTCAACTAAATAAAGCTGAGCTTCAACCTTCTGCTCCAAATTACCATTTTGAAAAATGCAATAGGCTTTTCCGGCCTACTAAAGGTGTCTGTCTGTGTGCCCCTGCCTGGTGTTGTCCTCAACTAAATAAAGCTGAGCTTCAACCTTCCGGCTCTCATTAAGTGGTTTTAAAAAAAAAAATGGTGGTTAGGGCCTACTAACGGCTTCTGCCCCTCCCTGGTGTTGCCCTCAACTAAATAAAGCTGAGCTTCAACCTTCTGCTCCAAATTACCATTTTGAAAAATGCAATAGGCTTTTCCGGCCTACTAAAGGTGTCTGTCTGTGTGCCCCTGCCTGGTGTTGCCCTCAACTAAATAAAGCTGAGCTTCAACCTTCTGCTCCAAATTACCATTTTGAAAAATGCAATAGGCTTTTCCGGCCTACTAAAGGTGTCTGTCTGTGTGCCCCTGCCTGGTGTTGTCCTCAACTAAATAAAGCTGAGCTTCAACCTTCCGGCTCTCATTAAGTGGTTTTAAAAAAAAAAATGGTGGTTAGGGCCTACTAACGGCTTCTGCCCCTCCCTGGTGTTGCCCTCAACTAAATAAAGCTGAGCTTCAACCTTCTGCTCCAAATTACCATTTTAAAAAATGCAATAGGCTTTTCCGGCCTACTAAAGGTGTCTGCCCCTCCCTGGTGTTGTCCTCAACTGAACAAAGCTGAGCTTCCACATTCTGGCTTTCGCCCTATACTATCAGATATTAAACTGCATTTGGCCTACTAGTGTGGTTAGGCCCTTGAAACAGTGTCTGCTGCTCTTGGGTTTGCTACTCCACTGAACAAAGCAATGCCGCCTGTTTAGTCCTGTTACCAATTTTGAACTGCATGTAGCCTACTTTATTCTTTGGCCCTATATCTGTTTCCTCCTCATCCTGCCCATTGCCCAGCCACTGCTAAATGAGTCTGCTGGTACATTGACCTAGACCACTACATTCCCCTTGTACTCTACACAGCCAGAATCTGTCCCTGCTGAAAGTAAGGTTCCCCTTCCCGCATGTTATACCACCTTACACAGGGACAAAGAGGAAGGTGCAGATGAAAGTGCAGGTTCCTTCATCAGGTGGGGGGGCATACTCGTTGGCGACGTCACTGGCACAGGGCCCCTCAGAGTACGCAAAAGTGTCGCTGCTGGTGGGAGGCGCCCCCGCCATGCAAACACACCGCCGTACTTTGAGGGGCCCTGTGCCAGTGGCAATGCGAACGAGTGGGCCCCCCCCTGCTTGCTCAGGATCACAGCACTTGCAACTTTTAAATACTTACCTTTCCCTGCAACACCGCCGTGACGTAGTCCGCATTTCCTGGGCCCACGAAAAACTTGAGCCAGCCCTACTCCCCCCACAACTTTCCCCCAATTCCCTATGCCCAACTATTATTATACAGTTAATTAAGATTGGCAAGCTTCAGAAACAAGAATGGATGTTTTTGGCATTAAAATGGGCACTGTAGGTGTTTTCCTGGCCTCCACTCACTGCCGACTATGCTTCCCCATTGACTTGCATTGGGTTTCGTGTTTCGGTCGATCCCCGACTTTTAGCGATAATCGGCCGACTGCACTCGACTCGACTCTGGACAAAATCGGGTTTCCCAAAACCCTACTCGATCTTAAAAAAATGAAAGTCGCTCAACCCTAGTCACCATTACAGGCACTGGTTCCAAAGATGAAACAAAAAAACCTTACCCCTTCGACCCCAGTCCAGAGCCTCTCACCTAGCCAAATCAGTTCTCATACTTTGCACTGACGAGGGCCAACAGCCCGACACACCGTGTCTGCAAATTGAGATTCTGATTTGGCTTTTATCCTAAGTCACATTGCACAACTCGTTAAAGGGTTGATTGTGACTTGTAGGATCGCTACTTCCAACAGGTGGCGCTATAGAGTTTAAGTCCTCTTTCTCTCTGAAGAGGCAATTTGCACAAAGAATGTAAGCACTGAAAATGTTAGCTTGTATCTACCGAAACCCTCCCACTAGATAAGGTTGAGTGGGCACTGGAAAACTCTTCATTTCCCAATACCTCCTGGGCACAAGGAGGAGATTTGGGCTTTTAATGGTCAAAGTGTGTAAATATGAGATGTCTCCCAGCAAGGATTACACTATTCACATTGTAGATGTTTAAAGATCAGCTCTGGGGAATAATGTGACACTATTTATAGCAAATATTTCAAGGTGCGGTTACAGTAATTAGCGTGTCTTGCTGATAGAAGAAGAAGATTGTTGCTTTGACAAGACAGGTTCAGATAGAAGACAGTTTAGAGATTAAATAAATGTTTTGGAGATTTATTTTGGTGAAATGTCATGCTTTCATCTTCAACCCTAAACAGACAAGAAACTACTGTTCACTAATAAAATGACACTATCAAGGAAAGAATTTCTGTTCTTTTTAGATTCTAATTGCTCCAGTTAACAACGTAAAACTATAGTAATAACTAATATTTATGTAACAAAGCTTTCATGTGAAAATCTTCATATGATTCCCCAACAATAAGATTAGCTAGGACAAGGTCAGAAATAATTCACAAACTACTAACATCCGATTGGAAATAGTGTATATATTGTAGAGATCGTACTCACTCAGGTGCGGCAGGAGGAAGACAGGAGGCGCGTTTCTTTAAAAAGTCCATGCGGGTTTATTTGCTCCATAAACCTCTAAGCAACAACAAAAGGTAAACGTCCTTTAGAGCTGGTAAAAGAACACAAAATGTCCTTAGTCGGGTTCTGCTACCACAGGCCTGTGAGTAGATAACTATTGCAAAAAGAGTGAGGAGACAAAAAAGCGCAATAGGGTCTTATCCACGTTACAAAGGAGAGAATATACCTTGAAATTTGCTCACCTGGTTATGATGAGAAAAGAGCATATATGCTGGAGGTTGCTGCAGATCCACAGGTCCTCAACGACCAAAGAAATAATGAATTCAAAGGGGATTTGTGGTTAAAAAAAACTCCGTCCTGCCACATGGATACATTTCAGGAGAATGGACCCCTGAAACGCATTGAATAAAACCACTGTGAATCTATGACATTCTCCTGAAATTTATCCATGCGGCAGCGCAGAGTTTTTTTTAACCACGAATCCCCTTTGAATACACCACAGGCCTGTGGGCAAACAGGCTGGGCAATGTCCAGCACGCAGACTCGGTCTGGAGCCATACACACAGGAGGGCTTTTCCCTCCCCAGACACAGACCATGTGCCAAACAGCCACCGTTATGTAGGCTGTAGCCACACCCACAGGTGAGGTTTGTGCTTATCCAGAACCGCCCATCTCTCATAGCTGCTCGCAACCCAGAACCAGATGCACCAAACAACATCCTAATGCTTACGTGCACTAAAGAAAAATACTCCAGGTTGCATCACAGGGAGCAGCCATCCCTGTGACACATACCTCCCATTTATTACATGGCCATTAGGCTTCTTATATAACTCCCCCTCTGCCTAAAGCCGTGGGGCATGGCACCTTCCCTTACCCGACCAGAGACACTTCTTGGTCACCTTTGGAAGTAAACCCATCTATCAAAACCGGGCTTTGTCATTCATCCCTTTTGGAACAGAAGGTTATCCGATCCTGTCCCCTCCTCTAATAGGGTTGTCCTGTTGTCAGACCACTTCCATCCCCGGCGGTTGGTGTTGCGAATCCATTGGCCCCATTCCTTCTGTCTGGTCTGACTCTCTGTTCCCACGTCCGCTACAGGGTCTCCTGCCTAGGCCACTCAGCCCTGAGCTAACAGAGGAGTCACTACTTCTAACTCCATCCTTTAGGGAACCTCTTTGTCTCTCCAGACCTCGGGTTGAAAGTGGCCGCCATCTTCTTCGCATTTCTTGCAGCTGTTTATTGATCTGCCCCATGTCCAGTCTTAGCTGCTCTACCTCTCTTAAGTATGCCACGCGATATTCAAGGTGTACTTGGATATTCTTAAGGCTCTCCATTGGTCCGACAACAAAGAATGGAACCATCCCACCTTCACCAGCTACCTGGGCTTCGTCATCAGCCGGAATCCTCACACTCGCCACACCAGACTGCATTATTTTTCCAAGTCTCCCAATGATTTTTCTCACCAGATTCCCGGGCACTTGAACGATGTCCTTCACCACTTCCAGCTGACCTTGAGCTTTCTTTGCATGCTCCAGACGCCGAGCGGCTTCCTTATTCCTCAACAAGATCCTCCGTTTTCATGTGAAGGCAGGGTAGGTACATGTTACTCAGGATAGCCACCCACTTCACCGTGACTTCAATAGTTGACAGTATAACTAACTGCTTAGACTCTGGTGCCCAGTTCACTCTACACACTTCCACCGCCTTTCTAAATGCCTTATGCACAGCCTCACTGGCACAAGCTTCCCGCACATCCTTGGGTATCTCTACCACACACTGGAAGAGTGAAGTCTCACGTCCTTGGATATAGCATTTGATCTTCTCATCCTCAGAGTCAGAGCGGTTTTTCAATACGTGGATCTCCCTTGTAAGGCCATCTGCATGGTACTTCCCCTGCTGGAGTTCTTCCTCCCTGAAGGCCACTTCTTTGGTCAGTCTCTCCAGCTCACCAACCTTCATTTCAATGAGATCGAGAGAGCACGACAGTTGTAGACAGTTCTGTAGAGCGTAGAATTCGTTTTTTTGGACGTCCATTTATTTCTGGAGCTCAGCCTTAGCCTCTTGCTTAGCCTCCTGCTTGATCTTGAGTAGGGTTGAGCGAAACGGGTCGATCATTTTCAAAAGTCGCCGACTTTTGGCTAAGTCGGCGTCTCATGAAACCCGATCCGACCCCTGTGCTTGTCGGCCATGCGGTACGCGACTTTCGCGCCAAAGTCGCGTTTCAATGACGCGAAAAGCGCCATTTCTCAGCCAATGAAGGTGAACGCAGAGTGTGGGCAGCGTGATGACATAGATCCTGGTCCCCACCATCTTAGAGAAGGGCATTGCAGTGATTGGCTTGCTGTCTGCGGCGTCACAGGGGCTATAAAGGGGCGTTCCCGCCGACCGCCATCTTACTGCTGCTGATCTGAGCTTAGGGAGAGGTTGCTGCCGCTTCGTCAGAAGCAGGGAGAGCGTTAGGCAGGGTCCACTAACCACCAAACCGCTTGTGCTGCAGCGATTTCCACTGTCCAACACCACCTTCGGTGTGCAGGGACTGTGGAAGCTATTTTTTTTTTTTTTTCCCCTCAGCGCTGTAGCTCATTGGGCTGCCCTAGAAGGCTCCGTGATAGCTGTATTGCTGTGTGTACGCCACTGTGGAAACCAACTGCTTTTTTCAAAGCACATATCCTCTTGTTCCTTCCTTTCTGCACAGCTATCTTTTTTGTTTGTCCACACTTTTTATTTAATTTGTGCATCAGTCCACTCCTATTGCTGCCTGCCATACCTGGCTTACATTACTGCAGGGAGATAGTAATTGTAGGACAGTTTTTTTTTTGTTTTTTTTTTTTTTTGTGGGAGATTAAGATTGGCATTTCTGCTACAGTGCCATCCCTGTGTGTGCCATCTCTCACTGAGTGGGCCATAGAAAGCCTATTTATTTTTTCCGTGATTTGTGTTCTAAAATCTACCTCAACACAAAAAAACTACATCAATCAGTGGGAGAAAAATATTGGCCTCAGTCAGGGCTTGTGTGCCACTGCTGTGTGTGCTATCTCTCATTCAGTGGGCTATAGCAAGCCTATTTTTTTTTTTTTTTTTTAATATTATTTGGTTTCTAAAGTCTCCCTGAAAAAAAAAAAAACCTAAAAAAACAGTGGGAGAGTAATATTGCCCTTTCAGCTTGTGTGCCAGTCTTGACTCCTGGGTGTGCCACCTCTCTCCCTCTCATTCAGTGTGCCATAGAAAGCCTATTTATTTTTTTTAAAAAATATTATTGGGTTTCTAAAGTCTCCCTGAAAAAACAAAAAATACATAAAAAAACAGTGGGAGAGTAATATTGCCCTTTCAGCTTGTGTGCCAGTCTTGACTCCTGGGTGTGCCACCTCTCTCCCTTTCATTCAGTGGGCCATAGAAAGCCTATTTATTTTTTCCGTGATTTGTGTTCTAAATTCTACCTCAACACAAAAACACTACATCAATCAGTGGGAGAAAAATATTGGCCTCAGTCAGGGCTTGTGTGCCACTGCTGTGTGTGCTATCTCTCATTCAGTGGGCTATAGCAAGCCTATTTTTTTTTTTTTTTTTTTTTTTTTTTAATATTATTTGGTTTCTAAAGTCTCCCTGAAAAAAAAAAAAAAACCTAAAAAAACAGTGGGAGAGTAATATTGCCCTTTCAGCTTGTGTGCCAGTCTTGACTCCTGGGTGTGCCACCTCTCTCCCTCTCATTCAGTGGGCCATAGAAAGCCTATTTATTTTTTTTTTTTAATATTATTTGGTTTCTAATTCTCCCTGAAAAAAAAAAAAAAACCTAAAAAAACAGTGGGAGAATAATATTGCCCTTTCAGCTTGTGTGCCAGTCTTGACTCCTGGGTGTGCCACCTCTCTCCCTCTCATTCAGCGGGCCATAGAAAGCCTATTTATTTTTTTTTAAAAATATTATTGGGTTTCTAAAGTCTCCCTGAAAAAACAAAAAATACATAAAAAAACAGTGGGAGAGTAATATTGCCCTTTCAGCTTGTGTGCCAGTCTTGACTCCTGGGTGTGCCACCTCTCTCCCTTTCATTCAGTGGGCCATAGAAAGCCTATTTATTTTTTTTTTTAAATATTATTGGGTTTCTAAAGTCTCCCTGAAAAAAAAAAAAAAACCTAAAAAAACAGTGGGAGAGTAATATTGCCCTTTCAGCTTGTGTGCCAGTCTTGACTCCTGGGTGTGCCACCTCTCTCCCTCTCATTCAGTGGGCCATAGAAAGCCTATTTATTTTTTTTTTAAAATATTATTGGGTTTCTAAAGTCTCCCTGAAAAAAAAAAAAAAAACCTAAAAAAACAGTGGGAGAGTAATATTGCCCTTTCAGCTTGTGTGCCAGTCTTGACTCCTGGGTGTGCCACCTCTCTCCCTCTCATTCAGTGGGCCATAGAAAGCCTATTTATTTTTTTTTTTAAATATTATTGGGTTTCTAAAGTCTCCCTGAAAAAACAAAAAATACATAAAAAAACAGTGGGAGAGTAATATTGCCCTTTCAGCTTGTGTGCCAGTCTTGACTCCTGGGTGTGCCACCTCTCTCCCTTTCATTCAGTGGGCCATAGAAAGCCTATTTATTTTTTCCGTGATTTGTGTTCTAAATTCTACCTCAACACAAAAACACTACATCAATCAGTGGGAGAAAAATATTGGCCTCAGTCAGGGCTTGTGTGCCACTGCTGTGTGTGCTATCTCTCATTCAGTGGGCTATAGCAAGCCTATTTTTTTTTTTTTTTTTTTTTTATATTATTTGGTTTCTAAAGTCTCCCTGAAAAAAAAAAAAAAACCTAAAAAAACAGTGGGAGAGTAATATTGCCCTTTCAGCTTGTGTGCCAGTCTTGACTCCTGGGTGTGCCACCTCTCTCCCTCTCATTCAGTGGGCCATAGAAAGCCTATTTATTTTTTTTTTTAAATATTATTGGGTTTCTAAAGTCTCCCTGAAAAAACAAAAAATACATAAAAAAACAGTGGGAGAGTAATATTGCCCTTTCAGCTTGTGTGCCAGTCTTGACTCCTGGGTGTGCCACCTCTCTCCCTTTCATTCAGTGGGCCATAGAAAGCCTATTTATTTTTTTTTTAAAATATTATTGGGTTTCTAAAGTCTCCCTGAAAAAAAAAAAAAAACCTAAAAAAACAGTGGGAGAGTAATATTGCCCTTTCAGCTTGTGTGCCAGTCTTGACTCCTGGGTGTGCCACCTCTCTCCCTCTCATTCAGTGGGCCATAGAAAGCCTATTTATTTTTTTTTTAAAATATTATTGGGTTTCTAAAGTCTCCCTGAAAAAACAAAAAATACATAAAAAAACAGTGGGAGAGTAATATTGCCCTCTCAGCTTGTGTGCCAGTCTTGACTCCTGGGTGTGCCACCTCTCTCTCTCTAATTGTGGGCCATAGAAAGCCTTTTTTTTTTTTTTTTTTAATATTATTTGGTTTCTAAAGTCTCCCTGAGAAAAAAAAAAAAATAAATTAGGTGGGAGATTAATATTGACATTAGTGCTTGAGTGACAGTCCTGCGTGTGTGTCATCTCTGTGATTTTGTGCCACAGAAAACAGAGTGTGTAACATTGTGCCTGATTTTCCTTGTGGTCTCACCAACCTGTTAAGGGATATTGAAATCATACTGAAGTTATAGCTCACCGTGTAAGTTGTTTGACAGCAACAAATAAAGTTACTTTGGTTAAGATTTTAAAACAATGAGGAAGTCTGGTGCAAGAGGTCGTCGTGGGCGTTCATTGTCAGCTGGTAATGATGGTAGTGGTAGAGGAGCATCAGGTGGTCGTGGGGATAAAAATATTCCACCTAAGTCTGGAGCTGTGGAGCCAGTTTCGTCGTCAGGCTACACAAGGCCTCGAACGCTCTCTTTTCTGGGAGTAGGAAAACCGCTTTTAAAGGCGGAGCAGCAACAGCAAGTTTTGGCTTACATTGCAGACTCAGCCTCTAGCTCTTTTGCCTCCTCTTCCGAAACTGGTAAATGTAAAAGCAGCGCGTCGCTTGTGGATGTTCACGGTCAGGGACAAGTCGCTTCCTTGTCCTCCTCAGCAAAAACTACAACAAGAGAGAAGGATGCAGCAGGCGACACAACGGGTCACTCCATGGAGCTCTTTACACATACCGTCCCTGGCTTAGAAAGTGAAACATTTAACAGGCCATGCCCATTACAAGTATATTCTGACATGGAGTGCACTGATGCACAGCCACAGCCAGAGTACTATGCTGCTCCTTTGACTCAGACCACCACATTGCCCTCTCAGGGTACAGATCCACAATCAGACCCTGATGAGACTATGTTGCCCCGCCACGAACGCTATACCACCGACCGACACAGTGACACAGACGAAGTTGCACACGAGCTCGAAGAGGAGGTAATAGATGACCCAGTTATTGACCCCGATTGGCAGCCATTGGGGGAACAGGGTGCAGGCGGCAGTAGTTCAGAAGCGGAGGTGGAGGAGGGGCCGCAGCAGGCATCAACATCGCAACAGGTTACATCTGCCGGGCCCGTATCTGGCCCAAAACGCGTGTCAAAGCCAAAACCTGTTGGAGCACAGCGTTGCCATCCGGTTAAAGCTCAGTCTGCAATCCCTGAAAAGGGATCCGAGTCTAGGAAGAGTGCAGTCTGGCATTTTTTTAAACAACATCCAACTGATCAGCGCAAAGTCATCTGTCAAAAATGTTCAACTAGCTTAAGCAGAGGTCAGAATCTGAAAAGTCTAAATACTAGTTGCATGCATAGACACTTAACCACCATGCATTTTCAAGCCTGGACTAACTACCAAACGTCCCTCAAGGTTGTAGCACCCTCGGCCAATGAAGCTAGTCAGCAACGCAACATCCCTTCCGTCACTGTAAGGCCACCATTTTCCGCACCACAGGCAGTATCTGTGCAGGTTTCTTTGCCAGCCAAAAGCAGTCAGGGTCAGGGAATCACCAGTTTTGTAGGAGGAAATATTGCATCTAGGGCACCGGCGGAAACAATACCGTCTCCAACCGTCTCTCAGTCTGCCATGTACACCGGCACACCCGAAAGTTCCACGATCTCCAGCTCTCCAGTCCAGCTCACCCTACATGAGACTCTGGTTAGAAAAAGGAAGTACTTATCCTCGCATCCGCGTACACAGGGTTTTAACGCCCACATAGCTAGACTAATCTCGTTAGAGATGATGCCCTACCGGTTAGTTGAAAGCGAAGCTTTCAAAGCCCTGATGGAGTACGCTGAACCACGATACGAGCTACCCAGTCGACACTTTTTTTCCAGAAAAGCCATCCCAGCCCTGCACCAGCATGTTAAACAGCGCATCGTCCATGCACTCAGGCAATCTGTGAGTACAAAGGTGCACCTGACTACAGATGCATGGACCAGTAGGCATGGCCAGGGACGTTATGTGTCCATCACGGCACACTGGGTGAATGTGGTGGATGCAGGGTCCACAGGCGACATCAATTTAGGGACAGTTGTGCCTAGCCCACGGTCTAGGAAACAGTTGGCTGTAGGCGTTCGCACCCCCTCCTCCTCCTCCTCCTCGTCCTCCTGCAGAAGCTACAGCTCTTCCACAGAACGCAGTCTGCCAACCACTCCATCGGCAGATGACACTGTTGCACACCAGTTGTCCCATTATGGGCCAGCTACTGCCAAGCGTCAGCAGGCTGTATTGGCTATGAAGTGCTTGGGCGACAATAGACACACCGCGGAAGTTCTGTCCGAGTTCTTGCAACAAGAAACGCAGTCGTGGCTGGGCACAGTAGATCTTGAGGCAGGCAAGGTAGTGAGTGATAACGGAAGGAATTTCATGGCTGCCATCTCCCTTTCCCAACTGAAACACATTCCTTGCCTGGCTCACACCTTAAACCTGGTGGTGCAGTGCTTATTGAAAACTTATCCTGGGTTCTCCGACCTGCTCCTCAAAGTGCGTGCACTTTGCTCA
This sequence comes from Ranitomeya variabilis, assembly GCF_051348905.1. Taxonomy (NCBI): domain Eukaryota; kingdom Metazoa; phylum Chordata; class Amphibia; order Anura; family Dendrobatidae; genus Ranitomeya; species Ranitomeya variabilis. The sequence continues at coordinate 416,367,939 of NC_135234.1, forward strand.
CATATCCGACGTTCGCCTGTACACGCCAGCCGTATGCAGACCTATCAGCGGTCTTTGAACCTTCCCCAGCATCGCCTAATCATAGACGTTGCAACAAGGTGGAACTCAACACTGCACATGCTTCAGAGACTGTGCGAACAGAGGCGTGCTGTTATTTATTTGTGGGAGGATACACGGGCAGGCAGTAGGATGGCAGACATGGAGTTGTCAGGTGTGCAGTGGTCTAAGATACAAGACATGTGTCAAGTCCTTCAGTGCTTTGAGGAATGCACACGGCTGGTTAGTGCAGACAACGCCGTAATAAGCATGAGCATCCCCCTAATGCGTCTGCTGATGCAAAGTTTGACGCACATAAAGGAGCAGGCGTCTGCACCAGAGGAAGAGGAAAGCCTTGATGACAGTCAGCCATTGTCTGGTCAGGGCAGTGTACAGGACGAGGTAGCGGGCGAAGAGGAGGTGGAGGACGAGGAGGATGATGGGGATGAGTATATTTTTAATGCCGAACCTTTCCCGGGGGCACAGGAATTTGGTTGCGTGTCACGGCCGGGTTCTGGTTTTTTGAGGGACACAAGTGACGTAGATTTGCCTGCAACTGCCCCTCAACCAATCACAACCGGAGATTTGACAACTGGAACTTTGGCCCACATGGCGGATTATGCCTTACGTATCCTAAAAAGGGACACACGCATTACGAAAATGATGAACGATGACGATTACTGGTTGGCCTGCCTCCTTGATCCACGCTATAAAGGCAAATTGCAAAATATTATGCCACATGAGAACTTGGAACTAATATTAGCAACCAAACAATCAACTCTTGTTGACCGTTTGCTTCAGGCATTCCCAGCACACAGCGCACGTGATCGTTCTCACACGAGCTCCAGGGGGCAGCAGACTAGGAGTGTTAGGGGTGCACACATCAGAAGTGGCATTGGACAGAGGGGTTTTCTGACCAGGTTGTGGAGTGATTTTGCTATGACCGCAGACAGGACAGGTACTGCTGCATCAATTGAAAGTGACAGGAGACAACATTTGTCCAGTATGGTTACTAACTATTTTTCATCCCTTATCGATGTTCTCCCTCAACCGTCATTCCCATTTGATTACTGGGCCTCCAAATTAGACACCTGGCCAGAATTGGCAGAATATGCATTGCAGGAGCTTGCTTGCCCGGCAGCAAGTGTCCTATCAGAAAGAGTATTCAGTGCTGCAGGTTCAATATTAACCGAAAAAAGGACTCGTCTGGCTACCCAAAATGTTGACGATCTAACATTCATTAAAATGAACCACAACTGGATTTCGAAATCTTTTGCCCCACCTTGCCCGGCCGACACCTAGCTTTCCTATGAAAAGCTCTTGCCTGTGAATTACTTTTCTAATGTCTAATTTGCTGCAGCTGATTGTACAGCATACGACATGTTTACACCTCCCTAAATGGCAAAACTCCCCACACGGGGCCGTGGTATCGCGACTTGGCGCAAGCACCCGTGAGACTGCTGTTTGTCTGAAGAGGTGGGTGTGCTCGCTTTTGGTTGACGGCATTGCTACTGGGTCCCTCATAGTACAATGTAGTGTCTCTGGCGGTGGTGGTGCGCACCCAACGTCAGACACACCGTTGTAACATGAGGGGCCCTGGGGCGGTCCCGCCGGCCTCAAGAGAGTTCCCCCCTACCCCAGCTCAAAATGTGCTCTACCACGTGCAAAATTATGTCGCACAGCTCCACCAATCTTTAGTCTATTCGCTGACATCATTCAATGTCTGGCACTGACAATACAAATTTGTAGACATCTATGATGCAACTTAAAGTAGTCTGTGTCTGTGTCCTATATTGGCACCATTAAATAGTTACTGCCAAATTACTATGTCAGAAACTCAGTAGATGAGCCCACCCCTGTACCTAAGTATGCCACCTTTTTTTTTTGTTTTGGTTGTTTTGCGAGACATTAACATCTATTTATATTTTGGGAGTACTGGGACAGACACTCCTTGCACTACTCCTCCACTCACCACCAAGCTGCCTGTGTATCCATGTAACCGCTGTAAAACTGCCATGAGCCTATTGTTTGTTATTTTAGGCCTTTGATAGCCTGTCTGCGGCCCCTACTTGCAATACTCCTCCACTGACCACCAAGCTGCCTGCCCGTGTATCCATGTAACCGCTGTGAAACTGCCATGAGCCTATTGTTTGTTATTTTAGGCCTTTGATAGCCTGTCTGCGGTCCCTACTTTAAATACTCCTCCACTGACCAGACCACTGCTGCCCGTGTACCCCTGGAACCAATTATAAAGTGCCTACAGCCAGCCCATTTTTTTATGTTAGGCCTTTGAAGCCTGTCTGCGGTCCCTACTTGCAATACTCCTCCACTGACCACAATGCTGCCTGGAGTGCCTGCCTGTGTATCCATGTAACCGATGTAAAACTGCCATGACTGCCTACTGTTTGTTATTTTAGGCCTTTGATAGCCTGTCTGCAGCCCCTACTTGCAATACTCCTCCACTGACCACCAAGCTGCCTGCCCGTGTATCCATGTAACCGCTGTGAAACTGCCATGAGCCTATTGTTTGTTATGTTAGGCCTTTGATAGCCTGTCTGCGGTCCCTACTTTAAATACTCCTCCACTGACCAGACCACTGCTGCCCGTGTACCCCTGGAACCAATTATAAAGTGCCTACAGCCAGCCCATTTTCTTATGTTAGGCCTTTGAAGCCTGTCTGCGGTCCCTACTTTAAATACTCCTCCACTGACCACCAAGCTGCCTGCCCGTGTATCCATGTAACCGCTGTAAAACTGCCATGAGCCTATTGTTTGTTATTTTAGGCCTTTGATAGCCTGTCTGCGGCCCCTACTTGCAATACTCCTCCACTGACCACAATGCTGCCTGGAGTGCCTGCCTGTGTATCCATGTAACCGATGTAAAACTGCCATGACTGCCTACTGTTTGTTATTTTAGGCCTTTGATAGCCTGTCTGCAGCCCCTACTTGCAATACTCCTCCACTGACCACACCAATGCTGCCCGTGTACCCCTGGAACCTATTTAAAAGTTCATAGAGCCTAGTTATATATTTTATTTACTATTAATAAGGCCATGATGGACTACGCTGTACCACGCTACAAGCTAACCAGTCGACACTTCTTTTGCGAGAAAAGCCATCCCAACCCTCCACCAGCATGTAGAAGACCGCATTGTCCATGCACTCTGGCAATCTGTGAGTACAAAGGTGCACCTGACAACAGACGCATGGACCTGTAGGCATGGCCACGGAAGATTACGTGTCCATTACGGCGCAATGGGTTAATGTGGTGGATGCATGGTCCACAGGGGACAGCCTACTAAGTCTGTCTGCAGTCCCTAATTCAAATTGTCCTCCACTGTCTAAATCGGAACTTCCACCTTCTGGCTTTCGGCCTATAGTATCAGAAATTAAACTGCATTTGGCCTTCAACTTTGGTTAGGGCCTACTAACGGCTTCTGCCCCTCCCTGGTGTTGCCCTCAACTAAATAAAGCTGAGCTTCAACCTTCCGGCTCTCATTATGTGGTTTAAAAAAAAAAAATGGTGGTTAGGGCCTACTAACGGCTTCTGCCCCTCCCTGGTGTTGCCCTCAACTAAATAAAGCTGAGCTTCAACCTTCCGGCTCTCATTATGTGGTTTAAAAAAAAAAAATGGTGGTTAGGGCCTACTAACGGCTTCTGCCCCTCCCTGGTGTTGCCCTCAACTAAATAAAGCTGAGCTTCAACCTTCCGGCTCTCATTATGTGGTTTAAAAAAAAAAAATGGTGGTTAGGGCCTACTAACGGCTTCTGCCCCTCCCTGGTGTTGCCCTCAACTAAATAAAGCTGAGCTTCAACCTTCTGCTCCAAATTACCATTTTAAAAAATGCAATAGGCTTTTCAGGCCTACTAAAGGTGTCTGTCTGTGTGCCCCTCCCTGGTGTTGTCCTCAACTAAATAAAGCTGAGCTTCAACCTTCCGGCTCTCATTATGTGGTTTTAAAAAAAAAAATGGTGGTTAGGGCCTACTAACGGCTTCTGCCCCTCCCTGGTGTTGTCCTCAACTAAATAAAGCTGAGCTTCAACCTTCCGGCTCTCATTATGTGGTTTTAAAAAAAAAAATGGTGGTTAGGGCCTACTAACGGCTTCTGCCCCTCCCTGGTGTTGTCCTCAACTAAATAAAGCTGAGCTTCAACCTTCCGGCTCTCATTATGTGGTTTTAAAAAAAAAAATGGTGGTTAGGGCCTACTAACGGCTTCTGCCCCTCCCTGGTGTTGTCCTCAACTAAATAAAGCTGAGCTTCAACCTTCCGGCTCTCATTATGTGGTTTTAAAAAAAAAATGGTGGTTAGGGCCTACTAACGGCTTCTGCCCCTCCCTGGTGTTGTCCTCAACTAAATAAAGCTGAGCTTCAACCTTCCGGCTCTCATTATGTGGTTTTAAAAAAAAAAATGGTGGTTAGGGCCTACTAACGGCTTCTGCCCCTCCCTGGTGTTGTCCTCAACTAAATAAAGCTGAGCTTCAACCTTCCGGCTCTCATTATGTGGTTTTAAAAAAAAAAATGGTGGTTAGGGCCTACTAACGGCTTCTGCCCCTCCCTGGTGTTGTCCTCAACTAAATAAAGCTGAGCTTCAACCTTCCGGCTCTCATTATGTGGTTTTAAAAAAAAAATGGTGGTTAGGGCCTACTAACGGCTTCTGCCCCTCCCTGGTGTTGTCCTCAACTAAATAAAGCTGAGCTTCAACCTTCCGGCTCTCATTATGTGGTTTTAAAAAAAAAAATGGTGGTTAGGGCCTACTAACGGCTTCTGCCCCTCCCTGGTGTTGTCCTCAACTAAATAAAGCTGAGCTTCAACCTTCCGGCTCTCATTATGTGGTTTTAAAAAAAAAATGGTGGTTAGGGCCTACTAACGGCTTCTGCCCCTCCCTGGTGTTGCCCTCAACTAAATAAAGCTGAGCTTCAACCTTCTGCTCCAAATTACCATTTTGAAAAATGCAATAGGCTTTTCAGGCCTACAAAAGGTGTCTGTCTGTGTGCCCCTCCCTGGTGTTGTCCTCAACTAAATAAAGCTGAGCTTCAACCTTCCGGCTCTCATTATGTGGTTTTAAAAAAAAAAATGGTGGTTAGGGCCTACTAACGGCTTCTGCCCCTCCCTGGTGTTGTCCTCAACTAAATAAAGCTGAGCTTCAACCTTCCGGCTCTCATTATGTGGTTTTAAAAAAAAAAATGGTGGTTAGGGCCTACTAACGGCTTCTGCCCCTCCCTGGTGTTGTCCTCAACTAAATAAAGCTGAGCTTCAACCTTCCGGCTCTCATTATGTGGTTTTAAAAAAAAAATGGTGGTTAGGGCCTACTAACGGCTTCTGCCCCTCCCTGGTGTTGCCCTCAACTAAATAAAGCTGAGCTTCAACCTTCTGCTCCAAATTACCATTTTGAAAAATGCAATAGGCTTTTCAGGCCTACTAAAGGTGTCTGTCTGTGTGCCCCTCCCTGGTGTTGTCCTCAACTAAATAAAGCTGAGCTTCAACCTTCCGGCTCTCATTATGTGGTTTAAAAAAAAAAAATGGTGGTTAGGGCCTACTAACGGCTTCTGCCCCTCCCTGGTGTTGCCCTCAAGTAAATAAAGCTGAGCTTCAACCTTCCGGCTCTCATTATGTGGTTTTAAAAAAAAAAATGGTGGTTAGGGCCTACTAACGGCTTCTGCCCCTCCCTGGTGTTGTCCTCAACTAAATAAAGCTGAGCTTCAACCTTCCGGCTCTCATTATGTGGTTTTAAAAAAAAAATGGTGGTTAGGGCCTACTAACGGCTTCTGCCCCTCCCTGGTGTTGTCCTCAACTAAATAAAGCTGAGCTTCAACCTTCCGGCTCTCATTATGTGGTTTTAAAAAAAAAAATGGTGGTTAGGGCCTACTAACGGCTTCTGCCCCTCCCTGGTGTTGTCCTCAACTAAATAAAGCTGAGCTTCAACCTTCCGGCTCTCATTATGTGGTTTTAAAAAAAAAATGGTGGTTAGGGCCTACTAACGGCTTCTGCCCCTCCCTGGTGTTGCCCTCAACTAAATAAAGCTGAGCTTCAACCTTCTGCTCCAAATTACCATTTTGAAAAATGCAATAGGCTTTTCAGGCCTACAAAAGGTGTCTGTCTGTGTGCCCCTCCCTGGTGTTGTCCTCAACTAAATAAAGCTGAGCTTCAACCTTCCGGCTCTCATTATGTGGTTTTAAAAAAAAAAATGGTGGTTAGGGCCTACTAACGGCTTCTGCCCCTCCCTGGTGTTGTCCTCAACTAAATAAAGCTGAGCTTCAACCTTCCGGCTCTCATTATGTGGTTTTAAAAAAAAAAATGGTGGTTAGGGCCTACTAACGGCTTCTGCCCCTCCCTGGTGTTGTCCTCAACTAAATAAAGCTGAGCTTCAACCTTCCGGCTCTCATTATGTGGTTTTAAAAAAAAAATGGTGGTTAGGGCCTACTAACGGCTTCTGCCCCTCCCTGGTGTTGCCCTCAACTAAATAAAGCTGAGCTTCAACCTTCTGCTCCAAATTACCATTTTGAAAAATGCAATAGGCTTTTCAGGCCTACTAAAGGTGTCTGTCTGTGTGCCCCTCCCTGGTGTTGTCCTCAACTAAATAAAGCTGAGCTTCAACCTTCCGGCTCTCATTATGTGGTTTAAAAAAAAAAAATGGTGGTTAGGGCCTACTAACGGCTTCTGCCCCTCCCTGGTGTTGCCCTCAAGTAAATAAAGCTGAGCTTCAACCTTCCGGCTCTCATTATGTGGTTTTAAAAAAAAAAATGGTGGTTAGGGCCTACTAACGGCTTCTGCCCCTCCCTGGTGTTGTCCTCAACTAAATAAAGCTGAGCTTCAACCTTCCGGCTCTCATTATGTGGTTTTAAAAAAAAAAATGGTGGTTAGGGCCTACTAACGGCTTCTGCCCCTCCCTGGTGTTGTCCTCAACTAAATAAAGCTGAGCTTCAACCTTCCGGCTCTCATTATGTGGTTTTAAAAAAAAAATGGTGGTTAGGGCCTACTAACGGCTTCTGCCCCTCCCTGGTGTTGTCCTCAACTAAATAAAGCTGAGCTTCAACCTTCCGGCTCTCATTATGTGGTTTTAAAAAAAAAAATGGTGGTTAGGGCCTACTAACGGCTTCTGCCCCTCCCTGGTGTTGTCCTCAACTAAATAAAGCTGAGCTTCAACCTTCCGGCTCTCATTATGTGGTTTTAAAAAAAAAAATGGTGGTTAGGGCCTACTAACGGCTTCTGCCCCTCCCTGGTGTTGTCCTCAACTAAATAAAGCTGAGCTTCAACCTTCCGGCTCTCATTATGTGGTTTTAAAAAAAAAATGGTGGTTAGGGCCTACTAACGGCTTCTGCCCCTCCCTGGTGTTGTCCTCAACTAAATAAAGCTGAGCTTCAACCTTCCGGCTCTCATTATGTGGTTTTAAAAAAAAAAATGGTGGTTAGGGCCTACTAACGGCTTCTGCCCCTCCCTGGTGTTGTCCTCAACTAAATAAAGCTGAGCTTCAACCTTCCGGCTCTCATTATGTGGTTTTAAAAAAAAAATGGTGGTTAGGGCCTACTAACGGCTTCTGCCCCTCCCTGGTGTTGCCCTCAACTAAATAAAGCTGAGCTTCAACCTTCTGCTCCAAATTACCATTTTGAAAAATGCAATAGGCTTTTCAGGCCTACAAAAGGTGTCTGTCTGTGTGCCCCTCCCTGGTGTTGTCCTCAACTAAATAAAGCTGAGCTTCAACCTTCCGGCTCTCATTATGTGGTTTTAAAAAAAAAAATGGTGGTTAGGGCCTACTAACGGCTTCTGCCCCTCCCTGGTGTTGTCCTCAACTAAATAAAGCTGAGCTTCAACCTTCCGGCTCTCATTATGTGGTTTTAAAAAAAAAAATGGTGGTTAGGGCCTACTAACGGCTTCTGCCCCTCCCTGGTGTTGTCCTCAACTAAATAAAGCTGAGCTTCAACCTTCCGGCTCTCATTATGTGGTTTTAAAAAAAAAATGGTGGTTAGGGCCTACTAACGGCTTCTGCCCCTCCCTGGTGTTGCCCTCAACTAAATAAAGCTGAGCTTCAACCTTCTGCTCCAAATTACCATTTTGAAAAATGCAATAGGCTTTTCAGGCCTACTAAAGGTGTCTGTCTGTGTGCCCCTCCCTGGTGTTGTCCTCAACTAAATAAAGCTGAGCTTCAACCTTCCGGCTCTCATTATGTGGTTTAAAAAAAAAAAATGGTGGTTAGGGCCTACTAACGGCTTCTGCCCCTCCCTGGTGTTGCCCTCAAGTAAATAAAGCTGAGCTTCAACCTTCTGCTCCAAATTACCATTTTAAAAAATGCAATAGGCTTTTCCGGCCTACTAAAGGTGTCTGCCCCTCCCTGGTGTTGTCCTCAACTGAACAAAGCTGAGCTTCCACATTCTGGCTTTCGCCCTATACTATCAGATATTAAACTGCATTTGGCCTACTAGTGTGGTTAGGCCCTTGAAACAGTGTCTGCTGCTCTTGGGTTTGCTACTCCACTGAACAAAGCAATGCCGCCTGTTTAGTCCTGTTACCAATTTTGAACTGCATGTAGCCTACTTTATTCTTTGGCCCTATATCTGTTTCCTCCTCATCCTGCCCATTGCCCAGCCACTGCTAAATGAGTCTGCTGGTACATTGACCTAGACCACTACATTCCCCTTGTACTCTACACAGCCAGAATCTGTCCCTGCTGAAAGTAAGGTTCCCCTTCCCGCATGTTATACCACCTTACACAGGGACAAAGAGGAAGGTGCAGATGAAAGTGCAGGTTCCTTCATCAGGTGGGGGGGCATACTCGTTGGCGACGTCACTGGCACAGGGCCCCTCAGAGTACGCAAAAGTGTCGCTGCTGGTGGGAGGCGCCCCCGCCATGCAAACACACCGCCGTACTTTGAGGGGCCCTGTGCCAGTGGCAATGCGAACGAGTGGGCCCCCCCCCTGCTTGCTCAGGATCACAGCACTTGCAACTTTTAAATACTTACCTTTCCCTGCAACACCGCCGTGACGTAGTCCGCATTTCCTGGGCCCACGAAAAACTTGAGCCAGCCCTACTCCCCCCACAACTTTCACCCAATTCCCTATGCCCAACTATTATTATACAGTTAATTAAGATTGGCAAGCTTCAGAAACAAGAATGGATGTTTTTGGCATTAAAATGGGCACTGTAGGTGTTTTCCTGGCCTCCACTCACTGCCGACTATGCTTCCCCATTGACTTGCATTGGGTTTCGTGTTTCGGTCGATCCCCGACTTTTAGCGATAATCGGCCGACTGCACTCGACTCGACTCTGGACAAAATCGGGTTTCCCAAAACCCTACTCGATCTTAAAAAAATGAAAGTCGCTCAACCCTAATCTTGAGCTTTCGGAGAACTTTATCCCTCCCCTGCAGGCAGCGCCTCTCCTCTCTCTGGAGAAGCTCCTGCTGATGCTTCTCATGGGCCTCTCTGATACATGCGTTCTTCTCCTCCAAGTCTGCGGACAGTTCCCAAAGGGCTGGTTCACTTTGTTCTTTCAGACGCTTTAATTCGACCTGTAAACATGCCACTTTTGCTTCTCACAAGAAAACTCTTTGGTGAGGTCCTGGAACTCCTGTGCTTTGCTGCAGCAGGTCAATTCCAGCTGAGACATGTGTTCTGCGTCCTCCTGCCGAGCAGAGCGCAGCTTTTGCTCGGTGGATGGGATGGTATGAAGCAGTTTCTGCTCCTGCGCTTCCTTCTCTCCGAGCTGAGCCTTGGCTGCCGCGAGCTCAGACTCCAGGTGATGCACTTAATCCAGCTTCGTGGAGTTGGCAGCTTCCATACTCGACACCTTCAACCTCTCATTAGCCAGCCGTTGACAGACCTCGGCGTGCTTTTTCTCCAAGCTTTGGACATGCGCTTCCATCTGGCAGAAACTGTCGGCTCGCTGTTTCCACGTGCACATTTTTTTGTCAGTTTGTTGATTTGATCCTCTCATCGTCGGGTTGCAGCGGTCGATTTGGACAGCTACCCCTGCAAGCTCTCCGTTTTTTCTCGGAGTTTTTCTGCAACTGTGATTTTAGCTGTTGGATCCCTACCACCACCCTGGGTCAGTTTTATTTTCCCCACATCATCGACTACCTCTGTGTTGGGGTTTGTCTGTGGTAAAGTGACCTCCTTATCAAGGACGTTAAACCTGTTTGCCCCTGACCCTGTCTCTTATAACCCCTCTTCTCAGAGGGTGTAGCCTGTCCTGCCTTTCTGCGGCCACTGTATCCCCGGCGACGAGAGGAAGTCTTGCCATCTGTTCCTGGGTCCACCTTATTGCACTCTTTTTCCTTTGCATCAAGGTCTGAATGGGTGTCACCGCTACTCACCCTGTCACCCTGGAACAACAAGTCCCCACTTAAACAGGCGTCGGACCCCTTTCCTGGAGCTACCACGTTTTTAACTTTCACAATGTTGGTCACCTCTGTTAAGTCCCTGAGTTGGTCAGACCCACACTTTTCCCCAGTCACCCCTAATTCTGAGACATTGATCCTAGGGGGTGCTACCTCCTCCTCTTTATGCATCACACCTACAGGAACCCTTACAGCCACCTGCTATTGTAGGGTTTCCCTTAGGGTCATTCTGGCTCCCCTCTGAGCAATTAGACACTCCCCTCTCCTCCCACAAGTCACAAAAAAACATTTAAAGTCCCGGTCTATTACAATTGGGGAGGGCAAGTCCAGGACTACAGGGACGTCATGGCTGGTAATAATCGTGGGTGTCTCAATGATTATCCTTGACACTGGATAATCCCTAGGGACACCATGGATGCAGTGGACGTCCATCTTCCTTCCGGGGATCAGTTAGACAAGGAGTGTGGCACTCACCAGGGTCACCGGGCTCCCTGAGTCTAGAAGTCCAGGCACACTTTCTCCATTGACTTCCACAGAACACCTCTGTGATATCTTGTCAGATGTATAACTGATACAGGATACCAGACATGCGCTGTTCGGACACTGCTCCCGGCAACAGTCCCTCGTTGCATTTGCCGCTGCCCTTTTTGGGACACCACCCCTATTTGGGTCACCACCCCCTTTTGGGACTCCACCCCTTTTTGGGCAACCATCCCTGTTTGGGTCACCGCCCTCTTTTGAGACTCCACCACCTTTCGGGAAAATATCCCTCCTTGGGGTGCAAACTGTGGACTCCCCACGGTCATCTCAAGCCCCTAACCACCTGTGCATGGCAGTCTATCTGCTCCAACAGTTCCCCACAGCGAGGCTCCGCACTGCCCTGTAAGGCTCTACCCGGCTCCGCACAGCAAGGCTCCATGCTGCCTGCAAGGCTCTGTAGGGATCTGCACCTCTCTGCACGGCTCTGCTCTGCAGATTTTGTGGACCCACCAATCCACAGCAAGCCGCCTGGGGTTCGTGGACCCGCTGATCCACAGTAAGCCGCCCAGAGTTCGGGGACCCGCCATTCCACCGCAATCATCTGCTATACTCCTCCCAGGTACCTCCTCGACTGATGCCCGCAGTCTAGTACCAACTGTTGAGATCGTTCTCACTCAGGTGCAACAGGAGGAAGACAGGAGGCGCGTTTCTTTAAAAAGTCCATGGGGGTTTATTTGCTCCATAAACCCTTAAGCAATAACAAAAGGTAAATGGCTTTTAGAGCCGGCAAAACAGCACAAAATGTCCTTTTTCGGGTTCTGCTCCCTCAAGCCTGTGGGTCTGGAGCCACGCACACAGGAGGGCTTTTCCCTCCCCAGACAGAGGTCCGGGTGGGCACACAGACCCTCGGTGTTGACAATGCAAGCAGGAAGACACGTGGGCAGGACTTGTCCCACACAGGAATCTCACAAACAGCAGGACAGATGAAGTAGAACCCAGCAGCAATTATTTCTGCTTTTTGATGACTCCGCTGGCTGTGGTTCTGTGGGCCATTCACCTGGCCCTGCCTCACAAGTGGAAGAGATTGAGTGCACTGATGCCCAATGACTTGTTCAGTTTGAAGATGAGTACCTGGGAGGGATAGTGCAAATGGTCAGAGGACCACTACAGCACATCTTTGATGCTGAAGACAAAACACTGGTGCCAACTGCTGTGGCTTTCTGCAGTGTGCAGACCGGCAATGAGGGTAGGGGTGAGGAATGGGTGGAAGATGATGCGGGGTATGATAAGGTTCTAAACCCCAAATGGCCATCTGAGTGATGTGGGCAGTTCGGAGGAAGAGATGGTGGTCGCACTGCCTCAGCTGCACAGCAAAAGACGGAGGAGGGTGCAAAAGCACAGCAGCCAGCCCACAGCAGTATGTCGACTGCTACTGCCCACTGTGCCAACGAACTGAGCACACTAAAGACAGCTTAAAGGAGCCCTCTCATTGCATTTCTTCAGGCAATGTGCTGATGACAAGATACGGGCTGTTTGCTGTGCCATCAGAGTCTGAAGCGAGGCATAAATGTTTTTAACCTGAGCACCACCTGCATCACAAGGCACCTGCATGACAAGGCATCTGAATGCAAAGCATTAGCTGCAGTGGAGTAAAAAACAGGAAAGATCTGAGGCTCCTCCTGCTCCCTCTTCTGCTCGGTCTCAGCCTCTTCCTCCCACTCCCAAGCAACAGGGCCATCTGGTTCACTGCAAAGAGAGGAAGTGACAGCATCACCACCAGCAGTGTCACCGAGCATCCCCGCACCGTCCCATGGAAAGGTTCAGCTGTCCATCCCCCAAACACTGGAAAGAATGATGAAGTAGCCCTGGTCCTGAATGCCAGCATTTCAAAATGTCTTGCCTTTCAAATTCTGCCATTCTGGTTAGTGGAGATGGACACTTTTAAAAATCTTATAGCGGTGGCTGTCCCACACCATGTGGTTCCCTACCACCACAACTTTTCCAGGCAGCTATCCCTGCCATATTCAAGCATGTTGCGGACAAAATCAGGTGTGCACTGCACAATGTCGTTGGTGCCAAGGTCCACATAACCACCAATACATGGACCAGTAAGCATTACCATGTTATATCTCCCAAATTGCCCCTTTGGTAAGTCTATTGGCGGCCGGGCCTGAGGCGGAAATCATTCTGGAGCATGTTTACCACCACCGAGGATTGCTTGCTGTTTTGTTGTCCAGGTTCCCTTCTCTTCCTACTCCGCTTCCTCCACTGCCTCCACATGCTGTCTGCTTAACACCTGCATGACCAACTTCAGCACAGCCAGAGGGAAATGACGACAGGCTGTTCTGACAGTCATCTGTTTGGGGGAAATCCCACACCGTACAGTGGTTGGTGCTGCTAAACATCAAGCCTGGTCTGGTGGTGTGGTGTGAGATGACAGGCGAAATCTCATATCAGCTCTGGGCCTAAGTGATTTGGCGCACATCCCTTGCCTGGCACATGTGCTGAATTTGGAGGTGCAGAGCGTCCTGAAAAATTATCCTGAGTAGGGTTGAGCGACTTTCATTTTTTTAAGATCGAGTCGGGTTTTGCGAAACCCGACTTTGTCCAGAGTCGAGTCGAGTGCAGTCGGCCGATTATCGCTGAAAGTCGGGGATCGACCGAAACACGAAACCCAATGCAAGTCAATGGGGAAGCATAGTCGGCAGTGAGTGGAGGCCAGGAAAACACCTACAGTGCCCATTTTAATGCCAAAAACATCCATTCTTGTTTCTGAAGCTTGTCAATCTTAATTAACTTTATAATAATAGTTGGGCATTGGAAATTGGGGGTCATTTGGCAAAAGTTGTGGGGGGAGTAGGGCTGGCTCAAGTTTTTCGTGGGCCCAGGAAACGCGGACTACGTCACGGCGGTGGAGCAGGGAGAGGTAAGTATTTCAACGTTGCAAGTGCTGTGATCCTGAGCAAGCAGGGGGGGCCCACTCGTTCGCATTGGCACTGGCACAGGGCCCCTCAAAGTACGGCGGTGTGTTTGCATGGCGGGGGCGCCTCCCACCAGCAGCGACACTTTTGCGTACTCTGAGGGGCCCTGTGCCAGTGACGTCGCCAACGAGTATGCCCCCCCCACCTGATGAAGGAACCTGCACTTTCATCTGCACCTTCCTCTTTGTCCCTGTGTAAGGTGGTATAACATGCGGGAAGGGGAACCTTACTTTCAGCAGGGTCAGATTCTGGCTGTGTAGAGCGCAAGGGGAATGTAGTGGTCTAGGTCAATGTACCAGCAGACTCATCTAGCAGTGGCTGGGCAATGGGCAGGATGAAGAGGAAACAGATATAGGGCCAAAGAATAAAGTAGGCTAAATGCAGTTCAAAATTGGTAACAGGACTAAACAGGCGGCATTGCTTTGTTCAGTGGAGTAGCAAACCCAAGAGCAGCAGACACTGTTTCAAGGGCCCAACCACACTAGTAGGCCAAATGCAGTTTAATATCTGATAGTATAGGCCGAAAGCCAGAAGGTAGAAGCTCAGCTTTATTCAGTTGAGGACAACACCAGGCAGGGGCAGACACCGTTAGTAGGCCGGAACCACCAATTTTTTAAAAAACAGCAGTTAATCAGAGCCAGAAGGTAGAAGCTCAGCTTTATTCAGTTGAGGACAACACCAGGCAGGGGCAGACACCGTTAGTAGGCAGGAACCACCAATTTTTTAAAAAACAGCAGTTAATCAGAGCCAGAAGGTAGAAGCTCAGCTTTATTCAGTTGAGGACAAACACCAGGGAGCAGCAAACAGAGGTATTAGGCCCCATCCAGCAATTAAAAAAAAAAAAAAAAAAAAACTTAATCAGAGCCAGAAGGTAGAAGCTCAGCTTTATTCAGTTGAGGACAACACCAGGCAGGGGCAGACACCGTTAGTAGGCCGGAACCACCAATTTTTAAAAAAACAGCAGTTAATCAGAGCCAGAAGGTAGAAGCTCAGCTTTATTCAGTTGAGGGCAACACCAGGGAGGGGCAGACACCGTTAGTAGGCCGGAACCACCAATTTTTAAAAAAACAGCAGTTAATCAGAGCCAGAAGGTAGAAGCTCAGCTTTATTCAGTTGAGGACAAACACCAGGGAGCAGCAAACAGAGGTATTAGGCCCCATCCAGCAATTAAAAAAACAAACAAAAAAAAAAACTTAATCAGAGCCAGAAGGTAGAAGCTCAGCTTTATTCAGTTGAGGACAACACCAGGCAGGGGCAGACACGGTTAGTAGGCCGGAACCACCAATTTTTTAAAAAACAGCAGTTAATCAGAGCCAGAAGGTAGAAGCTCAGCTGTATTCAGTTGAGGACAACTTGAATTAGGGACTGCAGACAGACTTAGCAGGCTGTCCCCTGTGTGGACCATGCATCCAATACATTAACCCATTGCGCCACAAAGGACACGTAACCTTCCGTGGCCATGCCTACAGGTCCATGTATCTGTTGTCAGGTGTACCTTTGGACTCACAGATTGACAGAATGCAAGGACAATGCGGTCTTTAACATGCTGGTGGAGGGGTGGGATGGCTTTTCTCGCAAAAGAATTGTCAACTGGGTAGCTCATAGCGTGGTACAGCGTAGTCCATCATGGCTTTATTAATATTAAAAAAAAAAAAAAAATAGGCTCTATGCACTGTAAATTAGGTTCCAGGGGTACACGGGCAGCAGTGGTCTGGTCAGTGGAGGCCTAGTGGAAGGAGGGACCGCAGACAGGCTTCGAAGGCCTAACATTATAAAATGGGCTGGCTGTAGGCACTTTATAATTGGTTCCAGGGGTACACGGGCAGCAGTGGTCTGGTCAGTGGAGGCCTAGTGGAAGGAGGGACCGCAGACAGGCTTCGAAGGCCTAACACAATAAAATGGGCTGGCTGTAGGCACTTTATAATTGTTTCCAGGGGTACACGGGCAGCAGTGGTCTGGTCAGTGGAGGCCTAGTGGAAGGAGGGACCGCAGACAGGCTTCGAAGGCCTAACACAATAAAATGGGCTGGCTGTAGGCACTTTATAATTGTTTCCAGGGGTACACGGGCAGCAGTGGTCTGGTCAGTGGAGGCCTAGTGGAAGGAGGAACCGCAGACAGGCTTCGAAGGCCTAACATTATAAAATGGGCTGGCTGTAGGCACTTTATAATTGGTTCCAGGGGTACACGGGCAGCAGTGGTCTGGTCAGTGGAGGCCTAGTGGAAGGAGGGACCGCAGACAGGCTTCGAAGGCCTAACACAATAAAATGGGCTGGCTGTAGGCACTTTATAATTGTTTCCAGGGGTACACGGGCAGCAGTGGTCTGGTCAGTGGAGGCCTAGTGGAAGGAGGGACCGCAGACAGGCTTCGAAGGCCTAACACAATAAAATGGGCTGGCTGTAGGCACTTTATAATTGTTTCCAGGGGTACACGGGCAGCAGTGGTCTGGTCAGTGGAGGCCCAGTGGAAGGAGGGACCGCAGACAGGCTTCGAAGGCCTAACACAATAAAATGGGCTGGCTGTAGGCACTTTATAATTGTTTCCAAGGGTACACGGGCAGCAGTGGTCTGGTCAGTGGAGGCCTAGTGGAAGGAGGGACCGCAGACAGGCTTCGAAGGCCTAACACAATAAAATGGGCTGGCTGTAGGCACTTTATAATTGTTTCCAGGGGTACACGGGCAGCAGTGGTCTGGTCAGTGGAGGCCTAGTGGAAGGAGGGACCGCAGACAGGCTTCGAAGGCCTAACACAATAAAATGGGCTGGCTGTAGGCACTTTATAATTGTTTCCAAGGGTACACGGGCAGCAGTGGTCTGGTCAGTGGAGGCCTAGTGGAAGGAGGGACCGCAGACAGGCTTCGAAGGCCTAACATAATAAAATGGGCTGGCTGTAGGCACTGTAAAATAGGTTCCAGGGGTACACGGGCAGCAGTGGTCTGGTCAGTGGAGGCCTAGTGGAAGGAGGGACCGCAGACAGGCTTCGAAGGCCTAACACAATAAAATGGGCTGGCTGTAGGCACTTTATAATTGTTTCCAAGGGTACACGGGCAGCAGTGGTCTGGTCAGTGGAGGCCTAGTGGAAGGAGGGACCGCAGACAGGCTTCGAAGGCCTAACATAATAAAATGGGCTGGCTGTAGGCACTGTAAAATAGGTTCCAGGGGTACACGGGCAGCAGTGGTCTGGTCAGTGGAGGCCTAGTGGAAGGAGGGACCGCAGACAGGCTTCAAAGGCCTAACACAATAAAATGGGCTGGCTGTAGGCACTTTATAATTGTTTCCAGGGGTACACGGGCAGCAGTGGTCTGGTCAACGGAGGCCGATTGTAATGAGTGTCTGCCAGTTAGTAGTCAAAAACAACAATTAAATGTGAATGTCTCGCATTAAAACAAAACAAAAACACTAAAGGGTGCAATCATTAGGTTCAGGGGTGGGATCCTCTGCGTTGTTTCAGACCTACTAATTTAGCGCAAAGTATTTACTGTGGTAAATAGAGGACACTGCCCCTGACTATGTTAAGTACCATCATACATGTCAACACAATGGTATTGTCAGTGGCAGGTATGGAAGGATGTCAGCGCATAGACTAAACATTGGTGGAAGTGTGAGAGATAACTGTGGAAGTGGTAGAGCAATGTTTGACCTGGGGGTGGGTGAACTCTCTTGTGGCCGGCGGTACAGGCCCAGGGCCCCTCATGTTACAACAGTGTGTCTGACGTTGGGTGCGCACCACCACCGCCAGAGACACTTTATTGTACTATGAGGGACCCAGTAGCAATGCCGTCGACCAAAAGCAAGCACACCCACCTCTTCAGACAAACAGCAGTCTCACGGGTGCTTGCGCCAAGTCGCGATACCACGGCCCCGTGTGGGGAGTTTGGCCATTTAGGGAGGTGTAAACATGTCGTATGCTGGACAATCAGCTGCAGAAAATTAGACATTAGAAAAGTAATTCACAGTAGTCCACAGGCAAGAGCTTTTCATAGGAAAGCTAGGTGTCGGCCGGGCAAGGTGGGGCAAAAGATTTCGAAATCCAGTTGTGGTTCATTTTAATGAATGTTAGATCGTCAACATTTTGGGTAGCCAGACGAGTCCTTTTTTCGGTTAATATTGAACCTGCAGCACTGAATACTCTTTCTGATAGGACACTTGCTGCCGGGCAAGCAAGCTCCTGCAATGCATATTCTGCCAATTCTGGCCAGGTGTCTAATTTTGATGCCCAGTAATCAAATGGGAATGACGGTTGAGGGATAACATCGATAATGGATGAAAAATAGTTAGTAACCATACTGGACAAATGTTGTCGCCTGTCACTTTCAATTGATGCAGCAGTACCTGTCCTGTCTGCGGTCATAGCAAAATCACTCCACAACCTGGTCAGAAAACCCCTCTGTCCAACGCCACTTCTGATGTGTGCACCCCTAACACTACTAGTCTGCTGGCCCCTGGAGCTCGTGTGAGAACGATCACGTGCGCTGTGTGCTGGGAATGCCTGAAGCAAACGGTCAACAAGAGTTGATTGTTTGGTTGCTAATATTAGTTCCAAGTTCTCATGTGGCATAATATTTTGCAATTTGCCTTTATAGCGTGGATCAAGGAGGCAGGCCAACCAGTAATCGTCATCGTTCATCATTTTCGTAATGCGTGTGTCCCTTTTTAGGATACATAAGGCATAATCCGCCATGTGGGCCAAAGTTCCAGTTGTCAAATCTCCGGTTGTGATTGGTTGAGGGGCAGTTTCAGGCAAATCTACGTCCCTTGTGTCCCTCAAAAAACCAGAACCCGGCCTTGCCACGCAACCAATTTCCAGTGCCCCCGGGAAAGCTTCCTCATTAAAAATATACTCATCCCCATCATCCTCCTCGTACTCCACCTCCTCTTCGCCTGCTAACTCGTCCTGTACACTGCCCTGACCAGACAATGGCTGACTGTCATCAAGGCTTTCCTCTTCCTCTGGTGCAGACGCCTGATCCTTTATGTGCGTCAAACTTTGCATCAGCAGACACATTAGGGGGATGCTCATGCTTATTATGGCGTTGTCTGCACTAACCAGCCATGTGCATTCCTCATAACACTGAAGGACTTGACACATGTCTTGTATCTTCGACCACTGCACACCAGACAACTCCATGTCTGCCATCCTACTGCCCGTGTATGTGTATCCTCCCACAAAAACATAACAGCCCGCCTCTGTTGGCACAGTCTCTGAAGCATGTGCAGTGTTGAGTTCCACCTTGTTGCAACGTCTATGATTAGGCGATGCTGGGGAAGGTTCAAAGACCGCTGATAGGTCTGCATACGGCTGGAGTGTACAGGCGAACGTCGGATATGTGAGCAAAGTCCACGCACTTTGAGGAGCAGGTCGGAGAACCCAGGAAAAGTTTTCAATAAGCACTGCACCACCAGGTTTAAGGTGTGAGCCAGGCAAGGAATGTGTTTCAGTTGGGAAAGGGAGATGGCAGCCATGAAATTCCTTCCGTTATCACTCACTACCTTGCCTGCCTCAAGATCTACTGTGCCCAGCCACGACTGCGTTTCTTGTTGCAAGAACTCGGACAGAACTTCCGCGGTGTGTCTGTTGTCGCCCAAACACTTCATAGCCAATACAGCCTGCTGACGCTTGCCAGTAGCTGGCCCATAATGGGACCACTGGTGTGCAACAGTGTCATCTGCCGATGGAGTGGTTGGCCGACTGCGGTCTGTGGAAGAGCTGTAGCTTCTGCAGGAGGACGAGGAGGAGGAGGAGGAGGGGGTGCGAACGCCTACAGCCAACTGTTTCCTAGACCGTGGGCTAGGCACAACTGTCCCGAAATTGATGTCCCCTGTGGACCCTGCATCCACCACATTCACCCATTGTGCCGTGATGGACACATAACGTCCCTGGCCATGCCTACTGGTCCATGCATCTGTAGTCAGGTGCACCTTTGTACTCACAGATTGCCTGAGTGCATGGACGATGCGCTGTTTAACATGCTGGTGCAGGGCTGGGATGGCTTTTCTGGAAAAAAAGTGTCGACTGGGTACCTCGTATCGTGGTTCAGCGTACTCCATCAGGGCTTTGAAAGCTTCGCTTTCAACTAACCGGTAGGGCATCATCTTTAACGAGATTAGTCTAGCTATGTGGGCGTTAAAACCCTGTGTACGCGGATGCGAGGATAAGTACTTCCTTTTTCTAACCAGAGTCTCATGTAGTGTGAGCTGGACTGGAGAGCTGGATATCGTGGAACTTTCGGGTGTGCCGGTGGACATGGCAGACTGAGAGACGGTTGGAGATGGTATTGTTTCCGCCGGTGCCCTAGATGCAATATTTCCTCCTACAAAACTGGTGATTCCCTGACCCTGACTGCTTTTGGCTGGCAAAGAAACCTGCACAGATACTGCCGGTGGTGCGGAAAATGGTGGCCTTACAGTGATGGAAGGGATGTTGCGTTGCTGACTAGCTTCATTGGCCGAGGGTGCTACAACCTTAAGGGACATTTGGTAGTTAGTCCAGGCTTGAAAATGCATGGTGGTTAAGTGTCTATGCATGCAACTAGTATTGAGACTTTTCAGATTCTGACCTCTGCTTAAGCTAGTTGAACATTTTTGACAGATGACTTTGCGCTGATCAATTGGATGTTGTTTAAAAAAATGCCAGACTGCACTCTTCCTAGCATCGGATCCCTTTTCAGGGATTGCAGACTGAGCTTTAACCGGATGGCCACGCTGTCCTCCAACAGGTTTTGGCTTTGACACGCGTTTTGGGCCAGATACGGGCCCGGCAGATGGAACCTGTTGCGATGTTGATGCCTGCTGCGGCCCCTCCTCCACCTCCGCTTCTGAACTACTGCCGCCTGCACCCTGTTCCCCCAATGGCTGCCAATCGGGGTCAACAACTGGGTCATCTATTACCTCTTCTTCGAGCTCGTGTGCAATTTCGTCTGTGTCACTGTGTCAGTCGGTGGTATAGCGTTCGTGGCGGGGCAACATAGTCTCATCAGGGTCTGATTGTGGATCAGTACCCTGAGAGGGCAATGTGGTGGTCTGAGTCAAAGGAGCAGCATAGTACTCTGGCTGTGGCTGTGCATCAGTGCACTCCATGTCAGAATCTACTTGTAATGGGCATGGCCTGTTAAGTGTTTCACTTTCTAAGCCAGGGACGGTATGTGTAAAGAGCTCCATGGAGTAACCCGTTGTGTCGCCTGCTGCATCCTTCTCTCTTGTTGTAGTTTTTGCTGAGGAGGACAAGGAAGCGACTTGTCCCTGACCGTGAACATCCACAAGCGACGCGCTGCTTTTACATTTACCAGTTTCGGAAGAGGAGGCAAAAGAGCTAGAGGCTGAGTCTGCAATGTAAGCCAAAGCTTGCTGTTGCTGCTCCGCCTTTAAAAGCGGTTTTCCTACTCCCAGAAAAGAGAGCGTTCGAGGCCTTGTGTAGCCAGACGACGAAACTGGCTCCACAGCTCCAGACTTAGGTGGAATATTTTTATCCCCACGACCACCTGATGCTCCACTACCACTACCATCATTACCAGCTGACAATGAACGCCCACGGCCACGACGACCTCTTGCACCAGACTTCCTCATTGTTTTAAAAACTTAACCAAAGTAACTTTATTTGTTGCTGTCAAACAACTTACACGGTGAGCTATAACTTCAGTATGATTTCAATATCCCTTAACAGGTTGGTGAGACCACAAGGAAAATCAGGCACAATGTTACACACTCTGTTTTCTGTGGCACCAAATCACAGAGATGCCACACACGCAGGACTGTCACTCAAGCACAAATGTCAATATTAATCTCCCACTGTTTTATTTTTTTTTTCTTTTTCAGGGAGACTTTAGAAACAAAATAATAAAAAATAAATAGGCTTTCTATGGCCCACTGAGTGAGAGATGGCACACACAGGAGTCAGGAGTGGCACACAAGCAGAAAGGGCAATATTAATCTCCCACTGTTTTATTTTTTTTTCTTTTTCAGGGAGACTTTAGAAACAAAATAATAAAAAATAAATAGGCTTTCTATGGCCCACTGAGTGAGAGATGGCACACACAGGAGTCAGGAGTGGCACACAAGCAGAAAGGGCAATATTAATCTCCCACTGTTTTATTTTTTTTTTCTTTTTCAGGGAGACTTTAGAAACAAAATAATAAAAAATAAATAGGCTTTCTATGGCCCACTGAGTGAGAGATGGCACACACAGGAGTCAGGAGTGGCACACAAGCAGAAAGGGCAATATTAATCTCCCACTGTTTTCTTTTTTTTTTCTTTTTCAGGGAGACTTTAGAAACAAAATAATAAAAAATAAATAGGCTTTCTATGGCCCACTCAGTGAGAGATGGCACACACAGGAGTCAGGAGTGGCACACAAGCAGAAAGGGCAATAATAATCTCCCACTGTTTTCTTTTTTTTTTCTTTTTCAGGGAGACTTTAGAAACAAAATAATAAAAAATAAATAGGCTTTCTATGGCCCACTGAGTGAGAGATGGCACACACAGGAGTCAGGAGTGGCACACAAGCAGAAAGGGCAATATTAATCTCCCACTGATTGATGTAGTGATTTT
This sequence comes from Ranitomeya variabilis, assembly GCF_051348905.1. NCBI lineage: Eukaryota > Metazoa > Chordata > Amphibia > Anura > Dendrobatidae > Ranitomeya > Ranitomeya variabilis. Next base: position 416,390,303 of record NC_135234.1, read on the forward strand.
TTTTCAGGTAGATTTTAGAACCCAAATCAAGCAAAAAAATTAATAGGCTTTCTATGGCCCACTGAGTGAGAGATGGCACACACAGGGATGGCACTCTAGCAGAAATGCCAATCTTAATCTCCCACAAAAAAAAAAACTGTCCTACAATTACTATCTCTCTGCAGTAATCTCAGCCAGGTATGGCAGGCAGCAATAAGGAGTGGACTGATGCACAAATTAAATAAAAAGTGTGGACAAACAAAAAAGATAGCTGTGCAGAAAGGAAGGAACAAGAGGATTTGTGCTTTGAAAAAAGCAGTTGGTTTGCACAGTGGCGTACACACAGCAATACAGCTATCAGGGAGCCTTCTAGGGCAGCCCAATGAGCTACAGCGCTGAGAGAAAATAAAAATGTAGCTTCCACTGTCCCTGCACACCGAAGGTGGTGTTGGACAGTGGAAATCGCTACAGCACAAGCGGTTTGGTGGTTAATGGACCCTGCCTAACGCTCTCCCTGCTTCTAATGAAGCGGCAGCAACCTCTCCCTAAGCTCAGAGCAGCAGCAGTGAGATGGCGGTCGGCGGGAACGCCCCTTTATAGCCCCTGTGACGCCGCAGACAGCAAGCCAATCACTGCAATGCCCTTCTCTAAGATGGTGGGGACCAGGACCTATGTCATCACGCTGCCCACACTCTGCGTTCACCTTCATTGGCTGAGAAATGGCACTTTTCGCGTCATTGAAACGCGACTTTGGTGCGAAAGTCGCGTACCGCATGGCCGATGCAACGCTGGGATCGGCTCGGTTTCATGAGACGCCGACTTTGCCAAAAGTCGGCGACTTTTGAAAATGAACGACCCGTTTCGCTCAACCCTAATCCTGAGAGGTCAGAGCTGCTGCAGAAAGTGAGGGCTGTCTGTGCACGCTTTAGACATTCTCACCCATCTGCTGCTCGCCTGTATGCGCTGTAGCGTCACTGCTGCCTTCCCGCTCACCACCTCATATGCAACATACCCACAAGGTGGAACTCAATCTTGCATATGCTGGAGAGACTGTGGGAGCAGCAGCAGGAGGTAGTAGAGTTTCATCCGTAGTATACACACGTGAGTCGCTCTGTAGTACAACAACTAAGGACCAACGAGTGGGCCTCAGTGTGGGATGTGTGTGCTGTGTCGCGCTGCTTCGAGTACTCCAAGAACATGGCCAGCACTGATGACACCATCAATAGCGTTGCTATCCCACTTCTATGTTTCCTTGAAAAAACTACACTATTATCAGGCCAGTCATCCACATATGGCTTGGAGGGTGGGTTCCTGTACCAAGTTGTGGCCAGGTACACAACTATCCAACCAGGGGACAGTTTTGGAGGATGAGGAGGAACCATGCTCACAACAGGGTGGTACTCAAACCAAATCACGGGTCATCACTGGATCGTAGCTAGGGGGATACAGAGAACACAGATGATACACCTCCCACTGTGCACAGCTTGTCGTTGCTTCTGGGCGGCCTGGCACATATGAGCGAATATATGCTGCTGTGCCTGCGCAACAACCACTGAGTTGCCCAGATTGTTACCAGTGCTAGTTACTGAGTGGTCATCTGGCTAGGTCCCCACTACAAGGACAACATGTCATCCTTAGTTCTGTCACTGGCAAATGATCGGAAAATGCAGGAATACAAATGCACACTGGTAGACGCACTACTGACAGTGTTCTCACCAGACAACAGGGCTCAGTGGAACAGCAAAGTGGAGGAGGACAAAGTCGCCAATGCAGTTGAGGCACTGGTACTACCTCGGAAGAGAGGGTTACCTTGGTCAAAATGTGGAAAACCTTCCTCAGCACACCACAACATCCAGCACCACCATATGATTCAGTCCATATTTGCAGGAGGCAGCATTTCAACAACATGGTGGAAGAGTATGTGTCCAAACGTCTCCACATACTGATGGCTCTGCCCCATTTAACTTCTGGGTCTCCAAATTGGACACATGACCTGAGATTGCCCTTTATGCCTTGGAGGTGCTTGCCTGCCCTGCAGCAAGTGGACTGACGGAATGTGTGTTTAGCACGGCAGTGGGTATGATCACAGGCAGGCATACCCACCTGTCCACAACCAACATGGGCAAGCTCACAGTCCTTAAAATGAACCAGGCGTGAATCCTACAGGACTTGTTCATACTTTGGTTGACTAGAGAAGTATACCAGCCGCAACCAGCCATTGTAATACTCCACTGCAGTTTGTTCTATTTGTCATTTCTAATGTTTTGGGGCCTCGCTAAAGAAAAACAAACAAACAAACAAACAAACATAAAAACAGTGTTTACCTCCACCTCCTCCTCAATCTCCTCATCCACTTGGACCTCCACCTCCTGGTTCAAGATTATAATTTTCTATCCTATGTTATTTTAAAGGGATTGTCCCATGAACAAAATTCATTTTAATCACTAGGTCTTGGAATAATAATAATTTCCACAATTGGATGGGTTTAAAAAAAAGGTTCCTGTTCTGAGATGTATATATAAATGTGCCCCTGCTGTGTATTGTCAAATGGCTGTGTCTGACCGTGCAGGAACATGGTCTGATCATACCACATTTCCCGAGCAGGGGAGGGAGAAAAAGAATATACAGACATTCAGGTACGGACTGGGGCTGAAATTCAGCCCTGGCATTTCAAATCATACAGGCCCATGTTGTCTTTATCCCCATGAAACAGATGGGATATGTTACTAATATTACCCTGGATGGAGGAAAGCAAGATTTACTACAAGTCCAATATTTCTAATGATATCCGTGGCCTGGTGGGGTAAGTGACTGAGTCAGCGACTCTGTGCTCTGTCACAACTTTGAACAGTATGGGTATCTTGAGAACACCGATTCTGTTAACATCATAGCAGACAAGGCAGCCCATGACCACACAGGTCCTTCTGGCATTTGCCATAATTGCCAGATGGCCAGTCCGGCCCTGCAGACATTACAGCACGGGATTGCAAATAATTATTTTATCTTACAAAAAGAAACAGCAGTGATCCCATGCTGTCCTGTCTGTATACTCTTTTGCTTTCTCCCCTGCCCAGTAGCTGTGGTATGATCAGACCATGTTCCTGCACAGTCAGACACAGCCATTACACAGTACATAGCAGGGGCGAGAAGGATCCAGCATGTCTGATCCTTTTGTTCTAGCTGAGAAAAGCGGAGGAAGAAGTGTCTGGCAGTGGCTTTTTCATAGAGAAACAGCAGTGTTTTCCATAGTTCTGTCCAGGATTGCGACAATGTTTTTGTTGCCCTTGGCAGATGAACCCAATGCCCCCCAGCTTCCCACGATGAACCCTCAGCCCCCAAATTATTATTATTATACATTTTTATAGCGCCATTTGTTCCATGGCGCTTTACACATGAAAGGGGCAAATATAGACAAGTACAATAGACATGAGCAAAACAAGGCACACACAAGTACAGAAGGAGAGAGGACCCTGCCTGCGAGGGCTCACAGTCTACAGATAAGGGAATGCATGAAAAGAGGGGAATACGAGGAGAGGAAAGTCAGCTCACCAGATATATTGACATGTAGCATCAGTCTGTGGACAATCGTATGGAAATGCCCTGGCTAGGGCTGATATACAAGGGAAGAGAGAGGAGATTCCAGCGAAATGTAAGTTCCTATATATACAACTTCATATTTACTTCTTAGATTAAAAAGGTACCGGTATATACATCTGACTGTCACGCTTTAGTCATTGTCTATCAGTATATGCTGTGCAAACTTTTAAAAAGGGAAAGTGAAAAAGGCCACATGACCAAAACAGCCAATCCGACTACATACAAAATACACAAATCACCAATAAATACATTTTGAGAACACACAAATATTAATTATATTGCAAAATGACATCTTGTCTAATATTAAGTCCCAGTTGTATCCAAGTCTGTAGTTTAAAGGTCCAAATGGATTCTCTGTTTAGAATTTTTCTTTCTCTTATATTCTCCACCCCTTATAGCTTTGTAAAATATTTCAATACCATAGAAGATGAATGAGGAAACATCTCCACCATGCGCATAACGAAAGTGTTTAGAAGCTGGAGATATGTTAGTAGCGGTACTGTTATTTACACCAGAAATTTGTCGACGTATACGTTTTTTTAAAGGGCCAATGGTACACCCTATGTATTGTTCCTTACATTGTGTACATTCTTTGATGTAAATTATGCCAATGGTGTTGCAATTTAAACTTTTTTTATAGGGAAAGTGGGAATTAATATTAGACAAAAATGAGGCAAATACGAAGCAAAACCTGCTTTTTGTAAGCATTTTCTTTACTGCCAAGAGAGCAGGTTTTGCCTGCGGGAAGAAAGCCACAAAAACACAATATGTGAACATAGCCTTCTGTACTGTCCCCTTATATACAGTATTTATACATTGTAATAAGGTCGGCCATATGCCTTTGTTTTTCCAAACTGAATAACCCCAAGTTTGATCCTGATTGCTCTTCTCTGCACCCACTATGTCGTCCTCCAACACTGGAGCCTAAAATTGTACACAGTATTCTAAGTGTGGTCACACTAATCAATTACATAGAGGCAAAACTATGTTCTTGTCATGAACATCTATGCCATTTTTAATGCATCCCATTATTTTATTGCCAGCAGCTGCCTGACACTCGTCACTAAAGTTGAGTTTGCCGTGCCCAATAATTATACATTTTATTTCCTCTGCTCAAGTGTATAACATTTATCTGCAGTGGGTACAGAAAGTATTCAGACCCCTTTACATTTTTCACTCTTTGTTTCATTGCAGCCATTTGATAAATTCAAAAAAGTTCATTTTTTTCACATTAATGTACACTCTGCACCCCATCTTGACTGAAAAAAACAGAAATGTAGAAATTATTGCAAATTTAATAAAAAAAGATAAACTGAAATATCACATGGTCATAAGACTGGCCGGCACCAGTAGTGGACCCGGCCGGGGGGGCCGGTGCCAGCAGTGGGCCCCCCGCCCGTCACCGCACTGATGAGGGAAGGAGCGCTGCGCTCCTCCCATCATCCCCCTGTCAGCGTCTGGCGTCACCGATGCCGACGCTGACAGTGGGCGCGATGACGTCACCACCCAGCGCCCGCTGTCAGAAGATGAGTGGGAGGTCGGAGCACCGCTGGAACAAGGAGGAAGAGAGGTGAGTATTTATTTATTGTTTTTTTTTATGGGGGCCTTATACTTCAGGATCTTCCTATAGGGGAGCTGCCTTATACTTCAGGATCTGCCTATAGGGGGGCTGCCTTATACTTCAGGGTCTGCCTATAGGGGGGCTGCCTTATACTTCAGGATCTGCCTATAGGGGGGCTGCCTTATACTTCAGGATCTGCCTATAGGGGGGCTGCCTTATACTTCAGGATCTGTCTATAGGGGGGCTGCCTTATACTTCAGGATCTGCCTATAGGGGGGCTGCCTTATACATCAGGATTTGCCTATATGTGTGCTGCCTTATACTTCAGAATCTGCCTACGGGGGTACTGCCTTTTACTACAGGGTCTGCCTATGGGGTGCTGTCTTATACTACAGGGTCTGCCTATGGGGTGTGGCCTTTTACTAGAGTCTGTTTATGGGATGCTGCATTAAACTACAGGGTCTGCCTATGGGGTGCTACCATTTACTAGAGTCTGCCTATGGGGGCTGCCTTATACTACAGGGTCTTCCTATATGGGTGCTGCCTTATACTTCAGGATCTGCCTATAGGGGTGCTGCCTTATACTTCAGGATCTGCCTATAGGGGGAGTTCCTTATACTTCAGGATGTACCTATAGGGGGGCTGCCTTATACTTCAGGATCTGCCTATAGTGGGGCTGCCTTATACTTTAGGATCTGCCTATAGGGGGGCTGCCTTATACTTCAGGATCTGCCTATAGGGGGCTGCCTTATACTTCAGGATCTGCCTATAGGGGTGCTCCTTATACTTCAGGATCTTCCTATAGGGGGGCTGCTGTTATGACCCCAATGGCAGAGGGTCTCAGGAAAAATGCTAAGTCAGTAAATACAGAAAACCAGCTCATAGGGCAGTGGTAACTGGGCTGACCATATAACTAATCCTAGCACCACAAATACCAGCAGCCGGGGAACGTTCCTACGTTGATCCTAGACGTCTCGCGCCAGCCGGAGAGCTAACTACCCCTAGAAGGGAAAAGAAAGACCTTTCTTGCCTCCAGAGGAAATACCCCAAAAAGTTGGATAGAAGCCCCCCACAAATAATAACGGTGAGGTAAGAGGAAAAGACAAACATAAGAATGAGCTAGGAATTTAGCAAAGAGAGGCCCACTAGCTAATAGCAGAATATAGAAAGATAAATTATATGGTCAGCAAAAAATCCTATCAAAAATATCCACACTGGAAATTCAAGAACCCCCGAACCGTCTAACGGCCCGGGGGGAGAACACCAGCCCCCTAGAGCTTCCAGCAAGGTCAGGAATCACATTTAGTACAAGCTGGACAAAAATGATAGCAAACAAATAACCCAAAAAACAAAGAAGCAAGACTTAGCTTAATTTAGCACGAACCAGGACCAGCAAACAGGAGCAAACAGAATGTGTCTGATAACACCGATGCCAGGCACTGGACTAAGGGTTCCAGGAGGTTATATAGCAACACCCCTGAAGTAACGACCCAGCTGGGTGCAGACAGAGGGAAGGAAATCCCAGAGTCATATCACTAGTAACCACTAGAGGGAGCCAAAAAAGTCTAATTCACAACAGGCTGCCTTATACTTCAGGATCTTCCTATAGGGGGCTGCCTTATACTTCAGCATCTGCCTATAGGGGTGCTGCCTTATACTTCATGATCTGCCTATAGGGGGGCTGCCTTATATTTCAGGATCTACCTATAGGGGGGCTGCCTTATACTTCAGGATCTGCCTATGGGAGGCTGCCTTATACTTCAAGATCTGCCTATAGGGGGGCTGCCTTATACTTCTGGATCTGCCTATAGGGGTGCTGCCTTATACTTCAGGATCTGCCTATATGGGGGCTGCCTTATACTTCAGGATCTGCCTATAGGGGGCTGCCTTATACTTCAGGATCTGCCTATAGGGGTGCTGCCTTATACTTCAGGATCTGCCTATAGGGGGGCTGCCTTATACTTCAGGATCTGCCTATAGGAGTGCTGCCTTATACTTCAGGATCTGCCTTTAGGGGGGCTGCCTTATTTTTCAGGATCTGCCTATAGGGGGGCTGCCTTATACTTCAGGATTTGCCTATATGGGTGCTGCCTTATACTTCAGAATCTGCCAATGGGGGTACTGCCTTTTACTACAGGGTTTGCCTATGGGGTGCTCTCTTATACTACAGGGTCTGCCTATGGGGTGCTGCCTTTTACTAGAGTCTGCCTATGGGGGGCTGCCTTATACTACAAGGTCTGCCTATATGGGTGCTACCTTATACTTCAGAATCTGCCTATGGGGTGCTGCCTTATACTACAGGATCTGCCTATGGGGTGCTGCCTTATACTACAGGGTCTGCCTATGAAGTGCTGTCTTATACTACAGAGTCTACCTATGGGGTGCTGTCTTGGGAGGCAAAACTATGTTCTGGTCATGAGCATCTATGCCATTTTTAATACATCCCATTATTTTATTGGCAGCAGCTGCCTGACACTCGTCACTAAAGTTGAGTTTGCCGTGCCCAATAATTATACATTTTATTTCCTCTGCCCAAGTGTATAACATTTATCTACAGTGGGTACAGAAAGTATTCAGACCCCTTTACATTTTTCACTCTTTGTTTCATTGCAGCCACTTGATAAATTCAAAAAAGTTCATTTTTTTCACATTAATGTACACTCTGCACGCCATCTTGACTGAAAAAACAGAAATGTAGAAATTATTGCAAATTTAATAATAAAGAATAACTGAAATATCACATGGTCATAAGACTCTTTGCTCAGACACTCATATTTCAGTCACATACTGTCCATTTCCTTGTGATCCTCCTTGAGATGGTTCTACTCAGTAGCGTAGCTACTGGGAGGGCAGAGGGGGGCATCGCCCAGGGCCCGGTGCTCAGAGGGGGCCCACCCGGAGCTACGCTGCTGTAACTGTATCGATGCGCGCAGCATGCCGATACAGTTACCTTCTGTGGCAGAGCAGGGAGAATCGATCTCTGCGGTCCACTATGGGGCCCCTGAGCAGGCCTGGGGGGCCCCGTGCCAGTAGTGGGCCCCCCGCCCGTCACCGCACTGATGAGGGAAGGAGCGCTGCTCTCCTTCTCCCATCATCCCCCTGTCAGCGTTTGGCGTCACCGATGCCGATGCTGACAGTGGGAGCGATGACGTCCCGCTGTCAGAGATGAGTGGGAGGTCGGAGCACCGCTGGAACAAGGAAGAGAGGTGAGTATTTATTTATTGGTTTTTTTATGGGGGCTGCCTTATACTTCAGGATCTGCCTATAGGGGGGCTGCCTTATACTTCAGGATCTTCCTATAGGGGGGCTGCCTTATACTTCAGGATCTGCCTATAGGGGGGCTGCCTTATAATTCAGGATCTGCCTATAAGGGTTCTGCCTTAAACTTCAGGATCTGCCTATAGGGGGGCTGCCTTATACTTCAGGATCCCAAGATCCAGTCCTAAGAATGCATTGCGGCAATGACCGGAGATGACGTAGCAGTCTCGCAAGACCGCTACATCATCACGTGTTATTGCAGCAATGCATTCTTGGGACCGGAGCATCGCGAAGAGCATCACTAAACGCCTGGACTGGATCCGGGGGCCGCCGGAAGGTGAGTATATAACTATTTTTTATTTATTTTTTTAACAGGGATATGGTACTTACCTTACTATGTACTACGTGGGCTGTGTTAGATACTACGTGGGCTGTGTTATATACTGCATGGGCTGTGTTATATACTGCGTGGCCTGTGTTATATACTACGTCTCTGTGCTATATACTATGTGGGCTGTGCTATATATGTGGCTGTGTTATATGCTACGTGGCTGTGCTATATACTATGTGGGCTGTGCTATATACTACGTGGCTGGGCAATATACTACGTGGCTGTGCTATATACTACGTGGCGGTGTTATATACTATGTGGCTGTGTTATATACTACGTGGCTGTGCTATATACTTTGTGGGCTGTGCTATATATTACGTGGCTGTGTTATATACTACATGGCTATGCTATATACTACGTGGGCTGTGCTATATACTATGTGGCTGGGCAATATACTGTGTGGCTGTGCTATATACTACGTGGCTGTGCTATATACTACGTGGCTGGGCAATATACTATGTGGCTGTGTTATATACTACGTGGCTGTTATATACTGCATGGCCTGTGTTATATACTACGTCTCTGTGCTATATACTATGTGGGCTGTGTTATATACTATGTGGCTGTGTTATGTACAACGTGGCTGTGCTATATACTACAACGTGGGCTGTGCTATACACTACGTGGCTGGGCAATATACTACGTGGCTGTGCTATATATTATGTGGCTTTGCTATATACTACGTGGCTGTGTTATATACTACGTGGGCTGTGTTATATACTACGTGGGCTGTGTTTTATACTACGTGGGCTGTGTTATATACTGCGTGGGCTGTGCTATATATTGCTATACATATTCTAGAATACCCGATGCGTTAGAATCGGGCCACCATCTAGTATATATATATATATATATATATATATATATACATGAAAGGTCCTGAACCACACCGGCATCTATAGGAACGGACGCCTGCAGGTGAGTATAACCATTTTTTTTATTTTTATTATTATTTTTAAACATTCTATCTTTTACTATAGATGCTGCATAGGCTGCATCTATAGTAAAAAAATGGTCACACTTGTCAAACGCTATGTTTGACAAGTGTGACCAACCTGTCAGTCAGTTTTCCAAGCGATGCTACAGATCGCTTGGAAAACTTTAGCATTCTGCAAGCTAATTACGCTTGCAGAATGCTAAAAAAAACCGCGAAAAAAACAGAAAAAAACCGCAAAAAAAAAAATGCGGATTTCTTGCAGAAAATTTCCGGTTTTCTTCAGGAAATTTCTGCAAGAAATCCGGACGTGTGCACATACCCTAAAAGTTGGCACTTTGCCGATCCACAGAAAGACAGATTCTGAACAAGTGCAGTCAATTCAAGGCCATTACTACCCTTTCCAGGAGTGGTCAATCAACAAAGATCAGTCCACGAGCAAGGTGTAAAATAGTCCACAAAGTTACAAAGTAACCTAAGAGAACTTCTAAGTAACTAAAAGCGTCTCTCAAATTAATTAATGTTAGTGCTCTTGAATCCACCATCAGGAAGACACTGAACGACAAAGTTGTGCTTGGCAGGACTGCAGGAAAGAAAGCCACTGCTCTCCAAAGCGAACATACCTGCCTCTCTGCAGTTTGATAAAAATCACCTGAACAAGCTAGAAAGGGTTTGAAATAATGGACCCCTTTCATCATTTGTGATTTTTTGAAATCACTTTTCTTTTTCTGTCTTGTGGAATTCGCTACCATTTTTTGCATCATACTCTTCAAAATGGCACACTTGGTTCATGAATTTGTTAAAAAATCAAATTTGCTCTTTATTTTTATCTTTAAGAAGTTTTGGCGACGGTTTAGCACAAAAAAATCAAAGTTTTGGAATGTCAGAGTCCAGGCCTTAAGTCTACGTTTCCACTATGAGTATTTGATGAGTTTTTGATGTTGCAGATTTTCTGCAGCATTTCTGCACTTGTTAGGTAGATTAGGTTACGAGCGTGCGATTTTTACCTGTGGATTTTCCGCATCTGATGCAATTCAATGGGAAAAATTTGAACATAAAACTCAACGTACCTGCAAGTGAAATTGATGATGCCGATTTGAAACACGTTACAGGACAGTTCACGTAAAAAAACACATTAGGCGTGAGAGTTCTATAAATCCATCCACTTTGCTGGAACTGTAAGTTGCTGCGTTTTTGAAGCAGCGAAAATACACTGTGTCAAGAACTCACCATGCGAATGCAGCCTAATTGTCATGATCCATTCCAGGGTTTTATCCTGTCTGCCTTATTTCTGGGCGGTTCATGTCAAAGGTTAACTTTGCTTTGCCTCATTCTGGGTTCAAGTTTGCTCTTTAGCTCCGATACATCCTGCTGGCGGTGTCAGCTATAGTTCTGCCTTTGGCATGTGAACCTGACTCTGGTAGCTCTTGGTTTGTCCTGCTGTGATCCCTGACTTGCCCCGTGTCTGTTGACTCCCTCTGTCTGCCCTTTTCCCAGCTTTTCCCTGTTTTTCAGTTTTGATTCTCCGGCTTCTGACTTGGCTTGTATTCATAAAAACACAGTAATCACTGCACTCGTATATTGAAAGTTGCTTATTCCAAGTGTAAAGTTTATTCAAATGATAATTGTGTTGAAGCGATAAGTAAGACATTTCGGCCAACCAGTGGCCTTGATCACAATATCGCCAGATTGAAAATGTGTTGTTTTTAGGGAAACAATGCTGTAAGGCTGAGAGAATTTGATAGGGGACACAGTTGTATGCACCAGTGTGCTGTAGACGTTACCCCAGCTCGGTATAGAGATATAAGGTTGCAGAGTATAACTTTCTCGCCCAAGGAATCAGATATAAAGATCAGGCTGTAGGGTCCCTGTATACTGTTGGGTGTCCCAGGGAGAACATGAGAGGATAGCAATCCGTGTGGTTTCAATTGCTTGTATGTGGAGCCAGCGTTGGTGGGCAAGTGGGATGTGCCGACACAGATTGTGTCCAGGCGGTGAGGAGGCTTGTATTCAGACTCGCTTCTGCCTTCTGACTTTGTCTTATCCGCTTCTGACCGTTGCTGAACCTCCTGGCTTGTTCCTGACCACGTGTACTGCTGTTTCTTTTAGTACTTCTCCCTATTGTTGTTTTTTGGCTGGGCTTGTTTGACCACTCTCTAGCCACTTGGTGGCGCCTATGCTGCTGCACCACAGCAGCTCCCTCTGGTGGAGGTTGCGTTATACTGCACTGCGGCAGCATGACACTAATCCTACAGAAATGAGGAAAGACTCATAAGTTATTTTTTTCCAAGCCGATGTGTAGGATTAATCAACAACTACCAAAAAAGTTTACATGCAATTTCTCTTGCACAAGTGAAGTCACACCAGATACTGAAAGAACAGGATCACATTATTTTGCCATTCATAGACATGTGATACTGGATCTTTTTTCTCAATAAAAAATGACAAACCCTAATTTTTTACTAATCTAGTATTTTATTAACTTTTGGACATGTGTGAAAATCTACTGCAGCTTTAAGTCAAATGTATGCAGAAATATGGAAAATTATGAAAGGCTTACAAGCTTTCAAGCAGCACAGTAATTACATGTCTAAATTGTAAATACAGTTAGGTCCAGAATTATTTGGACAGTGGCACAAGTTTTGGCATTTTAGCTGTTTACCAAAACATTTTCATGATACATTTATATAATAAATATAGGCTTAACCCCTTAACGACCGCCGATACGCCTTTTAACGGCGGCAGTTAAGGGCACGTAAACCACAGCGTTGTTAATTAACGGTGCTGTGGAAAAAGGGAATAGCGCCCCCCAGAGTCATATTTTCTCTGGGGTCTTGGTTGCCGGGGGTAGCCAAGACCCCAGAGAACATGATTCGGGGGGGTTTTACCGACCCCCGAGTTGCGATCGCCGGAAATTAACCATTTACCGGCGGTCGCAACAAAAAAAAAAAAAAAAGCAATTTGCCATTTAATTTCTCTGTCCTCCGATGTAATCGCACATCGGAGGACAGAGAAATGGGGTCCCAGATCGCCCCCCGATACTTACCTATCTCCCCCGGTGCTCCTCGTGGCTCCCGATGGGCGCCGCCATCTTTTTCCTGGAAAAAAATGGCGGGCGCATGCGCAGTGCGCCCGCCGCCTGGCACCCGGAAGATCTTTGGGGTCTCGGCTGCCGGGGGTAGCCGAGACCCCAAAGAACATGATCGGGGTTGGTTTTTACCGACCTCTGTCTTGCGATCGCCGGTAAGTAACTGTTTACCGGTGACCACAAAAAAAAAAGCAATGTCATTCTCTGTCCTCTGATGTGATCGCATCCTCCTGCTTCTTCTGATGGCCGCCGGCTTCTTGCTCCAGTAAGAAAATGGCGGGCGCATGCGCAGTGCGCCCGCCATGATCTGCCGTTCTGCAGAGGAAAATTCTTCCTCTTGTTTTAATTTGGTCACTGTGAGATCCTATCACAGTGATCAAAATAAAAAAATAGTAAATAACCCCACCTTTATCGCCCCCTTAGTAAGGAAAAAATAATAAAATAAAAAAAATGTATGTATTTCTATTTTCCAATTAGGGTTAGGGGTAGGGTTAGGGGTAGGGGTAGGGGTAGGGTTAGGGTTAGGGGTAGGGTTAGGGGAAGGGTTAGGATATGTGCACACGTAGAATGGTTCTCTGCAGATTTTTCCGCAGCGGATTTCATAAATCCGCAAGGCCAAAACGCTGCATTTTTCCTGCGGATTTATCGCGGATGTACCGCGGTTTTTGTGCGGATTCCCCTGCGGTTTTACACCTGCAGTTTTCTATTATGGAGCAGGTGTAAAAGCGCTGCGGAATCCGCAGAAAGACGTGAATGTAAACCGCTGCATTTCCGCGTGGATTTTTCTGCAGCATGGGCACAGCGTTTTATGTTTCCCATAGGTTTACATTGTACTGTAAACTCATGGGAAACTGCAGCGGATCCGCAGCAAAATCTGCAACGTGTGCACATAGCCTTAGGGTTAGGGCTAGGGTTAGGGCTTGGGTTAGGGTTAGAGCTAGGATTAGGGTTAGAGCTAGGGTTAGAGCTAGGGTTAGGGTTGGGGCTAAAGTTAGGGTTAGGGTTGGGGCTAGGTTTAGGGCTAAAGTTAGGGTTTGGGCCAAAGTTAGGGTTAGACTTGGGATTAGGGTTTGGATTAGGGTTGGCATTAGGGTTACATTTGGCATTAGGGTTAGGTTTGGGATTAGGGTTAAGGTTAGGGTTGGGATTAGGGTTAGGGGTGTATTGGGAATAGGGTTAGGTTTTGAGGTTAGGGTTGAGATTAGGATTAGGGGTGTGTTGGGTTTAGGGTTTTGATTAGGGTTATGGTTAGCTTTGGGATTAGGGTTAGGGGTGTTTTGGGGGTTAGGGTTGTGATTAGGATTATGGATCGGGTTGGGATTAGGATTAGGGGTGTGTTGGGGTTAGGGTTGGAGTTAGAATTGGGGGGTTTCCACTGTTTAGGTACATCAGGGGGTCTCTAAATGCCACAGCCAATTTTGCGCTCAAAAAGTCAAATGGTGCTCCCTCCCTTCTGAGCTCTGCTGTGCGCCCAAACAGTGGTTTACCCCCACATATGGGGCATCAGCGTACTCGGGATAAATTGGACAACTTTTGGGGTCCAATTTCTCCTGTTACCCTTGTGAAAATAAAAACTTGGGGGCTAAAAAATCTTTTTTATGGAAAAAAAAAATATTTTTTATTTTCACAACTCTGCATTATAAACTTTACATTATAAACTTCTGTGAAGCACTTGGGCATTCAAAGTTCTCACCACACATCTAGATAAGTTCCTTGGGGGGTCTAGTTTCCAAAATGAGGTCACTTGTTGGGGGTTTCTACTGTTTAGGTACATCAGGGGCTCTGCAAATGCAACATAACGCCCGCAGACCAGTCTGCATTCCAAAACGGCGCTCCTTCCCTTCCGAGCTCTGCCATGCGCCCAAACAGTGGATTGCCCCCACATATGGGGTATCAGCCCACTCAGCATAAATTGCACAATAAATTTTGGGGTCCAATTTCTCCTGTTACCCTTGTGAAAGTAAAAATTTGGGGGTGAAAAGATCATTTTTGTGGAAAAAATATGATTTTTTTTCATGGCTCTACATTATAAACTTCTGTGAAGCAATTGGAGGTTCATAGTGCTCACCACACATCTAGATAAGCTCTTTGGGGGGTCTAGTTTCCAAAATGGGGTCACTTGTGGGGGGTTTCTACTGTTTAGGTACATCAGGAGCTCTGCAAATACAACATGACGCCTGTTGTGAATTAGACTTCTTGGCTCCCTCTGGTGGTTATTAGTGATATGACTCTGGGATTTTCTTTCCTCAGTTTGCACCCACCTGGGTCGTTAGTCCAGGGGTGTTGCTATATAAACCTCCTGGATCCTTAGTCCAGTGCCTGGCATCGTTGTAATCAGATCCTTTTTGTTTGCTCCTATCTGCTGGTCCTGGTTCGTGCAAAATTAAGCTAAGTCCTGCTTCTTTGTTTTTTGGGTTATTTGCTTGCTCTCATTTTTGTCCAGCTTGTACTAAATGTGATTCCTGACCTTGCTGGAAGCTCTAGGGGGCTGGTGTTCTCCCCCCGGGCCGTTAGACGGTTCGGGGGTTCTGGAATATCCAGCGTGGATATTTTTGATAGGGTTTTTGCTGACCATATAAGTTATCTTACTATATTCTGCTATTAGCTAGTGGGCCTCTCTTTGCTAAATACCTAGCTCATCCTTACGTTTGTCTTTTCCTCTTACCTCACCGTTATTATTTGTTGGGGGCTTGTATCCAACTTTTGGGGTCTTTTCTCTGGAGGCAAGAAAGGTCTTTCTTTTCCCTTCTAGGGTTAGTTAGTTCTCTGGCTGGCGCGAGACGTCTAGAATCAACGTAGGCACGTTCCCCGGCTGCTGTTATTTGTGGTGCTAGGATTAGATATATGGTCAGATCAGTTACCACTGCCCTATGAGCTGGTTTTTGTGTTTGCAGACTTAGAAACTATTTCTGAGACCCTCTGCCATTGGGGTCATAACAGTATGCCAGGCCAACATTGAATGTTTATTGCATTGCAGAAGTGGGATAATAAGAAAGGAAATTCTGAGGGGTTTTTTTTTTTTTTTTCTTTCCTCTCTTCCTCCCCTTTACCTTTGAGTGGCTTGTGCTTGCTACAGACATGAATGTCCAGACCTTGATTACAAGTGTAGACCAGCTTGCTGCTCGTGTGCAGGGCATACAAGATTTTGTTACCAGTAGTCCAATGTCTGAACCTAAAATACCTATTCCTGAACTGTTTTCTGGAGACCGATTTATGTTTAGGAATTTCAGGAACAATTGTAAATTGTTTCTTTCTCTGAGACCCCGTTCATCTGGAGATCCAGCTCAGCAAGTGAAAATTGTTATCTCTTTTTTACGGGGCGACCCTCAGGATTGGGCTTTTTCGCTAGCGCCAGGAGATCCGGCATTGGCAAATATTGATGCGTTTATTCTGGCGCTCGGATTGCTTTACGAGGAACCCAATCTTGAAGTTCAGGCAGAAAAAGCCTTGCTGGCTATTTCTCAGGGCCAGGATGAAGCTGAAGTGTATTGCCAAAAATTTCGGAAATGGTCCGTGCTTACTCAGTGGAATGAGTGTGCTCTGGCCGCAAATTTCAGAAATGGCCTTTCTGAAGCCATTAAGAATGTGATGGTGGGTTTACCCATTCCTACAAGTCTGAATGATTCTATGGCGCTTGCTATTCAAATTGACCGGCGTTTGCGGGAGCGCAAAACCGCTAATCCTCTGGTGGTGTTGTCTGAACAAACACCTGATTTAATGCAATGTGATAGAATTCAGACTAGAAATGAGCGGAAAAATCATAGACGTCAGAATGGGTTATGTTTTTACTGTGGTGATTCTACACATGTTATATCAGCATGCTCTAAACGCCTAACATGGGTTGTCAGTCCTGTCGCCATTGGTAATTTGCAACCTAAATTTATTTTGTCTGTGACTTTAATTTGCTCATTGTCTTCTTACCCTGTTATGGCGTTTGTGGATTCAGGTGCTGCCCTGAGTCTTATGGATCTGTCATTTGCCAAGCGCTGTGGTTTTGTTCTTGAACCGTTGGTAAATCCTATTCCTCTTAGAGGTATTGATGCTACGCCATTGGCGGAAAATAAACCGCAGTTTTGGACGCAGGTAACCATGTGCATGACTCCTGAACATCGGGAGGTGATTCGTTTTTTTGTTCTGCATAAAATGCATGATTTGGTCGTTTTGGGTCTGCCATGGTTACAGACCCACAATCCAGTCTTGGATTGGAAGGCAATGTCTGTGTCAAGTTGGGGCTGTCAGGGAATTCATGCTGATTCCGTGCCGGTGTCTATTGCTTCCTCTACTTCTTCGGAAGTTCCTGAGTATTTGTCTGATTATCAGGATGTATTCAGTGAGTACAGATCCAGTGCTCTGCCTCCTCATAGGGACTGTGACTGCGCCATAGATTTGATTCCAGGTAGTAAATTTCCTAAGGGAAGATTATTTAATCTGTCTGTACCTGAGCATGCCGCAATGCGTTCGTATATCAAGGAGTCTCTGGAGAAGGGGCATATCCGTCCATCCTCTTCCCCTCTTGGTCCGGGATTCTTTTTTGTGGCCAAGAAGGACGGATCTTTGAGACCTTGTATTGACTATCGGCTTCTGAATAAAATCACTGTTAAATTTCAGTATCCTTTGCCTCTGTTGTCGGACTTGTTTGCCCGGATTAAAGGTGCCAAGGGGTTCACCAAGATAGATCTTCGTGGTGCGTACAACCTTGTGCGCATTAAGCAAGGAGATGAATGGAAGACTGCATTTAATACGCCCGAAGGTCATTTTGAGTACTTGGTGATGCCTTTTGGGCTCTCTAATGCGCCCTCAGTGTTTCAGTCCTTTATGCATGATATTTTCCGGAAGTATCTGGATAAATTTATGATTGTTTATCTGGATGATATTCTGGTTTTCTCTGAAGATTGGGACTCACATGTGGAGCAGGTCAGGATGGTGTTTCAGGTTTTGCGTGAGAATTAGTGTTGAGCATTCCGATGCTGCAAGTATCGGGTATCGGCCGATACTTGCTGTATCGGAATTCCGATACCGGGATTCCGATACTCTTGTGGTATCGGGTATCGGGTATCGCAACAACATTAATGTTAAAATGTGTAAAAGAGAGAATTAAAATAAAAAATATCGCTATACTCACCTCTCCGACGCAGCCGGGACTTCAGCGAGGGAACCGGCAGCGTTGTTTGTTTAAAATTCGCGCTATTACTTGGTTACGTGAATTCCCGGCTTGTGATTGGTCAGGTCGGCCACGTTGCCGGGACGCGGACCAATCACAGCAAGCCGTGACGAAATTACGTCACGGCTTGCTGTGATTGGTCCGCGTCCCGGCAATATGGCCGCCCTGACCAATCACAAGCCGTGACGTCACGGGAGGCTGGACACGCGCCCATTTTAAAATGAGCGCGTCCAGCCTCCCGGCTTGTGATTGGTTGACCGCGGCGCAACCAATCACAAGCCGTGACGTCACGGGAGGCTGGACACGCGCCAATTTTAAAGTGAGCGCGTGTCCAGCCTCCCGTGACGTCACGGCTTGTGATTGGTCAGGGCGGCCATATTGCCGGGACGCGGACCAATCACAGCAAGCCGTGACGTAATTTCGTCACGGCTTGCTGTGATTGGTCCGCGTCCCGGCAACATGGCCGCCCTGACCAATCACAAGCCGGGAATTCACGTAACCAAGTAATAGCGCGAATTTTAAACAAACAACGTTGCCGGTTCCCTCGCTGAAGTCCCGGCTGCGTCGGAGAGGTGAGTATAGCGATATTTTTTATTTTAATTCTTTCTTTTACACATTTATATGGTTCCCAGGGCCTGAAGGAGAGTTTCCTCTCCTTCAGACCCTGGGAACCATCAGGAATACCGTCCGATACATGAGTCCCATTGACTTGTATTGGTATCGGGTATCGGTATCGGATTGGATCCGATATTTTGCCGGTATCGGCCGATACTTTCCGATACCGATACTTTCAAGTATCGGACGGTATCGCTCAACACTAGTGAGAATGCTTTGTTTGTTAAGGGCTCAAAGTGTCTCTTTGGAGTACAGAAGGTTCCCTTTTTGGGGTTTATTTTTTCCCCTTCTGCTGTGGAGATGGACCCAGTCAAGGTCCGAGCTATTCATGATTGGACTCAACCCACGTCAGTTAAGAGTCTTCAGAAGTTCTTGGGTTTTGCTAACTTCTACCGTCGTTTTATCGCTAATTTTTCTAGCGTTGTTAAACCTTTGACGGATATGACCAAGAAAGGTTCTGATGTTGCTAACTGGGCTCCTGCAGCCATGGAGGCGTTCCAAGAGTTGAAGCGCCGGTTTACTTCGGCGCCTGTTTTGTGTCAGCCTGATGTCTCACTTCCCTTTCAGGTCGAAGTGGATGCTTCTGAGATTGGGGCAGGGGCCGTTTTGTCACAGAGAGGCCCTGGTTGCTCGGTAATGAGACCATGTGCTTTCTTCTCCAGGAAGTTTTCGCCTGCTGAGCGGAATTATGATGTCGGCAATCGGGAGATGCTGGCCATGAAGTGGGCATTTGAGGAGTGGCGTCATTGGCTCGAGGGTGCTAAGCATCGTGTGGTGGTCTTGACTGATCACAAAAATCTGATGTATCTCGAGTCTGCTAAACGCCTGAATCCTAGACAGGCCCGCTGGTCATTGTTTTTCTCCCGTTTTGACTTTGTGGTCTCGTATTTACCAGGTTCAAAGAATGTGAAGGCTGATGCTCTTTCAAGGAGCTTTGTGCCTGACTCTCCTGGAGTCGCAGAACCAGTTGGTATTCTTAAAGAGGGAGTTATCTTGTCAGCCATTTCTCCTGATTTGAGACGCGTGTTGCAGAGATTTCAGGCTGGTAGACCTGACTCTTGTCCACCTGACAGACTGTTTGTTCCTGATAGGTGGACCAGCAGAGTCATTTCCGAGGTTCATTCCTCGGTGTTGGCAGGTCATCCGGGAATTTTTGGCACCAGAGATCTGGTGGCTAGGTCCTTTTGGTGGCCTTCCTTGTCACGGGATGTGCGGTCATTTGTGCAGTCCTGTGGGACTTGTGCTCGAGCTAAGCCTTGCTGTTCTCGTGCCAGCGGGTTGCTCTTGCCCTTGCCTGTCCCGAAGAGGCCTTGGACACACATTTCCATGGATTTCATTTCTGATCTCCCGGTGTCTCAGGGCATGTCTGTCATCTGGGTGGTATGTGATCGCTTTTCCAAAATGGTCCATTTGGTGCCTTTGCCTAAGCTGCCCTCCTCTTCCGATCTGGTTCCTGTGTTCTTTCAGAATGTGGTTCGTTTACACGGCATTCCTGAGAATATTGTGTCTGACAGAGGATCCCAGTTTGTTTCCAGGTTCTGGCGATCCTTTTGTGCTAGGATGGGCATTGAGTTGTCGTTTTCGTCTGCCTTTCATCCTCAGAATAATGGACAAACGGAGCGAACTAATCAGACTCTGGAGGCTTATTTGAGGTGTTTTGTTTCGGCAGATCAGGATGATTGGGTGACCTTCTTGCCGTTGGCTGAGTTTGCCCTTAATAACCGGGCTAGTTCCGCTACTTTGGTTTCGCCATTTTTCTGCAACTCTGGTTTCCATCCTCGTTTTTCCTCGGGACATGTGGAGCCTTCTGACTGTCCTGGGGTAGATTCTGTGGTGGATAGGTTGCAGCAGATCTGGAATCATGTGGTGGACAACTTAAAGTTGTCACAGGAGAAGGCTCAGCGTTTTGCCAACCGCCGCCGCGGTGTGGGTCCCCGACTTCGTGTTGGGGATTTGGTATGGCTGTCTTCTCGATTTGTTCCTATGAAGGTCTCCTCTCCTAAATTTAAGCCTCGCTTCATCGGTCCTTACAAGATATTTGAAATCCTTAATCCTGTGTCCTTTCGCTTGGATCTTCCGGTGTCTTCTGTTGAGCCTCCTGCTCCGGTGTTGGTTGGGGGCGAGTTGGAGTACGTGGTGGAGAAGATCTTGGATTCTCGTCTCTCCAGACGGAGGCTTCAGTATCTGGTCAAGTGGAAGGGCTATGGTCAGGAGGATAATTCCTGGGTGGTTGCCTCTGATGTGCATGCGGCCGATTTAGTTCGTGCCTTTCACGCTGCTCATCCTGATCGCCCTGGTGGTCTTGGTGAGGGTTCGGTGACCCCTCCTTAAGGGGGGAGTACTGTTGTGAATTAGACTTCTTGGCTCCCTCTGGTGGTTATTAGTGATATGACTCTGGGATTTTCTTTCCTCAGTTTGCACCCACCTGGGTCGTTAGTCCAGGGGTGTTGCTATATAAACCTCCTGGATCCTTAGTCCAGTGCCTGGCATCGTTGTAATCAGATCCTTTTTGTTTGCTCCTATCTGCTGGTCCTGGTTCGTGCAAAATTAAGCTAAGTCCTGCTTCTTTGTTTTTTGGGTTATTTGCTTGCTCTCATTTTTGTCCAGCTTGTACTAAATGTGATTCCTGACCTTGCTGGAAGCTCTAGGGGGCTGGTGTTCTCCCCCCGGGCCGTTAGACGGTTCGGGGGTTCTTGAATATCCAGCGTGGATATTTTTGATAGGGTTTTTGCTGACCATATAAGTTATCTTACTATATTCTGCTATTAGCTAGTGGGCCTCTCTTTGCTAAATACCTAGCTCATCCTTACATTTGTCTTTTCCTCTTACCTCACCGTTATTATTTGTTGGGGGCTTGTATCCAACTTTTGGGGTCTTTTCTCTGGAGGCAAGAAAGGTCTTTCTTTTCCCTTCTAGGGTTAGTTAGTTCTCCGGCTGGCGCGAGACGTCTAGAATCAACGTAGGCACGTTCCCCGGCTGCTGTTATTTGTGGTGCTAGGATTAGATATATGGTCAGATCAGATACCACTGCCCTATGAGCTGGTTTTTGTGTTTGCAGACTTAGAAACTATTTCTGAGACCCTCTGCCATTGGGGTCATAACAGACGCCCTCAGACCATCCCATCAAAGTCTGCATTCCAAGCGGCGCTCCTTCCCTTTTGAGCCCTGATGGGTGCCGAAACAGTGCCCCCCCTCACATATGGGGTATCAGCGTACTCAGGACAAACTGGTCAACAGATTTTGGGGTCCAATGTCTCCTGTTACACTTGAGAAAACAAAAAATTGCAGGAAAAAAAAATCATTTTTGAGGGAAAAAAAAGGATTTTTTATTTTCACGGCTCTACATTATAAATTTCTGTGAAGCACTTGGGGGTTTAAAGTGCTCACCACATATCTAGATAAGTTCCTTAAGGGGTCTAGTTTCCAAAATGGGGTCACTTGTGGGGGGTTTCTACTGTTTAGGCACATCAGGGGCTCTCCAAACGCGACATGATGTCCGATCTCAATTCCAGCCAATTCTACATTGAAAAAGTAAAACGGCACTCCTTCTCTTCCAAGCTCTGCAGTGCGCCCAAACAGTAGTTTACCCCCACATATGGGGTATCGACATACTCAGGAGAATTAGCACAACAACTTTTGTGATCTAATTTCTCCTGTTACCCTTGTGAAAATAAAAATTTTGGGGCAAAAAGATAATTTTTGTAGAAAAAATGCGATTTTTTATTTTCACGGCTCTACGTTATAAACTTCCGTGAAGCACCTGGGGGTTTAAAGTGCTCACCACAAATCTAGATAAGTTCCTTAAGGGGTCTAGTTTCCAAAATGGTGTCATTTGTGGGGGGTTTCCACTGTTTAGATACTTCAGGGTCTCTCCAAACGCGACATGGCGTCCTATCTCAATTCCAGCCAATTCTACATTGAAAAAGTAAAACGGCACTCCTTCTCTTCCAAGCTCCCCAGTGTGTCCAAACAGTGGTTTTCCCCACATATGGAGTATCGACGTACTCAGGAGAAATTGCCCAACAACTTTTGTGGCCTAATTTCTCCTGTTACCCTTGTGAAAATAAAAATTTGGGGGCACAAAGATCATTTTTGTAGAAAAAAATGCGATTTTTTATTTTCACGGCTCTACGTTATAAACTTCTGTGAAGCACCTGGGGGTTTAAAGTGCTCACCACACATCTAGTTACAGTTATATGAAAAAGTTTGGGCACCCCTATTAATCTTAAGCTTAATGTTTTATAAAAATTGTTTTTTTTGCAACAGCTATTTCAGTTTCATATATCTAATAACTGTTGGACACAGTAATGTTTCTGCCTTGAAATGAGGTTTATTGTTCTAACAGAAAATGTGCAATCTGCATTCAAATAAAAATTGACAGGTGCATAAGTATGGGCACCTCACCAGAAAAGTGACATTAATATTTAGTAGATCCTCCTTTTGCAAAAATAACAGCCTCTAGTCGCTTCCTGTAGCTTTTAATGAGTTCCTGGATCCTGGATGAAGGTATTTTTGACCATTCCTCTTTACAAAACAATTCCAGTTCAGTTAAATTTGATGGTCGCCGAGCATGGACAGCCCTCTTCAAATGATCCCACAGATGTACAATGATATTCAGGTCTGGGGACTGGGATGGCCATTCCAGAACAGTGTAATTGTTCCTCTGCATGAATGCCTGAGTAGATTTGGAGCGGTGTTTTGGATCATTGTCTTGCTGAAAGATCCATCCCCTGCGTAACTTCAACTTTATCACTGATTCATGAACATTATTGTCCTGCTGTGACATCGTTGGTCGGAGCTAGAAGGCCAGCATCTTATTTCATCGCTGGATCTCCCTCTGACATCGCTGAATCGGTGTGTGTGACACCGATCCAGCGATGTCTTCACTGGTAACCAGGGTAAACATCGGGTTACTAAGCGCAGGGCCGCGCTGAGTAACCCGATATTTACCCTGGTTACCAGTGTAAATGTAAAAAAACCCAAACACTACATACTTACATTCCGGTGTCTGTCGCGTCTCCCGGCGTTCTGCTTCCCTGCACTGTGTCAGCGCCGGCTGGCTGTAAAGCAGGGCAGAGCGGTGACGTCACCGCTCTGCTCGGCCGACGCTTACAGTGCAGGGAAGCAGAATGCCGGGGGACGCGACAGGAATGTAAGTATGTAGTGTTTTTTTTTTACTTTTACAATGGTAACCAGGGTAAACATCGGGTTACTAAGCGCGGCCCTGCGCTTAGTAACCCGATGTTTACCCTGGTTACCCGGGGACTTCGGGATCGTTGGTCGCTGAAGAGCTGTCTGTGTGACAGCTCTCCAGTGACCAAACAGCGACGCTGCAGCGATCAACACCGTTGTCTAGATCGCTGCAGCGTCGCTTAATGTGACGGTACCTTAAGGGTTTAGGAATTACAGCTCTTTAATATGTATCTGCCAATTTTTAATGGATCAAAACTAATTGGACAATTATCTCAAAAACTCTTTAATGGGCTGCATCCGCTATTCCCTCATTAATCCATCAGTAATTAAGCAGGTAAAAGATCTGGAGCTGATACCAGGTGTGGCATTTGCATTTGAAAGCTGTTGCTGTGAACCCACAAAATGAACTCAAGGGAACTCTCAATCGAAGAGAAACAGACCATCATTAGGCTAAAAAAAGAAATCCATCAGACAAAGTAGCAGAAATATTAGGAGTGGCCACATCAATGGTTTGGTACATTCTGCAAATATTGAGCCCACTGGTGAGCTTGGGAAAGGCCTAGATCTCTACGGAACACAAGAGTGGTGGATGATCTCAGAATCCCTTGCATGGTGAACAAAAACCCCTTCATAAGATTCACCTAAGTGAAGAACACTCTCCAGGAAAGAGGTGTTTCAGTATCTAAGTGCACATCATCAATCAGCCTTAAAAATAGAAAGCCTAGATTAGACTTTGCACACAAAAAAAATCTAAAGAATCCAGGTCAGTTTTAGAAAAGCATTATTTGGGCAGATGAAACTAAGATCAAACTATATCAGTATGATGGGATGAAAAAAGCATGGGGAAGGCTTGGAAAGGCAAAGCACACAACATCCTCTGTAAAATATGGTGGAGGCTGTGTGATGGCATAGGCATGCATGGCTTCCAATGGCACAGGGTCAATAGTGTTTATTCATGTTGTGACTGAAGGCAGAGGCAGCTGGATGAATTTTGAAGTGTACAGGGTTACAATTTCTACTCAGATTCAACCAAGTGCAGCAAGGTTGATTGGACGGCGCTTCACAGTACAGATGGACAATGACCCAAACATACTGAGAAAGCAACCCAGGAGTTTTTTAAGACAAATAAATAGAATATTCTGCAATGGCCAAGTCAATCACCAGATCTCAACCCCATCGAGTATGCATTTCACATCCTTCAGACAAAACTTAAGGCAGAAAGACCAACAAACAAGCAGCAACTGAAGTCAGCTGTAGCAATGGTGGCAAAGCTTCACAAAGGAGGAAACCTAGTGTTTGGTGATGTCCATGGCTTCCAGACTTCAGGCAGTCATTACCTGCAAAGGATTCTCGACAAAGTATTAAAAATTAACATTTTATTTATGATACAGTTAATTTGTCCAATTACTTTTGAGCCCATGCAATGAGTGGGCTCTGTAGGAAAAAGTTTGCAATTCCTACAATTGCATCTCAGTGGTTTCATTGTAAATAAAAAATAGTGTCACGCAGACCCCAAATAACAAAGATTCTGTCACTGTCTAAATATTTCTGGATGTAACTGTAGAAGTGTTTGTGTCGTCTTATGTATTGTAGCAATCCAATGATAATATTTTTTATTTACACATTACAGTGCTAACATTTTCCACAGCATTTTACAATTCAGAGGGTACTATATGTGATCTATATAGAAGAAATGGACCTTGTAGATAAAATCCAAAAGGGATGATATAATGAAACTAAACTTTCATGAACTAAAATGATAAATAGTAAACTCTTGTTATGTGCAGTGCAATCCTAGCATTGATCCTGTTCCAGCAGCTTGAATTACTGAATTCACATATTTTCACACACACACACAGATTGACTGGTCTTAAATGTACCATGCCATTAAGTCTCCGGCACTCCTGTCTGTGTGTTCTGTAAACCGTGATTTCTTTGCATCTGGAATCCGCGATATAAAACCAGAACTAGAATCCATGGCCCCGGGTAGCATAAAACAGCTCTGGAAGTTGCCAGGCGATTTGCTGCAGAATGTCTTGCTGTAGAAGTGAGCCCTTCAGTGACTCCATGTGGTCGAGGAAGGCAGTGTCTTGTGTGAAACAGTTTGCTTCCTCCCCTTGGATCCTCAACACCTCCTCCTCCTCCCTCCTGGTCTCTCTCTAATTCCTCCTCCCCATTCAAACATCTATGTGAATTCCTGCCTCCAGGTTTTCAGTCTGCCTCACTCTGGCATGGTGAAAGCAGAGAGAGAGGCAGAGAAAATCCATCCAAAAAGCCACTGGATGATCAGGGAGAAGCGAGGATCTAGGGAAGAAGTGCACAAGTGCGATACTTCACACATGGATTGCAAACCATGGCTATGATCATCACCAGCTACCAACAATTGGGAACTGCCAGGGATTAAGGAGAGATCTGATACAGGAAAGATATATATCTTTGTACCGTGTTAGCCAGGAGAGATCTGAGCATTTCAAACAAAAAATTGGACCAGTACAGGCTTGGTTTCTGGATTGCTACAGTATTTCAATTGGTGGATTGATCCTTTTCTATGGTTTTATGTTGTTTCCTTAGCATTGGATAGCAAGGGATTTATTGTCGGATAGCGGGAAGGGCAGTCTGCAATGCCCTTTGCCAAGCGGATTGTTGAGCCCCAGTGGCTGTGTAGGCATGCCGTCACCCAGGTAGAGGGGAGCTGTTGCCGGGATCAGGGGGAAGAGCAAAGGCAGCAGCACCCCCGGGGGAATGCCAAGGAAGAATT
This sequence comes from Ranitomeya variabilis, assembly GCF_051348905.1. Classification (NCBI taxonomy): domain Eukaryota; kingdom Metazoa; phylum Chordata; class Amphibia; order Anura; family Dendrobatidae; genus Ranitomeya; species Ranitomeya variabilis. The sequence goes on from NC_135234.1 coordinate 416,416,838, forward strand.
GGCGGTTACCTCCGCACAGGTGCCCTCTGACGAGAGGGACCCTCTAGATGGAAAAGAAAAAGATGTGTCCACTCTGGATTTGTGCGCGATCAGCAATGTTTCAATGTCACGGATTTTACGGCAACTCTCGGATGTAGCGCGGCACGCCTGCTCTATTTTCCACGAGCTAGAAGCAGATATTCAGGTTACGGCCCGGCGCGTGCGAGCGCTGCAAGGGAAAATTGGTACTGTCCAGCAGGTTGTCAGCAGCTTGGATCCAAAGCAGGAGACAGTGCGTGAGTACCTCATCTTGAATGGATTTTGCTGCATTTTGTATTTGGCATCTGTCTGTCGGGGACAAGAATTGCTGATTGGTACAGACCTTTCAAAACAGTACATAAAGGGAAAGCAAAAAAAAAGGGCAAAAGGTGAATTGTCACAGAGGCACCAATTTCCTTGCTCTGACCTCCTGGTTTTATGTATCACATTGCTTATCTTATGCTAACAAGTCCCCAAATGTTCCATTATCACCTCAGATGCTACTAGAGAAGGGAGGGAAATCTGCATTGCTGCTCCAGCAGCTGCTGAATGTGAGGAGCAGAGACAAGGGGACTTCTTTCTCCTCTGTCACCTCCTTTAGTTATGAAAAATAGTGTCCGATAAGGAACATTGCCTAAAGCTATGACCTATAGATTTTTCTCTTCTTATCACCTTTTATTATGTTGTAATTCGATTGGTAATATTACATTTCATACGATGCTTTTTATATGTTGTGTATACATATTGTGTCTACAGTCATTTCTATCATCATCATCATTATTATTATTCTGCCGTAATACATGGTGATCTTATCCTATTAATGACTGTAATGCCAGCTTGTGTATGCAGGGATTATACCATTAATAACTGTCCTTTACGTGGCGGGCTGTCACGGATTTCCCTAGTTGTGTCTTGCACTGTTAATGTCCTTGCTTCAGCTACTTATCCCTCTGCAGTATCTTTTCATCTGTCTGCTGAGATAAGTAGCCACAGCTTGGTCCACCCCTTGCTTCCATATACATCAGTTGCTGGGTACAGAAGCAGAATTGGTGGATGTGTTTGATATGAGGCAATTGGTAAAGTGCAAGCGGTTTGAATCATTTCCGTATCCATCGAAACGTCATGTTTATTGTATAATTATGGACAAAAGACAAGCAGTTGTCTCCTGCGTGTAGCTGCTGTGTAATATTTTGCTATACATCCATATTAACCTTCCCTGTCACAGATGATAAATGCAATCCCAAGACCTGCCTTTTTTTCTTCTGGTGGTCATCATTGTTAGCATTGTTAATGATGGCTGGACATGTAACTTTACTCAACCTGCTTCAGTCATGGTGAGGTGATGTCAGCGGTGTGTGACTTACATAAGAAACCTTCTGGAGGCTCCAGATTTTGCGGAATCACTGGGCAGATGCTGAGGACTGAAATCTCAGCAACATTGAGGTGGCAACGCTGAATGATCATTCATGCTCCTAAGCAACAGGAAGGAAGAGGGTATGGTTTACATGATGATAGGCTCCGGGTAGCCAATCACAAGGCACTGCAATCATGGTAATTTTGATATTAAAAGCAGCGCTCTGATAATACAACATCCCGGTGTTCTCATAAAAATAGAAAATAGGAACCTGATCCATGACAGGAATTTCTGCTCTATCATATCTGTACAACTAGATATTGCAGTCAAAATGGATCACACATGACGTTTATGAGCAATACAAGGCCATATCCTGCTAATGCATGTGTATACAATGTACTCTATGCATGTAAATGCTGTCTGATACTGCAGTCCAGCCCTGGAAATGTAAGGAAGGGAGGCATGAGGCGTTCTCATCCTCTTCAGACATGTTACTGTAGCATCTCCAGCCTCAAATGGCTGTTATCTTCACAATGACTCAAGTCTGGGCAGCAGGGAAAGGAAAGACATTTCCAGACCTTTACTTATTTGAACATGACCTTGGAAATGTTGCAAAAACATAATGTAAAGGATGTGATAAAATAAGCTGTCCTGTAATGAAATATAAGGCTGCTTATGAAAATGTACCGGAGGAGGGGACTCTTCACTGCAGTGTTCACATTGAGGGCAGTGGCCAAAGACAAGTCTTCTATCAGCCATGTGCGTGACATGTGCACTGTCCTCATTTTATATTACACTTGACTGATAATCAGCCAGTGCAGTGACATTTTATGGCCGAAGACGGGTTGACTGGATGGCCTAGAAGCTTGTGCTCCAGTCTGAGGCATGCTTTTACACCAAGGTCTAGATTGTAATTATCATAGTGATTCACAATATAGTTATATTTTGTAAAAATGGCTTCATTGGTGACGGTGTCAAATGTTTAAATATTACAAGTGCCCTTAAGACCACAAAGTTCATGAATTTTAGGAGGTTCCTTGTCATACTTGATGTAATTTGCAATATTTGCTAGTGGTCTTGGGCCATTCTTGAGGTGTATCCCTGTGTGCAGCTCTCAATAGGTGTGGCTGATGGAAGTCTTTACCAGCCTGACCAGTGGAAACTATTTTGCCTATGAGAACATGGCATACCTTAATCAATGGTCATTGTACCTGATACAAAAATCAATTGTTCAAGTGGATTTTAAATATATAACGATAGAGTTGACACCTTCTATAAAAATATGGTAAATTTGTTACTGTTAGAAAATCAGGGTAGTGTCTTTATACAAAATTGTTCATTTGACAAATAAGACCAGGCTGTGTTTGGACTTTACCATATGCATCTAGAAATGTGCCCAATTTGTGCTTTACATAGACTCAGAAATATTGGGTGAGATGTGTAATAGAGGATGTCCTTTTGACATACTGTACATTTCACTAGAATTGATTGATGTTTCCATCAGCTGTATTAAAAACTTAGTTGCCTACACATTGCTGTGCAATTATTTTCAACCATCCGTTCTCCATACAGCATGCTATATGTTCTTTTACTCAATAAAAGCCAATGGCAGACATGTGCAACTGTAAATACATACGTCTGGGTTGCTTGAACATTTAAGACTCAGTGTGAAGTGGAAAAAATGAACATAGAGGAACAACTTAAACGTACTCATTGAGGATACATGCACGGCGAAGGGTGCTTCTGTTCTCAATTAGAGGGGAGTGAGCAACCACCAGACACCTATGATGGGGATTATTTCCTTTCAGAGCTAGGAAGGTATGGTATTTGGAAAACTGGTTGCCTGACCCTACCATACTCTGACATCTGCCAGCACTGGAAAGTTAGTATGACCTGTCATGATCTCTGCAGGCAGAGATCATAGCAAGCCTATAGAGGGACAAGCTCTCGGAAGATGGAACTATACTGACCATGAACTAAGCCTGCCGCGCAACTAGAAATAGCCAGGTAGCATTTCCTATTTATCGCTAGATGCCCAGCTCTGGCCTAAGACCTAAATAGCTAGCAGAGGGAAATATAAGACCTGGCTCACCTCTAGAGAAATATTCCAAAGAAGACAGTAGCCCCCCACATATAATGACGGTGAGTTCAGATGAAACAACAAACGCAGCAGGAAAATAGTCTTAGCAAATTTGAGGTCCGCTTACTAGATAGCAGAAGACAGATAGTATACTTTCATGGTCAGCAGAAAAATACTAACAAAACACCATCCAGAGATTACCTTAAACTCTGGCATTAACTCATAACGCCAGAGTAGCAATCCCTGATCGACGAGAGCTTTCCAGACACAGTAACAAAACTTCAGCTGCGAACTGGAACAAATAGGCAAAACAAAACATGGACAAAAGTCCAACTTATCAGTAGTTGTCTAGAAGCAGGAACAAGCACTGAGAGGCATCAGATAACATTGTTGACCGGCAAGAAACCACCAGAGAAATGAGCTTAAATAGCGACACCCACTACTGATGGAATCAGGTGAAACAGGAAAGAGGATGACAAGTCCAATTCCACAAGCGGCCACCGGGGGAGCCCAAAATCCAAATTCACAACAGTACCCCCCCCTCAAGGAGGGGGCACCGAACCCTCACCAGATCCACCAGGGCGACCAGGATGAGCCCTATGGAAGGCACGAACAAGATCAGAAGCATGAACATCAGATGCATTGACCCAAGAATTATCCTCCTGGCCGTAACCCTTCCAGTTGACCAGATACTGGAGTTTCCGTCTGGAAACACGAGAGTCCAAAATTTTCTCCACAACGTACTCCAACTCACCCTCAACCAACACCGGAGCAGGAGGCTCAACAGAAGGTACAACAGGTACCTCATACCTGCGCAATAACGACCGATGAAAAACGTTATGAATGGAAAAGGACGCAGGGAGGTCCAAACGGAAAGAAACAGGATTAAGAATCTCCAATATTCTATAAGGGCC